>NC_069089.1:17883855-18593365 GCF_947172395.1 Bicyclus anynana
ATACAAATTAATCAAGCCCAAGCACAAGGTAGCTACCGTAAACCGTCAAGGGGTTCCCTTCATTGACCTTGGTCTTCATCATCAGACCCCTAATAACAGACACAACTCATCTAGGTAGAAAGTTCTCAGCAATACGAATTAATCAAGGCCAAACACAAGGTAGTTACTGTTAACTGTTAAGGAGTTCCCTTAATTGTCCTTGGTCTTCATCACCAAACCCCTAAATGACAGTCATAACCTATCTATGTGGAAAGTTCTCATTAAGACAAATTAATCAAGCCCAAACACAAGGTAACTGCTGTAAATCGCCAAGGAGTTCCCTCGTCTGTTTTATGACTCCATCATCAGATCGATTTTAAACCTTCATAATTTTGTATTTCTGAAAGGCACTAAATGGAAAAGTTCACGAACACACTAGACACCGATATAATTTTCGAAAGTTCCCCTCAATTTCTCCAGGATTCCATCATCAGATCTTGTCATGACGGCAATGGGACCAAATGGGGACTATACCGTTTCAAACAAAAAAAGAATTTTTGAAATCGGTCCAGGCGTCTTTGAGTAATCGGTGTACATACATAAAAAAAAAAAAAAAAAAAAAAAATACCGACCGAATTGAGAACCTCCTCCTTTTTGAAGTCGGTTAAAGAAAGACAAGACACCAAATTATATTATGTATAATATATAACTAATTAGAAAACTATTAAATAATCGTACTTATTATTCTTGTAATACTGATTGTTATTGACAAAAGAACTTGTCAAATTAAATTCTGACAAATCAATCTCTATTGTTAATGTTAGGTCTTTTAATAAGAAATTAGGTGTGAGTCAGTCTGGCATTTAGATATAATTTAGATCGGAATTTAAAACAATAATTTATGTCTAACATTTATATACAATGAAAACAAGAAAACAAATACTAGCGACATTTCATATTATTATACTTTCTGTCGACTTATTATTATTTATTAGCAGACGCCCGGGACTCTTCCGGGTGTTTTTTCCAGATAACTTATGCTCCTTACAACCGAAACCAGACTATTGCTCCAGCTTTCTCTACTTGTGAAAATCATGTTAAAATCCATTCAGTAGTAAAGAACCTATAATACTATAACCTTAAACTTAAGTTTCCTAGCTAACTCACCTCACCTTAAAGATGTTTGAAGTAAATTGGAGCAGCATTCATCTTCATATAAAAACAGAATTAATAATGCTATGTAGGTAATGATGATGAATATTTCAAACAACGACAATTTTAAAAGACCAACTGCTGAATTTCATGCCAACTCTTCTCAACAGAACTGGGTGAACTTCAAGTTAAACTTGACATTTCAAAAGAGCTATCTTGAATATTATGCTATAATTTAAATGTATAATAATTAATGTGCCGTAAGCGTCGACAAATAAATACATACACTAAAGTATTAGCCATATATGGATATATCGGATCGAAACTATTGATCTCTAGGTGTTAAGCCCGACTCTTTGAGCGATTGAGGTTATGTATGTAAAATATCTAAATTAATTTTTTAAACATAACAATAATGTTATTTTCCTATGTATACGTAACAAATATATAAGTAAATGTAAAGATGGTCGAATTTCCAAGTGGTTCGCATAGTTCAAGGCGAAACCCATTCCGATTTTATTCAGATCACGATCTGAAGCGATCGTTTGCGTAATTTCTGTTATAGCAAACATCGTTAAGCCATTTTGACCCTTGTTAGAGTACAATAGAAGTTTGATATAAGTATCAAGATTAATTGATACATTGTTTAATTTGACAGTGATGTTTGAACTAGTTGTATCACTATGTGAACCATTTAATTGCAGATTGATCGCTATGTTAGGTATCTAATTGTTATTTGAATGTCTATTAAGTAATATAGATTTATTAATCATGTCTTTATGATCTTATAGATCGTACATCTAAAAATGCTGTGATACAATATTATGTGTAACTTAATTAAGTAATATTGAGGAAGTAAGTAAAACTTGTTAAGTTAAAGAGTTAATCAGCACTCATATCTTAATAATGTGATAATAAATTCAGAAAGAGTGAATGTTGACACAATTATTTAATTTATGTACATCTCGAGAGAATTAAAAATATAAAGGTTTTATTGTATTATCGAATTTTGCTGTGACATGACATCTTCTATTGTTTCATTTTCAGCAAACTTTAAAATCCTTAAACCGTTCCATCTTCATAATCAGCCGATGAACATCGACAGCTGGACACATATCTCCAGACATCCTAATACCATGACTTTCTTACAAATCATTGGATTTCCTAAGTTCACCTTATGAGTGGTCAACCAACACTTACTGTATCCAGTGCGGGCTCGCTATTTCATCATGTGAGCGCAACATCCATCGGCTCTTCAAACTAAATGTTTCTCCTATTGCTTCTTCAGCTTAGCGACGCATTGTGCAAAATCGGAAACTATGTTGGTTCTTCTGCATTTCTCTTCATTCTGGTTTTATAACACATAGATACTCCCATCATAGATCACTCCGTCACACGTTAAAACAATAAAAGTTTGTAGTTTGCAGTGCGTTGCTAATGAGAATGATAATCAATTAACATCAAGTGACCCACACCATTGCTCGCATAAAAATGCTATGACCCTGATTGTAAATACATTTTGGTATCCGGCCGTAAAGGTTACGTCCCTTGATCCGCAATGTTAGTGTTATCGCCCAGTTAGATCAAGACTCCTCGGCGCAGACAGCAGCTGTCTACTCTAATAGATCTGTTCTAAAAAACATGGTTTTGGTAGCACGCACGATTTTATCTCAAATCTCTAAGCTATTCACTGAATACATACAATTGGCATTGAAGTCAATTATTGTGTTGTATATTTACTATACTATTTACTAAAGCAAACAGGGCTTTGCTGATATTTGATAAGTTATCTTTTATAAGGCCACTACTTCCTAATAAATATAATAAACTCTAGCTTAGTTATTTCTGTGGAATCACTGCAATTCACTGAGAAATACTTGTAGCAAATAACGACATCTAATATCAGAAGAGCTTTCATATTATCTTAGTGTAAGTTTGTAAATAAATACAAAAAAAAATTGTTCAATCAAAATGTAAATGATATTATTATATCTATAGACACGTAAAAATGTAATTTATTACATAGTAATCCGAAAAATAGCTTCCACTATAAAATGAGGCGTGTAGATAAGACGTGATAGCCCAGTGGAACATTCGAATTCAATTCGAAGGGCGCAGGTTCGAATCCGGTCCGAGGCATTTCACCTCCTACTTTTCAGTCGTATGCATTAAGTAGAGAAACATCGTAAGGAAACCTGCATACCTGAATTTTTTTTATTCTAATTCTCATTCTCACATCTCATTTGTAATTGGTTTGTTGGTAAACAGTAAATAGGGCTGTGCCATAAAGATATTCTGTAAAATTAACTAATCATGATAATAGTTTCTATACTACAGCCGTACTCAACATGAACTGTTGACCAACAAACAAATCAGAAATGAAGGTAGAAAACTCATGTCATTTCATAACTTATTTATTTAAAATCATGTATGGTTTCCATAAAAAATTTTATTCAAAATATATTAACCATAATTATCTAATTATTATTATCTTAATAATCAAATTTATTTTCATTATTTCAAGAAAAACTTAATTACAATTATTATTAGGTGTGAAATTTATACCCTTAATTTTAATTTGTTTGTTGGTAAACAGTACACATCAAGTAATGCTGAAATATAGTATCTACATACACCCGTGCAAAGCCCTGTTGGGTTGCTAGTGGAAAAATAAAACAAGTTGAAAGATCAATAAATGTCAAAACGGCGTGAATTTGAATAAAAGTCAGTCGTGCGAAGCGCAGGCAATACTGATTATGTCATCAAAATTTGTAAAAACATCACGTTTTTGATGGTTTCAACTTTAATATTTACGTTCGTGACTTTATCCACATTGTTTAAAATTAATTTTGTCCAATGATCCTTCCCCTCCACTAATCTATTAATATTGTCTTAGGGGTGTGTACGACAATATTCCAACAGGGCGGGTTCAAACCCAAGACATCTCGGTGTATGTCTGCCCCTTAATCGAGTTAAATGTCTCGGTAAAGAAACTCTATTCAGAGACTCTTTACCGAGGCATTTTTATATGACTTGGTTTTTATTTTATTATTTTTTTAATCGACTTAAACAAAAAGTAACGTTTCTTTTTTATTTTAACGCGTATTGTCAGGAAAGGTTCTACTTTAACTAATTTCAAAGAAAATAACAATACCGAACAAGTCAAAGCGTTCATGTAATGGTAACTATTTCTTATATAGGTATGTTACTAATTAACAAAATGCAAGAATGTTTGTTTTAATGTCCGTTTTTAAGGTAAGTAGTTTTCATAGCGCTTGATTACAACCATTCCTGATGGAACGCATTGATGAGTCTTAAGCCCTGGCTTATCACCGTGCGTTCCCAAGTTGAGAATTTCCCACCTCTAAAGCCAATTAAACCAAGATTAACTTCACTTCAAGATTCCACGCGGAAATCCATTACAAGAAATCTAATAATTTCTATTCTTTACACCGACTTTTACATTTCGTGGGAATTGAACCAAAGGCGGTTTATTCTTTTTTATTAGCCTGATGCATTGAGTAAAAACTGCACTGTGGCTGTTTGAGAGAGAGCTCTATCATGGAAGTACTTTTGCTTCTATATTGTATCGTTATTTATGTTTGAAGGGTAATTAATATTGGCACTAGTGAAAAGTACTTAAATGTGATACCAATCATAGATTTATAACACATAGATATTGTGTAGTCGCAGGATTCGTAAGCCGTTTTATGTGCCCCGAAATAGGAGCCCTTGACGCATCGCTACGCTACGATAATTACGCTTGTGTGCGTTAATAATGTGCGATAATTAGCTTAGCTCTTACGCTACATAGTTACAGACGTGGCTTGCGTTTGGAGTGAAAAAAATGTTAGGTGTTGCTATAGCTTTAAGATACCAAATTTATTATTACATTTTCTTTTTATTTTATTCATATTGTTGTTTGTTTGTTTAGTTCGTTAATTTAGTTAGTTTTAGAAAATGTAAATAGTTATAAACATCAAGTTGAATAAATTTCCTACAACATAAAAAAAAGATACCAATGTGTAAAAAATTTAACTAAAATCGTTGCATTTTCGTGTCTTGCGGACTCATCTCAGCGGTTCACCTTTTGAACCTCGATAAACTCATTACTGATACATGTGTTTATTGATATAATCATAGATGCCAACCTCATCCACACCCGATAAACCCTTAACGTAGTTTTACTCCGAAATCGAAGCAACTTTTTATCCGGATCCGAAAAGCCCGCTTGTAGGGTGCGACAACACTCCGTCGTCCGTTCGAGAATAGAACCCTAGTTATCTCAGATTATAGTCAAGTCCTAACCGTGGAGCCATTAAGGTTTAAACGTTCTACATATGTTGCAAGTGGTAACAAGCAAGGAATGAAACAATGCGCGGTCGCACGCGGGTTGCAACACTCAGCCGCGGATCAATACAATTGGGCATTTACATACGCACAATGGCCTGACCGGATCATACGTGATACGTGTGGGTATTGAAATTATAAATATGTGCCTACGACCTACGTACAGCACATACTTAGCTGATAATGTTTATATTTGTACTAGCGCCTGCACGTCGTCAGCGTAGAGTATTAATCTCTTGAAACAAAACATAATTTCTTGTTTACCATAACCACTAAGAATAAGGAGATAGTATATAGCCTCGATAGATGGGCTATCTAACACTGAAATATTTTTTCCAATCGGACCAGTAGTTCCTGAGATTAGCGCGTTTAACTAAACAAACAAACTCTTCAGCTATTGTATTAGTATCTAGATTAATCGTATTGTTTTTCAGAATTATAAATTAATATTAAATGACAATTTTGTTTAACAACTTAATTTGAAATTAAGTAAATATTGAATTAAAGGCAAGCATTACTTTGAGGAGATTCATGTTTTTGGAAAAACTATAGAGCAAAGCGACAACGCCATGATCCCAAAAACCTTACCACAAACCTTGTGCGTAAGTTTCACGTTTCCGTGAGCATTCTCAAAATACTCGTATGTTGCCTTGACAATGTTCAATTATAAAGAAAATCAATGGCATATTCATTGTTTGGTGTGATTATGATACGAAAAAGTTTAATTTTTCCAATTTAACACAACTGACACATTAAAGTTACACTATATATAGCACATAAAAAACATACCTTCGTTCAATCCGTTTCCACCAATGCTAAGTTATGTGCACCATTGAATATGATTGGTGGATAACAAACGCATCCATAGCAACGTAGCGTAGCACATCTCTGGTGGAAAAACACCCTAAAGCCTTAAAATATCCATTAGGTATGTCAGCAAGGTAGGGTGTGTGGCACCTGGCCAGCCAATACCAGGAATATGGAACGACTTTATAAGGAAAACGCTCGCCGTACTGGAGGTTTTCATAGGCAAAATGTCCAAAAAGGAATACACTCGCGCTTCTAACACGTAACTGGTTAATTACTAAAACCTATTGAACATTTTGTATACTTTTAAGGTCTACGCCTTATCTGTTTGCTCGTATTACCAGTTCTAAATGAAAACCTTTTTTAGATTATCTAACCTTCAAGAGTTATGACATAGACCAAAGAACTCATAGAATTCAGCTTTTTGGGATAAACCTACTTAATTATAAAGATTGAACCTAGATCCTTTCAGAGAGCACCGCAGTGCCCTCGATATTACGTCACAACACAGCGTGACGCAATAAATTCACTAAACATTTAGTTATGAACAAATTAATTATGACGCAAATTAATTATTTTATGTATTTTACGTTGAAGGCCGTCCCAAATAAGAGAAACTTACCCAAATTGTTCAAACCATACCGGATTTCATTAAAATAATGTGATGAAATATTTCTATTTATTTAACCTTTGGGCTGCAGTTAGCTGTTTATGATTTTATCTGTATGGTAGTACTATCTTTAAAATTAAATGGACTTTACTCGTACGTATTAGTCTAAGTTTAAAGTCTAAACTTATCGCTACTAACGCTTAAAGAAGGTACGTATATGTTCAATTTTGCTGTGCTTACCTCGTAGATAGAGCTAGAACATTTTGTGTTTTGTGAGATAAAACTACTAAGATCTTTAATTCTAAAAAGAAGACAAAATGTATTCGTTTAGTAAGTTTCTTCTGTAAAACCTCTACTATTAATAATTTTTTATATTTGTTATTGTGAAAGGTGATATAAATATCGTAACTAGAAATACCATTAGTACTTTATGTAACATCGGCATGCCAACATAAACATTTCACGGTCCAAAAAGTTCTGAATCAGACCGGACGTCACGGACAGACAAACTACACATTTGATGACTGAATATAACGGTAACAATCAGTTTGTGCGTATAACATTGTTAGTGACACACCTACAGATTGATTGTGATTATCTACAGAACAGTGTTTATCTCAATCAAAGATATGAGTCCACGTTTTATTTATAGTTTATAATTAGATAACATTATTTATTTTTAAGGTCCCGTACATTGAAAGAACAAAACGGAACTCCACAGACGGACAAAAAAGTGATCCTATCAGATCACTTTTTTGTCCGTCTGTCTGTCTGTCTGTTAAGATCCTTTATCTCGTAAGAAAGCGTGGAGGTATCAAGTAGATGTTGAAGAAACCTGTGATTTTGTTGCCGTAAATTCAGGCCTTTATTTCAGATACCTACATCTCTACCAGGAAATACGTAGGTACTACAAATACAAACAAATACATTTAGCATTGCTACGTAACACACATCAATATGGGTTATCAATACAAAACGTTTAGAACGCTGCTGACTGTGACGTCACGATCAGGGGAGATCGCAGCGCTAACTTGTTTAAAATTAAGCTTTATCCAAAGTGGCCATTACATAGCCTAGCTATTATGATACAAAAATGCTATTTGTACAGTTTATGTAAGCGCATGGGAAAATATTTTACACAAAAACCGTTGTCTTGACAACCAGAGAGGCGACTGTTGGCGACGCTTTCACTTGTCACTTACGTCATCTGTGTTTTGTTTAATTTTGACAGTTTACTTCCTTCCTTTTAGTAAAATAATCCGACTTCAACGGAAGACTAGGCGGCACTCAATTCGGATCTATTATATTCGGGTTTTTTTAATGTGTCATCGGGTTAGCACCGCCTTCAACTAATCAGCAGGTAGAACAAAATATTATGTTATTTTTCGCTTTTTAGTCCTTACATTTTAAATTTTTGGAGTGGGTGGAAATTTTTTTATATCTAAAACACGCAGCGTTATTTTGATTTACTGAAAAACTCTGTATTCATTTAATTTATTTTTGTAATGTATTTTGTTTTTATTTGTCAGAAAATATCAAAAGTCCCACCTTATATTAAACTACTAACTATAACTATACCTTCTCAAACAATATTGTGGATTGAAGATTGAAATATTTACCTGAAACAGACAAAATGTATATTAATTTAAAATCATCATCAACATAGTCATTGAAAATAAATATTACTCTTTCGAGTATGTACAAGGAATTTAGGAAATTGTATAGTAATAATGTACTTTGAATATTAGGTATTACAATTATTAGGTAAAATATAAAAACTTGGAAATAATACATAAATTAAAAGAAAGAAGAAATAATACTAGCGGACTCCCGCGACTTCGCGTGAAATTATTTTTTCACAAATCCCTCGGGAACCATGGATTTTTCCGGGATGAAAAGTAGCCTGTGTTTATCCAGAGTAAAATCTATTTCCATTCCAAATTTCAGATAATACGGTTCAGTAGTTGCGGCGTTAAAGAGTAACAAACATCCAAACTAACATCCATACAAACTTTCGCGTTTATAATATTAGTAGGATAATTATTTTGTTACCAGTAAATAATAACGAATAAGATCAATGATTCAAAAAAGTTTCGTAATAAATGAAATCGACTGATTTTAAGCCGGACCGTGGAAATTGATTAAATATTTACTTAAAGTCGCAAAAACTGTTCATAGTACATAGACCTAGCGAGAATTTAGTTTATCATGAAACCTAATAACTTGTTTCGTCAAAATTAACTATTGATAATACGGATTTACTTATATCTCATTGGTTTAATAATTATTTATAGTAGGTATTAAACTTACAAATTATACAAAATGGAAAATTTATTCTTAAATTTTAAGTTTTAGGGTTAAAAAGTACCCTATGTTTTACTCGAAGGTCCCATTTACTAGTCTTCATAGTAGGCATTTTTGCATCTATGAAGTACCGTGCAATGGTTAGGCCTAGTTCGGACTACTTTAGTATTTTAATCGAGTACGAACGGTTTTGGGGAGGTAAATCCAAAAATTGTTCTTACTCAATTAAAATACTGTAGTAGTCTGCACGGCTTCTAAGAGCTACGTCTGAAGTGTATATTCATAGATTGGACAATCCACGGCGTAATAAAAAAGTTCAACCCATCACGCATGGTAATCACGCTTTTTTTTTTTTATTCTTTACAAGTAAGCCCTTGACTACAATCTCACCTGATGGTAAGTGATGATGCAGTCTAAGATGGAAGCGGGCTAACTTGTTAGGAGGAGGATGAAAATCCACACCCCTTTCGGTTTCTACACGGCATCGTACCGGAACGCTAAATCGCTTGGCGGTACGTCTTTGCCGGTAGGGTGGTAACTAGCCACGGCCGAAGCCTCCCACCAGCCAGACCTGGACAAATTAAGAAAATCTCAATCTGCCCAGCCGGGGATCGAACCCAGGACCTCCGTCTTGTAAATCCACCGCGCATACCACTGCGCCACGGAGGCCGTCAAACGCTATAGAAATATTATGGAAATTGTGACGATGAAACAATGAGGAAAGCAGTGACGACACTAATTTATACAAACTCACGTCATACATAAATTAATTATATTATACGAAATTGCGAAGGCAGAATACTAATATTTTCAAACGATTTTCCACTCAGATGTTATGATATTACGAATTATTTTACCGTAAATAATTCATTTGTATTTGTGTGCTTTGTATTACCGCATGAACATCACACAAGTAAATTATTGGAATCTAATTTGAATCTCATGCACAAATACATAGAAGTCATAATAGTGTAAAATATTTAATTATAGTAATTAATGTTTGTTGTATGTTTTAGGATTCGGTTGCGGTAATTCATATGTAAGAATTATGCAAGTTGTAGATATTGGGTAATACATACATGATATCATATTGTACTAAATATTTCACTTATTCATTTGTTTATATAAACTAATATTATATAGAGTTTGTTTGTTTGTTTGATTGAACGCCCTAATCTCAGGAACTACTGGTCCGATTTGAAAAATTCTTTTAGTGTTAGATAGCCTATATATCGAGGAAAGCTATTATTAGTCAGGCAGTTTATTATATTACAGGAACTCCGAAAATGGAACTTGCCTGCTTTTGAACCTCCTTGGCATTTCTTAACCGAAACACCTCAGTGTATATTTGGCAGTGTGGTGGATCTGTGACATGGAAACTATAAGCCTTATAATACAGCTTTACTCGAAAAATCGAATATTAATATATAAAAACTCAGTTAGGATACCTAGGCCACATAGCGGGGTTAAAAACTTTTTACCAATCAGGCCTCATAATAAATTTAAAACCTATCTTGTTTATTCAGCACCCTTAAATAGAATGCTTACGTTATTAAAATAACATCAGTAAACTAATTGATATAATCTAAGTTTCTTTTTTTGCCATATTAAAAGGCCATATATGCTGGTTTGATGATTTTGATATGCAGTAAACCTTAAAATTATGTACCTATTTGAATGTGAGTTTGTTCATTGAAAGCAACATTATCAGCGAATAATGTCTGTCTATACTGTTGTAAATACGAAAAGTCTGCCTGTTACGTCACGGTTGAGTAGTTGTATCAATGAAAATTAATTTTGGTACAGTGACAAATGGCATCTTGAATCACAACATATACATTTTATCCTGGAACAATTAATAGTTTCAGCGGTCTTTGTGAAAAACGGAATTTCATACGAACGGAGTAACAGGTGTCTGCTAATATAGTTTTGTCTGTTCTTCGAGTTTTGTATAAAACAAAGCATTTGGTATATTTGTTATGAAAATTCCACATAACTGACCCATATACCGCTCAACAGCTGCAAATTATTAGTTGCTTCACAATACCCCCATTATTATACAAACGGCATCGAATTAGCGCCTAAGCATGTCTGTACAATCGGTGAACGTTACCACAGACCGTCTGCATTGCATGCTAAGTATGCCTGTGTCTATGGCCACTACGTACATATTACGCAATGGACATTTTCTATAATGTATGTTGCGAAATTTTACGTTACGTTGTATTATAATGAATCTTTAATATCCATAGAAATGGTATTTAATGAATAATGAAATACATTATAGCAGAAATGCCTGAAGACTAGATTAGCGTGTCATAAAATGATATTATACTTAAATATCAGTTGCGATATTAGGTATTCTAAATAGAGGGCACTTTGTAATAATGTTCAAAAGAGATAACGTAAGACTTTTTTTGAGCTTGCAATGTTTTTATGTCCTTCCGTTCATAATTTACAATCTATTTTTCAATCACTTGCTGACATCCGATAGTGTTGCAATTTGGCATGCTTATGTAAGTGGCAATGCAACGTACCATAGAGCTGGTCTGATGAAGATGATCAATCACATTTAGAAAGCTATATATTATTATTAAATTAAAATATACAATACAATACAATACAGGAATTGACAATAATAAAACAGTATGCAATCGACCCTCGGACTCACAAAATCGGTGTAGAATTGCATCTATTACTTATTCGTGAAGTGGACATTTTTGTAGATCTATAAAAGAAGAATATTTCACGACACGTTGTTTAGTTTTGTCTCAAACAGACGAAGTAGCGTTTTCGATGTCAGCATGTCCTTTAAATGTTTATCGCCATATTTCAAGTGTCTTATAAAAAACTTCGTCAAACTAAATTACCTAAGTCTTTCTATATAGCACTTTACCTATTTATAAAGATGTTTCCCTTGTTATATTCGTACTTGTTACTTATATTGTTTGGTCAGTCAATAGTACAATATGCTGCCCTAAGCCTGCCATGTTTAACTTCATGTGAAAATAATTTCACCGGCAAATACAGCTGCTCTTAGCGACATAAATATACGTGACAACTTCGAATTCTGTTTGTAAGAGCTCTACTACTCTTAAAGATGTGTCGTTGTACCAAATACATTCGATTTCCAAACGCGGCATTTCTTTCTACCTTCAAAAAAGTTACATCTTTAAACAGTACACATTTACATCTCAATGGCATTTTTTGTCGCGAGCTCTGCACAATGGGAGAGTGTTACGAAATATACGTAACTTCCACGTAACTGAGTATCAACTGTCGCAGACAATACATTTGACACCGCGCTGCGCTCACTAGAGGGCGACACGACTGTCAATGTCAGTCAAAAAGAACACTTCTATCTTCAAAATATTCCTATTTGGAATATAGGAGTCCTATTAATGGTCACGTAGCATTATGCTGAGCTGGGCCATTATTTTGGGTTATGCCACACATCGCAGAGTATTGTCCTATCTAGGCTGAAACCACTAAACCATTCCAGTTCCAAAATCAAACTTGTTACAATCACAGTTGGTGAGGACTAAGGAGCTTAAAGATTTGTATTGTCGGCCTCCATGGCGCAGCGGAATGCGTGGTGAATTTAGGAGACGGAGGTCCTGGGTTTGATCCCCGGCTGGGCCGAAAGAGGTTTCTTTATTGGTCCAGAGGTGGTATGCTACCACCCTACCGGCAAAGACGTACCGCCCAGAGATATAGCGTTCCAGTACGATGCCTTGTAGAAACCGAAAAGGGGTGCGGATTTTCATCATACTCCTTACAAGTTCGCTCGCTTCCATCTTAGATTGCATCATCACTTACCATCAAGTGATATTGTAGTCAAGGGCTAACTTGTAAAGAATAATAATAATGAAAAAAAATGCTCTACTTAAAACATACAACTGTTTTGCCCAGGTAATGTCAGGTTGTGAATTGAAAAAAATCTAGAAGTAGGTACCTGACAACTTTCTAACAGAAACTAGACCAAAATCATGAAATAATTGGTATTTGTTTATGCATCAAATTGTCACTAGCAGGTACTCGTAACATGCAAATTGGCAAACTGTCAACAGAAACTGGGTTTCCGACGTCTTTGTTAAATAGAAAGCGAACGATGTCTATCGCAAACTTAACTGTTTTAGAAAAGCTTAGTAATATCAATAATCTTTCTTCTGGGTTTAGTCTCTAAAGAGTAATATCATAAATTGTAGAAGTAATTTTTACACGTTTTATTTTTGGCCTGCGTTGGGCTGCAATTACAAGTATGTCAGATATTAAATATTTGTGTCAAATAAAAAAAAAACAAAATACCCAATTTAAGGGTGAAAAAATGTTAACAGAAAGTTATGAGTTTCTTCTATAGAACCTATCGTTCTTTGAAAAATAATCACTTAAAATAATTAAGCTCGACACAGAAACAATATTTATTTACCAAAAAAGTTGTGAATGAATAATAGTGATTATTTGTTTGTGTTCTTTCTCGTGGGAAGGTAAATCCGATTGCATCTAAACATCTTTGTAAGTACATTTTATATTATTTTTAAATATTATCTATTCTCAAACAACGTAGCCTCGGACACTTATCACTAAGTTAACTATGTGAGGTTCAATTTGAGGTCAACAGTTCGTAACCTTTTGATTTGAACTTGAGTTATGTAGTATTATGTGACATTATATAATTTGTACAATATGTCAATTGTCGACTGCACTATAATCAAGCAGAGGGTCAAAATTACTAGGGTCACGTTTAATAACCTCGAACTCTTTATGACATTAGGGTCATTAGCATTAGTATATCAAATGAATTCGATGGTTATGTTATATTTTTATGTGACCGACGGGATAACGTCCCTCCGAGGTTCGGGGGCGATGCACTGCATGCACAAGTTATAGGAAAATTTAAGTAAAATGCTCTATTTCAGAGACTCGAACCCTAGACCTCGTGATGCGAAGACACGTAAGCATACCACTAAATCAGCGTCGCTGAAGTAGATGTACTTATACATATCAGAAGAAAGGTAAAAAAATACTCGAAATTTTGATGAACCCAGGTCATCACAATACGTATCAACACAACGTCAGGTAGTAAGAAGGATAATTCTAGTCATTTTGATACCTGCATGCATATGCTAATCAAAATTGTGGTAGGTACTCAAATAGCTAATAAATCAGCTGCAAGGTGCCCAACCGGTCGGGGCAAGTATTGAGGTCACATATGGCTAAACTGTAGTGTATGTATGTATGTAGTACTCAAATATTGACTCAAATGAGTAGGCATATTGTATGATATTTGTGTTATATATTAACACTAGATAATAGGGTCAGTCCTACACATGCAGTAAAGACCTCAAACTGAAAATATTACCTACAGTCTACTCGTATTATGAATTACACTAGGTAAGTAGATAGTATTGTTTACGAGTATAAATTAAATTATATTTATTGTTCTTGTAACGAAAATGCACTTCGAGTATTTTTATTAAAGTTTAAAGCCGTATTTTACTTCTTCACTAGATGTTGCATTCGCGTAGACTTTGATCCAGGGAGAATATCGCGATAAAAATAATTAATGATTATGCAACTGTCAATCAAACTGAAATAAAACCAGTTTAAAACTAATATTATTATTTATGAAATTACACTAAATGGGACATTGTAACGGTTCATCATCAAATCCGAGTCCAATAATGTATAAAAAATAGTCGGTTTTCTTTGAAATAATAATAATTAATATCATTTTGGTCCTCATTTCGAACACACAAATAATCACTTAATTTGAATTTTATACATTACTAGCTACTACCATTCTCTCTCTCTCTCTAGTCGGTTCCTCATGGCTGAGGATCGTGACCACCTTGGCGAGTCATTGTTTGGTTTACAATGCTCCTCCATCGAGTACGGTCGCTGGCCATTTGGACGGCACTGTAAAAGGTTCGGGCTCCTGCTTCCTTCAGAAGATCCGACCATCGGGTTGGAGATTACCTCGTGGCCGTTTGCCTTCCACATTTCCCTACTACCATTCAACAGTAGGTAAAAATTATGTAAGACATATATAATGTACTAAACTACTAACTGCAGTCTTAATACACGGTTGCCTAGTTAGCATTAACGGAAAAGCTAACAGAATTAATTACCCGCCAGAGGTCGACGCCTTTCAATCCGACCACTTCAGAATACCTACTTATTAGAGTAAAATACACTTGTTGTATGGAAAATGTCAAGAAGCATATAAACCTGCAGGCTAATTCACTAACTTTGATGTATGTACGTTGACATACTCTTAATTGAGATTCTATATTGTCATCCGCTGCTTGCTGATAACCCTTTGTGGGTATGATACAGTAGGTAAATAACATTTCTCAGTTGATTTGATGTTTTAAAAGGTTAATAGTGCTAATAAAGGCCAAATTAGTGAATAGGCAAGCTGGATCAATAATCTTAATATTTGATTATTACTGAAAATACTAGGACAGGTTGGTATTTAACTTTAGAAAACATTTTCGAAATATATTGTAAAAGTCTTCACTGCGCTGTACCACTAGATGGTCTACCCCCAAAAAGCTACACTGAACACTTAACACTAAAAGTGAAACAAAAATAAATCTAAATCTGTACCGGAGTTAAAAAACGTAGACTGAGATAAATATTAGTTTTATGTCATCCTAAATATTTTTGTTGCAAAAAAATCGGAAATGATATATATCTGATTTTATTCCCAAAAAGGAGAACAAAACTACCATAATGGGCGTCCCACAGGGTTCAATTCTGGGTCCTTTTCTATTTTTAGTGTACATAAACGATTTACCATACCATGTCAGCGGCATATGTGAGATTGTACTGTTTGCTGATGACACATCCTTAATTTTTAAGTCCGACAGAAATAAAGATAACTCTGACGACGTAAACCGTGCCATATCGCATGTGTCGCATTGGTTCACTGCAAATAATCTACTTTTGAATGCCAAGAAAACTAAATGTATTGAGTTTTCATTGCCAAATGTTAAAAAATTAGATAAGTCTATAATGATCGATGGTGAAACACTGGAAATGGAGAGTTCCACAGTTTTCCTGGGAGTGACCTTGGATTGTAAACTTCAGTGGGGTGCTCATATAGAAAAACTGTCTGGTAAACTTAGCTCAGCGGCATTTGCCGTGAGAAAAATAAGACAGTTTACTGATGTTGATACAGCTAGGCTTGTTTATTTTGCGTACTTTCACAGCGTAATGTCTTACGGTATTTTATTGTGGGGCAAGGCTGCCGATATACAATCTATATTTGTTCTTCAAAAAAGAGCAATTCGAGCAATATATCAATTAAAATCACGCGAGTCCCTCCGTCAAAAGTTTAAAGAAATAGGTATACTAACAGTAGCCTGTCAATATATATATAACAGTATAGTATATGTAAGACAAAATATTAATTTGTACAAACGAAAAGGAGATTTAAACCCACGTCTTACTATACACGGGCATAAGTTAGTTATTTCTGCATATCGTCTCCAAAGAGTAAAAAAATCTTTTGTAGGTTTGGGTGTACTCTTCTATAATAAGATCCCCAAGACTGTGATGGACCTGCCAATGCATAGCTTTAAGCAATGTGTTAAAAAACATCTACTTAGTCGAGGGTACTACAACATTGATGAGTTCCTTAATGATAAAGATGCTTGGAGGTCGTTGGATCAGCTTCCACCTTCACACAGAAAGTAAAACTATAAAAAATGTAAACAGTAATTGTTATTAATTGTAAATTATAATACTGTATGAATTTTTCAAAAGAGCAACTGTTGAGTTTCTTGCCGGTATCTTCTCAGCAGAACCTGCCTTCCGAACCGGTGGTAGAATCTTTACAAATAGTCAACTGACGTGTCAAAAGTGCTTGTAAACTGAGCCTACTTGAAATAAATGATTTTTGATTTTGATTTTGAACTATGAACATAATTTTTATGATAGCAAGGCGTGGGTGGCTATTCATTTTTATCTTAATATAATATAAATCTTTTTTGAAATTTATGTTTGTACTAATTCTAATACTTCTTTAACAATATAAGCCATAACTTTATATCTTATTATATTCCCCATTCTCAGTGAAAGTAGTGAAAGTACGTACTTAATTTAGGTACGACAGTCTTATGCACGGCATCGAACCCTAGACATTTCGAATTTAAGTCTGAGTTCTTAGCCGTGGAGATGTTACCTGAAGTTATCTACCTATTTATAAAATGTATGTATTCACAAATGTAAATCTTTAATCTGATGACCGTAAAAGAAGTTTAGATTAAAACTAAAATATTAGCAGAAACAAAAAGTTTAATTGTACTTAAAACTCTGATTACGTTATGAAGATAAATATTAAATACCTACGTGATATTAAAAAATATTTTATTTCTGAAATTTTTGTTAATTTTTATCATAACTTTGCTTCAAACAAAAAGATTTGGGTCTATGCCGATATTTGTGAGCTATGAGTTGACAGAGGTAGAAACAATTGATTAGCAAACTGTACCTATATTTTTATCTTGGTACAAAATTGATAAAAACTTAAGTAACATGCAAAAATCATAAGTAAAACACCCTCGTTCTTTGGAGTTAGTAAAAAAATATATAGATAGGTAAATTAGGTCTCACGGTGTAATACATTTTATGCTAATTATAATTATCATAAGCGTAGGCGTTTGACATAGTTTATAATCGTACCAAATATGTTCTGAGAAATTCATAAAATAATTCTTCATAGAGGGTGTGGCTTACTGTGGGTAACTAAAGCATTGATTAAGTTATTAATCGTCCGTTAAATGTTTAATACTGAGTGATCAATTTAAAACACTTTTCTCCATATAACGGGGCCATTATGAAGTTTATCCATAACGCAGAGATAGATAGATAGATTATACAAAATGGCTTTTTTATCTTCTTAGTTAATGTTCTTACTAAGATAATAAGCTGAAATTACACGTAATTTAAGCCACTATTGCAGTGTAAAATATCTTTGTTTCATTTGCTGTGATCGTTTTTACATTCAGTAAGATCCTAACCTCAAACATGTCTACTTATTCCACCAGCTTTTGTTTAATCTTAGAGATTAGACACTACGGCAACGTTATACCAAAACTTTGTTTGGATAAACCGTTTCAAGTTGATTGTCTGTTAACATAACTATCGATTATATTTACCATCTACTTAGTCAGTCTCTCGGAAACTCGTACATAACTTTATAAATCAAGATTGTAATTTTTAACCTTATAAGGTAATACTACTACATTTTTATCATTATATCGCTGACCAGTGACCGAGTGTTCTGTAGAACAACATCTGAATCATCTTTTGATCTAAATTTTTGTTTTATTAATATCCCTATGACGCTGTTTCATTCATCCTTCTTAAATTGGGCAGAAGTGAGGAATTTTCATTCAGGCCCAACCTGAACAGAAAGCCATTACGAACTCAGCCAGGTAAACTAAGTAACACTTACACACATATACAGTATACAGGTTGAGAGTCGCGGTGAAGTTGAAGTGGTGAAGTTTCAAGAAGGTGAAGTTTACTTCAAGTAGTTTACAAGCACTTTTTAAGTGTGCATTAGTTTCTTATGTTTGACTGTTTGCCTGTTTGTAACTAGTGTACTTTTACTATAATGTATTCTTTACTAGTGACTCTACCACCGGTTCGGAAGGCAGAGAAACTCAGCAGTTGCTCTTTTTATTGCCAGTTACTCTACTCTAGTAAGAGTTACTATAATTTCATTTTCAATGACAAGTTAGCCCTTGACTACGATCATATCAGATGTTATGTGACGATGCAGTCTTATGAAGGAAGCTAGTTTACTTGGTACCCATACCTCTGTCGCAGCATCACACCAATCTTTCACTACAAACATAAGCCGCTTCTGTGCCTATGTAAGCGTAAGAGCTAAGCAAATTTCCCTCGCCGACACGCACAGCGTAGCGTAGTGATGCGTCACGGGCTCCCATTTCGGGGCACATAAAATGGCTTGTGAATCCTGCGACTACACACTATATATGTGCTATAAATGTATATATAATGTATGTATATATGGTTATTTTTAATATTGTTTTATAGCCATCATTTTCGACATCGTGCTCGCATGGAGTCGTGATGGCTCAACTTTATGACTGCAGACGCGTGGAATCTTCGCGTTTCCGACAAGCGCTATGTTTATATCTTTTCCTTGTTTACGTGTTCCTTTGTAATATTCCTGCATTGTTGCGAAATTAACTTATGTCCAACGATATTATACTAAAGATTTGTTATTTATATTATTTTTTGATCAACAGCCTGTATTCATCCACTGCTGGACCACACACGATCCTCCGCTTTCCTCATCCAGCCACTTCCCACTACCTTGTTGATGTCGTTGGACCATCTAGCTGGAGGGCGTCCTACGCTGCGTTTGCTGGTAAGCGGTCTCCACTCCAGAACACGTCTGCCTATTCTACGACAGATATGGCCCGCCCATTGCCACTTCAGATTACTAATCCTTTGGGCTACATTAATTATTTTCGTCTTCCTACGGATTTCCTCGTTTCGTATTTCGTTCGATTTATATTATTTACTTTACTTAATTTAAAAAAATGTTTACACGAAATTTTCCTCAATTACTGCAGTGGGCATAAATACCAAAATGGGGTAAATTGCGTAGACAAACAATCTGAGCGATAGAAAGCCATAAAGCTATTAAAAATATAAAATGACTAGCGGACGCCCGCGACTTCGTCCGCGTAAATTTTGATGTCAACTTTACTACTACCCCTACCCTTACCCTACCACTACCCCAACCCTACCCTACCCAACCCCTACATCTACCCTACCCCAAACCTACCCCTACCCTACCCCTACCTTACCTACACCCTACCCCCATCCTACCCCTACCCTCCCCGTACCCTATCCCTTTCCTACCCCTATCCCACCCGTACCCCTATCTCACGCCTATCCTACCCCTACCCTACCACTTCCCTATCCTACCCGTACCTCTACCCTACCACTACCCTACCTCTACCCCTACCCTACCACTACCCTAAATCCGGCCCTAAACCTACCCTACCCCTACACTACCCCTACGCTTCCCTACCCGTACCCTACCCTACCCTGTAACTTCTCTATCTTACTCCTACCCTTAGCAAAATCGGTTCAGTCCTTCGAGACCAAGAGAAATAGAGACTTCTATGCTAATAATATAAAGAGGTAAAGTTCGTGTGGTTGTAGGAGGTAATCTCTGGATCTACTGGACCGATTTGAAAAATTGTTTTCATTTAAAAAATGTGACAAACTTACAAACTTACAAACTTTACCTCTTTATAATATTAGTATAGATATAAACTGCACACATAGCAGTGGGTCTTTGACCACAACGTGGCCGTTGAGGCACGAGAGCATCGCAACGACACAAACGACCGGCCTGCGTCCTTACCAAAAATAACGTGGTATGCTTGATTTTGTTTACTTTTTCTTAAATGTTTATATTATAATGACCACAGGAAAGTTTCGTAGCTCCAACATGAAAGCTACGAAACTTTCGCCGCGCTGTATAGGTTCTATTCACTACATAAAAAGATCAAATAGACAAACCATACTCCGAGTATTACAGGAAACCATAGAGCACGGATTCCCCAAGCGGTTGTGGTCTATATGCTGTACAAAATTGTCAGACTTATGAATTACTAGCGGACGCCCGCGACTTTTTCCACATGGAATTCAGTTTTTCACAAACCCCAAAATTTCCAAGGGATGAAAAGTAGCGTATGTACTATTCTAGAGAAAAAACTATTTCCATTCCAAATTTCAGCCAAATCGCTTTAGTAGATCTACTATACTATCTAGAATCGCACCGTAAAGAAGGGACAAACATACACACACACTTACACAGAAACTTTCGCCTTTATAATATTAGTGTGACTACCAGAGGCCTGCGACTTCCCCCTTTTAGTTTCTGTTCCCGGGAGAATACGGACATACAATATTACTCAGTGAAGATGTAGCTTTCGTTTGACGTTTAACGTTTGAAGAATTTTTAAATCGTTTGAGTAGTTAATCGTATTAAACAAAAAACAAGCTCAGTTTTAGCCCACTAACATTATCACTTAACACCAAATAAGCTCGCTAAAGATAACGAGCTTGACTCGTTATCTTCGAAAGGAATATTTTAGGTCACATTGTAAAAAGGTTAAGTCGTTAAGTCGTAATCTCCGGAACACTTTCACTTACTTTTACTTCCAAGGACGACCGCTTTCTAAATTCCTGATACATTTTTATACGTCCTTTCATCATGTTTTCAAGTGGAATGAATTTACATTCTACAAGATTGGTTTAATTTATAGGAATAAAACAACGAAACGAGGACATTATACATATACAAAACTATAATAAAACATTCTATGCACTTAACAATACAAAAAGCCTGTATATTTAGTTATGGGTGCAAACTCGCCAATCTCAAGAATATGAAAATTATACAAAAAGTTTCATAATGGGTCCCTTGCCAATTTCAAAAAGGAAATGCGTGTAGCTATTAATATATTTTAGTCCTATTACATTTTAATTTATATTTTAAATTATATTTGTTCATTTAAATGTATCGGTTTTTTTGTTTTTAATTTGTATCTATATTCTTTTACCTATGTATAGCTGTAAAACTGTTTAACTTTAATTAGTATTATAATTATAAAGATAATCTTATTATTTAGAGCATGTAGTATTAACCTATAAGTGGCCAAACGTATTGCCTTGTTACCTATGTTATTAAAATATAGCTTTTCAGAAATGTAAGGTTGTTGGTTAACCAAATAAATAAAAAATATATATATATTTCGGCAACACATGTTTTGACGGCCTCCGTGTCGCAGTGGTGCGTGGTGGATTTACAAGACGGAGATCCTTGGTTTGATCCCCGGCTGGGCTGATTGAGGTTTTCTGATTTGGTAAAGGCCTGGCTGGTGGAAGGCTTCGGCCGTGGTTAGTTACCACCTTACCGGCAAAGACTTACCGCCAAGCAATTTAGCGTTCCAGTACAATGTCATCTAGAAACCGAAATGGGTGGGGATTTTCATCCTACGCCTAACAAGTTAGCCCGCTTCTATCTTAGATTGCTTCATCACTTACCATCAGGTGAGATTGCAGTCAAGGGCTAACATGTACAGAATAAAAAAAAGACACCACCGAATGTTCATTTCTCTCTTTTTGATCCGTTTAACTTCCATCTTTTATCATTGCCTACCTAAAACACGATTATACCGATGTTTGTTCTCTTTGGGATTCACAGCTCATTCTAAAACCTGCCTCGCAATAAATATTTCGCTTCCACGAAAAACTGTTTCGATGAACCTTGCATAACTAAAGTACCCACCTAAATACAAATCTCAGAAACTATATTACTAACTTTAATGTAATGAAAATAAAGTTGAAAATGTAATTAGTCAGTTTAGTGGTAGGCGTTTGTGGAGGATGGTATGAAGTGCAAACAGACATACCACACGTCACTGTTTATTGTGAGCTATGTCGAACTTTATGGGTTAAGGTTTCTTAGCATCCTACTGCGTACTTGGTTAAATATTACATTATTCATATATTATTTCTCCGAATTATTTTACCGCGGCTAGTTGCCTCGTTTGGTGACTGGTGGAAGAACAGCCTGACTGGCCAACGCGAAAATACAGCCATTTTTGCCACCATTCCGCGTGGACATCTATATTAATATTATCTATATTAATACTATAAAGCTGAAGATTTTGTTTGTTTTGTTTGTTTGATTGAACGTGCTAATCTCAGGAATTACTGGACCGATTTGAAAAATTCTTTCAGTGTTAGATAGCCCATTTATCGAGGAAGGCTATATATAGGCTATATTATCCCCGTATTCATACGGGAACGTCAACTACGCGATCGTAACCGCGCGGCGCCAGCGGGTAATTTATATGTAGAGTTATTAAGATAAGTTAGCTTAAGTCTTGTTCAGTTAAATAGGCCAGGATCCAAATCCTGGCTTAATTCAAAACAAATGACTACTGTGTTACCTGACGTAATTTACACGTTAATGATGGACATTAACTGTGTAACACCATCATTATGAAAACCTCATAACGGGATACGTATCTAAGACTTACTAACTTGCTCTAATGAGGGTTGGCGGCCATAACGTTAAATTACTTAACGACCACTATCAGATGTTATTGAATAACCGGCTTACCGTGCTCTCAGAGATATGGGAGTGAAATACCACCAACTTCTTTACTCCAGGCTGAAATGTTTTATAAATAATTTCTTAGAAAAAAACTCAATATTACATACACCAACCCTGGGCTCGAACCCAGGACCTCGTGATCTGAAGCCACATAAACGCTGGGCCAACGAGACCGTTTATAGATAGACTAGCTGACGCCGCGCGGTTTCACCCGCGTGGTTCCCGTTCCCGTAAGAATACGGGGATAATTAATAGCTTATAGCCTTCCTCGATAAATGGGCTATCTAACACTGACAAAATTTTTCAAATCGGACCAGTAGTTACTGAGATTAGCGCGTTCAATCAAACAAACAAACAAATACTTCAGCTTTATAATATTAGTATATATAGAAAATCTACAGATTTGTAGCAGCCACTATTACTGTAGTCAGTCACGTCTTTCTGCAAATAGCATCTGTAGATGCCATGGTATAAAAAGTCAAAACAATGGTCAGCCTAGTCGTAACAATGGTCGACGGGGAGCACACAATCGTGCGGTTCCGGCTTTTTTGTTGAAATAATTGTTTAATCAGCGCTGCGCTAATAACATGGTAGTGCTGATGAGATAAAGCCTTTTGTTTTATATATCTAACGCGCTAACTTTTATGGTCGCTAAGGAATATGGAAGTGTAAAAAATCATGCTATCTTCTTGCCATATATGTTCCGCGTACTTGCAAAATATTATCTAACATAAAATGCATATAAAATCTTCTAAAACAACAAGGTCCAGGAGAAATGTTTCCATAAACAGTCATAAATATGTACTATCTATCTTTCTGTTCTGTTTTGTTAAAAACTCTATAGTTGTACAGGTTTTTACAGAACTCTTCCGGGAAAATACTACTGCTTTACATTTTTGGGCCGCCGAGCATTGCAGTGTTTCTCTCTAAAATTGTTGTTATACGAGGCGTACATTTAAGATTGATCAGGACAGGACATCACTTTATAGAAAAAGTGGTGTCGCGCTAGTTTCACTTTACAGTTTTACCAATTATTTTTAAAATTATTTATTTTAAATTTATTTTATTTTTAAAATTTCAATTTATTTCAAAATCCTCAAGATTATTTGTTCTTTATTCTGCAAATACAGATCTAAACTAAGAATCACAATCTGAGACTGGATTTGAATAAGGTGAGTATATTTACGCCTCAAGCCATAGTTACTCGTGGCTACATGTGTTACAATGTATCCTGGTTACGAACGCCCATTAGATTCGCTGAATAAAAACTAGACACGCAAATAATTCATACGAGACAACATTATTTATGATGTCACTATATCACCAATATGTAACACATACATCATTAAGCCATGGCGTAAAAAAACCATCACGATAATGAAACGTATGTGCTAAATGATCCACAAAAAATGTTGTATGGCACGATTAATAATTGAAAATGTCACTTTGATTTGTTATGGGTCCAATTTGTTTTTTTTTATAGTAGGTACTGTTGAAACAGATGTCATGAGCAAAAAACCATGCCTACTAACAAAGAAACATGGAAATTAAGCAGTTTTATGAAGGAACGATTTTAAGGCGTATGGCTTATACGTATATCCTTTTCCTTATTTCATTCTACAAAAATCTTAATTTACTCTGTAAAACTCATATTTCACTGTTTAATGGCGGGCGTCCACAGATCCGCATCGTACGTGTCGGACGCATCACTTCAATGGACGCATCATTTCAATGAACGCATCGCATCAAATGGATTTGAGTATTCTTTGCATAGAAAGTCAAACAAGTGCGCCCACTGTTTCGTATCATACGGATCGAACAAATTTTATCTGATGTAAAATTGTATCAATGCTTTCACAGCTTCAAATCAAAACACGTCTCTCAACCATCTGTCTACAGCGCATTCTCAGTTATTTTGGACATATCACACGCCGTGGTAACAACAATTTGGAGAACATTATTGTGGTGGGAAATGTGGAAGGCAAACGGCCACGAGGTAGATCTCCAACCTGATGATCGGATCTTCTCAAGAAAACAGGAGCCCGCACCTTTTACAGTGCCGTCCAAATGGCCAGCGACCGTACTCGATGGAGGAGCATTGTAAACCAAACGATGACTCGCCAAGGTGGTCACGATCCTCAGTCATGAGGGACCGACTAGAGAGAGAGAGAGAATATGTACCTGTGACCTCCAAATTTTCGATCATATGGGCAGTGATTTGTGAAGTTATAATTTCTTGTAAAAAGATGTAAAACGAGCACCAATCGAACTCAATTTATAGGCTATAGCTAAACTCGGTTTTCATTTCCCAAAAATTTCAAAATTAATGTGTTTGATGCGATGCGTCCGACACGTACGATGGGGATAAGTGGACGCCTGTCATTAAACTCACATTTCACTCTGTGAAACTCTAGATATGAACTCTGGCTTCGATACGATGACATGTTCAAATCCGGTCCGGGGCAAGTACCTCTAACTTTTAAGTTATTTGCATGCATTTTAAGGAATTAAATATCACTTGTCCCAATCGGTGAAGGAAAAACATCGTGAGGAAACTGCACACCTGAGAATTTTCTTAATTCTCTAGATCTACTAAACTAATTTTGAAAATAATAGAAAAGAATACCAGCGTTGTGGGTACTGATGTACTCACAACAAATTTTAGCTGAGTCAGGTCCATTTTTTTGGCACAACATATTTTCTATATATATGTATATATATATATATATATATATATATATATATGTATTAGTTTTAAGAAAAAAATAAATTCTTTCTAAAAGGTAAATTCCTTTACCAATACAAAGCCACGATAGGTGAGTGTCCCAGGCTTTATTTCATCCTCGTATCATCGGGGCGTCTGCTATAATACATGATACACAAGTAACACCAATGTGCCAAAGGTTATCAACACATTCAGTGCATAAATCATTACTTTACACACATTCTCGCACTTCGGACATTCTAATTGGCATACGCAAGTCGAGACCGATTCCGTGTCCCACAATAAATATTTATTCTAAAGTTTATAATCGTTTATTTAAATAGGAAGCTACGGACTTAATTAAATTTTCATAGAATACATAATTAATTTATCATTTACGATTGTGTATAATAAGTAGGAGTTTCTGGTGATGATATTTGAATTTTATACAGTTAATAAATACATATAATAGCCATAATAACGTTTTGCGTGTTAACAAATTCTCAGTAGATACAGGATATATGTATATAAAAATTATAATATAAATTAAAAAACATAGCCTATAACAATGAAGTCAAAGGTGGAAGATCAAAAAAGATCTAATTTGAAAGCCTTAAATTATTATTTATTTAATATAATTAAGAATAAGAATAAGAATTGTTTATTTGAAAAACTCAGTAAGTACTTAATAATTATCTATACCAGACTTTACACGAGACAATTTACAGAATTTAAATAATACATTATATAAAAAAACCCCACCTTCTAGTTTGACTATCTATATACCTATAACTTAATGTGAAACCACTAATAGAGTAACGGTTAATTACTTTAATAACGTCAATGATACTCGATGAGGCAAGCGTCCCTACACTCCCTGTAATCATATAGCTACGAGTAACTATTACTATTATCTCCTATAATATCTTACGCTCACCTTCAACGTAAAATAATATTAGCTGCAATATTTGGAAACATTCACATCTCGAAGTTGTAAAGCGGCGAGCACACTAACCAACAAAATTGATTGATTGATTTTCCTATGTTTTAATGAATAATACAAGAATAAACACGGGTCTTTATTAAAAAAAATTTAAACATGTGTCATTTATAAGTAAGCGAATTGCTAGGAGTGGGTACGACAATTAATCTAATACCCGGGAGAACACAGCACCTCTGGGATTTTTATCAGACTAAGACATATAAACTGTAGAGCTAGTAGAACATAACGAAAGGTTCGCAGGGAATTCGTCGATGCAAGCGGCTCAAGTACGTGGCACAAGTGGATGCTGATGAGGACTATTTGAAACAAGTGAAAATAGGTCACCTACAAAATCACCTATTACAATACAATACGCGACTTACGACAAAATAAATAGATAAGAAAAATAAAAATAAATAGACAAGCAAAAAAAAATCATTGTAGAGGGTTGTAATGTGTCAAACTTAATTAAAAATTTTTTAAAAATTTTAAAATTAAACTTACTTAACTTAAGTAAACTTTAACAAATTGAATTTCGTTTGTCTAAAGAGTGATCGAAACAATGCAACCATGAGTGCATCAATGTGTCCAAGGCTTTACAAAGCATCGAAGCTCGTAATTTGCGATCGTTCTAAAATCACGATAACCTTTCCATCGGTTACATAACCAGCGATACAGATCTCATTCTCTCCTCACGGTGACCTGTTGGCCGCTCTTGTTAGATTCCGTTACGTAACGTACCGCTTGGAGATACATTACCAATTACAGAAGACCCAGGCTTCAGCGCAGGCGTGGCAACAGTTGATTGTAGACCATTTTTGAACCGAACTTTCACTGTTTCCACTTTGTGTGTAATGTATTTCATCTACGAACATAAAGCTTCTTTTAAACTGAGGCAACTCTTTGCTAGAGACTATTAAAGTACTCTTTAAAAAATCTTTTTCGAAGGCTGAAAGGCTCTTTAAAAAATCTTTTTCGAAAGTCGCGAAGCTAAGTGACTGGCTGGAGAGTTAGGGACACGACTTCTCATATTATGCCGAGGAAAATATTGAAGTGAAATACGCATTATATTTGGAAGGAAGAAGATCTAGCCACTTGAAACTTGTTACCTCCCAAAGCCACCATAATCCAATCTCCATAATCAGCAACCGTACTTATCTACATAGACTGCAAGCCTTCGGACAGCAACTCTCTTCTAAGCGTTATTTACATTGGTTCATTTCACAGGTTAATTTTTTCCAAGGACTTGTAGTCTAATAGTAGAAGCATGGATTGACAAACTTTGTGCCTTCATAAAATGACGTAGTCACAAAAAAAAATTCCGAAGTCTTTTATTGCACTGTGTCTCAAAAAATCCCAAAATTTCATTTCGATCAAACCCACGACTGAAGAACCCTGGATTAAAACGTAACCGAACTACTGAACCTGCGTAACATATTATGGCAAATATTAGCGGTGATCTTATAATCATGTCATCGTCATCATCATTAACAACCCATATTCGTCTCACAGTTGAGCACGAGTGTCCTCTCAGAATTAGGAGGTTTGGAGGTTTGGGGTTAAGCCGTAGAGAATTAAGAAAATTGTCAGGTATACAGGTTCCCTCACGATGTTTTTTTCAACGCTCGAGACACGAGATATTTTTTTTTTCTTAAAATGCACATAACTATGTATTACTAAGTATGTATGTATAAAATTCAAGCCTTACATAACAAGTTTACTGGGTACTACAAAATAACATATTTAATGTCCACCGCACACGATCGTTATATCAATTTTACAACATGATAACATACCTGACCAGAACAATTATGTAGTAGGTAACCAGTTACACGCCTCGCCGGGAAACATTAAAAACTAGCCGAGTGCATGTAATTTGTATCAATCGGTCACTTTCACTTCATACAACAGTTGTAATTAAATTATTGCCTTTAATGTTATATTCAAAACTAGATATAGCGAAAGTTATTTATGTATGAAATGCCTCGTCGGTCAAGTAGGTTACGTTGGGCTTCAGATGACGTGGGTTTCAGATCTCAATTTCATAGTTTAAAATTTAGTTTACTTGCACACAAAACAGACATTTCTTGTAAATGTTTTCTTTTAAATTAAATTAAAGTTTATTATTTTGTAAAGTCTTATTATGTATTTAATTGTATCAAATAAATGTAGGTATGTAACAAGATACAACCTATATTTGAAATAATAAGCATCCAAATGCAACCATTACGCTGCAATCAATCTCTTATGGTCTCACCAACATGACTTAATCTAAGAAAAGTAAGCGAAATAATAATTTTCAGCTTTGTTTTCTTCCAAGAAAATCTCAATAAAAATGCTCGGTCCAGAGATGAGAAGTTGGTTTTGTTATACCCCTGTGCTTCGGAGAGCACGGCCATCATCGGTTCCAGTCATTGGTATTTTCATCTGATAAGAATCAACCATTACCATTACCAATATAACAGCGTGGTGGGTTTAAGTCATTTGACGGCCTCCGTGGCGCAGTAGTATGCGCGGTGGATTTCCGCGACGAAAGTCCTAGATTTGACCCCCGGCTGGGCCGATCTTAACTGGTCCAGGTCTGGCTGGTAGGAGGCTTCGGCCGTGGCTAATTCCCACCCTACCGACAAAGACGTACCGCCAACTCTCAGCTCCATATTCTTGAACTTAAAGAGACCCTGCACTTGACCTTTAAAACTATAAAATAATCCGACTTCGCTATGAGTTTAATAAAACATTTAAAATAAATTATAAAAATTTTACATAGACCACCTATTGAGTGGAGGTTTTGGGGTCAAAATAATAAACAGTATTGTTATTATGACCCCCTAACACATTCGACATTAAACTTTTATAGGCAAATTACTTGACCTATTCTCGAAGTGTAATAAAACAGTTGGGCAACAATTTACTCGAATATTATATTGAGAATGAACGAGTAAAGACCCATATTTCGATATTAAAATACATTCAACCTTTGACCTATATACAATAAGAGCTAATGAGTGTAAATACCACGTATAGATGTTCTATTTTCGGAAGACGGTGTAGCTTTGTAGTGCTAAGATAATTATATAAATGTGTTCGTGCGTGAAACTAAAAAAGTGTATTATTTAAATTATGAATTATCATCTGTATGTGAGTGATTGTTATTTTTTTTATCCTTTACAAGTTAGTCCTTGATTACAGTCTCACCTGATGATTATGAAGGCTTATTATAGTGTTAATGATTATATTAATGATAAAAAAGCTTGGCGTTAAACTCTTATATACGACTGTGTGCTTAGTTTTAAATAAGTTTGTAAAATGGTGGTAAACAAAAAAAAACCTTGGCTGAGTTTGTTGTGGGCTCTTCTCGGACCAAGGAGCGTTTGGAACCCTCGTAACTTTAGTTTTAAGTTTTCGACTATTATTACCACCATTAAATTAAATTAAATTATGACATAATCTTGACCTTTCAAAAGTGCTTGTAAACTAAGCCTAATTGAAATAAATGAATTTTGACTTTGACTTTGATGGTAAGTGATGATGCAATCTAAGATGGAAGTGGACTAAATTGTTAGGAGTCCTCCTCCTAACAAGTTAGTCCACTTCTATCTTTGATAGTAAATCCACACCCCTTTCGGTTTTTGCACGACATCATAACGCAAAATCGCTTGGCGGTACGTCTTTGTTAGTAGGGTGGTAACTAGCCACGGCCGCAGCCTCCCACCAGGCAAAAAAAGGATTGTTATGCGGGATCGATAAGTGACGTGTATTCAGGACGGAATGATGGTCAGTGCGTGTGTGTGGGACGTGTAGCCCCTGCGTCCGCGTTCCACAATGCTGCGAGGTAAAGCAAATCAGCCAGTCTTTTGATACAGTAGGAACTCCCTGGTCGCCACACAATTAACATTCTGAAAAAAATAAACAACTAACGAGCCTTTCGTTTACACATACAAACGCGTCTGTGCTGATACTCTACTACAACTAAAGCCAAACTGTCTTCCGTAAATAGAATATTTATAAAAGCCGATACCTAATATGAAATTGTAATATAAGTCTCTAACACAATATTTACATGGAAAAAAAATTAAATTATATTTTTTCATCTTCAAAATTTAGTCTTAGTTCATGTGTTTTTTTCAGTACCGATTTAAATACAGGACACGAGTTTGGCGCCGAATTTAAACTAATCAGCAGGTAAAAAATTACAATAAGTTATATTTCGTGGGTTGGTACGTTAATTTTTATGAAATCGGTTGTTTTTAAGAAAACATAATAATTTTTCAATTTTTAGTGTAAAAAATACCATATAAGTGTATTTATAACACACTAGCTGACGCCGCGCGGTTTCATTCGCGTGGTTCCCGTTCCCGTAGGAATACATACATAATAAATAGCCTGTAGCCTTCCTCGACATATGGGCTATCTAACACTGAAAGAATTTTTCAAATCGGATCAGTAGTTCCTGAGATTAGCGCGTTCAATCAAACAAACAAACTCTTCAGCTTTATAATATTAGTATAGATTAGTATAGATTTGCTCGTACGAGTAAAGGCTTTCTTATTTCATTTTAATTTAATTTCAACGAGCGGTAGCTAACAGTCGTAAAAGTTAACGAATTGGCCGGCGGGTCTGCTAGTCATAAATAAAATAATTAATGATAATCAAGACTAAAAGATGGCAGTGTAGCAAGGTAAGATGGGGCATGCAGTCACGTACGGTTGCGTTGCCGACATGGGTGATTGCGGTGTCGAAATAGGCTGTTAGGCTCCGAACTCCGTAACTTTGCCCCTATGGGAACTTTATTGGCTAACGTCACTCATAAAAACCATCATTTTGTTACATTCAGTTATTTTTACGGCTGATTTTATCTTGAGCATATGTTGAATTGTTACAAGCATATGAGATTTCGAAACAATAGCGCCTGCAATAATTCAACTAGAAGACCCTGTGGTGAGGTGAGGCGACATGTGGTTGACCCCATAGGCGTATACACTAATAATTGACTTGATGTCGGGTGCCGGGCCCCCCTAGGAAATATTCCTAGATACGCCAATGTACAGCCCCCCAAGTTTGAACCGCGTAGACGGGCCAGGCCACCATCCTTATACGTGAGGGGGATATATACGAAGTTTGAACCACACTGCTCCAATGAGGATTAAGGTGATAATGTTAGTTTTTTCATCGAAACCGAAGACTAACATGTTCTCTGAGGCACAGCGGTGTGACACCACCAATTGTCCAAATCCGGAATTGGATTTTTATGAAAATTTCTTAGAAGAAGGAATATGTCAGTAGGTATAATACTGACGCCAGGAATTTAACCGAGGACCTTGTGATCCGAAGCCACATAAGCTAACCGCAACCACTGGACCAATGAGGTAGGTCTAGATGAGTCGCTGTCAAAATTTAAAAGTTCAAGAATATATTTTGCTAAGCATATTACTGCGTTAAATACATACATATAGGTTCAACAAAGGAGTGGCACAGCAGTGATGCGTTAGACCGGATCGAATCGATTCCGATACAATACATCGATGTACTGTCGACAGTGAATCGATCTCACGACCCGCCCCTCATTGACCTATCAGCACTTCGCCTTTAATTTGCGTAATGGAGTTGTGTTATTCGCAGTGTGAATACAGATAACAGGTAGAATAAAATCTATATAGTGACATGCCACGGCTTTGAATGGGTAAATACATTGTGGGTTTTCTTTTCCAACAATAAAGTTTTAAAACTATAACCAGACTACTTAAATAGAGGTCTAAAAAGAATAAAACGAAAAAAAATATTTCAGATAAAAATGGAGAAATGTTAAAAGAAAAAAATGGCTAAGGAAGAGCCATGGTCGCACCCATTGTACACCTACCATGTACCTACTTGTTTAATGGAGGTATTCCTGACATAATCACAGTAGGTAGACATACAGCGCGTGCGAGGGTGCGACCACGGCTCTACCGTGACCATTTTTGTATCTATGCATTTCTCCATTTCTATCTGAAATAGGGAAATGCATAGATATCTACAACAAACTCTACCGTTTAAGTTTGTCTACCGACAAGCGTTAGCGTTAGGACAGTTTTTTTAAAGACATCTTGATGAACGAAAAACAATTATTGCACTCATGGCGTAGAAGTACATAGGTCATTTAATTCGTAGTATTTTTAGCATTAAAAAAACTGATTCAATATGAAAAAATTGAAAAATCCAAAAAGTAAATATAACTTGGTCACCCTAGGATTTTTTTGAAAACTATTCAAATTAGTTTTACATAATTAGATGATGTATCTACCATTTGCGTTTTATCCATCAATTACGGGACATCCTGTATATACTGGCTCTTACAATGTCAGTTCCCGTGGCCTAGTCATCAGCCGATGAATCGTAACACCATATGGTTGCTGTAATTAGCTCATCTTCATGAAAGTCCATACAACACATAACTTTCATACCGCACAAATAAAGAATCCTGATCGTATTGTCAGATCGCTTATAATAATAAGCTATACCTAACCCTTAAGTATTGTAGACTATATGTTTTCACTTATATCTGTTAAATTATCTGTTTTCTGCCAACTACGAGTAATAATAATATGCAGCGTAGTGCGTGCAATGCATTACACAAGACAAGAAGTGCGTGCGCGTTTTCAGGTTAAGTCGTATATCTGCGATTGTTTCTACTACTTCCGATAGTTGTTTGTGTTCCGGTTATATTTGCTGCACGTACTGTTTATAGCAGTTTACACTTTTACAATAGCCTCAATGGCGGTTTTGAGTCTCGCTCGATGGGCTATGTTGAAGGTATATTTTATCCAGACAAGCGATTCGTTTTGGTGGGAGCGAATACGAAAGTATTAACCATGTTATGTACCTAAACTATATTTTTTAATTAGTTTATATGGTATCAATACAATGGGCAGGCCTAAAACTTATAAAATATCAATTGATACAGTACAGTACAGAAATCGTACTTCACCGGGTTGCCATTTTCACAAGTGTAGCGTTTAAGAGTTTTACAATTTCATATTCCTTTTATATTCTCTATTTTCATAAAAAGTCATGATACTACTTAGTTTTGTGGCAACTTCATCGCTTCCATATTTTAGAATGTTTTTGAGAAATAAATGATTCGAAGTGTTAATTATTATTATTTAACTACATATTTTCCACGTTAAAAATTAGAAATGCACTTTACTGGTAACATTCTAAATGTTAATTAGTTGCATTAGTTTCTCCATCCGCATTCTCGATTCCATTTTCTTTTTTAAGACAAAAGTGAAGGTGATTCTATATAAGGCTTTATTATGTCTATCTCCTGCCAATATAGTTTGTATTTACGAGTTAGGGTTGTCGCACACATATCAACTCGGAAAGTTATCGTCACAAATGATCGTCAGTGCAACACACACTAATAGAAATCGTAACGAGACGATATGGTGATGATGCCTTTCAGGGTTTACTGTACTTACTATACACTGTTACGCTAGTCCAGTGCTTACAATATAAACATACGTACAAGTGTAATTAATTTAAGCCTGTTGAAAAGGCTGATACGGGTGATGTGTGCTATGACCCTTATATTATGTAAATTATATTATTGTTAGCATGCATTTGTTGCACGGCAAGATTTGTTTATATTATGTAAATTTGTAAAATATCTTTGTCTATAGTTATTTGTGTTGAAGTAAACCAGGCCATGTTTATAAACTTTGGTAATAAATTATTTAAGTAATAATTAAGCAATTAAAAATCATGCGTAGATTCAATGAAGAATTAGTTGTTACGTAAGTTACCTACGTGTCTAGTCTCACAAGATATTATAAATAAATATTTGTCCACATATTATTTTAATTTAACCGAATTTAGATAGAAATGAAAATAGATGTATTTCACTGAAAATCAGTTAAATAACATACCTATGTACCTTTTTGGTCTTATTAATTTAAGCCGTTAACACATAATTTTGTAAGTCTTATTTTATTCGTGGGCATCGCTTGCAAACCGATTAGTAGATAATACAGATTAGTAGAGAGAAATTTTCTGTATCCCTATCTAACACGACAATATAGATATCGCGAGAGAGATCTAGACGAATTCGAAACTCTGACTGTCCAGTTACAAAAACATCGTTGCAGAATAGCACCAAAGATTTTTGTTGGTTAATTTCCTGCTTAATTATTTTTAACCGACTTCAAAAAAGGAGGAGGTTCTCAATTCGGTCGGTATTTTTTTTTTTTTTTTTATGTATTATTCACACAAGACAAAGCCGCTTACCGCGTTTGTAGATTTAGATCTTTTGACTTTAATGCAGATTTCAACAATACGAATAGGTATATAGAGGGGAAATCAACAGGAAGGTTTATACTCGTAGTATAATAAAGAATGTCCTGGTTCATCGCTTTCATGCAGACAAAGTCGTGGGTGTACGCTGGTTTATTTACAAAACCAAACGCAATGCACGGGATTAAAGTGTTATCCGTAATGCTAGCCACTGACCATCCATTAAGATCTTGCAGGGCAAATGGCACGACACACGATCAGTTTTATCGGATGTCTTGCCGTTAGCGTTGCAGGCACGTGAATTTATTGGATGGCGAGTGGCTAGCATTATAAGTTTATGTCACGCTGTTATAGGTATTATTGTCTCTATTAGCACATCAATAAGTGAGAGAGATTGTCTTATTAGTACATTTCACGCCTCATAATAACGCCTCATATTGTAAACGATGTATGAAATTGTTCTTAAGTGACCACTCGAACTAATAGTGCGTACCAAATGGTATACTTCAAATAATATGATGGTGATGTAATTATTACCAAATAAAGACTTGTCACGATGGCGTAATGCGATAGACCCATCCAATGATGTTATTAAGGAAAATGAGGTAGCTATTACAGGCAATTGTAATCTTACTTATATCATTACTTTTATCGCTTGTCCTAGACGATGAAGCTTATTTTGACGTGTTTCTTTTTTACAATGTATTTTTAGATTTTAGGCAAACTTAAATAACTAAGCGATTAACTAAATAAATTTGCTAGTACATCTAATGATTAACGTATTCTGCTTCCTTATAATAAGGTACTGGATTCTGGTATAAAACTCAAAGTAAAGAAGTTCTCATTATCAACTCAAGGGAAATATGGGTGTCTTTATGGTTTTACCCTGACAAAAAATTTAATGTTTTTAGCTAATATCTAGTATTTATTTATGGATTAGTTTCTAGTTCACCAATTTTTATATGGAAAAAAATTAAATTTTACTATTTATACATATAAACATATAAAAGCGAAAGGACACTCATCTACAATTCTCGAAATGCACTTGACGTGGAAAGATGAAAATTGGCACGGAGGTAGTTTATAGTTAGTACACGTCCGCTAAATAGATTTTCCAACAGGGCCGGATTAAGGAGATCTAAGTAAGGATCGCGGCCGTCCGCTAGCTAACTATAAGATTATATTTAACGACACGCCAGTGACCTTCCCACTGTGAAATGACTATGCAAAGCTCAGTGAGTTTTTCGACGATTACAAAAAGCGGTTTAGTATTCCGAATGTGATCAAATTACCCATTGTTGAGGCGAACATTAATAAACAATCCATCATATTGCGAAACCGCGCGACAAGGAAATAGCTACGATTATGAATGCTTACTGCTTACTGTGAACACTGTAATTATCATGTCCTAAAGATAACATTTTAAGTGCTTTTTAACCGACTTCCAAAAAGGAGGAGGTTCTACGTTCGGCTGTATGTATGTTTTTTTTATGTATGTCCAGCGGCAATTCCGTCATTTATGGACCGATTTTGAAAATACTTTTTTGTTTTGAAGGGTTTGATTCCAGGGTGGTCCCATTTTTTTCATGTCAGGATCTGATGAGGGAATCCTGGAGAAATCGAGGACACTAGATTGGCACCGCCTTCAAACTGATCAGAAGGTAGCACATAGGTTAGATGTTATTTTTTCTTTTTAGTTTTAGTTAATTTTAGATTTGGAAATCGAATGAATTTTTTTGATTAAAATTTTTTTAGTTGCTTGGTATTGACAATGTTTAACTGAGCGGAGTAGAAATAGATAGTGGTATAAACATCATCAAAATGGGATGTGTAAAAAGCAGTTTCTATAAAAATATTAGATATCCATAATTTTTAACATAGCTCAAGAATAATATAATGGAACATTTAATTCAATTAAAGATTGTCTGTAACCAATAGAAACAAGCTATACAGTTTGTTGATAAAACAAAGTGGATTTACCACTTACATGGAAAATATTCATTTGAAAATGGTTTAAACACAAGACTTCGGGATTAACTAAAGAGATTAACAAGTAGACCAATCAAGTAACTAGCAGAAATATAGTAGATATAGGATAGGGATGACGAATATAGATATATATATATGATGTTTTTTTTTGTAGGTTTAATCTGCAATCAGTCGACAGACGGATTATTATAAGCGGATTAGTGGTAGGAATTCTTGGCGTGGCAGAACTGGGGGCCCACTGTCCTCAAGTCTCTCTCAAGTCTCATTGAGTCGAGCACGTCTACCCGTTTTAACCTTTTGACTCTATCAGCAGTCAACAGCCCACAAGCTAGTGGGTTTGGATGTTTCAACAAGAGTGTCCGATGTTGCATTTTCTGCTTCTTTATCTCTTTCTTAATTGTTGGTATATCCAAGTATTAGTGTATTTCAGTGTTGGGTGAGTACCACGGCGCATTAGCAATTGTTCTCAATATTCTAATCTGGGCACTTTGGATGACTAGAGTGTTGGATGTGCTAGCGGTAGACCTGATCTGAATTCCATAGAGCCAAATAGGGTTCAGAATAGCGCAAATACAGTAACTTATTGTAGAGATATATGATGAATATAGCAGTAATATAATGCATTATGTAGCAAAGAAGTATTTTTGATACAATTTCAATTTTTCAACAGACATATATTGATTTAACAGATATAACACAAAATCTATACTAATATTATAAAGCTGAAGAGTTTGTTTGTTTGTTTGATTGAACGCGCTAATCTCAGGAACTACTGGTTCGATTTGAAAAATTCTTTCAGTGTTAGATAGCCTATTTAACGAGGAAGGCTATAGGCTATATATTATCCCCATATTTTTACGGGAACGAGAACCACGCGGGTGAAACTGCGCGGCGTCAGCTAGTTAAAGATATTTCTGAAACATCAACGTACGCAAATGGTTTAAAATCATTAGCAGACAGTGTAATAACGCGTTCCATTTATCGAGAGACTGTGGTAATCCGATATATTAGCGATCGGTGAGTTATACAGTTAGCTGTATCGAGTGGCGACGGCAGCTAAATGCCAACATCGTGCGCACACTCACTTTATATTGGTTATGTTGCCGAGTTACGTGGCCGAGATAAACAAGCCAAATAGCTTATTCGATGGCTGATTATACATCGGGAGGACGCGACGGGTTGCTAAATAAGCCATTAGTGACTGGCACTGACTTATTGATAACTACGCCTCACGGTTTCCACTAGCAACCATACCTTTAAGACTAAAAACTGTAATACTTTTGACGACTGTAGTAACCCTGACGATAGCTTTTCCACGGCTAAGCTTTTGCACAAAGAATATTACTACTAATATAAATTATTAACTTATTTAAGTGGCCTAGGTTAGTACAAGTAGACACTTGCCATCAGATGAGATCGTGGTAAAGTGCAAGTGTAACTTAGTGGACTAATTCTAAATTAGAGTAAGGAGTCGAACCCAGAACCTTTCGGAGGCAAGCAAAAAACGTTTAACTCCGCCAGTAATCGGCAATCACAAGTGCAGGTGTTGCACTTAGTTGCATAATCGTAATTTTATACGATGCACTTCCCGGATTTCCGCGCAGTAACACAACATCTGATTGTATATAACTATGTAATAAATGTAATACGTCCTGTCATAATTAACATTAATTAATGTTTAATTATAATTTCTAACATAATGATTTTCTATAATCACTCGTGAGCTTATTATCAATTGTAATAAATCATATAGATAAGCGAGTCGCAGGGATTCGCTGGATGCAGGCTCAGTATCGTGATGTTTGGAAGTCCCTACAAAAGGCCTATGTCCTGCAGTGGACGTTCATCGGCTGATATGATGATGATGATGATAATATTCTACTTGTAATGCATTTCTACCTCTTTGGTCCAGTAGTTAACCTATGTTGCTTCGAATCACGAGATGTTGAAAAGAACAATAAAATTGCAAATACATCAGGCTCAAGAAGAGAGAAAGGTCAACGAAGAGTTGGTAGGAATGTGAGAAAGAGTATAGGTATCAGTGTAATAGGAGTAGAGTAGAGTTTTCTATACTAATATTATAAAAAGGAATGATTTGATTGTTTGTTTGCATTGAATAGACTCTGAAACTATTAAACCGATATGTAAAATTCTTTTACTGTTAGGAATCTTCACTATCCCCGAGTGCCATAGGCTATATTTTTATCCCCGTAGTCCTACTGGAACGGGAACCACGGGGGTGAAACCGCGCGGCATCTGCTAGTTGGCGATAAGTTTACTGGTGATGAGTTGAATCGTATGATAGAAACAAATAGAAGACAATGACATGTGTTATGTGCACTTAAATGGGTATAAAAAGATATAATTTAACTTCAAACCATAAAGCCCATGGGAACTGAATCGCGAACATCATATTGTGAGTATTATGTAAGGCTGATGCAATCATTACGATCATCAATCACTATTACCAGCTCATAAATACCTTGTAATCATAAGCGTGATCATTGTGTTCTGATCTGGGTTTTTATTCCGCATCGAAGCTCTAGATCAAGTTACCGTTTATTTTTGTTTAGTCTTGTCTTACTACCTACAGGTTTGTTATGGGTACTCACAATTCATCAGATATCTTTAATACTATAAACCAACATCCTGTATTTGGTACCTACCTACCTATGTATAGTACTTTTACCGCATGAAAATACGTTTGGTAATATAATATTATTTATTGTCCATTCTAATAGACCTCTGTAAGAAGGTTGTTTTGAATGTCCAGTGGTCGTCCTTTGGCTGATATGGTGATGATAATGATTATGATAGACGTGGTTATTAATGCAAATACAGATATGGTTCATCATAATTTTATTAATTGACTTCCCACAAGGTCACAGTAAGTCATGTTATTTTATCTTATATCTCAAATATGCAATACAAAGCTTTTCATCATACAAGGTCTCTTTAAAAATAAACACCGATGGTTAAATAAAAACTATTGTTGTCCAAAAAAATCTTCAATGTCAATCGTCAATGACAATGTCAAGTAGCATCAAAGTCAAGAAAGTGATTTAAGAATTTAATAAAATATATTATAGAAAAAAAAATTTAAAAGCCAATGTAATACTATTGGAAGTAAAACATGACATACAAAGAAATGGTAAAAGTTTTACGCGATAAAATGAGAAGGAGTGCGACAATTTGCGAAAGAATTCTTTGCTACAGTTTAGTTTTCATAATAACTCCTTGCTTCTTCATATTTCAAATGACTGTGGTACGCCCTACTATAGTCGACCACTACAATATGGGTATTATAAAGCATACCTTGCATATAATATGTTCGACGTTTTGTTTCGTCAACATTGTAGGGAATATGATATTTAGTATCATCACGGATACAAAAGTGAGGGCGTCGATGGATGCGGACAGCTACTGCGAGGTGTGCAAGATACAGCGGCCAGCGAAAGCTTGGCATTGCAAGAAGTGCAATGCTTGCATCCTGAGGAGAGACCACCATTGCTTCTTCTTTTCACGCTGCATTGGACTGCGAAATCAACGCTACTACGTACTGTATCTCGCTTACGTATTCATTTCCATGATCTATTCTTTATACTACAACTATTATTACGTGGTGATAAAGTTCGAAGACCAGTGCATGGTTTTGTCAGCTTTTCGAGTTATTAACCCGTTTTTGAGGTATGTGATTCCTGAGCTAATGGGTATAAAAGACCTGTACATGATGTTTTTGTTCATAAATACAAGCCTTGCTATTTGGTCTGGTGGGTTGTTCTACTTCCACATGATGAACGTCGTGAGAGGGTTGACAGCTCATGAGTCTAGGAAGGAGTTTGGTGCAGACTGGGTCATGGTGAAGAGGAACTTCTTTAGTGTATTCGGTGTGAAGTGGTACTGGGCGGTGTTGTCCCCGTTCGCTGATAGCACTTCACCTGATGAACTTGATTTGAAACATCAATAGTTTGTGTAAGGTTATATATTAAAGATGAATATTTTTATAGACTTGTTTTATTATATAGATTGGAATAGGAATTTCACTAGGAGATTTTATGTTGAAGAGAGATGCAGTTTATAGTTCTAGGCGTAGTCAGTGAAAATAATAGATAATAGATAGTATTAAGAAAAGTAAGTTATTTTTAAGTTAGGTTAGAAACGTAAGTTAGTTAATGTAATTTACAGTTTCACACTATGTAAATCTGTCTAATGAGCAACTACAATAATTGTTTCGGCTCTTCTTTTTTTGTCGTTAACAAATTGATGTTGTAAATATTTAATTTAGAGTTTTATGGTAAGTTACAGTATTGGGTTTACGCAGTTTTCTACGTATCTATGATATTAATGATTTTAAACTTATTTCGTGGTTGTTCATTATGATTATTATTTAAACGGGTACATACCACGATAAAACGACGAGATAAAAAGCCAAAAACGCGAGGTTGTTGAAAAAAGAAAAAGAACAAGAAAGAGTGTAGATCGATTCTGTCCCTAACAGCTGATGTCAACCTCGCATCTCGCAATTTCAGACCCGTCGTGACCAAGATCCATGCAATTGGGTCGAAATATCGACATTAAAAATCTCGTCGTTTTATCTATGTTTCCATAAGAATTCGTTTAATAAAATGTGTTATATGCGTAGCACGCCGACAATCGGCATGTGTAACGCAAAGTAAACAATCAGATTATAAATATAATGACCATAATTATGGAAAAGCGCATAATTTCCGCGTTATGCCTCATATCGTTATGTTCTATATACCACGGCTTTCGCTTTACCATTCAGACCATCAATTACCCATATAGAGCGTAAAGCTTCATGGAGTTTTCACCCGTATGGTATAATAAAATAGAGGTTATGTTCCCAACAAGTTATTGTTACATAAGCATGGGTAACTCGCAGGCATTTATTGCTACCAAGATGTAAACACCTGTTGCATACATAATATGAACCAGTTATTATCGGGCACTATGGTGAATAGACGCAGACTAATAAAACGTTTTTTTCCCACTTGTTCAAAAATAGCATCATTATTTTAAGATTTATTCATTTCATGAATACTTTACAAATCTTCTTGATTTCATGTTTCTGCATAGACTGCATTGTCACAACATCAGGTGAGGTGCAGTTAGGGGGCTAACATATCTGTACTAATGTTATATAGAACAAGGATTTGATTGTGTGTTTGTTTGTAATGACTACTCCGAAACTACTGAAGCGATTTGAAAAATTCTTTTACTGTTGGGAAGCTAGATTTTCCCCGAGTGCTATAGGCTATATTGTATTTTCAAAAAAAAAGGGATGCTTCTTAAAACTCCAATAATGTAACCCAAAGTGTAAAAATTTTACCTAAAATATTTTTTACATTGCGTGCGCTGCAAAAACTATCTATAGTCTTAGGGGTAGACATCGGTTTGGATAGGGGTAGGGTAAGGGTAGGGTAGCTTAGGTAGATGTAGGATAGGGTAGGGGATGAGTCAAATCGAAGCTTGACCGAGTCCGCTAATCATTAAATAAAAAAACAACTAAGACTTCTTTTAATAGGTACATTCGTGTACAGCAGACACAGAAGGGGCAACGGAAGGGCACTAGTCAGGTAGGTATCGCAACACGTCGGCTTCCTATTTTGAATGCTATAAGGAGGCCATTTGTAATATTGATACTGACGCGTGCTGACGACAGATCCGTCGCGGGCCCTTAGCGGGCACTGCGTTACGTAACCGTGGCTCGTGACGTGCACACATTAATAAGTGCCAATGTTACGTGACGGGAGAACGTTTTCTAGGGTTCCGTACCTCGAACGGAAAAGTACACAAATCTATTAGGATGTTTGATGATTGTCTGTCCGTTCGTTTGTCTGTCAACGGCCCTTTATCTTAGGAATGCGTCGAGGTATAGCGAAAATTGACAAATGACATTTCACTGCAAAGTCGATGTATCCTCAGGAGATGTCTGCATTATTCAATTTGACGGCCTCCGTGGCGCAGTGGTATGCGCGGTGGATTTACAAGACGGAGGTCCTGGGTTTGATCCCCGGCTGGGCAGATTGAGATTTTCTTAATTTGTCCAGGTCTGGCTGGTGGGAGGCTACGGTCGTGGCTAGTTACCACCCTACCGGCAAAGAAGAACCGCCAAGCGATTTAGCGTTCCGGTACGATGCCGTGTAGAAACCGAAAGGGGTGTGGATTTTCATCCTCCTCCTAACAAGTTAGCCCGCTTCCATCTTAGACTGCATCATCACTTACCATCAGGTGAGATTGTAGTCAAGGGCTTACTTGTAAAGAATAAAAAAATAAAAAAAAATACTAAGTCACACAAACATTGCAGTCAACATTTACGATCTGGGTGACGCTCTCGTGTGGATGCGTCAGTTTTTTGCGGAGAATAACAAAATTAATTATTCATAATGCACTTTTGCTTAGTAACGCCTGCTTCTATTCAATCAATGAATCAATTATTAAAAGCACGGCGAACACTCCGCCCATGTCGGCCACGTAACGGTCCCGCCTAGACGTCGCGTGCGCCGGCGATATATCGCCTACCGACACGATAGCGCCACACGACTGGAAAAAGTGACACTTCTCATTCGTTGTCATTTTAATAATAATCATTTTAATCACCATCATTGTGATCATCAGCTTATTTTTATAATTGCCCGATAGTGAACTAGGGGAGGCCTAGTTCACTATCGGGCAATTATAAAAATCGTCGTTAAAATGAGAAATTAATTAATATTCAAAAATTCGTTTATTAAAAATTATCGGTTCGTCTCAAAAGTGCTTGCACCTGTAGTCGTAGGTACAAACACTTTCGAAATTTCTAAAGGAACCGACAAATTTTATTTTAATTGCTCTTTTTAAATATTATTTTCTTAGTATACAAGCACTATTGAAACGTCTAGTCTAATAAGACCAAATAAAACTGTAAGTATAATTGCTCTTTTTAAAAACAAAACCTCTTCATGATTTACAACAATACTTCCCTAAGAAATATTGCAAATCATAAATCTTTCTAGTGTTACGTGTGCTTCTTTTCGGGCAAGTCTTAAAAAATAAAAATAAATGTTTTATTAAATAAAAGTTTTTAAATAGAAGTACAAAACGCGCACGCATGTTAGTCGTATAGATCTATTTAACTAATGTCTGTATTGTCGCGTGCGGTTACGGTGTGGTTACGGTAACCGTGTAGAGGACAACCATAGAGCAGTAACCATGTACAACTGTGTTGTGGTTCCTTCGCGGGTTACCGTGCTTCAGAGCTTACATAACCGTGACATACGGCTCGTGGTTTATACTGCTGTGGGTTATGAAATCTCGAGTTTGCTAAATAATTGTAAAACATTCGGCATTTAAAACCATGGAAAAAATATTAAAATTAGTATTCTTGAATACTAAGGCTTCTTACTAAGGCTCCAAACATAGTACTTTTAAAATATTTTTAAGTCCGAACTCGTTGAGTTACTGTTGTTTCCACGATTGAAGTACAAGATCTCGCTGAGTTCCAGGGACAGTGGAAGAATTATGTTCAAAATTCAAAATTAATTTATTTCAAGTAGGTTTACAAACACTTTTGAAATGTAATGTTTGACTATTTGTAAAGAGTCTATCAAGACATATAGTCAATATAATACTTCTTATTAAGTTTTTACGTATATCTATTAGATGTCACACTACCAGCCTTAAGGCCTAGTAATTTAGCGTTCTAGTACGATGCCATCTATGTAGAAACCAAAGTGGCCAAAATAAATAATAATGCACCATACCATCTTATACATAAATCACGAGTAACAACAATAAAGGTGCCAGGACGGTTTGGCTGACAGTACCAGTCAACCAGCAGTCAGCCGCCAGCTTCTGTCAAGTGAAGGGTTTCTTTTGACTATGAAATGCATAAAGGTTGAATTCGACACCTAGTGACTGAATGTTCCCCTTAGGGGCCCCTGCAACGACTATGAACTCCACTGTTAGACTGCATCGTCACTTACCATTAAATGAAACTGCAATCAAGCGTTGAATTGGCATAATCGATGAAAAAAAGCCCTACTTCGTAGGTACATAAGAAACGAAAAAAATATATGTATCAAGGCAGATTTAGAACCTCGGTAACTTAAAAGATAACTGTTTTTTATCCGTGCCCTAGTGCTCAAAGCTAATCGTATTATTTCCCCACAACTAAAAAAAAGTTTAACATTGAAACAACGTTGCGGCCTCGGACAACGTTGCAATGTTTGTTTAAATAGTCTCTCCGATGTTTGCCAATTATGAAGAAACAAGAACGAGATCTGAAAGCCAGGCGTCAATTAGTTACAGCGTCTTCGGTGTTGAAAACGTTTCGGCATTTCTGTAATTGACCTGTAATTGACCTGTAATTTGTATTTTTTAGATAATTGTTATTGGGACACGCTAAATACGCACGTAGACTCGTATACATAATAGTATTTCTTTAAGTCAAAAACATCCGCGATCCTTTCAAATTAATCTATATCTATACTAATATTATAAAGAGGTAAAGTTTGTAAGTTTGTAAGTTTGTCACATTTTTTAAATGGGGTAATCTTCGGAACTACTGGTCCGATTTTAAAAATTCTTTCACCAGTAGAATGCTACATTATCGGGGAGTGCTATAGGCTATATTTTATATTGGTATCATATATATTAGCCGAGTTATCACAGTTTTTGTCATACAGGTCGGACTGAAAATCCTCTTAAACAGACTTATTCGCATGCGCTGCCTTAATTATTGTGTAAAATTGAAATTAATGTATGGAGACTTTATGTATCTTTAAAAGTTCTACAAAAAAGTCCGCGACACCATATATCTATCTTCTATATATTAGCAGATATAGTACCTTTTGTGTTTTAAAAATTATTAATTTTATATACTTAGGTTTACGTCATTATTTATACAACTTAACTTTAATCCTTATTAAAATAAATTATTTAATAATCACAAGGATATTATGGAGATAAGATTTGCCCTTAACAGTATGTTAATTACTTAAATAGTTTCGGAGATAATACAAAATTTCTAAAAGACGCAGAAATTCCGCTATATGACGTCGGGCGCTTTAATTTACGTAGTTCCCGTTCCCGTGTGAATATGGGGATCAAACATAGCCTATGACACTCGCAAATAACGTAGCTTTCTATTGGTAAAACAATTTTCCAAATCGGTCCAGTAGATCCAGAGATTACTTCCTACAACCACACGAACTTTACATCTTTATATTATTAGCATAGAAGTCTCTATTTCTGGTCTTGGTCATACCACCACTCTCAAAGGACTGGACCGATTTGCCTAAGGGTAGGAGTAAGATAGAGAAGTTACAGGGTAGGGTAGGGTAGGGTACGGGTAGGGAAGCGTAGTGGTAGTGTAGGGGTAGGGTAGGTTTAGGGCCGGGTTTAGGGTAGTGGTAGGGTAGGGGTAGAGGTAGGGTAGTGGTAGGGTAGAGGTACGGGTAAGATAGGGAAGTGGTAGGGTAGGGGTAGGATAGGCGTGAGATAGGGGTACGGGTGGGATAGGGGTAGGAAAGGGATAGGATACGGGAAGGGTAGGGGTAGGATGGGGGTAGGGTGTAGGTGAGGTAGGGCTAGGGTAGAGGTAGGTTTGGGGTAGGTTAGGGATAGGGTGGGGGTAGGGGTAGGGTAGATGTAGGGGTCGGGTAGGGTAGGGTTGGGGTAGTGGTAGGGTAGGGGTAGGGTAGGGTAGGGGTAGTAGTAAAGTTGACATCGAAATTTACGCGGACGAAGTCGCGGGCGTCCGCTAGTCAGAATATATTAGGTGGACAATGTATCGAACCTTTGGTGTTGAATCCGGCCTCTTAACTTTTGAGTTTTTAGGGATTTTACATTATTCTAAATTATCTCAAATCAGCCGGCTAATTCACTAACTTTGACGTATGTTACCTACCTAGAAATTAACATCAAATTTAAAACAACAAACAAACAAACAACAAATCACAATGTCAACTGGGCAATACCCACTACCTACTTTATGATATCCACGATGGGTTATCTTTAACCACCGGGTGACATTTTACCTATAATCTCAATTGTGATTAGTTAGCATTAAACTATGATTAATAGTGAATATGAAATCACGTGACTTAAGAATAACTGAAAGTGTATGGTTGTAAGTTGGTAAATTTCGTGTTATATCCACTAAAGATACTCAAAGTTAGTGAATTGGCCTGCTGGTATGTGATGTAGACTTCGGCCGTGGCAAGTTGTCATCCTAACAGCTAAGATGTAACGCCGAGCGATTTAGGTTCACTTCATGTGACCTTATAGTCTTCCAGTCATAAGTATATGGTAAATAGACGATTATTATACAACAAACTCCTTATTTTACACGTTAATATCAACATGCTGCGGCGTGTATAAGGTTTTAACTAAAGTTACAAGTACAAATTGTACATAATGGAAAATTAATCTCCAGTACAGGGTCGTAAGCCGCTGGATTCTGGCGGCTCGAGACCGTTGTCCTTGGTGGCCCATGCAAGACGCCTATGTCCAACAGTCGGCTGATAAGGTACAGGGTTGTAATGAGACCTCAGCAGGTATTAGGTAGGCAGTGTATTTTTGCATCTACGAGGTCATGCCACTGTCTGTGTCTATAGGCTGCAGGCACTTATTTTTCCTCACAATTTCCAAAATATTATATAAACAATCTTACGTATACGATACAGGACGCAATCTCAAATTGGAGGCGGCTGTTGAAACTTCACTTACCTGCAAAGATACAAAACAAATTAGAAACTGTTCTGATTTCATTCTCACAAACTAGGACAAATCAGAGAGGATATAGCTATACGACGTACATACTAGTGTGCATGAAAATTAAAAAAGTAAATAAGTAGACATATATGGCAACAAAAGCTGTACCTACCCCCGGATTTAACCACGTAGACTATAATCAAAATCTGTCGTCTCCAGTCAGTAGATTTGATTTATAGAGATAATATCAGACATAGATACATCCATCGCAAAACAAAAACAAAATCGTTTTTGTAGTCGCTTATAGAACTTTTAATAAAAATACACTTTACAAAATTACTCAAAGCTTTTCTTACTAAATTTACAAATCATGTATGTCGATGCTATAAATATAGAGTTGAAGCCCACCACACTAGCACAATACAAGTTGACAAGTTTTTAGACGTTTTCCCACGATATTTGCATTCATCGAACCGCGCGTGATGAATGGTAAATGTATCGATGCACATAAATTTTCTAGAAAACTCACAGGTGTTCCGAACCTGTGAACATTTTTTCAATACTATGCCAAATACTTAACTATACTATACTAAAACTATACTAAAAGTTTGTAGTGTTATTTTCACCAACATGTATGAACTAAGGTACCTAATTCTCCGAATCTAATGAAACATGACAAACTGATACCACTTTTTATTAGTTTTTATATCAATAAAACAGACTTATTTCAATAAGCCAACACTTAGTAACTTAATAAGGCTTTTAAATCATAATAGTAAATTAACTCTGAAAACACCAAAGTGACCCTCTGAACAATACAGTCCCACAAAAGGGTGTTACTAATTTAAAACCGGGGGTTACCCCTGCCTCGAAGAGCACGTTAAGACGTCCGTCCCGGTCATCATTATGATGTAATCCCCTCTCTCTAAGATAAGGAGAATAAGCCGACCTGGGGATATCCTAATGGTGAAGACTTCTTTGTTGGGCCAGTGATTAACTTATCTGGTTTTGGATCACGAGGTCTAGAGTTCGAATCCTGAATCGGACTATGACATACCTGATCCCCATGAAGTTAGTGATGTTACACCCCCGTGCCTCAGAGAGCAAGTTAAGCTGTCGGTCCCGGTCATTATCATAAACATCTGATAGAGAGCGTCTCAGACCAATTACCTTTGGACTAGTATCGCACCCAAATTCACCAACAAAATTGTCTGTAATTTTTTTGAGGGGGACGAGGTAGACTCACATATCGAAAATATTTAACACTAATGAATATATCCTGTGTCCTTACACTGCACACAATTGCAAATTGGTTGCACACAAATTAGCACAAAGGTGTAATTTTAACACAACGAAACATCGATTCTATAGACGACTCTACAGACTTTTGACAAAGGAGTAACGTCTAGCGATTCAGGTCCTAAAGTAATTGGTGGTGGTTAATGAATTTAATATTATCACCCTAAGCCTGCCATATAACCCTGCAGTGGGTCATTAAACTATACTGATGGTAATTCAAATCTTACGCATTTCACGTGTTTAAAAAGTGTGACTAACTATAAACAACAGATATATAAATGACCACAGCGTAGACTAAATGTAAATAATTTAAATAGAAAAAGTTTTATGAAAGCAAAGTCGTGATTCTGTTTATTTATATAATACAATCGGAAAAATAAATGTTTAGTAAAATAAGTCGAGCACAGTGGCTTAGACTTTAGATCGTTCAGTTTTGTTTCTAACTTTTTTTTTAATTTATTTGGGTTAACAAACAGTAAGCGATAAGATTTAATTTTAAAAATATCAATAAGTTATAAACTATCGTCAACCTGCACCGTTTTAAAAGTTATTGATATGAAATAATGACATAAGCTACTTTTACCCTATAATTTGAATTTTCTCACTTTTCCGAACTTATCTATCTATTATTTATGTAAGGAAAACGAAGGGTTGGTTGGTAGACGCACTATTATTATTTCGGCTCAAGAACTAGTGTTCCAGATTACTCTTTCGGACAGCGCGCGGTGAAGACTAATTAGCCTTAATGGTTACTAACATATGGTAGGAAATGGCACTAAAAGAAGTACAAGATGGTTTTTTTACGCTAGAGGAAGATGCCTTATGAATTTTAATTCCGACGTCATGTCATCATATTATATATGTATTACCTATATGAAAGTACTTTTTTGAAAGTTACCATTGTTTTTTTTGTACCTTTGAAATACAGTCTAACAACTTCAACACGCGAGCAAAACCGGGCAATTACTATTGTTTATAAAAATCACAAGAAAATGTTAGTTTTTTAAATACTGTTTAACAATCTTCATAGACCAAAATATACTTTATTTCCTGTAAAAAAGTTGGCAACCCTAAAGCGAGGGAACGACGCATGACGTCATCTTTTTTCGAGTGTGCAGCGGGCTTTATCGAATTAAAAGACGTTGTCACGTCAAAAACATTTGCGGAAGTCAAACACTTGGTCGAACGAAGAAAAAGGTCAACAGATCAAATCAACATCGAATCCGCAAAAATATAAAAACTCAAGCGTGAAATATTAATAAAAATAACACCAAAACAAAACACTCATCGAAGCGCATCGATCACTAAACCATTTGTATTATTGTCTACGTAGTTATTGGGTACTTTAAGATACTTTGAGATGTTCGTTTCGGTAGTCTTGCAAAAAGTAAAGTTTTTGTGAAGAAACATTATAGACATTCTCTCACAAGTTTAATGAGAGCCAGTTACAATATTTCCTGTTATTTTTTTGTGGCTTTTTTTATGCCAGAATACTTTTCGAATCTCAGGACTTCAGTTAGTTATCTGTCTCAAACTAATACCTTTAAAGTATAACCGCGACAGCAAGTTTGTCTACCCGCTGGTTATATAATATCCAACACGATAAACCCAAGTTTTTTTGAGTTAGAGGTATTCAAAATATCTCGAGGTTCGAGATAAAAAAGTTCTATTATACTCGTAACTGTCTCTTAGACTAATTGATTATCTTTTTTGCACTCCCATCGTAGTCGCTTGCGTAAGCAGTGATAAGCGTAAAGAAATTGGATTTTAGCGCCGTTTCATAAACGATGTTAACACCCAATTTGCGAAGCTATTAAACAGTTTAGATTTTACTAACAGTTGCTTCAGAGGTGTGAAATTTAGCAAAATATTTATGTGTACCAGCTCTATAGGTTTCTGTGTTGCATTGTATCCAATTTGGCAATCTTTTTAAGACAGTTCAATCTGCCTTTCGATATTTTTTTATTTTGCCTATCTATTTCTTCTGGGTAAACGTATAAAGTCCCGTTTTCCCCCGAGGGTTAAAAAGAAAAGAAATTAATTTTACTTGAAGTAGGTATTTCCTAACACGTAAAGCTGACTGAAAACCTAGTTTACACACTGTTAATTAGCATGTCTAGTGTACGTATAACTGGCATGGCAAAGCTATTGTACTCCCAATAGCTTTACAATGGCGGCGTCAATGTAATTGTTGCCACATTAATATATAATTGCAATGTAATAGAGCAACATGCCGCTATGGAATACAGTTAATTATATCTGTTACTGAATCACAATGCGCGTGTTGCCGAATAGGTTTCTTTTGAAGCGATAGAACGAGTGCCTGTCGTAACCACACCTACCACATTTTATGAAGGCTGAATGTTTGTCATGGTGTTTGGAACGTGGTGGCTTCGCAAGGTTTCAAGGTTCTAGATCCTCATTTGTCAATGTATACAAAGTAATTTTTTGAAATTTTCTGCAGGATATCATAAAAAATCGTCCCCTATCACCAGTTCAATAGTTTCGTGGCTACCCTAGTGACGCATAAAGTTTGAAGTCCCTTAAAATTTAAAGATGTTTTCGATTTTGGACATGATTTCTCTGTTAATTAGCCGAGGAAAACATTACAAAAATCCTCTTTATAGTTAGATGGTTGAGAGTCTAGACATAAAACATGCTACTGTACAAAGCCACCAATGGAGCCCAAACTCCATAATTGGCTGCTGTATTTCGTACTTATGGTAAGAGAATAGGCTGAGAAACTATCTATACTATAGACAGTTTATAGATTCTATAGAATGAGGCATATCTGGCTATTGCAGGCTCTTGGTCCACTATGTTTACGTCTTTCAACTTTGGAGGTTTTTTTCGTTTTTCCCTTGTACGGTTTCGTAGTGCGTTCTCTGCAATAATATCGTAAGCGCAGATAAGTCTCTAACAAGATGTAGTACTGCAATTAGACTACCTCATTGGTGCAGTGATTAATAAGCAGGATCATACTGTCGTATTGGACTAGGAAATTTAATTTTTTAATAGTAGTATCGTGCCTTGTAGCTCGTTATCGTCGATCCTGATCAAAATTATCAGTATACATTATCATTTACCTAAATATTCTATTAAAAAATCTTCAAACAAAATCTTAAACAAAAGTATGACTAGTGGACAAAATTATACTTGGTTGATGATGATGAATTAGTCTACTTTAGAAAGATCCTGTAAAATATGATTTTATTGATAGTATGATTGCGACAGAAATATCTTCAATCATTAATGCTCTATAAATTAAACTATTAAATCAATCAGCACCAGTTATTCGTAGTAAGTACAGAAGGCCAACATAGTGTGACCGATATTCAACTATAAGTTTGCGTAACCACATCGCTGGAATGTGATAACACGATAAGTGGCACGAGCACATATTCTACACCCGGCCGAGCAATGGCCACCCAAAACTGACCGCCGTAGAAGAACTCAACCTCAACATATGTTGCAAACCTTTGTGAATATTTCTTTTAGCGCCTATTTTCTCTCTCTCTCCGCGTCGTGTTCCTCATTACTGAGGGTCGTGACCCCTATCACACATTCATGACTTTTTTCCGGCACGATGTCACGCCATGCGGCTCGGCTTTGCGCGACTTGTAGAGCTTCGTGTACTTTTGTATCGAGAGTGGTGCGGATTTGATCTGACCAACGCATCGGGCTACGTCCTCGAGGTCTCTTTCCTTCCACTTTGCCAGTGATAACAAGTTTCTCTAGGTTATCTCCTTCTCTCCTGGCAATGTGACCGAAGTACTCGAGGATCCTCTGAAGACAGGTGGTGGAAAGTCTTTTCGATTTCGAGCCTATTTTCTATTCCCCTAAAAATCCAATTTATTGTATAGGTTGAGAGCCTGCATACCTCAATTTCGAAGAATTGCCACGAAGCTGAGTCTGGCGAATAGAGGAATAATTCTTTATCCAAACAATTGAGGATCCGACCCTTGAACTACTACTAGTAATTGCGGCAAATAGGTACAACACTTGACTAAGTAAAGTACCTACTTACGAGTTACGAGTACCTATGAGTATAGTAGGGTCATATGCTGCCCACTAGCTGTAAATGTAAAATCATATTCTGATCTCATCATTCATCATAACAACCCATATTCGGCTCACTGTGGAGCACGAGTCGGGTTAGACCAATAGTTCGCCACGGATTGTTAGATTTCACACGCGAACAGAATTAAGAAAAATCTCAGGCATGCAGGTTTCCTCACGGTGTTTTTCCTTCACCGTCTTAGACATGTAATGTTTAAGTTCTTAAAATGCGCATAACTGGAAAATTGGATGTGCGTGCCCCGGACCGGATTCGAACCTACGCCCTCCGGATCGAAGGCAGAGTTCATATTCACTGGAGTATCACGGTCCTCTATAGATTATTCTAATAATACTCTTAGTATCTCTTTACATAGTATTCTATTTATTTATTTATTTATTTATTTATTTACTTAATCAATACCCGGGAAGACATTACAGTTGCCCAATTCGTCTTCCCAGGCTATACATATATTAGAATAATACAAACAAAATTACAAACTATAACAAAAATAACATAAAAAAGAAAAAAAAAAGAAAGAAAACATTAATAATTTAAATACAAAAAACATTAATCAATAACAATAATATACTTAACAATTTAACAAAACATAAAAATTAAATGCCCGAAAAACATCAACTTACTCCATTAATAATAATTTAATGGTTTTTACAAGCATCTGCGGTGGAGAGTGAAAAACGTCCAATTCTAAATTGTTACCAGTTAGATCATTGAGCAGGCGCAGCGCAAGCGCTAACGGTCTAATCTGATTATGTGAATTTTCATGAAGATTTTCACATTTTTAGGAACCTTTGACCAAACTACTAAACCGTCGTCATTATCAGCTATTTTAGTAGCCCGCTATAGGGCCAGGCCTCCCTCCTTATAGGAGAGGGGAGCTTACCCACCACGCTCCTTCAATGCAGGTTGGCAGGCTTAGGGTTATAATGTTAAAGTCTTTAACGACCACTATCAAATGTTGAGAATAATGATTGGAATCGACGGCTTGACGTGCTCGGGGGTGTGACACCACCAATTTCCCAACTCCGTACTGCTACTGAGAATTACTTGAAAGAAAGAAAAGCTCGCGGACCACACCCCAAGACGGCGTGATCCAATGCCACATAGGCTAACCACTGAACCAACGAGAATCTATATGTACATATACTAACAAGATAAAATATTAAAATATGCTGTACATAATTTTTTATTAATAAAACTTCAATCAGTGTAAAAATTCATTTAATGTTTTTAATTAGCATTTTGCGCGATAGATTTATGGACAATTAAGATTTTAATTATGAAGTGATTGATTTAGAAAAATAATAGCGCACAGACAACCTTGACATTATGTTTTACCTATTTTAGCTACCCAGTCGGATATAGTCCAACAAATTCGCCTGTATATTATGTTTTAAATCAATTCCTCTGACAACATAATGCGGTGTCGATAAGGAATTCACGCTATTTGATTGATTAAATTCAATAGGTTAATTGATAAACACTATGTGGGTAGCTAGCTGGTGCTTCTATTGAAAATTAATAATAATAGTACCTATTGTCTGATACAATAACAACAAATAATAATATACAACATAGAACACGTATTTATTAACAGCTTTAGATATTTTTAACCGACTTAAAAAAAGAAGCAGGTTCTCAATTTGACGCGTATGTTTTTTTTAACGTTTGTTACCTCGGAACTTCGTTATTTATAAACCAATTTTGAAAATTCTTGTTTGTTTCTGTTTGAAAGACTTCCATTTTCAAAAAATCGGTTTGGTAATTTTGTGTTGAAATCAAAATATCTGAAATACGTCTTTGAAGTTGGTTCCATTTTTATGTTAAAAAGATTATTGAATTTCCTATAAATGCTTTTAAAATAAATGAACTATAACCAAGTCTCTAACATGATTATTAAGCTGGCCCTAGACATAGGAACAACTATCTTTACTCGTAGTTAAATGTAAAATACCTAGAAATGGTGAAGGTGTGCATCAATAAATAAATAAATAAATAACGTGATAATGATAGTTATAGCATAATATCCTTTACATTTTGTTTATTCGACAATAATTTTATAATTGCCTATTTCATTGGCCCTTCTTATTGGAAAGGGGATATGGAGCTTAGACCCACTACGCTGCTTCAGTAATCGTTGGCGGGCATATATGTTTAACTATTTAACGATCACGATCAGTTGTTAATGATAATGACCCATACCGACTGATGAACGTGCTCTTCAAAGAACGGTGATGTTACCCGGGCCGTCGAGATATTTTCTTAAAAATTTCTTTGAAGAATGCGAGGCTCAGTACCTCACTCGCACGAGAGTTTTTTAATGGACGTTCAAAATTTCCATCGCCCAAAATTGAAAATGCAACACTGCTCGAAAAAAGCGTTGTGTTTTAAAAACTCCTACCCAGAACCTCGTGATCTGAAATGACACAAGCCAGACTAACCACTGGATCAACAATCCAGTTAACAAATAATTAAGTAGGATAGTAATGATGATGATGACCTATATGTGACCGTTTATGAAGTCAAGTTAATAACTTAGTGTATATTAAAGTAAGTAATATGCTTATGGCGGAAGGGCTATAAGTCGTGACAAGTTATCGTGACCGACCACTCGTTACACTTCTCAAATGCAGACTCTTTAGTCTAGAATCTAGATAAATGTAATGTATTTGCTAATTTACTTGCTTCGTAACTCAATTATTATGCTCAGTTCTGCTGTAAGAAGTCAGATCAGCAGAGCCGTGATAGTCCAGTGGATATAACCTCTGCCTTCGATTCGGAGAGAAACACGCAGAGAATTAAGAAAATTATCTGGTATGCAGGTTGCTTCACAATGTATTTCCTTCACCGTTTGAGACACGTGATATTTAATTTCTTAAAATGCATACAACTTGGTTGGCTTGGTTATTTTAGTGAAAATATACATTAATTAACATTATTTTGTACAAATAACCTTACCATATGCTACTGCCAATACTATACTATTGTCATTTGATATAATATAACTTTAGTAACTTCATTGCATAATACTACATGAGTCTTATACCTATTACCCAGGTCTCAGATTAAGGTACAAGCCAGAAAATTGCACTTAATTTTTAAGATACATGCCCTGCGAAGTTTATTCGCATTGATTTATTTTAATTTAAAACACTTCATCCCATAGGTGAAGGTCATTTCTAATTCGGATCTTAGACCAAAATGACATTTAACGCTTCTAGATCAAATATCAGTGACATGACATTTGATATATGAGCAGTGCGAAATGTTATAAAACATACAAGAGTTGGTCCCAATTAAATAACAAAAACATAATAACACAAAAGCCGCAAAAGCGAAAGTATTTAAGATGCTTCGGGACGAATAATAAACGGGTTGAGGTAAATAATTATGTAGGTTTACCATAAAATTGTACATTTTAAAATACTTTCCTTAACACTTTCTCAAACTTCACTTTCAAATTTTTTTAATTGACAAATTGTTTTAGTTTAAAACCAAAATTCAATAAACCATTATTTTTAGAATCAGTAAGTAGTAATTCTTAGTTTTAAAAAAAATTTAAAACGTTAAGTTTGAAAGAAAGAAAGAAAGTTTGAGTGTGTAAAGGCTTGATGAAGTTCGTAAGGCAGTTGCTAATAAATCTGCCAATAGATCTTAATATTCGAGTTGGATGCATTTCGTAACAATACCTTTTAGTGATAAAAAATGCGACCCAGACAAACGGATAAACGTTACGATTATTGTTATTATTATTGTCCACCGATAATAATAACAACATTTAACACTATATTAAGAAATATCCTCTGATACCAAAATATGTTTTTTGGTTATTCCATTAATTGACTCATTATTTTTTAACTGATAAATTATTGATTACATTGAAGTGATTGACGTTTACAAGTAAGTAGCGTAAGAGGTTTTTTATTATACTTTTTTTAACCGTTCTACGAGCATCAAAGTCACGCGTTTTCCAGATAAGGTTTAACTTTATGAATAACAATGTTATACCATTACGTAATGGATATTAGAAACAATATACGAAAGATTAAAGCTTGACTTAAAATATTTATTGCATTTATTCTGGAAGTTATTGGAATATAGAAAATGGGAAATTTATGGCAGAATTCTATCTACAGGCAGCTTTTCTATTTCGGAGTAATATCTACATCTACATCTGAGTAAGCCTACAGCAGCCAAAACTGTCTATTTAATTATTTTTGTGCTTTTGTACTTTCGGCTCTTGCCTGCCCCAACTAGATGATTTTTAGCCAAACAAAGGTCTAAACAGTCATCAACTAAAAATACAGATTAAGACTTAATGATTACCCTAAAACCATGGTCACCCTACATGCGGACGAACGGACAAAAGGCCGAAGACCTTGCCAAATAAAAATACTCACAGCATTTATTTAGATGCGTCGAAAAAAGTTGAATTTGTATAAGCAGTTTGTATATACACTGTTCATAAAGCCGGCGCGAATATTAAGATGATTTGTAATTCATTATGATGCGCACCATTATATATGGGCCTTTTTAATAATAACAACATAAATAATTAATTTCTACATCCTGAATGCCGTTCATCATTTGTGAAACGTCAGATTAGGGTTGCTGCTCACGGCGTTCATATTACCCACATAATTTAACAATTGAGACGAATATCTTAGTATTCCATGGATTCATCGTGCGGTTGTTGGGTCTATCGTGTGGCAGAGAGAACAACTACGACCAGATCCCGGACATGTGACCGATGGGTGTAGGGTTAACGTCCTTGACAATTAACTAACTCTTCTCTTATCCGCTCGTTGTTGACCCTGCCTCGCCAAATTTTGTAAGATCCTACTAAAGCAGCTTTGGTTACGATACATGAGTGAAATAAGTTTGTAATTCGCCGTCATAGTCATATCAGCCGATGGAGATCTAATGCTTGGACATACTTTTGCCTTAAGCCTTTTGTCACTTCTTACACAAGGGTCCTCAACCGCCGTTTTTTTATTAGTTCACAAGTTAGCCCTTGACTACAATCTCACCTGATGGTAAGTGATGATGCAATCTTAGATGGAATATCGGGCTAAATTGTTAGGAGGAGGATGAAAAACCACTTCACACCCCTTTCGGTTTCTACACGACATCGTACCGGAACGCTAAATAGCTTGGCAGTACGTCTTTGTCGGTAGACTGGTAACTAGCCCCGGCCGAAGCCTGCTACCAGCCAGAAGCAAAAAGTAATAGTTAGTCAATAACATACACACTACTCGCAGTCTCTCTTAGAAAGTCATGACAAAATTCAACGCGATGAGAAATAGTTTTCAAGCAAGACTGCTTAAGGGGCTTTTCGACAGACCAGCGCTGATATCTTGCCAAGTCCAGACTGCTAATGAGGTCATGTATAAAAAATAGTTAGTTAAAAGTTGTAGGCATAAAAACAGAAACATCCGTTTACTGGTCAAAACAGTATCTAAGATCACATCACGTATGTAATAAGTTACCTTTAAATAAATACCGCGTCTTCTTTGAGCAAATTTATCGTGAGCCGCCAAGGTCAGGTAGAACTCGGGAAAATCGTGAGAAAAACCAACTTCAAAAGTCGGAGCTTTGTCTAAACAAAGATTGAGTGGAGGTCACGCACAGAATGGCTATTGTTGCGGAGATACGGCGATATTTTTAATATTTTAAACACGCAACGGAAAATTTTTCAAATTGCAAAATCGAGCTTCTATTCAAGCTTATTATTTATTTAAAAAATATATATCTTAAAATCTTTTAGCTAGTATGTCTAGTTTAAAGCTTAACTACAAGAAAACATCAGATTCTCGTAATATCACCATAATATGAAACAACTCGTTTTGCTCTTTTATGGTGAGAGAAATGGTATACTCATGCTACAGTTGAGATTAAAATAAAAGATATGCTAAATCTACCTCTATTCTGCCAATAGTCTTAAACCTATCGAGACACGTTGACCAACTAGCTTAACTGTTAGGATACAGGTACAGAAGCAGAAGCAGATACAAGTTGTTCTTAAGACAGTGCGTATTGCGAAGAGGTTCCTCACTCTGAAGCCTAGCCGCCGGTTGCTTGAGTACTCAAAAACCGGAAAGTTTGGTGTATTTTTATTGTTTTTATATCAACATAGTAAAAATTAAAAATAAAGGGTTAAAATTAGTATTAAGTTTTAGCAATGTTATACACTCATTTGTCCTCCGATATTCATTTATTTTTTGCGGCGATAATGGTATTAGCTTTCCTCATTTTTGGTGTACATTATAAACCATTTCCGTCCGTCTGACAATCTGTCGGTTGGTCGCAGGTTGGGCAACGGCGTCCCAACAACTCCGTCACGATCGAGTTGGTAAACATTAGATTACTTTTTTCATGAATTATTGTTTGTAATTTGTTGGCAGTAATCGATTCATTACATTTCATCGTCTCATCTGACGGACGAACATTCCTGACCAGGTATTTTCGTACCTACGGCTTAAAACCTTACCAATCATACGTGTGTTAGTTTGTAAATGATCCCTTCTCATTTTTCAAAATCTCTAAAAAGTGTCAGGTGAAGACAATTTATATAAAAAATTGTATTTAAATATGATTTTTCTTTTTCAACTTATTGTAGACTCTATGTGGACTTTCTTCCAAAATACAAAAGTAAAAAAAGTATTTGATATAAAGTTACAAAATTATAATAAGAAACATTAAAGTTACCTAATAGACTAGTGTTAGCTAGGCCAACAATACATCATAACATAAATGTCTTCCATTACAGAATCTAAGCGGACATAACGTTGATTAACCAGAATATAACTTACAGAACAACAGTACAAAAAGTTGGTAGTAAGTAAAAACTTCTAATTAGATATTACAATTGTTTTCCACAATCCAAATTGACCACAACCATTAATCACTAATTTGCTACGCTTAATTTTATAATAAAACTAATAGACACACCAACTCTCAATTCCGAGGCCGACTCAGTAGAATTATTAATTTTACAAGCTCTTATTTACTTCACTTTCTTCACCTTTTAAAGCTTTGGTAATCCAATCTCGGAGCTAAATTTGAGCCCTTTCTCCTTGAATATTTTGCATGTATTTTTTATAATAAATAATTGACACTGTAGTCCAAATACTCTTATAGGTCTTCAGCAGTTATTAAAAGTAGCAACGGTAGTCGTACGGACATGAAGCTTGCGTATAAGTACCATTTATTTTGATCCCGAAACATGATGTCTATCATAAAATTGCAGCTAGGATTGCTTCCTTACGAGGAATTTCTCAAAGATTGGTGGTTATTGTCAAAGTTATAATTTCGACGTTTGTGAACACAAAACTAGACTGTAATCTACATAAGTGTTTGTTATTATATTATACCGGTGGTAAGCGATTGTATGCTAAGCTTACTTGTAAAATTACGAATTCTAATCTAAAATTGATGTGGCACAAGCGTTGAAGTCGCCTTGTCGGCACGTCTGTAGACGTTTTTAAATCAAAACTCATTGAACCCTTGTTCATATTTGTGTGGGAGTTGTCCATGATTAATGTAAATGTGGATTAATATTAATGATCCACCTTCAAAATATTGAAGATTGAGATGCAAAATATTGTTTGGAACTGGCACACGATAAATTGTATGGCACTGGAGACTGATTTGTACTACAAATGTTATATTTAGTGCTTTACTACGAAGGAAAGTGGAAACTGCTGGAGGAGGCCTATACCCAAGACAATGGGATGCATACAAACGTAATATAAAAAGAAAAAAAAATCTATTAAAAAATTGTGTAACTAATTTGTATGAAATAAATAAAGACTTTATTATTATTATTACTACGAATCTATGTCTATCTAGTGAATGGAATAAGCGAATCCAGGTAAATTAGCACATAGGCTACTTTTATCGGGATTTGTGAAAACAGAATTTCAAGCAAATAGCCGCGTCCGCTAGTAATTAAAGAAGAAAATGCATCGTGAAAATTCAGTGTATAATTAAGAAGCGTCCTTGGCCCGGCGTGCAACTGAGACAAAGTACCTACTTCTGTTTCGACTGCGCCTCAGTTTTTACTAACGCTAATTATGTGACGCCACGATTGTGCCATTATTCTGTAACACTCACCAACATTTTGTGAGATGGTTTAATTTATATTTCAGAAAATTTCAATAGCAGCTATCATCATCAAAAATCTTCATCATGACATCAGCCGCTGGACATTCCTCTGCTGGGAACTTCTGTAGATGTGACGACGTCTTCTGTATGGACTTCCAAATACAACGGTCCTGACGCGTCTGTATCAACAAGTAGTCTGTATCAGTAAATCCAACTAGTGAGGGGTCGAACAACAAAGTGCTTTCCAGTACGGGGTCCAACGTTCTACGGCTCGTAGGATTAAATGTCCCGTCCATTGCCATTACAGCTTTGCGATTCGTTGGTATACTTGGTCCTACATCAATTTGTTCCGATTAAACCATGCTCACATTAGAACATTTTTTTAAATACTAGCAGGCGCGGTTTCACCCGCGTGGTTCCTGTTCCTGGAATACGGGGATAATATATTCCTGATATTTGCGCGTTCAAACAAACAAACTCTAGCTTTATAATATTAGTATAGATGTCAACCAAACCGGTCAGCATTCTCAGCTGTTGCCGATATAAAAAATGAAATATTAAGAGTGAGCATGCAGTCACTGGCACCTATGAATATTTATCGAAGGCACAGTCAAAAAGTTAGATTTGCCTATTATCCCATTTAATAATTGGGTAAAACTATTTGGAAATACCACATCGGACAGTAGTCGTAAAAATTAAATTTGAAGAAAATTTATATGAAGATGTCATACATTAGTATGTTCTAGTTATGGAGACGATATTTTTTATTACTCGTAGGTATATCTAAGCTTTTGTTTGCTAATGATTAAATCACATAAAAATCCTAATACTAAACAGACGAAACCTTGAGCATCGGCTAACTGAAATAAATCTTGAATCATTAATACCGAGGTACCCGCTCACAAAAATTTGTCAAGTCATCATCTCGGCCATTAGCACGGACTTGATGATAGTCGTTAACTAATAGCGAGCGCTTTGATAAGCGAGTATTAATCTATCCTTATAACTGTGGACATAACAGGTCCTTCACACTAGCTGTTCTCGGACGTAGCGTTTGTAGAATGCATGTACAATTGGCGTTACTATGTCATCTGAGGCACGTGACGAATTCATCATGGGCTGGGTCCCCAGAAAAAGTCACGTTGTTTTTTTTTCAAGTTTAGATTACTTCTGAGCTCATAGTCTCTCAAACCGGTGGTTTTGTCAGCCCTATCCTATAGTTACACCACTCTGGGCATCACTTCTGTGATTAAGTTAAAAAACCTAATTAATATTGCCTCAATGGCACAATTTTTTTTTTGGGAAACGGGCATTTAACTCGCTTCCACTAATCTGACATTAACTAATGATATAGTTTAAACTTCTCTAACTCGATTTTTTTTATAACAAGAATAAATTTGAAAAAACGCTTCGCACCATACCGTGCGCTGCAATCGCGTCGGAATTATACGCTAATGTATCGGGGCATTAACTAAAGTTATCATTACATAACATTTTTTTTTAAATCTTTTAATAGTTAAATTGTTTGTAATTATCACGATTCGCCGATTTTCGTAAATAATAATTGCTTGTACCTACCAAACTATGAATTATATAACATGTGTTCAAATGTAGTAAAACTATTAACTATTAAATAACACAACAGTTATAGTAATTATTATAGTGGTTGTTTTTGTGTTCCCAAACAATTAAACGTAATAACAAATAATTGTAGTATGATATCATGATTGACGGCCGTGACGAAAAGGGTGTGACGTGATTTTTGTATAATATCTAGGTAATTGTACTTATCATTACCCCGGGGGTTAGTATTTTTAACATAGTTCCTGTTAAAAAGTACTAGGTAACACTTACCTAGCCTTTATAATTATTCCACTATACTGCGTTTACGTTATACTGCGTTAATTCAGTACCTTCATCTCAAAGATCATCTGAGATAACCTTAACAAGACCTATTTTGCACACATGTACGAGTATAAAGTCTATGTATAAACTCAATGTTTTAAAGAATCCATCTAAATATATAAAAGTAAAAGGTCACTCATGAGAAAATATCGAAAACTGCTTAACGTAAATTACAAAGATGAAATTAGGTAGGGAGGGAGTTTAAAGTTAGTGACATCCGCTAACGGATTTTGCGAAAGGGCCAGATTAAAGGTGGATGAAGTCGCGGGCGTCCTCTAGTATAAAATAATGTTCCCCTTAGAGAACATCTACAATACAAAACCGATTAGAAATGCTCTACTGTCAAGGAAGCCGTATTATTAGTGTTACATAACAGTTAAATGATTTACGCCACCGGGAAAGAGCGTAAAATCAATCTGCACCAGCTACAGAGCTACTAGCTCGTTAAATTTTCAATTCTAATTTCAATTGGATACCGAACGGATTGTTTATGCAATTGCTACTTCAAGTACACAATATCATTACTATTTAACATTGTTTTTAATCCCTTTAAAAGAGGGGTGTTATAAATTTGACGCGTCTGTTTGCGACATTGTAGCCTCTTAACGAATTTACCGATTGCAATGCAGTTCTTTTTTGTTTGAAAACTGTCATGGTAGAGATGGTTTTTAACTTTACATGGCGAACTCAAAGAAGAAGACTAACACACAAAACAGATTATTATAAACAAAACACTGTAAAAAAACATGCAAAGGCGGCCTAAAACCTGCTACCTTCCAAAGCCACAACCTCTATAGTTATACTTTACTCGTAGCTACCTATGGTAGAATGATTTTAGGTACTTTCAGCTTTTATAAAATGACGAAGACCTATCTATCACAGGTCTCAATCTAAGATCCTTTTAGAGAAGGCGCAGGCAATTAGGCACACGTTCAGCATACGAATCTTTCACGCGACGCGTGCTGCACTAAGTATGTCGTCACTGCGGGTCTCCTACATCTACAGCGTTACCAATAACATTTAGACGGCCTTCGTCGCGCAGTGGTACGCGCGGTGGATTTACAAGACGGAGGTCCTGGATTCAATCCCCGGCTGGGCCGATTGAGATTTTCCGAATTATTTGTCTGGCTGGTGTGAGGCTTCGGCCGTGGCTAGTTACCACCCTACCGGCAAAGACGTATCGCCAAAGGATTTAGCGTTCGGGTATGATGTGGATGTGGATTTTTATCCTCCTCCTAACAAGATAGCCCGCTTCCATCTTAGATTGCATCATCACTTACCATCAGGTAAGATTGTAGTCAAGGGCTTACTTGTAAATAATAAAAAAATGACTAATTATTATTACTAGCAAACGCTTACTACTCCGACTTTGTGTCCTAGCAGCTGACTAAAGCATTTATGTAGTGCTCCAGACATTGCTAAATCACCCAATAATTTGTATGAAAATTAGTGAGTAGATCTGGAGATTAGCGCGAACATACAGACAAATAGAGAAAGATTTTCAAAAATCAATTTTTAGTATTTTGCTATCTACTGCAGATTCTTTCATCGTTTGTATGATTTTCACCAATACAATCACAGTGAAATAGTATAAAGAGGCTAGACTTGTAGATTGGATTGTGCAACAATAATAATGCTCCGGACCGAATTGTTTTTTTCTTGTTTCGGCCACGGCGTCCAATCTCATTAACCATGTACGCAGGAGATATAGTGCACAACAGTATGTGCAAGCACAGGTGCACTCTCTACTTCTTCACTCTCATAGTCCGATGGGATGACAGATCGATGCGACCGGTGAAAGTTCAGGCACAGGACCGACTTGCTCATGCTCTCCGATACAAGGAATACTATAATGCGCATATAGCGGATTAAGAAATATATATATCTGAGTGAGAATTCGAAATCTTGTCCCACACACAGTAACCATTCACAGATGCACGCTAGATTGAGAGACGCAGATATGTGCAATGTCTTTACGAGCGTGTGTGTGATTTTGTCGATCGTTAACCTTAATCCTAATTTTGAACAGAACATTTAGATGCATGCAAAGAGATTTAACATTCGAAACACAAAACTTCGCAAAAATCGACAAGCTTGCATTACTTTAGCGTAATTATCAGTGGCGTTACTATACCCTGAGGCCCGTGACGAATTCATTGGATGGGACTCCAAAAATCCTCCTTTGATTTTTTGTGAGTTTTTTAAATCATTATCATCATCGTTAACAGCCGATGGACGTCCACTGTTGGACATAGGCCTCTTGCATGGATTTCCAGACAACACGGTCGTTAGCTGCCAGCTTCCGGCAGGTCTCTGCTACCCGATTCATGTCCTCAGTCCACCTGGTGGGGGGTATACCAACACTTCGTTTTCCGGTGCGGGGCCGCCATTCCAGCACCTTGAGACCCCAACGTCCATCGAACTATGTGTCTTGCTTATTGCCACTTCAGCTTTGCGACTCGTCGTGTTATGTCAGTAACTTTGGTTCTTCTGCAGATCTCCTCATTTCTCATTCCCAAAACCCAAGCATAGTTCGCTCCATCGCCCGCTGAGTGACTTTGAGTCTTTTTATGAGGGGCACAGTTAGCGGTCAAGTCTCGGATCCGTAGGTCATCACTGGCAACAAGCACTGTTTGAAAACATTCGTCTTCAGGCACTGAGGAATATTGGACGCAGGTAATTTTTCAAATACTTGTAGAATATTCGCCGTATCTTTTAAATATGATCAATATTAACTTTCCCTCGATTTGTCGCAAAACACTGTGTTAGAAGTGTGCGAGTTACGACAATAGTCCAACGGATGGGAACCGAACCACGACTTCTTGGTGATGAGTATTTTGCGTTCACGCAAAGCACGCATAGCTTCAGCTATGGAGGCTTTAACATTATACGTTACCTAATATCCTTTTAAAATTAAGTATTAATGTAAAGATTGATACAATATCGTTATCGCTTGTTCTATCACAGATTCGCACGGTTCAAGGTTCGACTCCTGGGTCACAAAAAACCCGTACTCAACTGACGCTTTGCATGAAACTTCCTATTCAGCTAATTGAATAAATAAATTGCCCATTATATAATCATACGGTTTTGAACTTTTTTAAAACTATTTAAAGCAAATTTTGTAAGTTAAGAATTAATTGTAAGCAATTAGAAGATTTTTTGTAGCTTCAAGCTATATGGAAACTTTGTAAAGCTGATCGCACATCAGCCAGTTACGTACAATCCGATTTTTGAGACTGTACTGTGGGTTTACTTACGATCTTTCGTGCTTACATATTTTCAAAGTCTCTTCTGTTTAATATTAAAATATTGTTTTAAAAATACATTTTAAAATATTAATTTTAGTACCCATTCATGTATGATACCTCTGTACTTATATCGCCTATAGCATATAGCCTATATCGCTTATATCGCCTAAAGCTCTTGGTCACTGGGTTATGTAACCTGGGTTATGGTACCTAGTTATACGTTTTGTATAGGATCAAGGATGTATAAATTTGCGTTATTATGTGCGATCAGCTCTACAGTAAACATGAAGATTTTTTTGTTTCTTTACGCATCACGCTATTTAAAATCTTTGTAAGTGGTTTCAAATTTAAATACAATACGGCTGACGTCAGCTATTTCGGATTCGGATTTCGGAAGATTTAAGGCCAAGTTTTTGCTACGGTTAGTAAGAAAAAATTTGTGTAATTAATTTTTAAATATTAGCCGTTCAGTTATGAAGATGCATATCTCTTATCTTATCTCTTCCCTTATGTCTAAATATTGAAGTTTAATTGTTTTAACAGCTAATAAAATATTCAGTTTTTTTATAGTGTCTACTTATTAATAATTATTATTAATGGAACAAGTAGATTTCCTACCTGATATTAAGTGGACTATTGGTCTAAGAATCTCTGATGGCTTGACTTTCGTTTTTTTTTCATTTAAAACTTAGCCCTTGACTACAATCTCTCCTGATGGTAAGTGATAATGCAATCTAAGATGGAAGCAGACTAACTTGTTTGGAGAAGGATGAAAATACACACCCCTTTCGATTTCTACACAACATCGTACCGGAATGGTAAACTACTTGGCGGTACGTCTTTGTCGGTAGGGTGGTTTAGCCAAGGCCGAAGCCTCCCACCAGCCAAAATCGTTGTTTTAGAAAATCTAAAAGTCGGCTCATGAGAAATACAAGGATAAAATTCCTTCGATTAAAAAAAAACACTTTTCATTTGATCGGATCAGATAGAAAAATAGTCGAGTATCTACATAATAAATACAACACTCATTCTGCAATACTCATTATTTGTCTTCACAGAATCGTCTCTTACGAAGGCTCAACGCAAATATACGCAGAGAGTTTCCACGAAGAGTTTACCGTCATCGGAACAAACACGTTCATAGCGACAATACGTGAAGTACAGGCGACCTCGGCTATCACCGACAAAGACGTTTAAGTAAATTAACCTTTGTTAATTTACAAGTACAAATACAACTTAAGTACAAATTAATATTTACACCTTAAATGATTTAATTATTAATTTCAATGTATGAATCTAATATAACTAGGTTTAATCCACACATCTCCAGTTCTACTGAAAGACTTTTAGACAGGCGGACACCAGCGACGTCGTCGGGGAAAAAAATATTAAATTACCTTTCATTTGAATAATTCTATCTAATAAATAGTAGATTTAAGCGTACTGTAGGAAGCGACTTAGTTTCATACTGTGTGAGTTAAGCCCAATGGAAAGCAACCATTATGACTAGTTTGGAGCGCGTTTGTCAGAAAGGTACCTATTTACTACTTCTATTTACCTTGATGGTGCATAAAACATGAATGGCACTGGAAGAGCATTCACTTCTAGTAAATTTTGATTTAGAAACTTTGAAACAAAACGTTCGTTACAAGTCTACTGTATATCAATTAATAGATTCCTCTCGCAACCCTTTGGTGAATACAGACAGAGGCACTAGATTGTGTAGTTACAGACCACACTTATCTCACAGTATTTCTTAAGCCAGCCACACATTGCATAAGGGTGTGACTAGTAAAAATATATCAAGATATCGATATGGGTATGGTTTCGATATTCTTTCACTACCCACATGCATTAGCGCGCTGCAGACTTGAAGCTAAACTTGGTTGTGTGTGTTTGGCTTAATAAAATACTATTAAATACACAAATGCAGTATGTCGCTAAAATCCATCATGACAGTTCGATTTCACGAAGCACTCGCGATGTCGTGACGAGCCAGCGGTTAACGGCTGGGAACTTTCATCGTGACGCGCGAATATTACATTTATATATACAGAGTATTAATAAATATTTGTACTTACACATTTTTTATAAGAAATATTTACATGATAAGCCGTCTAACTTTTGGCATCAGATATAAAAAAGAATGTGTTTTATAGACATACCTAAGAACTGGTGCTTAAACTGAACACAAAAAATACGTTATCCAGAAAGATTATAGCGCCAGGTACCCCACCTTGGCTACGGGTACTAAAAACGAATCAAAAATACTTTCTTTTGTCATATTTTTAATACTTACCTTACAAAATTAAGTAGATCAGTATTAAAAAACCTAGCAGTAGCAACACATAGTCCAACGAACCTAGCTCTAAGCAAACAAAATACAGCTTCTTATTCTAAAAGCAAAGATACTTGTGCTATGACACACAAGCGGGAAGCCATCTAGACAAATATGAATGCATATCTTATGTCGCTGCCTCCAAAACTCGGTCACAGACTGCATTTGTCACCAACAGTTTCTAAATAGCTACATAGTAGACTTAGCACAGATCCACGAATACCAATAGTAAACTAAAGAGAAGGCAATCTGGGTCAACATGCCTTCCGATGACACAAAGGGCAATAGCTAAAACAATACTTACAAAAGGTTTCGTGCTTTGGAATATGTCTCGATCGGTCGGATAAGTGATACTTCCTTACACAATAAGAATATATTCTGTTTTAAAAGACAAAGTTAGAGATAACTAAACGATCCTGTCTAATATCTTTCAAGTTGAATGAAACTGCATGCGGTGTGTAAAGATTAATATTGGTTAAGCATTTTAGAAAGAGACGAGATAGCGCAGTGCCCAGTTGACATGACCTCTGGCTTCGATTCGGAGGGTGTAGGCTCAAATCTGGTCCGGGGCACGCACCCCCAACATTTCAGTTAATTGCATTTAAAGAACTTAAATATCACGTGTCTCAAACGGTGAAGGAAACATATTGTGAGGAAACTTGCATACCTCTCATTCTGGGAGGAGACTCGTGCTTATCAGTGAGCCGAATATAGGTTGTTAGTGATGAAGTAGTTTGGGAGTATATCTAGGACAAACAACTTGACATGTAATTTATATATATCTACTATACTAAGACAAAAGGGCAGATTTTTATACTAATAATAATTGACAGACCAGGACGGCTCGATTATTTTGGAAATATTTGCTTAATTGTTGTTGATCTGTTCGATCAACACTTCGAAGGCCGTACGTAAGGAATCGTCCTACAAAGAGCCGTCTCGTGTACACCAATCTTAATTCTTAGGTGTATATTTCAAGTCTCATGAGCCTATAGAATTCTGTATCTTTTCAAAATATTACCACAGAAAATTAAAGTATGAATGTATTTACGTCAATTATTACAATCTTCAAACCCAGAATCATAATCACTATTGATACAAATTGCGTTTTTATTGTTTTCCTTACGTTTGTTTGTCATACCTGCTTTACTAGAGTTTTTGATAACATCATAATAGAGCTTATAACTACTTTAATGATAAAGGCAATTAACATCCAATTAATCAAATTTTTGTTGGTCCATTCTCGTTTGTTATACAACGCCTTAGCAGTTCTAATACCATAGTCACCACCGTACTTACCCTTAGTGGTATCTACCCTTAGTGGAAGCATGGGGAGAAACTTTCGGCTTTAAAAAATAAGAAAATCCTGGCTATCACAGCCGTTACAACAGGCTATTAGTCTCACCAAAGACTCCTCAAAATTCAAAGAAATTGAACCGATAGTTCTTTACAACAACCTGCTGCCGCATTCTGTAGGTACAGTTACAGCGCTGACATCGTTGGTTTCCATGGCAACTTCGTTGTTAGTGACATTTAAATTTTTGGCAGCGCATAGAAATAAAGTTCAAATTCTAGTTGTATCTATCTATATTTAGGGTAGGGGTAGGGTAGGGGTAGGGTAGGGGTAGGGTAGGGGTAGGGTAGGGGTAGGGGTAGGGTAGGGGTAGGGTAGGGGTAGGGTAGGGGTAGGGTAGGGGTAGGGTAGGGGTAGGGTAGGGGTAGGGTAGGGGTAGGGTAGGGGTAGGGTAGGGGTAGGGTAGGGGTAGGGTAGGGGTAGGGTAGGGGTAGGGTAGGGGTAGGGTAGGGGTAGGGTAGGGGTAGGGTCGGGGTAGGGTCGGGGTAGGATCGGGGTAGGGTAGGGGTAGGGTAGGGGTAGGGTAGGGGTAGGGTAGGGGTAGGGTAGGGGTAGGATAGGGGTAGGGTAGGGGTAGGGTAGGGGTAGGGTAGGGGTAGGGTAGGTGTAGGGTAGGGGTAGGGTAGGGGTAGGGCAGGGGTAGGGTAGGGGTAGAGGTATAGAAGGGTAGAGAAGGGATAGAGAATAAGTGCACTTATGTCAAAACGAAGCTTGACCGGGTCCGCTAGTAATTACATAAAAATAATAAAACTTGTAATAGACGAACATTATATCGATAGCTCTGATAGTGTAAAAGCCAGCAACAAGTTCAGGATGTCCTAAACAAAGGCGAACCTCTCAACCCGAGCGAGCAACCGTCCGCGGCACTTTCTCTCGAGAAAGTAAAAGCGGCCGGACCGGTCGGCCATTATGTGGATTACGTGTATTACAGGCTAGCCGCTAGCCGCTAGCCGCTAGCTACAGTTCGGCCGTAATGATTATCTTGCACTTGTGCTGTTATACAAGATTACTTGAAACCTAATATGCGCCTCGGGCTATGAATATTATGAACTGTCGGTTATGTTACTTGTTGGGAGGAATCAAATCTTTATTTTATCAATAACCAGCCCCTGCGACTCTGACCGTGTGAAATCCCTTGGCAAATGTCTACGATAGACATAATATGCTGTCGCGGTTTTTTTTTGGAACTTTTAAAGGGAAACAATTATTTATCATCATCGTCATCATTATCAGCCCATATTCGGCTCACTGCTGATTTCGAGTCTCCTTTCAGAAGAGAGGGGTTAGGCCAATAGTCCATGCGGATTGGCAGAGTTCACAAATGCAGAGAATTAAGAAAATTCGCCGGTATGCAGGTTTCCTCACGATGTTTTCCCTTCACCGTTTGAGACACGTGATATTTTATTTCTTAAAATGCACACAAGTGAAAAGTTGGAGGTCAATTTTGAAAAACAATTTTGTCATACCTACATAATTTTCTTGTAACTTTAACCGTTTATGTAGCGCACGCAACGGAAGCTCTCAAAAGCGACAATTTCTTCCCGTTTTTGTCCCATTCTTCGTTGATGTTCCACTCCTATTTATTAACCGACTTAAAATCAATTCGACGCGTATTCTTAACCAATTTTGAATATTCCTTTTTTCAAACCACAGCACATCGTATGAATCAAAAAAAAACCATCTGGTGAAACCAAAAGCACATTGACACTTGTTTTCATATAATTAAGATAAAACTTTTAAAAAGTCGTGTGCAAGTTTGTTTAGATCGTTTATTAAATGCAACACACGGTGTTTATGTCCCATTATGTTTTATTATTTTCTATAATACATCATACGAGCAAACTGTTTATCAATCATTAAATTCGGAAGAACGGTCATTTATTTTTCTGAATTAATACATAGTGACAGCTTTATGAGTCAGATAGAGGCGAAATATTATTATAAATATATTGTAAACGGTATAAATAGCTATAACCATAAATGGTGCAGTCTATATAACTTGATTAATCCTCTTCAAAAAGGAGGACATTCACATTTATTGTGTTTCTATAGAATGTTTGTTTGGCTTTAATTTTCTCAGGAACTAGTGATACCAATTTAATAGTTTCTTTATTTTTATTCACCAATCAGGAAAGATTTTAGTTTAGTTTACTTAAATCAAAGGCAGTTCGTTTTACATTATAAAATTAAAGTAGCCTATTAGGTTTCCTAAAACCTAAAATAGGCTTTAAATAATAGAGAACCACCAAAAATTTTACTGACCCAAGGCTATCTTCATTTTAATAATTATAAATAGAATATGTAGACAAGTCGATCTATTTTAGTTATTCAAACTCTTCAAGTGTGAAATTGGTTTTGCCTTTTGTGAACATTTATTATGCTACAATAATATGTTTCTCATAAGGTGACCACGTAAAATATTTTTAAAACAAGCCAAGAATAAATGCTCCAACACGTAGAAACAGAGAGTAAGTAAAATTATCAGAGCAAATTACGCAAAACTGGATCCGTTTATGTATTTTCGCTCGAATCAATCATCCAACTTTGGATTCATAGACCTATTAGAGGCCTATGTTTGGATTGCATTCTACCATTTTTGGTTTAAATGTACATAGTAATATTATAAAGAAGTAATGTTTGCGAGATTGTAAGGGTGATTTCAGGATCAACTGAAACGATTTTAAAAGTCAATTTACCAATAGAAAGCCACGTTATGTGTGAGTGTAACATAGATTATACGAGTACTTTATCCCCGGGAAATACGCGGATGAAGCCATCATATAATTAAATGCATTGTCAGAACCAGAACTGAACCAATATTTCATTCTAACAGCAAATTAAATAAATGTTTGTATATCTAGTTGTTACGATCCGATGGTCATCTATTTACATTTGGCTCTATTGTACCGTTGAATGAATACAAAAGAGCATAAAGCTCGAGTTCGATTTCCGGGTGTCAATCGGTTCAAGTTTCCATCACACCGAGCGCTCGACCGGTTTGCATTGACGGCATTCCGTGATTGTCCTTTTGCCGCTTACTCTTACTGAGTACTCGATTTGTAAGTTGTAGGTGTATTGTTTCGCGAAATTCCTGATTTCTGCGTTTTATTGAACTAGTCGAAGTTTTTTTTTAATTTTAACTGATTTCTGCATTTTAATAATTAAATATCACGTGTCTGAAACGGTGAAGGAAAACATCGTGAGCAAACCTGCATACCAGACAATTTTCTTGATTCTCTGCGTGTTTGAAGTCTGCCAATCCGCATTGGGCCAGCGTGGTGGACTAAGGCCTAACCCCTCTCATTCTTAGAGAAGACTCGAGCTCAGCAGTGAGGCGAATATGGGTTGATAACAAAGTTTTATTATTAATTTTGAACTGATTTCTGCAATAAACTAGTTGTTTTTTTAAGCTATATATATTCGATCTTGGTGTATTATGTAAAATTGTTTTCTTAATGTACAGATTTCTTTAATTAAGGTAGGTAGGCCAGGGGCGTAGCTACTGGCGTATCAGCCGTATCAATGATACGGGGCCCCCGGATTACAGGGGCCCCTTATGTGTGAAACAAAAAAAAATATACAAGTGATATTGTGTTTCTTTTGTGAGAAATCTTTACCCTTCATTTAGACTGAAGCGGTTAGCAAGCTAAATCTAAACCTTAACCTCAACTCTTTCACCATCACCACAAAGTAAAAATGGTAACTAAAGAAGTTTTTCCAGATTTGTTGCTCGTCTATTGGGCCCCTAACTAATCCTGATACAGGGCCTCTACAAGGCACGCCACGCCACTGGTGACAGCACATAAGCGTTTGTGTGTAAAAAAAATGTTTACCAAAAATCATTACTTACAAAATGATAATAAATAATATCCTTAAACTGAAATTCCAAGATACATTCTTTACCTCGGAAATGGGCCATTCATAAAAAATACTACATTAATATTGTTACAATTTTAATTGTCGTAAAGTACCTACTATCAACTTACGTTGGTAGTTTTTATTTAGTTTATAGACAATCAAACATTTTTATAGTTGGTAAATTGAATTGAAATAAAAATGTTTATACAACTTTTATACATTCTCTGAGCAAGACTGTTAGAACTCTCAAAATTTTATAAAGTTAATTCCTGTAACTCCCAGTGTATAATTCTGTTATTTACAAATTCCACAGGAACGAGAGTAGAATTTCTTACCATTACAAATGTCAGCTAAATTGGTTCGATACAAAAATTACTACTACAAATACCAAAAATCTCTTCTCTTAAAAAAATAAGAGTAAGTGCAACATTTATAATATGCTAAATTAGAGTTAACCCAGATAAACCGACCGACCCATACATGGGTTCGTAAGAATAAGAAAATCTACCCTCATTATTTGATTTATTTAAACCAAATTACACATTTTTTTAGAACCATTAGTAGATACCTGTTAATTGTAGTGACAAGTAACGCAGTGAATTAATTATTTTCTTGGTGTTTCACGTGATTGAATATACTTTTATTGGATATTGTAAAACATGTCCTCAAAAAGGTAAGTTTATAATATACTAATTGTTATAATTTTAAAAATATAGAAGTAAAAATAGAAACTAAGTAACATTTCAGTATTTACGTTGAAAATAAAATAATAAAAACCTAACTTTTTGTCAATTTTATATGGCCGCAAATTTTATGAACCCATGTATGGGTCTGTCGGCACAACCATAATACATTGAAAGTTTTGACTGAATATTTTGTTTTTTCCTATTTTAGATCAAAACCTTTATCAGTACACGAAATTTTGAACGAGTTAGAGAATGATGATAGCCCGGTCCCAGAATTCATAACATTTGAACCACCAGATAACGCTAATACTGCGGTTACTGATGAAGATTCAGGAGAAGAGGATGATATTGTTATACATAACCTGCCTGGTTCAATTTTACGTGCACCTGCTGAAGCTATTTATGCCAATCAGACTGATTCTGAATCGGAGAGTGAAGATGAGATTTCTTTGGCTAGTTTACAGAAAAGATCTCGCATTGAACAGCCACTTCAACAGCCAAGGCCATCTACATCTGCCGAACTAGAAGACACAGTAATTCGTCCCCCATCAGTGCAAAACAAAACGTACGAATGGAGGAATCGACATCGTCCAAATTTTTGACCAATTATTCAATGACGAAGTTATAAATATGCTTGTGGAATATACCAATTTGTATGCTTCCCAAAAAAACAAACCAGGCAATGTGACCACCAGTGAAATGAAATCTTTTATTGGAATATTACTTTATAGTGGATACGTATGCTTGCCAAGACGTCGAATGTATTGAGAAAACTCGTCCGATTGTGAATTTTCTCTTGTGAACCAATATCTATCTCGTGACAGATTTACATACATCATGAACCATTTGCACTGTTGTGACAACTCATTGATTCTGACTGAAAGTGATAAATATGCTAAAATGCGGCCTTTATTTAGCTTGCTAAACGCTGTTTTTCAATAAAACGCACCCGTTGAAGAGATGCATAGTATTGACGAGGCTATGATTCCTTACTACGGCGGTCATAGTTGTAAACAGTTCATCAGGGGTAAGCCAATGAGATGGGGATACAAATATTGGATTGGGGCTACTCGTTTAGGGTATGTAATTTGGTTTGATCCTTACCAAGGGCAGTCCACACAACTACCAGCTGTTTACAAGAAATTTGGACTTGGTGGCAGTGTAATACTACAGTATGCAAATACTCTTCAAAACATGTACCCTAACAATACTTTTCATCTTTTCTTTGATAATTATTTCACATCTATCCCTCTTTTACACGAACTGAAAAATAGAAACTTGAAAGCGACCGGTACAGTTCGTGAAAATCGAGTCTCCAAGTGCCCCTTGCCATCCAACCAGGCATTAAAAAAAACTGACCGTGTAAGTTTTGCTTACAAGGCAAATTTAGAAGAACAGATACTTGTTTGCAAACGATAACAGTGACAAAATATGTATATGTTGACCAGCCACATATTGTCAAAATATACAATGAAAATATGGGAGGGGTTGATCGCTTCGACCAGAATATAGGCCTATACAGAACCAGCATCAGGGGTAAAAAATGGTATTTCCCTTTATTTTGTCATAGTATTGATATGGCGCTGCATAATTCTTGGTAAATGTTTCGTATTGATGGTGGAGAACTTGATCACCTGGGTTATCGCAGATCTGTTACAAGAGCCTTATTGGAAACATACAGAAGGTGTGAAAAACGTGGACCTTGTCCTGCACCTAAAGGTCACCTTGAAAATGTTCGACATGATAACATCGGTCACCTAATAAGCTATGATAGCAAGATTCTGAAATGCAAAGTATGTAAAAGAAACTGCAATTTGCGTGAAGTGTAATATACGTTTGCATCCTAAAGAGTGTTTTTTTAGTTACCATTCAGTATAAAATTGTCGCAAAAACTTAAATCTTACTAAAACAATAATAAATAATACTTTTATGCAATAAAAAGTATTTTATTTATGCCACCATACGTTGTTCAACACTTAATAGTAAATAGTATATGTTTTGCCGACCGACCCATATATGGGATGTCATTTTCCAGCTTTTCCGAGGGACACAAATTTTTTTTATTATTTTTCCTGAAATACTGATCCAATAATTAAGAATATATAAAAAAATCACAACTTTCTAAGACAAAAATAGTTTCAGGCTTATCTGGGTTAAGTTGAGTAATTACCTACAACAAACAGTTAAACACAATAAAAGTTACAATTCACTTGAAAGAGGTTAGTAAATTTGGAATCCACGGGCTTTCATGCCAAAGGAGTGGCGGTAGGCTATTTCGGCATGGCTCTCTTAATGACATAATAATAAAAAGGGCTCTTGCCACCATAAATATTCCTGCGCTAATCGAGCCGTTAGGAATCAGTCGGGATGATGGTAAGAGACCTGATGGATTGACGCTGGTTCCCTGGGAAATGGGGCGGGCCCTAATGTGGGACGCTACATGCGTCGACATATTAGCACCGTGTCATATCAGGGAGACAGAATCAAGACCGGGAGCCGCAGCAGAAAAAGCTGAAACCGGTAAGTGGCTCAAGTATGCCTCTCTGACAGAGAGTTACATATTTGTACCTCTTGCCGTGGAGACCCTTGGGTCATGGAGTCGCAGTGCCAAAAAATTTTTCTGTACCATTTCACCGCGGCTAGTTGCCTCGACTGGTGACAGAAGGGCTGGCTCATTTTTTAACCGACTTCCAAAAAGGAGGAGGTTCTACGTTCGGCTGTATGTATGTTTTTTTTTTTTTTTTTTATGTATGTCCAGCGATAATTCCGTCATTTGTAGACCGATTTTGAAAATTCTTTTTTTGTTTTGAAGGGTTCTATTCCCGGGTGGTCCCATTTTTTTCATGTCAGGATCTGATGATGGCATCCTGGAGAAATCGAGGGAAACTTTCGAAAATTATAGGGACGGCAGATGCGTTTGTTAGTGTTTCCATAACGTATTTTAAACCACTACACTTTTATGAAGGTCTGGAGTTGGTCTGATGATGGAGCCGAAACACAGACGATGGAACTCGTCAACGATTTACAGCAGGTACCTTTTGTTTGGGCTTGATTTATTTGTATTGATGAGAACTTTCCACCTAGATGGGTTGTGGCTGTATTAAGGGTCTGATGATGAAGACGAATGACAGTTAAGAGAACTCCTCAACGGTTCACAGTAGCTATCATGTGTTTGGACTTGATAAATTTGTATTGATGAGAACTTTCCACCTAGATGGGTTGTGACTGTATTAGGGGTCTGGTGATGAAGACGAAGGATAGTTAAGGGAACTCCTCAACGGTTCACAGTAGCTACCTTGTGTTTTGACTTGATAATTTTGTATTGATGAGAACTTTCCACCTAGATGGTTGTGACTGTATTAGAGGTCTGGTGACGAAGATTAAGGAGAGTTAAGGGAACTCCTCGACGGTTCACAGTAGCTACCTTGTGTTTGGACTTGATAAATTTTATATTGATGAGAATGTGACTGCATAGGGGGTCTGGTGATGAAGACGGAGGACAGTCACCTTTCACGATTTTATGAATATTCATATTACGTGTGGATAAAGGGGGAGTGAAATTTTGTATATGAGTTAAGGTAGTATTTTTAAAATTGGGATTGTAGGACTTAGATACTTATCATAAGAAAATAACGTTTCAACTAATTGCTTATTAATTTTTGTTCACACTCAGTGGGTGTGCTAACACTAAAAATTAAAAAATAAAAATTTTAATAAAAAAAATTCAACCGACTTCCAACTAAAAAACTAACCTAAACTAAAAAGCAAAAAATAACATCTTACTTATGTGCTACCTTCTGATCAGTTTGAAGGCGGTGCCAATCCAGTGTCATGTTTTAATTAAAGCCGTTTCTGAAAGAACCACAGAAATTTTGTAATTTAAACGGCTTAAATTAAAACATCACTGGCTTGGCACCGCCTTCAAACTGATCAGAAGGTACCACATAAGTAAGATGTTATTTTTTGCTTTTTAGTTTAGGTTAATTTTTTAGTTGGAAGTCGGTTGAATTTTTTTTATTAAAATTTTTTGCGCAAAGGATCAGCCTGGCTGTCCAGCGCGGAAATGCAGCCAGTATTCTTGCCACCATTCCACGTGGGCATGATTTGTATAGTTATTAGGATAAGTTAGCTTAAGTTCCCTATTGTATTCTTTCTCAATAAAAAAAAAAAAAAAGTAACAAAGAAAAAAAAAAAAATTCACACACTTTATTTTCCTAATTTTATTTATAATTTGGAAAAAATCACAATTTTACTTAGATATAACACTCACCAATCTTGTCACTCCTGGTATTTTGACACTACCAACTCAAATGATAGAAACATTTCTAAAATACAACAGGTTTCAGATTATCAAAATCGCGATTAGTAATAATAAATTGCGGATATAAAGTTTGAATAAACAACCGAGTCGACTAGTCATCTGCTTAAAATGCAATAGGATCAGCGCAGACCGTCGGCACCGTTACCTCAATTTCTCGTCTCCATCACGGCATTATGCGTGCAAATTGTTGACCTCCTTGGCTATATCTATACCTACTCCTAGTGCGAGTTTACACTTCACGAAAACTTTCATAGTTTGCGAAACTGTTGGTTTGTAAAGCTAGAAGATTTACTTATAAAAGTCATACGTCGAAGACTTTTAAATATCGAGATAAAGTCGAAATTAATTGAATTCCTGCAATGTACAACCAGCCATCACACACTTAGTGAAAAATAAATAACGCTACAAATACGATTTCAATAGACTTCCAGCTGGCCTATTCACTAACTTGGAGTAACTTTAGTGGATACACACGAAATTTACCAACTAGCTATTGTCACTGATTCTTAAGTTACATGTTTTCGTATTCACTATTCAGTTATTGCTAACTGATCAAAATTACCAACCAGTGTGATTTTCGTTAACTATACTTTCGTTAACTAGGCTTAGGCTAGAAAAATGAGGTTGTTATTGATTTGATGTTAATTATATTAGGTGGCTAATAGACCAAAGTTAGTGAATAGGCTAGCTGGTCCAGGTTAAACATCAAAATTAATTGATTTATTGTCTGTGAAAAACCAAGAAACCTAAACGACAACCTCGTAGCCAAACTCGAGAAAGAATCGCTCTACACAGTTTTCCTTCGAAATTTGGATCATTCTCGGGAGATTTATACTCAACAATGTTTCACGTTCCGCTGTAGATGACACAGTCTTAACTCGCACACAGGAGGTAACTCCTGCTTACATAATTCTATACTTACCAAGTAATCAAATCGATGATTTTCAAGTTCAAAATTAGAATACATTAAAACACAAAAAACCTCATACGATAAACGAGATCTAGAACGAGATGTATAACCTCATACTAGGGGATCATACCTACTTGGCGAATATTGGAAGTATGGCCGGTAAAGCGGAAGCTGGTAGTAGGTATGTAGTTTTTGGGTAGGTTGACAAAAGCTCTTGTGCTACTCTATTTCCCTACTTTACGTTGAGTGTACAGATTTATACTACCAAAACAAGTGGAAAGAATTGCAGTGTCGTACATTGCAACTATTGTTATTTCCTGCTGCGATGTTTCCGAATAGTATGACAAAGTTTTATATTATTTAATATTATATTTACAATTTGCTTTGATTTCTGCTGCGCTAGGGTAATATAACTTGAGCTGTAAATTATAAATTACTGATTTTAATTTTTTTTTAAATACTACTGTTGAGTTTGTTGTCCGTTCGATGGTGGACTTGACTTTTCAAACGTGCTCGTATACCGTATAGGATTAATACCTATCCCTCAATGGCGGTAATATCTAAGAGCGGTGGTGATTACTTTACATCAGGTAGTGTATTCACTTTTTTGGTATTTCATAACATAATAATCAAAATAATAAAATAAACATCAAAACACGAAACGTCATTTACCTACTGATGATTTCCACCAGTATGCAGGATGACATTTGTTTCATAAAATCTCAATTTCGTAATTATATGTCAATTAGCGTATGCTAAAGATAGTGAATAAGCCTGCTGGTGAAGCTCGGGTTGCCGAACTACATATGAATATAATGTAAGTGTCTGTAATTTGTAATTAACTGTTTTTTCAAGTGCTTTTTTATTTACCGACACTACACACAACTTTAATTAAAATTTTTGTTTGGCTATCTTGTTTGACCGGGCTATCTCTATAACTGATCAACCGATTTTAATGGGGCTTTCACTGAAAGAGAGGAAAGGTAATAAGCATCATATAAGCTACTTTTTATCTTGGAAAAATCCATGGTTCTTGCGGGTATGTAAAACTAAATTGCATACGGACGATGTCGCGGGCTTCCACTATTATCAAATACACCTACAATCTACATGTTTAATTATATAGACTGCTCAGTGCTCAGTAATCGGCTTAAGTAGGAATAGATACTATAGATAACATAAATAAGAATTAACGAGGTCATCGCTAATTTGGAACCAAATCGCAAACTTCCGCGACTTCCATACTGGTAGCACATAACACATTCAAAACCGATAACAATAAATCTTCAATTAGATAATCCTACCATGAAGACACGCTGGAAATAACATTGAGCATCTTGTGTGATATATTGATCGATACCTCATGTATCTAGGATTCAGACAAAATTCCCAAGACGTTCGCTAAAGAACGGATAATTAAAGTCAAGCAGATTTTCACATATAACCAACCTTTCGTAAGTTTTTATCTTCGCCAAAACTTTCTACTGGCGGTATCTAATGTTATGTTGATTGCAGTAGATTTCAATTATTTAGTCCTCTGCAAACATTCTACGATTTTTAGGATTATCATCATTCTGATTTAGCTTTTTTTAAACGAAATCAAACTAAAGAATGTTATGATTAGAATTTTATATGTATATATATTAATATGGTAAATTTTACGGAAGCCAAATGTTTCCTTCTAAGCTGGCTGTATTATTTTTAATATTCCTAGTATTATTATCAGTGGAATAAAACATCAAAAGCAATTTTGTATTCCTTCAAATCGTACCATCACGTTTTTGGTTTATACAAATTTGGTCTTCGTAATCAACGCAAAAAGTGGATAACGAACAATCATCGTGATCTCTTCATCTACTGGTTGAGCTGAACGTCACGATCATGACTTCATTAAACAATTCAATAATGTAATTATGCTAATAATATTCCGGGTAATTGCGCTTCCTCAAAAATATAATTACGTTATCTATCAATGGTCTGATGATCTGGTATTGTAAAAATTATTTCACAATTGTACAGACTTTTTATATATTCATAGTTGTGCGTGTATGAAGCATTACTGTGGTCCGATCAGAAGGATATTGTTATTGGTAAAATTACAGCTATTTGAAGCTATACTTACATCATGTTAACGGGTATTGGGCTTTGTTATAATCATAAATTAATTGTGAAACGATGATTTCTACTCAACATCAAGATCATCCGGTTGTTTCCTAAACTTCAAAAATACTATCACGTCTGTAATAGTATCCGATATTAGACCACTTTACACTGTTGAGTAGAGAAGAAGGGAAGAACGTATCCGACGGTAGGTATTACGTGCTCTTCAAAACGATATCACAGAATACTGTGACGATATACATGGTGTACCGTAAATATTGTCATAGATGTACGTATAAGTCAATGTGAGCTAGTTATATATTATTTGTGTATGTCTCTATATGTATATTGTAAGTGTACGTAAATAAATAAATAAATATTACGACATATTCTGCAGGATGATAGCCAACTAAAATAACGCAATATATGTTTTTTTTTTCCCAAAATTTTACGGTTTCTAAGTTATATTATTTTTTCTATAAAATAGAAAAATCGCTACCTTCAGTTCCATTTAGTCGTACTATATGCTGAAAAAATAAATTATTATGTACCACTTTGAATAATACATTTTTTTTTCAATGTGACCGTTAAAAATAAGTACAAAAAAATCGTTAAACTTTAAAAAAGTAATTAGTCCCGTTTATTTGGAAAAAACTTACTTTACAATACTTATTTAAGTAATTTTGTAGGCACATAGTACGGCTAAATTGCACTGAAGGTAGTAATTTGTGTATGTAGAGTATGTCGTACAATTTATGGGACGCCCTGTATAAATCAACACCATAACTTTTCAAACTACTATATCAACACAACGTCGTGTTTCATACGACATAATGTTAAGAAAATTGTAAGTATGTGTTAACTTACGTATGATGATATCCCTTGCTACCAGTGTGAAGTCGAGGCATGTGGCAAGTACTTATTTATAATTAAAGATTAATCTCACCATAAGTGATCGTTGAACAGTGTTGTGGTAAAGCCATTGTTGCGTTTAACAATTAGTGGTATGCAGGCGCGCGGCGGGACAATGGGCCGACATTGGGCACACCTTGACCCAAGCACGAGGTACGTATGTCAGTAACCATTGCTTAAAGTGTTTACTTCACAAAGACAAATTTTTATACATTTATTTCAGCCGTGATAGCCCAGTGGATATGACATCTGTATCCGAATCCGAATCGGAGGGCGTCTCAAACGGTAAAGAAAGAACATCGTGAGGAAACCTGCATACCTGAAAATTTTCATAATTCTCTACGTATATGAAGTCTGCCAATCCGCATTGGGCTAGGCGTGGTGGCGTGAGCCGAAAATGGGTTGCTAATGATGAAGTGATAGAGGCTCCTTAATGGAACCTCAGCTGCGTCAGGGGGGGGGGGGGGACTTAGGGCCAGTTTCAGCATCTTTTGATAAGTTTCGGACAGTTTGTCATTATTATTATTATTTGATCATAAGCTTTGTCACTTTCTTTCCAAAAAAAAACTTGACACATGTCTGTAATTACAAGTTAACTGTGTAACGTACATTTTTATACAGGAGTTGTATAATAACAGAATTACGAGTAGACTAGTATTCAGAGGGAAGTTTTTGAGGACGCGGTTTTTAATAGATAGCTGAATTTGACTGAAGATTGATGTACTTACTATAAAGTTTGTTTTTTATCATGTAGATTGTAGGTATACATATTTTTTATTGCAATTTTTTAATAAAGAAACCAACACGAAATCTCTAATCTCAAGTATTATTTTCATTATCGGGCTATATGATCCATAAAATTGTATCCAACAATGCAACGTAAATTCAACTTAACAACTCAAGACTTAAAATTCATAATCGCTTGTTAATGTACATGCAAGAAACAGTACGCTGTAATATTTTAATTCGGACTCTAACTTAGTGTAAATAAGGTTGTTATTTAATTGTTTTGTAGTAAATAAAAGAGCATTACACGAGTCAATTAGACGGTTTTCCCTGCGCTTTCTCCAGCGCCGGCCCGTGCGTGACGAGTCGGGGTAATGTGAGAACAGCTGTAGGTGGAACTTAATACTGTGCAACTATCGTCTGTCCTGCGACTATACCTACCACTAGACTTACTTAGTAAACGAACCAGAGAAGCTAACTCTAATAGTAGCTAGGGTGGGATTTTCACTTTTCTCTTCGAAAACTTTCTCATCTTTTCATTAAATCACACTAGCATCCAATCCCCAAAACCTAAATTTTATTAAAACGTTTGTTTTTCATCAAATAAGAGATATTTTTTTTACATTGATATTTTTGTTTCATTTTCATTTTGGTTTTCGTTTAATACAAATAAATGAAACAACGTATTGCGTACATACGTTGCTCCAAATTATAAGTGGGTATTCCACTATAAAAGCCACCTACCATAATTAGTTTAGATTAATTAAAAAAGACAATAGTTTTTGTCAATCCCAATTTCCCTTGATTTATTTTGAACCATGAAACAGAATTATTCAGTTTTCAAGCATCAAAATTTAAGAGAACTAAAAATGTATTTATCTGAAACTAAACCATACAAGTAAACGTTTACTCGTAAATTATCAAGTTAAATTAAACAAAGACATGAAGTAATACTGTGCACGGTAAAAAAATTAACCTCAATTTTTGGCGGTACAGTTACAGATTTTAACTTTAAGCAATAATATCTATGACACTGATAACAAAGATTTTTAATTACAGATAAGGAGGCTGTCAGACAAATTGCTAAACGTAGTGTTTCCAACAGTTGTTTCTGTAAGCGCAGAATTTGATTACAATTTTTGTGTAATTTTTACTAAGTGTTACAATAAAATGTTTATAATGCAACTTTTATTATACAATTGTTTAAAATTCTTTATCGTGATACAATAACAATTGCATTCGATTCTATTGATAGATTCAACTGATTATCAATTTCAACTGTTCCACTAAGACGGAATTGTTTCACCCGCCTGTCTGTCTGTGGGTACTAAGGGGCTTTGACTTTAGTAATAGGTACTTTTAAAGTATTTTCATACAAATATTACATTTAACCAAAGACCACTACTACTTTGAAGTTCATAAGGCTGCGATGTATACACCTTTGTCCTTCCCAATTTTATAAAAACTAAAAGATAGCCTTTGGTCCTAAAGTTCCTGCGGTAGGTCTTTGCCTACGAAAGGCAACTATGTAGTTCCCAAAGGTTCTTTGGAAGAGGTAGCAGCTAAATATGGTCAGTTTATATAAAACAACAAAGGTTGTCTATCACAAGGTCTCAGTCCATAAGTATTTCTTCAAACAATATCCTATTCGAAAATGTCAACTTAACTATCACGGCATCTAAGCAGTTATACCTAATGTTAAAACTAAACCTCGTAAAGGTATATCACGGACCAGCTAACCTTTTTAAAACCATAAAAAATAATCAATAATGAACCTTATTTTAATTGTAATAAGAGTTTATACATAATTGCACCTTGTAGTTCCAACACAGATTGTATCTTCGAGGTTATTCGAAGGAAGACATAAACGCAGTCTGTTTGGTATTGCAACCGACGTAGTACCTGTTAGTTATGTAATGTAATACACTAACAGAAAAATTACATTTAATTTAATGTTTAATTACTGTATAAAATAACCATTGAATACTTTAAACTATAAAATATGTAATAATCTCCGGAAATATAATATAAAATGTTATATTTTTCCGTAATAAGTGTGTCTAAGTCCAGAGAACTTAGTCATTAAAACAGATAAATTGAAAACAACATCTTAATAATTCACCTTAGCCTTCGCGGGCGGAATGTTTAGTTTTCCGGCGGTTTTCTGCGTATTCAAAAATCTCAACAGTTTCAACTTTCCTTAAAATATTTTTCCTTTAAGGGAAAATTTATTATTTTACTGATGATTTTATGAATTACAAATAACTACTGTTTAATTTATTATGCGATGATAGCCAGATTTTCTCAAAAATACGTAACAATAATTACCATTTTGTATAGATTTTTCCTTAAGACCTTATTTTCCACCACGAATCGTAGCATCAATCTAAAAAACAAGTGCCCCCTACCGTTATATTGACCTTTACAAATTCTAATGAAGCAGGTAGGTATACCTACTGCTAGCATGCGTAGATTTCCTTATAATCGCCGATTTATACCGCAAAGTAAATAGCCTAGTACAAGAAAACCTTGAGGATGTGGATACGGTAAAATTTATCAACAAAACCGTTTCAAATAGATTTTTAAATGAAATGCAGGACTCTTTACGTGATATGCGATGAGCGACGCTTTCTGTGCAATGCTCCTCCTCCACTTTTGGCTATTGGCTATGGGAACGCTCTACCATGTATGATTGTGTAGCAGCCTTGACTATATCCGTCCGTCGTAGGATGAAGATTGGTTTCTGGATTGCCTTCGACTTGGTCCTGCACTACCAGAATTCTGATTTCTGGAGATATGGCCAAAGAAAGTTTCCGTAAAAGCACAGTCGAAAATCACACGCCACGTCTTTATTTATCTTTAGTTCCTTGAGAATGGAAATGTTGGTTCTGAACGTTGTCCAAGAAATCCTCAACAAACGTCTCCAACATTATTAGTAGGTAATGCTTATTTGAATACATAAGTAGGTAAGTAACTTCTCGAGAACACATATGAAAATATTGGTAGTCTTAGTTTTTCGTCGTTTTACTTACTTTAAGTATATAAGTACTTTCGTAGGTGAATAAAAATTAATAAGAAATATATTTTTCATCAAAAGTGGAAAATATATTCAATACAGACACTTTACGTTTTTTCCTAAAGATAGGATATATTTAAACTATTCAAAATCAGCATAATTGTTTTAGGAACCGAGCGTGACCGTTAACTAAAGGTTTCGCATTAGTTCGTTAACAGAAACTGTTAATTAATGAATTGAGACGTAATTATAACTGATCGATTAATTGACTTGTGAATAATACTAATTAGCAAACGACTTAGGTCATTGAACTCGCGAAAGTGTTTGTCGTGTAGTAACACAAAATGTGGGGCAATGAGTCATCAATACCGACATCTCGTCCTCTCTATATCTTGTTTGTTGATTTAGTCACCTTGGTTTTTGTAAACAGAAAGTGATAGTAAACATTTATGAAATTACAAATATATCGGTAAAAGAAACATGTACATTAATAATAATTTAATATATAATCTTAATTTTTTGTGTACATTTGTAAAATTAATTCAAATGTACAACTGACCACGACCGAAGCCCATCATCAGGATAACTTTTTAACCGACTTGAAAAAGGAAGAGGTTCTCAATTCGGTCGGTATTTTTTTTTTTTTTAGGACTTCGTACCCTAAAATGTAAAACAGAACCCTTATAGGATCACCATCTGTCGTCACCATTCCGTCCATCTATATCTGCCTGTTATCAGTCTCTTTTCTCAGGGACAAACACGTGGCCTACACACAATACACTGGCCTTTATGCCGTAGTAAAGAAGCTATAATATATAGAATTATTAGCAGCTCTTTATTCTGTGTTAAAGGCAACTTGAAAGCAGTCCATTCTATCCGTTGAAGCTGACATGAAGTATGACGATGTATCTTGAAACACGCTAAAGTCTGCAGCCCGGTATAGATCATGTCAGAAAACATTAGTTTCCGCCATATGTACCACTAAAGATGTGAAAGAACAGAGTAGAAAAGGCTAGGGTTACAGAATACAAAAGAGCTTTTGTTTCTATATGTGTATAGTACCTACCCACTCGTAGATAAGTATTTGGATCTATAATACAATATTTGTTAAAAAACTATAAGACATTCTTAGAGTAGGTACCTACTAGTATCTAAACAAAAATTCCATAATCCAAAATCACTTATACAATAACTTGAAAAAAAATACATGCAGCTGGTAAATTGATCGTACTCTTGGTTGATTTACGGAGACAAAAGTTTCCCGACGGCAAAGTTAAGTTTTCCCTAAACAAACTAGATGTACGAATATTGAGGCGACCAAAATGAAGATAGTCAATCGACAGAACTACCTACTATCTAAAGTTTATTATTTTATATATTTTTTGTATCTGATATAAAATTAAGCTACGCAGTAGGTAATATGCAGCATATTAAACCGTTCATTTAAACCAAATATTTTTGAATTGCAAAAAGGTAACCCGAATGCCTACACATTTCATAACTCGAAACAAGTTATGTCTACCACGCTGGCCGCTGTAGGAATCTAACTTAACAAGTTTCCATGTTTTTTGTTGCACATTTACAACATAGATCACATTATCTCGTTGTCACGGGAAGCTGTGACACTTTAGCCGGAGTAAGTTTTCAAACAGACTGACGGAGTAACATGAGATTTTGTGTCGAGTTAATGCATCAACTCCGATTTGAATATTAGGAGTTGACGGGCTGTGATGGCCCGATCATTTAATTAAATAAAGGCTGTCCTAAGGTTAGTTTAATTTACCTGCGTAACCGCATAAAATCCATTAGGTCGTTTATCAGTATAGGTACCTACTTTTACAATAAACCTCCAAAAAAACATACGTTTCAGGTACACATATTGCCTTCACGTATAGGTACGACAGATACCACTTAAAAGGAAGAAAATAATTTTTAATTTATTTATTTATTATGAATTAATTAAACATTAGAAATTAAACATTATTAAACATTAAGGAAGAAAATAATGTTTAATACTAGCAGACACCTGTGGATCCTTCCGCTTGGTAAACCCTTACCTACTCTTCTAAGAGTAAGGGTAGATTAGGGATAGGGTAGGGTAAGGGTAGGGGTAGGGTAGGGTTGAGTTCCTACTCATCCCCTGTATGGTACGGTAGCTGTAGAGTAGGGTAGGGTAGTAGAAGGGACGCGAATCACGCGGACGAATTCGCGGGCGTCCGCTTGTAATATTAATATAGATAAAGATAAAGGTAGTCTAGCGACATCATGATTACATAGTATTAAAATGTAGTCGCTTCATTTTATCCAACGGATTTTAATCCAGTTTTCAGACATGGAATGATTCAAGACTCCCCTAATATTAATCTCAACATGACGAAAAAAATCGCATACCTATTATTCTGTAGTCCTGTGTTAAATAAAAATTGCATCATCTTCCCGTTCCAAGTTATGAGTCGTGATTCATATCGAACCGTAATTGTGTTTTTATAACTTTCCACGTACCGTGCGCACAATGGAAATAGTATCATGTGCCGCTACGTGACTCGAAAACTACTTTTTGCCGCCATTACAAGTTGCTACAAAAATTTTTTACTCGCCGGATACAGCACGTAATATTTTTTTCTACTAAGTATTAAATTCAACTTTGATATCTGTATTGAATTTTTATTTTATAAATCTTGTCGTAGTGCTGGACCACCCCGTGCTCCGGAGAGCTTGTTAATCCGTTGGTCGGATTGTCTAGAGTTTAAGGTTAATTTAATAATAAAATCTTTTTAACAAAAAAATTCAACTGCCTTCAAAATCACAAAAATAAACTAAAAAGTGAAAAATAACATCGTGTACTAAGGCTGGAGGCGTATTTATTAAAGCCGTTTCTGAAAGAACCACGTGAAAGACTGAGAATGCTAAATCTTTATGATATAAACGGCTTGCGTTAATGCATCAGTGTTGCCACCGACTTCAAAGTGATCAGTAGGTAACACATACGATGTTATTTTTTGCTTTTTAGTTTATTTTTGAGATTGAAGTCGGTTGAATTTTTTGTTAAAAGATTTTATTTTTCTGTAAACATAGTGAACGAAAGCGCGACAGTGCGGGCAACTTCGTTATTTTCATTTTAAAACGGGGATAATATATAGCTCGATAAATGGGCTATCTAACACTGAAAGAATTTTTCAAATCGGACCAGTAGTTCCTGAGAGCAGCGCGTTCAATCAAATAAACAAACAAACAAACTCTTCAGCTTTATAATATTAGTATAGATTAGGAACGCGAAAGTAAATCTGTCTGTTACCTTTTCACGGCAATACCAATTAAGATGAATTTTCGTATAATGATAAATGGTACCTTGGAGCAAAACATAGGTACTTTTGACCCTAAAATAAAAATAAAAGGGGGTGAAATAGGAGTTGAAAGTTTGTATGGAAAGACCTTCATTTTTAGAGTACAGTTTTAAAAATTTGTTCGTAAATCATAAAAAAATACGAAATATAATATGATTCAAGAATTTTTAAAATTCAACCCCTAAAGTGGTAAAACGAAGCCGCGGGCGTTCGCATAATAAAGTACACTTATCTCATACATTTTGTACGTATTCGATCTGTAATTAAATTGTAATGAAATAAACAATCTTACAAGGCACACATTATCAATGCATCAAGTATATGATTACGTTACAATAATTACCTACATTATGAAAATTTCGAAACAAGCAACTGTGTAAATAAGCAATTGTTCAACTAGTTGACAAAATCGTCAATGCGGCTTTACCTAATCTCGCGCACGCTAAGGCCAGTGAAAACGTTCCCATGTGAGGTATTGTTCTGCGGAGGAAATACCGTATCCACTGTACACTCGTGCATTGTATTGTGATAGCCAAGTGATACCATACGACACTGACTAATTATATCTCGTGTAAGTAGCCTAAGTAATTATTTAGTAGATTCATTATTATGCTTGATTACCTTTTTAGTTGGCAATGCTTCAATATGGAGGTTCTTTATTAGATTCCCAGTTCGAGTCAATTTAGGATATTATATTTCCTAAAGTGTTATAGACCGTGGCTAGTTACCACCAGGCAAAGAAGTGCCACGATAGCGTTCCGGTATGTTGCCGTATAGAAACCGTCAGAGGTGTGGGTAGAATAAACTATCATCTCTTTCAAATAAGCCTGCTAGCATCGTAGACTGCATCTTCACGAGATCACAGCCAAGGGCTACCTTGTACAAAATCTATAATTCGTGGTTCGACTACGATTGTTGAGATCTAGAGTTCGAGTACCACGTCACGAGCTAATAATGTAAAATATTTCGCTTCGTCGATGTACCATCCCATAAGAGTGAGGGAATAGAGAGTACCAACATACTTTTAAAATTTTAGAGTACCTCTACATATAATGACGATATAGGTACCTACTGTTAACTATTATTGTTGAGAATACAGTTTTTTTTTATATTATTTAATTTAGTTTTATTTTTTTATATTGTTTGGCTTGCGCTTGACTACAATCATGTCTGATGGAAAGCAATGATGAGGTCTTATATGAAGCGAACTTGCCTAGAAGATGCCTATTCAGTCTTGCCTTGAAGGTGCTCAAATTGTAGGGTGTCAGACGCCAGAAGGGCATTCCACATCTTAGGAGTTCTCATTGATGTAAAACGTTTCGTGCGGGTTGCCTGGACGTCGACAACAAAGGATAGGTACCTTTCACGGCGTCTCGCTGTTCTGTAGTAAAATGTCGTAAAAAAAAGTACATAGTAAATTAATTAACATCTATGCTTTCATCGTCACTCGATGTCTCTTGTGGATTTAGTGTGGTGTTAATTAATTTTCGACGTTAAACAGTTTAATTTGATTACACCGTTCCAAATGCCTGACTAAGTAGGCGGGTATATGACTACAAATGGCATAACATTTATTCTCGCCTAAGTTAAGCGGAGGCTCGTTATGTAACACGAAACAACCTTTTGATTTCTACTTTCACTCCAAGGTTAATAACTTGAATTGAGTACGTTTACTTTTCTGTAAGCTAAGCCACTTTGGTTCAATTTTGTATCCTTGTTGTCTCTTTTGTATCCTTTTTAGGGCTCCATACCTCAAAAGGTAAAAAATGGAACCCTTAAAGGATCATTTGTTGTCTGTCTGTCAGTCTGACATAAGACATACATGTAGGTATATCTCGGAAATACGTGGAGGAGTGGAAATTAGAATTATAACCTCGGTCTACGGTCTCTTGAAACAGTGAAAAACCAAACTTCTAAGTTAACGTAAGAAAATGATATAGCCGTTTGTGCCATAAAAAACATACATTTCGACACTCTCAAGGAAATCTAAATTTATTCACTTCCCGTTAACCTAGAAGCTAGAACTATGAAATTTGGCGAGTAATACCACCCCATATTCATAAACATTGATAAAGATTTAAATCTCAATTTTCTTTAGAATAAAGTGGATCTAATCACAACTGTTTAAAGTTCAATTTAAAGAAATTTGAGGTTTAGGTGAATCCTGCTTGAGCTTTATATTATGTGAATTATACTAAGGGGCTAAGAGCTTCAAGCTTACTTAAGACAGGTAGGCGATAATGTGTACAATACATCAATCCATTTTCATTTTCATTCCACATTATAATATCTTACAAAAAGAGATACATACCGTTCCGCTGCTCGGCCACCGTTTCGGCTTAAAAACAGCATGTTGCGTAAATGAACGTATCGCATCGCAATCAAAACTAGCCTTTGTTACCATTGGATAAGGGCTCTAAAATATTATAATGTTTTGTTAAGGATTCTCTGGGAGCATCCACACTTATTCGGAATGCATTATAGGGAAGTTATTATCTCCCACAATCTCATTCTTACTCTTTATACCTTAACTAAGACCACATAATTTACATACACAAAAATGCAGAGGCGGTTTTTATAGAAACTTGATTTAAAGGAGAGAGTTTTTAGCTATATAGGTACGAAGAAGATCTGTTAAGGCAATCCGGAGATATTAAAATATTTATAATAAGAATTTCTAATAAAAGTATTATTGATTGTTAGGTATTTTTCTAAAGTAATAGGTACTTTATTTACCAGCAGCTTTTAGAAACATTGGGTGGCGGGGAGGTGAAACTTTGTGTTATTAATTTATTATTAGAACATCATTTGTCTTTTCGTCAGAAAATTCATAGATCCAACATCAAACGGTCCAAAACCGCTTTCCATTTAAATTGTCTAGTATTTTTTTTAACATGGTCACGTTATCGAGATTTACAATTACTAACGAAATCATTTTTATATGTTTAAAAGAGAGAAAATAAAGATAATAACAGCTGATTGTTCATGCTAAGACGTCATACACTCCGTGCGTATAAGTGTGTACGCGCCCGGCGTGTTCAGTTACGAGCGGCGGTTACATGAGCCTACGCTTTTGTAATTAGTAAGGTTTCGATTACGGCGCGTATTGTTATTTGGTAATATCCTTTATTATACACACATTATACACACGCGTCCCTGAGCCGAAGAGAGCGTGTTGACCCTCAGATACTGCAGCTTCGTACAAATGCATGTTTTATGTTTATCGGAGATGAGATGTTACAACATTTTTAAATTACTTTTATGACGTTTTACAGTAAGAGCCTGTGAAGGTCACACAATTTTTATAAAAGCTGAAAGATTGTTAGCCCAATGTTTCTACCATAGGTAAGTACGGTTGGCAAGTATCAAGTTTGGACACAGAATGCATATTATGTACAAGGCACTATGGCGGTTTAAGGATTAGGATAAAGCAGGTTACAAAGCGTATACCTACTTAAAATAATAACTTAATCAAATTAAATATAATCTAAACATAATTATTGTTATAAATTGTTATATTCACAATTCCTCAACCGATTTCAAAAATGTATGCACCAATAAAGTAGGTAAATAACACAGAACATTAATTAAATACTCATTGAATCTATTTCAATGGTAAATTGTAATTTACCGAGGTTTTCCACACCAATACAATCCACACCACTTTTAGATACTAGTAGTTACTTTTGACGCATTTTTAACACGAATATACTAGCAACGCCCCCAGTGCCCGCTCGCCTTGAGTGGCTATTGTTACACAGATGTGGGCGATGAACTTGGAAGCGCGTATGAAGCGTGTGCAAATATTTCTGTACCCGAGTGTACCTACTGACTCAACATCAAATTCATGTATTAAAAGCAGACCAGTATTCTATAGTAACAAAAAACAACGTATCTTGCACTGTTACTAATCTAATAAGAATTCGATGCAAAAACAAGTAATGAAAAATTTACATTCATAGAGCACTACTAATCAACAAGGTCAGTGAAATATTGTACTACTACGAGTAGCTTTGAAAACGTTACTATTATTGTAAAAAAATATCGAGGTACATTTTGCTAATAGCGCTCTCATCTAGCTGAATGCGTAAAAGACCAGCGTGGTGGGTCTAAACTCCATATATCCCTGCTATGATGTGGAAAGCCTGCTTCTGTAGTAGGGATGTAAAAAGAGGCTAATAATATAAAAAAATAGAAAAGAAGTAGGAGTACTAGAAGTAAAAGTTATACCTAATATTAAGAGTAGTGAACAACACACTAAAATTAGAGGTAGGAAAATCAGGCCCTGGGCTTTATAAGTTCCAGGTAGCTATGAGAAGTAAATATAGCGACTGATGATAAAAAAAATTCACAGCTTCATCTCAAAGACAATAGGTACAAAATAACTGGTTGACTCGGCAAACGTTGTTCTGCCATTTATATTTCTTTAAAAAAAAAACAAAAATCGATTACAAAATAGCGGGTGCCTACATTCATAAAAATCAAGGTTACAAACCTTCTGACATGAAAATTTTATGAGTAAGACATATATTTAGAAGAGATTTATACTCGAACGGTTGAAGGATCTAGTCTAGCCTCTTGAAAGTCAACTTTCAAAACCTCCATGAATCAAACTCAGTAGTTGCCTACCGAACGTACCTCCTTACTTATAGTGGAAAGTTTCAGTTTTTATAAAATGGCAAATATCTGGCTATCTTAGCTCTAGCACATGTGATTGTGTTTTTGCGCTAAAATTCAAGGGCATACATTAGTAACGGACGCGCTCTCGAGTTTGACGCAACTTTCTTCTGACAGGCGTAACAAATCGTTTAAGGCTTCGTAGGAAGGCCGCGGACTCCCTTCACGATGCGAACTTGATGATTGATAGCTTGGAAACGTAAAATATTTCAACTTGGGCGAACAATGTTTGTTTTTAGAACGATCACTATCAGTTATTAATGATACTGATTCCGAGACAAGGGGGTGTAATAAGATTGTTAACTAAAGACTGCACGTACCGATTTTATAAAATAATAAATTCCTTCTCCAATCTAGGGCCTGTAGCTAAGTGACAGGTCGATTCTCTTTCTACAAACGCTAACGCCTCGAAAACTAAAATAAACTATGGGAATGACAGATACGATAACTTGATCACGCGACCTGTCGTTAACTCCTATACATTTATTTTTAAAATTCGTCTATCAATCTCTCCTCTATTGTAAAGAGGCATGGCTATAGGCCCAGGTTCGCAATGAATCCTCAGGGTAGACAGTGAATTTATGAATTTCACCCCACTGTGTATCTTCACCAACTAACCAACTCCGGTATTTGTGTTGAGAATTTCTTAGAAAAAGAAAGGATCTTATTATAAACCGACCGAAAACTCCAACCCAGAACTTTGACGGTACCGATTGAGGTTTTCTTAATTGGTCCAGGTTTGACGAGTGGGAGGCTTCGGCCGTGGCTAGTTACCACCCTACCGACAAAGACGTACCGCCAAGCGATTTAACGTTCCGGTACGGTGTCGTGTAGAAATCTAAAGGGATTTTTATCCTCCTCCTAGTTAGCCCGCTTCCATCTAAGATTGCATCATCACTTACCAGCAGGTGAGATTGTAGTCAAGGACTAACCCACTGGAGGATCTAGGTTGTTGATCTATTAGGTATTACACTGTTGTAATTAACAACAAATCTTAATCAGGATAACAATTAGTGTAAAAAAAAATATTACACTGATTTGGACACTTTTTCCGCGCAAAATCCAAGCAATATGCAATGCTAACCGCAAAACCGCGGAATATGACAAATGTGACATATGTGGGTACAGTCAGCGACATAACGCATTATGTAACTCACTAGTACGATAACAATAGAATTGTAAGTATAGGAAAAAAGCAATATATTACAATGGATTTGTTTTCAGTTGGTATAGCGAATTTTCCTCATGCAAATGAAGTGCAAATTTTATGGATTTTTTTATGTATTTTCGCATTATCATAATAAAACTGGCATAAAGCGAAGAAAATTCTAGAAAACATACCTATTGTGTAGTAGGTTGTATAGGTGTTTCATAACATATTTTTTATTAGTCACGAAAGATTTTTTGTACCTACCTCTGACTAGAAATATTCTTGACGATAATATCGTTGCATTGGCGTTAATTTTAAATAATTATCATCAGTAGCAGCCTTTTACAATGACCCACTAAAGGGCCTAGTCAAGTGACCCGTCGATTCTCTTTCTACAATCGTTATCGATACGTGACCAAGTCATCGAACAGATCTATCATTTCCATACATTTTTTTTAGTTTTTAAAGCGTTAGCATTTGTAGAAAGATAATCGATGTATCACTTGGCTACAGGCCCAGTTGTTCCTATATGATATTAGGTATAGGGGATATTATGAAGCTAGACCGACCACACTGCTCCAATAGGGGCTGCCGGGGTTAATGTAATATTAATAATAACCACTAATAATAGCCACTTTCATGCGAGTATGTAACCAACTGAGAATTTTTACTGAAAATTTAGAAAAAAGAAAAGCTCAGTATTACATAGCCTAACCCTTCTCCTAGGACCTCGTGATCCAAAGCCAAATACGCTAACCACTGTGCCAGCGAGGTCGGTAAGAGCAAAGTAGTGCGAAAACACAAGTCAAGGAAATCTGATCAAACCGAGTCCACAAGATAGTATCTCAACTTGCCAGCATATCATTACGGAGCACTTCCTAGAACAAGTTGAGCTAACAAACTGCGTTAGTAGTAAAGTCTAGTTTGCCTACAACATGCATCAGAAAGTTGACATTCCGTATTCAGCGTTGTCCATATTTTACACGGTCGCTGCTTGTAGTTATAGCATAGTCGAAGAGCCGTAGCAAGTAAATGTTGCTAAAAAGCATGTCATCTATACTTATAATAAACAAGCGGACGCCCGCAATTTCGTCCACGTGGAATTTAGTTTTTCACAAATCCCTCGGGAACCATGGATTTTTCCGGGCTAGAAAGTAGCATATGTGTTAATCCATGCTAAAATATAGCTCAATACCAAATTTCAGCTAATCGTTCAGGTTCAGTAGTCGAGGCGTGAAAGAGTAACAAACATTGATATCGCAAATCTCAGGACACCATGGATTTTTTCGGGATAAAAAGTAGCCCTTGTCCTTTGTTACTAATCCAGAGTAAAATCTATATCCATTCCAAATTTCAGCCTAATAGCTTCAGTGGTAGAGGAGTTAAAGAGTAACAAACATCCATATAAACTTTCGCGTTTATAATATTAGTAGGATCTGTAGAGAGGTCAAATCTGAACATGAAATATATTTCCAAAATAAATATCAGGGGGTGATTGGTGATCGATACTGACGCCAAAAATGCAATCAGTGAAATTGTTTGTCTGTCTGTCTGTATGATCGATAAAGAAACAAAAACTACTCGACGGATTTTAACGAAACTTGGTACAATTATTGTTCATACTCCTGGGCAGGTTATAGTATAGAATATCAATAGAAGCAGAGCAGTGAAATGTTGGGATAACGGGAGTAGTTACTCCATTTTTAGAGCGATACTACTATAAGGGCTGGATTAAAGAGGTCTAAGGGCGGACGAATTTGCGGGCGTCCGCTAGTGTTAAATATAGCCAAAATGCTGCGTGATTGTTGATTCGATGAAATTCATGTAATAGCCTGCAGATTTTATGACGTTCCGGAACATCGTGCGTCAAGCTGGACAATAGAAGATTTTAGAAATCAGCGGTAACGTAAGGGCATTACTCCGCGCGCACTTCTCTTCCAACCACAGTGCCTCAACGTAGAAGTCCACTAATCCGCATCGTACGTATCAGACGGATCGCATCAAATGTATTTTGTTTTGCAAAGGCAACATTTCTATTATTAATTTACTAATACTAGCAACTTCCTACCTATGTACTCAATGTTTCAGACATGTTACGATGTCTCTTGCTCTACGCAACACATTACAGCTTTACAATTATTTCAATTAATGCAATATATATTCTATTCCAATATATTTAAGATCTAAATTATATTTCAGTCACTTTTATACAATAGGCACGCATTGTTCGCGATACGCAAGTGCGTTACTTTACCGTCTATGACACCGAGATTTTTTAATAAGTATAGAAGTGTTGCGTGCTTGTTTATTATTGATATTAAACAAAGTAATTGCCTGGCGTTCGTGGTATATACAGATTTGCATGTTGATGCATCAAAGATGCTTGAAAAATGGTATCATATCATGTAACGCCATCTCATTTAAAATAGTTCAATATAAGTTTTTCACAACTTCTATACAGCCATACGAAGAATTTTAAGAAGACATATGAGATAATAGTTAATCAAAGGTTATGTGTGTAACAAGGTGGCGTTACAATTAAAATAAGTATAAAATATGTTTCCCTCGTTTATTGATTCTGGGGTAGTTCTCAATGGAAGGGAGGTAAATGAATTCAATAAAAATGTATACAAATATATGATTCAAACCAAACTGTCTAGCCAAACGGGCTAGTTTTTACCCTGGAAAGTTCCCTTTCCCGTGAGAATACGGCGATAAAATATAGCCTGTTTCTCGCTGTAGGTTTCTATTGGTGAAGTAGATAACTATTAAAATCATTTTAGTGCTTCAGACTTAGCGTTACAAACAAACAAAGTTAACTACTATTGCAATTATAATACGTGGGTAGGTAAATGAGTAGCGGTGCCGTATGACTCGTCTATTTACAAAACGTCACAGCACCAAAAATGCTAATGTTCCCACACCAGCACGCCGAGCAGCCATTACACAAGCAACGCGTAACACACTACCAGTAAGGTCGACGCTTCGTTTTCACAATCGCCTAAAAACGTTTAACATGCTTCCACGTCGATTCCTGTTTAGTTTTTATTACTTTAGTATTAGGAACAGTATGAAGTAAGTGAAAGTCTTGATGTTTTGTAAAGGAAACTTGGAATGGACATATTGCTGTATTTGTCTGCACCGATGGACGTCGACCGCTAAATATAGACAGGGCCTGAGTTCTAGACTGCTAGCTGGCCTAGGCTTAACAATGCCTACCGCCTTGGCAATCTATATCTACTTAATATTAAAAAGCTGAAAAGTTTGTTTGTTTGAACGCGCTAATCTCAGGAACTACTGATCCGATTTGAAAAATTCTTTCAGTGTTAGATAGCCCATTTATCGAGGAAGGCTATAGGCTATATATATTATTTTCCCGTTCCCGGTATTCCTACGGGAACGGGAACCCAGCGGACGAAACCAAGCGGCGTCAGCTAGTTACTGTATATACTAAGCATTTTGAAAAACCGTCATTACACAATCTATCCTATCGCTATACCTATAACCCCTTGAACAGTCCTATGGGTTATCACTATCCATTGGTTATAGAGCTTGACCTCACTACGCTGTTCCAATGCACCTAGGAGGGACTTAGGATAATAATCTATACCCATGATAATATGACAAAGATGTAATTCGTTGCAGGGGGTAATCTCTGGATGAATCGATTTTGAAAATTCTTTTAAGCACCACTAGAAAGCCAAGTTACTTGTTAGTGTCGTGGCTATATTTTAGCCCCCTATTCTCAAGGGAACGGGAACTACGAGGGTAAAACCGTGGCGTGTCTGCTAGTGTTTAATATTGTAACGATCACGGATCAGATGTTGTAACTGGGTCGTCTGCTTAACGTGCTTTCCCAGGCATGGGGATGTAACACCCGTAACTCAAAGCTGAGATTTTTTAATGTAGATAGGCAAATCGAGAATCTTCTCCTTTCTCGAAGTTGATTAAAAAGGTAATTTATTAAAAGTCCGCCAATTTAAATATTGCTTATCTATTATAAATCTATTTTTTTACAATATACTTTAGGCATGTATGCAAATTGCAAGTACATACTTATTAGAATTATTGTAACTAGGTATATTTTGAGGAATTTTCACGATTCGTGTGGTTTTATACAGTACCACAAATATTATCAAGAAATCTGATAAAAAGGCAATATTGATAACATGATTCACTCTGCAAACACCAAAATGAGCCTTCGCTAATGGTTTCGCTAATTTTTTTTATCGTCATCTAACTTACTTATCTAACTACTAAACTTTAATAGTTATTTAAAAGTTTTACATGACAAGAGATTGAGCTTAAAAATGTGAAAGGTCCCAAAAACCAAGCACAGGCTTTTTAATTAATTCAAGATTAACATGAATACCTTAAAAGATAACATAATTCACCTTAAGCAATACTTTTTACCAAAAAAATTGTTGTAGCACGTTATTTTTAAGAACATGTACAAACAGAGAAAACAAACAAAAACAGGTTAGATGACAAACGCCAAACATTATTGATATCCGAATACATTTGTTGATGATGATTTATAAAATCACCAGAATTAACATTAACATGGGATGTAAACAAGATCAAAGATCAACCTGTAGGCGTACAATTATTCATCAACCTATTTTACTTCAAAACTAATAGTTTAATGAGCAACTAAGTTTGTCTGTCTGTGTTACCTTCTCACAAATAAACCGCTGAACCGATTTTGAAGGATTTTGGTAGAGAGTTAAATGGGCCCGCCTGGAAGAACATAGGCTACTTTTTGTCGCGAAAATAAAAATTGAAGTTCATGAAATATTTTATCTAGAATATCTCCTCCTCTATAATCTTAAAAAAATAAGTAAGTCAGTACAGTAGTTTGTTAAATATACGAGTAACATTTTCAGACAGTTACAATATTAATAATAATTTTAATATAAATAATTTTAAAGAAGATTCACCATTAAGGCAATTCAAATACTTAAAGGTAGATTTCATTAAGGCTATTTTACTATATTTCCTGCTGCCCGAAACAATGATCTGGTACCTACTCATATTAAACCATTGGCGTAAGTTCTTGAGCCAAGATGTACGTCTACAACCAGATTAATGATTGCTAACCTCCGATAGACGATGGCACTAACAGATAGAAGAAGCTGGGACGATTTTCGATTTCATGATGAACATTCCAGGAAACAAGAGAACTTGGAATAACAAAATTATTAATCCTCGCTCTATTTTTTGTATTTACTGTATTAACAACAAAAGCTTAATTAAACGATTTAAGAGAGTTTTTTTTTTGTACTAACGGTTCTGGTGCAAACGTCGTACCATAAACACTCTATAAATCTTTTAACTACGCATAATTCTCGATATCGACTCAAATATGTCATAAAAAACACATAATACAAACGTTAATTACCTTGAAATACCTCACCGCACACAAATACTCAACCTACTCGACAAAACATCCTACCTGCCGAATGATTTGTGACGATCGAGATGTGCGCATCCTAATCAGAGGTGTAAACAAAGTATGTTACACTAGTGGACGCCACGCGGCTTCACCCACGTGTTTCCCGTTCCCGAGTGAACACGAGGATAAAATATAGCCTGTGTTGATCGCTGATAATGTAACTTTTCACTGGGTAACGGATTTTAAAAATAGATTTAGAGTTTAGCGTGAAACCAAAGCATTTATAACATTAGTTAGGATTGGATTTTTTTGCCATATCTTTTAAGTATGACTAATACAACTAGTCGGGAAAAACTGTATTAGAAGTGAGTACGACAATAGACCAACAGGGCGGGGATCGAACCACCACCACCACTCCTTGGTGAGGAGTCCGACCGCTCTTACCGTTGAGCTATTGAATGAATTATGGTCTTCTAATTGCCTTTCTGACAACTCGTTATCTACGTTGTTCTACTACCGAATTATTATCCTGATGGTATGCGGAAGACTATTGACCATCATTTCGCAAGGTATGCAAGGGACGTCCTATAAAACTCCGCCCTGTGTCCATCAATGTAATGGTGTATGTGTTAAACCTCATGGTCATGTGTAGGTATATATACTCGTATTTACACCGACAACCATACTTCTTAGACCGGGAAATAGCAATGCTGCTAGGTGGTTGAAATAACCATGGCGGTATTGCTTTCCTTGTCGACTGGATAGCTTTCCAGGGTTTTCTACTCTTAGAAGAAAGAAAATAGACTAACCAGTTAGGCATTTAGCAAGTACCTACTCTAAGAACTCTCAAAGGCAACACATTCAACAGGTACTTATGTCAGGCACTGACGATCAAGTAATCTCACATGCCTGCAGCGCTAACAGCTTGACATCCGATAAAACCTATCGTGTGTTGGTCGCGATCGGCATGTGAGCTTACTTGATCGTCAGTGGCTGACATTACATAGCTTTCGTTCCTAGTTACTATTTATTAACCGCCTCGTTGTTCAGATATCAGTGCTCCTGATCAGCTATAAATCCTTTGATCCTTTATAGCCCTCCTGATGAGCTATAAAGCTCCTATGTTTGAATCCCAGGTCGATCTAGGAAAACATTGGATTTTCTTATTTTCCAGAAATTCACAATATGAGCCCAAAGTGACCATTTAATGGTGTCAAACTCCGTGTCTAGGAGTCATTCATCCTTTAACGTAGGTCCTTGATCTTGGAATCATCAAACATTAACGTTATTTATTACTTTAAGCCTGCAAGCAGCAGCTGCGTTGTAGAAGCTCCTAACCTTTCCTATAAGAGGTCTAACCTTACAATGGGCAACGCAGTGTTAATCGACCCCCGATAGACGACGACTTCGAAAGGGTTACATGGTAGGCCGCTCAGGTCCTTTGTATTTGGAAGTCCCTATGAAAGACCCATGTTCATCTGTGGACGACTTACATACAACAACAATGCAACAACTTACCGGCTAAAAGACTTTTGCCATCCTTCCTCTCGGCCAGGTCCTCCGCTTTGACATCCACATCCTCAGAGGAGCCATCGCACCTCACCAGCAGGACAACGCACACACACACGAACGTGATCCTCAGTAACTCCCGCATTGTCAACATACGCAACTATTTGTGCTCAACAACAGCCATGTTTCTGTATCACCAACTACATTTACCGATAACACGTACGAACCGAGCACAGCAGTCACATTTTCGCTTATTGCAACTCGCTACGCGTTTCCTTCAATGACATATGTAGTTATATACACGCAGACATTGTTTAGAAAACACACAACAATCACCACGTATGTATCACTCGCACTGTAAATAACACAATACTTCGAGGGTAGGAATAGAAACGGGTTGAAATATAGGAATAGTTTCGGGGATAACGTTTGCACGGAATGTTTTTCGATCGATTTTTTGGATGAAGTCGGAGCGTGTGGACGCGCGTCACCCGTCGTAGTCGCGAAGGTACTAGTCGGATGGAGGGGAGGCGATTTCCCACCGCTGCGCGCGCGCAAGCCTTCAATGGACGCGCGATGCACCGCTACACAACATCTACAGACTTGCCGACTTTTCAACATTAACGGCAGTTTACGCGCTTTTCAAGAGATTTCCAGTCTAGTCTTTATTAGAGCTGTATTCTTGTGATTATAACAACGAATATATGTTGCGATGACCTGTACCTTTGAGTCGAACAATTGCCAAATCAATTAAAAGCCCGTTTCTACTATCAATTTCGATTTATTAGAATTTTCATAAATATAACCCTAAGGAAAATATTACTTCTTATTACCTAATAGTTTACGTAGTACCATTACCAGGCATTTATGTTAGTTGAAAAAGGAAATTGAAACTAATCTCGTTAAAAATCTATAGTAGAAATTATGAAGGTTTCTGTTTTATAATTATTGAATTTCATACAAAAAGGGAATAGATATATTCTATCCATATCGTTTGGCTCTCTATTCTCAAAAATCAACGAGTTGGCACGTCTGTAAACTCCTAACAAAATGACCTCTTAGTTTCTAATGACCAGATAAGCTATCATAACCTGCGGCTAGTCATTAAGCTTCTGATAATGTACTGTTAGCGTCTTCGATAGCGCGGGACGATCCTAATCAGTCGCTGTTCTTCTTATGTTTAATTTTTCTTTTTTTAACCGACTTTTAAAAGGAGGCTGATCTGTATGTGTGTTCGATTTTAGTAGTAGGTAGGTAGTATAAAAAAAACACCATTTTTATTATTATTACTAGTTAGGCCTTGACTACAATCTCACTTGATGGTAAGTGGTAACTCAATGAAGGAAATTTATTTTCCCGTTTTTACTAATACTGAAGCCCCGCCCCTATTCGTCATAGCCATTGATGTGGAAGTCATAGCGTGTTAGATGTTAACTATAATAGGGCCTATGCTACTTCCTTATAATGTAGCTTTTTATTGGTGAAAGAATTTTTCAAATCAGCTCAGTAGGTTATTCGTTATATACAAAAATTCAAATCTTTCCTCATTATAATATTCGTATAATATTATAGTTAAATTATTTTACAATGAAATAGTTTATCACAACATAATATTATATTATCTTATCTTAAAACACTAATTGGGATGTGTTTGATGACTTAAGTCGTTTCTAAAAGAACCACATGAAAGAACACTTTCCGAGAAAACGAAATCATTTGAGTATTAACATCGAGAACTTGAATTAATACACCAGCTTGGCACCGCCTTCAAACTGATCAATAAGTAGAAAATCTTATAATGTTATTTTTCGCTTTTTAGTTATCTGCGTACGTTTGTTTTTGAAGGCGGTTGTATTAAAAAAAAACTATTTTTTATTTAATATAATTTTTCTATTATTTAAATTTTTTGTGTAAACATAATAAGCGTAAAAATTATTTCTTCTTAAAAAAAGAATTATCTAAATCTATTTACTCAGTAAAAAGTTATGCGTGTTCATACATAAAAATATACACATTGAATTGAGAACCTTCCTTTGTTTTATCGTTGAAAATTTCGTGTACACTAATGTACAACATAGATTTATATTACACAAAACAGCTGCAATAATCAGTTGTCAGTCATCAGCCAGGACTGTCTGTCTGGTCGCGATAAATTCAAAGACTACAATACAGAATGAACAGATTTTGATATAGTTTTCAGCAATATATAGGGTGATTCATAAGGCAGGTTCAAGTATATAAAATGTCATGGTATTGTTTAGTTTAAATACAACAATAATTGTCGAGTCGGAAAAAGTCAAGCAGCCTGGACTTTTTACCCTGACATTATCCCAAAATGGCCTGGCATTATGGTGTTGAGATCTTGATTTTGACTAAACAGCAATAAACTGTGATTCTAACTATATTACAAAGCTACAATAAATTATCACCTTCCCTCAATTCATCCTGTTTATATCTAATTAAATCTTTGATTATACTCTTCATATACTGAATTTTCTTTTTCATTCTCTTTTTCCCTTGCCACATGTGAATGAGTCTCCTCTTTCTATTGTCTGCAATAACTTCTAACCTGCGCACTTTGAGTTTTAATCTAACAACTTCTTCAGTGTCTGTAGGTTTTATGTCCACTATTGGTGTGTTGGATATTGTTGGTGTTGGAGTCTGACATATCTACAATAGAAGGAAATTTTTTTTTTATTTATTTATTTATTTTGATATTAGTCTAAAATGCAGAATAACAATAGTCTATTGTGCAGGAATCAAATAATTTCAAATTCATCTCTGTCTTCTTTCATCATTATCACCACATCAGCCTATGGACGTCCACCGCAGGTCACAGGTCTTCTAAAGGGACTTCTTAACATCGCAATCTGTAGCTCTCTCTGTTCATCTGGTGGGGGGTCAACCGACACTGCGTTTTCTAGTGCAGGGTTGCCGTTCCAGCACTTTGGGACCCCAATGTTTATATGGGCTCGACGAATTATGTGCCTACTCATTGTCAGCTTCATAACTCCTTGAGCTATTGTCTGGTATATTGTGGAGCTATTTGTGCTTTATTTTAATTACTTATGGATAAAATATTAACAAGCTATGTATCTATGAATTTTTATAAAAAAAAAGCTTTTGTAAGTGGTGTAATTTTCATATTGTAGGTAATGCCAAATCAATGCTTACAAAATCACTTAAATGCTTACAATTAACTGCAACCCCATGTTTTCATCATTATTTAAGGGTTATTTTGTATGAAATAATTAATAAAGCTGGCATACATACATGGGGATCTCGTGAATCCTACTAATATTATAAACGCGAAAGTTTGTATGGATGTTTGGATGTTTGTTACTCTTTAACGCAGCCACTACTGCACCAATTTGGCTGAAATTTGAAATGGAATTGATTTTACTCTGGATTTATACATAAGCTACCTACTTTTCATCTCGGAAAAATCCATGGTTCCCGAGGGATTTGTGAAAAACTAAATTTTCCCCCCCGCGTCCACTAGTATCATTATAATGACTATCAATGAGAAATATGTGATAGTATTGTATCTTTCATTGTTCATAGATATATTCTTGATTAGTTATATAATACTCCATATCCCATAATGGAGAAGTGTCATGGGACCGGGTACCATATCCCTTCCATAAATGGAAGTAGGATCTGAATTGGCAAGTATGTTAAAATAGGCTGCTAATGAAGTGAAACTCACAGATATATTAATAGTAGGTACAGCAGCTATGCACAGTCTCCGTAGTCCACTCTCTGTCAAGTAGAAGTCCTGGGCATTAAAATGTTCAGAGCAGACCACACTAGATGGTGTTGCCGACCATTTCTTATCTCGGTTCAAAGATATCTCCCACTGACGTTTTCTATCAGGATCACAAGGAAATCTGAAATAACTTACTCTAATAAATTTATTTTCACAAATGTAATAAATCATTATTGTATACCTTCTTGAATATACTCAAACGAATTTATAGCTTTGTATAATAGTACCTAGTCCTTGAGCTAAGCCGACGGTCTGCGGTTTAGCTCAGACATGGCTCAACTATAAGTGTTCCTTGTTGACTATGAAACACTAAAACCTGAATTTTAATCAGTTTTGAGAGAGTAAAATTGAAACTGAAGTTTACCCTTAGATATATCTTGAATGAATCTTAATATCAAAGCGAAAGGTTACTAAATACCAAAATACCAAGATACCTTATACCAAAGGCAATCCGCTTGACATACTAATTAAGGTGAAATTTGGCAGGGAGGTAGTTTACGCCTTATTACAGCTAGCAGACATCCCATAAGAACGAAATTTGAGACAGAGGCGGAATAAGAAGATCTAAGGACCGACGAAGTCGCGGGCATCCGCTAGTTCTAAATAATATGGTTATTCTCCATAGTCACCTGTGAAAAGTAATGCCGTCTATGTCCTTTTTTATTTTAACTGAATTGTTTTTACACCTTTCAACGGCACAATGAACCATTTTTCTGTACCCACAGTTAGTTCACTTAAATAGAAAGTTGGATCATTAGTTTAGTTTCTCTAAATTTTAAAATTACGCTAAATTTAAATTCATGAATATTGTTTTGTTTTGATTTATTGTAAACCACAAACGGCTAAAAAGATACAGACAGCTTACTTCATAGAAACTGCTTAGCACATTTGAGAAATTTGAATTTCATTCATAATTTTAAAATCATATAACCACAAATTTCATTCATAAATTTATCCTTTATCTCTCTCATACAAGGCAAATCTTCATTAAAAATCCCTTTGCCCTCTCTTTCTATTCTATGTATATGTAGAATGTGCCTACACGGCGGAAACGGAAATGCTTGTAGTAATTTGAAAATGGTTGGAAGGGGTCGTAGGTTTAGTCCGTAGTTAAATTGATTTGTGAAAGTAGGTTATGCCGTACTATTTGTGGTTATCCCATATAACCGCAAAATGTTACCGGTCTTCTGATATGCCGGTTTCGTTTATCTCGATTATTTATTTTGTTACTAGACTTTTTCTTTTGTATGATAAAAAAAAGGCAAAATCTTTTATTTATTTCTTTAATAAAAATGTAAACATTTCCATGCAGTAAAATACCAAATTGTACAGTTACAAAATTATATGACTACTTCACAAAATATATGACAGATGTCGCGTAATTAATGGATATAACGCATTTAAACTGGATGGAATGTGGTCACTGCTCTTTAGTAAAAAAAGTTCTGTCTCCTATAAAAATGCTTGAACCCCTTTTTAATTTTTAGTGAATTATTTATAACTTTTGCAATTTTAGTGAGCGGGCCTTCAAATTTTTCAAAAACTATGTATATTCAATTCCGAATCGAATGACACCTCAACCATTTTTATAGGAGATGGAGAACTTTTTTTATACTAAAGAGCACATGTAGATCAGACTAATATGATAGATACACCACCTTATTATCTATAACTAATTTGACTATTTTTTGTGTAATAATTATTTTTCTTTCATTAGGACCCGATTTAAAACACATTGTCCGGTAAAAAATGATGAAATCTAATTTTGAATCGAAAAAACCATTATTTTAAAAACTTGTACACTTATAGAGGGTAGTAAATTAGTATAAAACGTAGAATTGTAGAATTAGGTGGCGTATCTACCATTTGCGTTTTATCCATTATTTACGGGACGTGGCCTTGTCCGGGACAAGTTAACATGCACTCTGAGGCACAGGGTGTAACACCACTAAATTCCCAACTAAGGACTGAGAATTATAAGTCAAAATTTCTTAGATGAAAAGCTCAGTATCTTATATAACCCCGGACCTCGTGACCACATAGGGTAACCACTGAACCAGAGAGGCTTATGTTATAAGTATGTAAGAGAGTTATGTTAACATAATTGTGGAACACTATATCTAAGATCTTCGTATGACTTCATTTTCCCAAGTAAAAGGCAGTGTACAGTGTACCTCTGTAACTGAAGACGTCCGAAGCATAATAATTGACCTGTAAGGTAAAATTAAGTAAATTAGTATTATGTATATAAGTATAAAGTATTTCTCCTGGAAATAGTTTACAACTGTTAAAATTATTTAAAATCCTACAGAATTTATATACATAACTAGCTGACGCCCCCCGGTTTCACCCGCGTAGTTCTCGTTTTGGTGAGAATAGGAGGATAAAAATATGCCTTTGAAACTCACAAATAACATGGTAAAAGAATTTGGAAGTCAATCAGTAGATCCAGAGGTTATTTAGTTCAATAAATATTAAGCCAGACTTCTAAAGGTTATAGTTTTTGTTAGCAAATTTCCTCTTCTTTTTGAATCTTTTGGCAAATTGGAAATATCTTAAATAGTTTTTGATATTAAAAAAACAAACCCCTTATATTTTAGTTAATTGTTTATAACTTTGCAATTTTTGCAAGCAGCCCTTTAATTTTTTCAAAAGCTTTTCAAATGTGTTTCCGAAAAAATGACACCTCAATCATAGTTCTAGGAGAAGGAGAAAAAGTTTTAATCTAAATGGCGTTTGTGAACTAGAACTAATGGGGTGTAATGCCACCAACTTTCCAACTCACGGCTGATAATTATAACTAAAAATATCTTAAAAGAAGGAAAAACTCAGTATCTCATTTAGCTCTACCCAGGATTTGAACCCAGGACCTTGTGAACACATAGACTAACCACTGGACCACAGAGGCAGTCATGTTGACATATGGAACACTATAACGAAGTTCTTTATAATATGACTTCATTTTCCAAAGTAAGGCAGTGTACACCTCTAAAACTGAAGACATCTGAAGCATATTTGACCTGTAAAGTAAAATTAATTATCATGATTTTTTGATTTACCTTCGTCAAAATCGTAAACAATTTTTACCAAAATTATATTAAACTAGCGGATGCCCACGACTTCGTCCACATGGAAAGTTCAGTTTTTCACAAATCCCGCGGGAACCATAGATTTTCCGGGATATTCCTAAATTAATCCAGGGTAATATCTATCTTCGTTATAAATTTCAGCCAAATCGGTTCAGTAGTTGCGGCGTTAAAGAGTAACAGCTACCCTACCATACTCCCACCCAACACCTACTCTACCATACTCTACTCAACTCTACCTCTACCATAAGTATCCTATGTTCTTCTCCTAGATCTAAGCTCCTCTCCACCAATTTTTAGCCTAATCGGTCCAGCTGTTCTTGAGGTATAAGTGTTGTAACAAACCTGACTTTCTTTTATATTTATAGATTTCTCAGACATATTAGTTACAAAAATTATACTATTATATACCACTCATAATATTCCCACCCCACAAATGACAAAATTAGTCAAAAGGATTATCAGAGCGAATCTTCTAGTGTAGCCTTATTTAAATATTTGACATCCATATCTATCTCCTGTATGGAGACAAGTCTGGTGCTGTAGTGGGCTGATAGTTAATTAGTTAAATCAATACGTAATTACCTTCATCTTAAGTAATTTTTTATGTTCTCGGACACCCTCCTCCTACACCAACAGTAGCATATTCTTAACATTGATGGAAGCATATTGAGCACGCAGATGCCCAGTGATCCAGGTATTCTGAAAAATATTAGATAAGCATTTTAACAAAATATGGAACACCATGTGATATTATGATATACTAACAGACGCTTGCTACTTAACACAAATCCCACTGTGATTTTCTTCGCAATAAAAGTAGCCGTGTTAATACAGAGTAAACTGTTCCAAATTTCAGTCAAATCGGTATGCAAGCCGCCGCGTAAAGGAGGTACAAACATACTTACACAGACACACACATTCGTGTGATGATATGGCTTGTTCTTGTTAATTAATAAAGCCTTACGTGATTCTTCCCTTGCTTTAAGATCACCAGATTATTGGACCAAAATATTTGCGCCAGTAATCCCTCCTGTACTCTCGTCTGTTTGTCGACTCCGTTTCCCACTGGGATTTCTCCTAGTCTTCCACAAAGTTGCTTGAAGTAACGGGGTCCACCGCATGAAAGTGAGAGTGGAGTTGAGGTGCAGAGGCTAGAGAGTTACACTTCATTTGTAACTCTTATATTGCGCTTGTCACCCCCATAAACCCCGAAAAATGGTATGGAGTTATAATCTACAGTTCATATTAATTCTCAGTCTGGAGTGGGGAAGCTGAAGTTGTTACACTCCCTACCCTCAGAAAGCATTTCCTAATATAATGTAATGCATAATTACCTTCATCTTATCGTAGGAACTTGGGTTTATATGTTTATCGTTTAAATCTATGGTTCTGGCACGTCCTCCTGCACCATCAGTAGCATAAGTCCGTTCAATGAAAGCCCATTGAGCATGCTGATTTCCAATGATCAAGTCCTTCTTCTGAAAATTATTACGGAAGCATTTTAACAAATGAGGAACATCATGAATATGATATACCTTGTTGTTATTAATCATATAATAAAATATATTTTCAGCGTCTTCATTACTATTATGAAGGCATTCTCTGTGTGTATCAGTTATTAATGAATTTATTGCAGCTACATTTGCAGAACCTTAATCACAGATCGTAGCTCTTAAAATAAATCCAGATTTAAATATTGCCTCAATTATTTCTCTAAGAATTCTTTTTAAATTTAAAGTCTCTATTCCATCACAGAGAAAATAATAAGCTAAAGGTATTTTCCAAGATGGAAATAAGCCACGTAACATAAAAACTAAAACTTTATCTGCAACATTATTTGCTCATTCACCACCTATGTTCCTAGGTCTTCAAAACCCTCAATAACCCCAGAATGAATATTAAAAAATAAATTTTTGTTGACAGCCATTTCATCAAACAACAATATACACTGCAAACCCATAGTCTGTGTGTTCTTAGCACAATCAGCCAAATGCTGGAAAATAAATTCATTAATACCTGGTCTCACAGGTATTTTAGTTAATAGAGAGTTTGTAGTTGATTTGGATAGGAATATTAAATATTTCTGTAAGAATTTGTAAAAATTAAGGGTCAACTTAAATAATGTAAGTGCAAAGATTTTCTCATCATTAGTGTATCTAGGAGATTTGACTTTAGAATCAGATAATCTTAACTGTGAATCCACTAATAATTTCCCAAACTGAGTTAACAAAGGATAATTTGAAATAAAATATTGTCCTTACTAGCACAAAGTTTTGACTATAATTGTTAGCATTTGTAAGTCTCATTGCGCAACATTTGTTTTAATGTTCTAATATTCTGACGTAACTTTTGCTTCCTAGGAGTTTCAAACTTAGCTGATCGAACTCTAGGAATTATGTCAGACTTTCTATGAGGCTTGTGTCTAAAATGAGGCCTAACATGCACAAAGGGATTCTGTGAAGCAGAAGGCAGGGGATCAGGTAAAATTGAACTGTAATTGTAAATATTCGGACTGGGATTGTGAGCCTAGACAGACACTATTTGTAGAAATATAATTGATTGTTCGTTAATATTGACATTTAATGCGTTAGTCTGCATTTCAGGCTATTTGTTTGTTTGTGAAGTAGTAGTTACATGGTCAACTATCGTTTATTCGTATTTATTAGGCCCGATGAAAGATACCTCTAGGAACTTGGAATTTGTAGGTGCTAGAACAGCGTTTTGGTTTAAATCACTAATTTCCAAATTCAAAGTAAAAGCAATGGAATAAAATAACACAAGCTGGAATGTATAAACTGTATTTCAAATAACTTATTACTCATTCTTAAACAAATCGTTACTTTGGTAGATGGATAATACATTAATTAAATAAACTTCACGCCACATAATCGCATGTTCGCCTCTTTTACATAGAGTATATATCACAATACCCTACCAACCTCAGAATAAAACCATTATCATTAATAAACAGTACAGATTAAAACATTTATCTGGAAGAAGGAGTTTTTATATGTTGTCTTATGTATTTATAATTATTTAAATAATTAAAAATCTAACATTCGGCCATACTGACTACAAGTTTGTCCTCAAACTTTGTAAACACAAATAAATTCTAACATTACATTATTATAAAGATTCACTGAACTATGTCTCATAGTATTTAAAATTTTAATTTATGTTTATTACCACAACTCATTAATTCTCCAATAATTTCTAATTATAACAAAAGTGAGTCCCAATTAATCTATTATTATTACTACTTGCTAAATTCACTGATTTACAAGTAGTAAAATTCAATTTTGTCATTACAGATATTTTCTAATTTTAAACCTTGATTTAACAATATGTTGAAACACCCTACAATACATTTAATTATTCTTTAAGAATTATATAATTATAGTTTAACAGATTTCTCATTCAATATTTACAAATTGTGAATACAGACCTATACAGATTTTGATAGTGATTCTATTGATAAAAATCCAAACACTTAAATTCAGTTAAACTGGTATGTTAATTCTTGTTTTTACAAATTTGAAATAAATTCAATCTTTAATCACTTCCAGATTCAGTCCAATTACCCAAATTCATGACAAAATTGTCTGTCATTTTGTCATTCCTAAACTAAACTAAAAGTTATGTTAATATAAAGTTATAACTATGAAACCTCGATTCTACAGAGACAGTTCTTATAATCGCATTAGATCATACAAGTAAATCATGTACTTTGACGAAAAACAACATCTAGCGAGGTAGGTCTTATGTATGTCTGAGCTTCCAGATGACAAGAGGGAGCTTTACTCTAGACAGAGACTTATTAAATATTGTAATTAACTTAGACAGAGTAGTAGATTAATTTAAAGCATTAAGTACATAGACGATATGTAATATTTACAAATGTAATGTCTTTATCTTCTAATATTTGTCTGAGCTTCCAGATGACAAGAGGGAGCTTTACTCTAGACAGAGACTTATTAAATATTGTAATTAACTTAGACAGAGTAGTAGATTAATTTAAAGCATTAAGTACATAGACGATATGTAATATTTACAAATGTAATGTCTTTATCTTCTAATATTTGTCTGAGCTTCCAGATGACAAGAGGGAGCTTTACTCTAGACAGAGACTTATTAAATATTGTAATTAACTTAGACAGAGTAGTAGATTAATTTAAAGCATTAAGTACATAGACGATATGTAATATTTACAAATGTAATGTCTTTATCTTCTAATATTTGTCTGAGCTTCCAGATGACAAGAGGGAGCTTTACTCTAGACAGAGACTTATTAAATATTGTAATTAACTTAGACAGAGTAGTAGATTAATTTAAAGCATTAAGTACATAGACGATATGTAATATTTACAAATGTAATGTCTTTATCTTCTAATATTCGGCCATCCTTACTAAAAGTTTGTCCCCAAACAACACAAGAATATCATGAAATTATGACATTACTATAATATCAACTATAAATAGAACAATGTTAACAATAAAATTTTATAATTAATTATCACACAGCATCCCATAAGTTATTTAAAAGAATCCAATGAAACTATAATGAAATTCTTGATTTCTTCTATATACTTTTATCATAAAAATGTTAAATAAGAATAAGAGTGATACATATTATAAATAAACATAATGTTCATGTGAAGCTTTTGTCAATCAACTTATCTATTTTCATCATTTCAAAACATTATTTATATTTGTCAAATTCGTCATCATCGATTAATGGCATCTGCACCGAACCCCTCACCACCCAGTCCAGAACTAGTAAAGTTACAGGACTTTGTGATCGTGTTAGACTTCCAGATGATGTGTGACATCTGCACCGAACCCCTCACCACCAAGTCCAGAACTAGTAAAATTACAGGACTTTGTGATCGTGTTAGACTTCCAGATGATGTGTGACATCTGCACCGAACCCCTCACCACCAAGTCAAGAACTAGTAAAGTTACAGGACTTTGTGATCGTGTTAGACTTCCAGATGATGTGTGACATCTGCACCGAACCCCTCACCACCAAGTCAAGAACTAGTAAAGTTACAGGACTTTGTGATCGTGTTAGACTTCCAGATGATGTGTTGCATCTGCACCGAACCCCTCACCATCAAGTTCAGAACTAATATAGTTACAGGACTTCATGATCGTGTTAGACTTCCAGATGACATGTGATAGAAGATAATCAAAATATAAAATCAGATATAAATACATATACATACATTTTTAAACGACTTCAAAAAAAAAGGAGTTTATCAATTCGTTGGAATCTTTTTATATTTATTTATTTATTTTATTTTGCTGTGTAATAATCAATAGAGAAATTATTATACAACAAATATATCCATAATCATTCACAAAACAAATAACGGTATATTAGTCGTCATAACACTACTATACTATAATACTATCTAAAATATTATCGATAACACCGGCCGACAAATGAATACTTTTTGAACGTTGTTTTGATTTCAGTAAAAATTATCAGTAATTTATAGTATTTTGAACACAAAAATACCTGCACAATTACTCTATCACATCAATTTTTTTTACAAAAAGGAAAACAAATTTTACTTTAAAAGCTTCTAACATACAGCAAAAATAACAATATCTGTATGATTGTCTTGCTTTCACTATATCATAGGTAGTACCAAAAGGTAGAGATTGTCTTTTGCTGTATGTCCAGTGTCCACTGCCTTAATTGTTCAACACGATTAGTACAAACTGCAGAGTCCACGATTTTATTTGTATTTTGAAGTCAAAATAAGCTACATATTTATTATACATATTTTCCACAAATTTTTCAGTTTTTGCTTAGAATCATAAAGTTTCAACAAATGTAACAAAATATATCTGGACTATTGTGACACTTTATAGAAGACGTTATGTTTATCAGACGTTTTCCAACAACAAAAAAAAACCATTAACTAAAATATATATATATTTTTTTTAACAAAGGCACTATAACAGCTTATTTCCACGAAACGCGTTACAAATAGGTGTGTCGTTGTTATAACTGAAGTAATTTCTCATGAGAGGTCGCTTAATTCAAAGAAAGAGTGCCAAAACTCGAAAATTTCACTGAAAAATCAAAACTAGCGAATATATTAATTTTACTAAAAATCTGATGTGATATGATAAAATTAGGTCTGATTTCGTAATCAGCACTACAAAATCAGTAGAAAAAAAATAATTATATCTTGGACAACGAAAATCGTGTCGGCCTGTGTAATACATCTATCCTTATATTAAAATTTTACCAAAACACAAATCGTCATCAGTAAGTCATAATTAATGAATAACATCATGGATGTGAGCAAATATTTAAAATATATGTATATATGATATCAAAACTAATAACTCTCAATATAATACATAATTATAATATCATCATATCATAAATAAAAATACTAAATTTAAATCGTGTGTTATCAATACATAGTGTAACTTCTCTCATCTTTGTGATTTGGGTCAACTGTCGAATAGGGCTGTGTTCAACCCAATGATTATCATGAGAATCTCATATATCCCATATTCATCAATCAATATCCATGCATCTCGGATCTGTAATCAAATATTTTCACACAGTATCACATAGCTCAATCACTTAATCGTTCAGATAAATATCATACTTGTTTGACAAATAATTTAATTTAACATAACTAGCATACCTAGCATCCAAGAGAAAATCAGTCTATAATTGAATGAACCTTAGACCTGGTACATAAAATGAAATAAAATGTTAAACATGTGTTAATCTATCAATTTACTTTAATTCAGACAAAAGACTCTTTCTCTTAAAGAAATGCTTTTTTTTTTTAATGATAATAAAGACTTCTTGAAAATATTGCGATTTATGATTGTAATAATTTTAGTATGTAATCCAATCCTAGTAGTTATCACTAGATAAGAAAAGATGATATTTGACTATGTATTGTATAATTATCTTCAGACTACCCCCTTTTTTGTAATAATAGTAGCATAAACCTGTCTTAGACCAGACCACCCCCTTTGTTATATACCTCTAGTTTGCTATCAGAGGTTTTACCTATTCATTAATTTTAGTATATTCTTTTTTTTTTAATTCTGTTAAATTTCTTTTTTTTTTTTTTTTTTGGCTATATCCATTAATTATTTTACTGATGTAATGATTTAAGTCTCTATATTGATTCATACTTGATGCAGACCACCCATCAGTTGCATGCAGGTACCAACAACTCGGTGGCGTGCACTTTGTAGATGCACAAATGTACTGACTACCTAAGGACCCAATACAAATCTATATTCAAAACCTATACCACTTAATATGTTGGCCAAGGAATTTTCTAATTTTTTTTTTTTTACCTTTAGTGTACTAGTATACCCTAGTTAAAACCTTATGCACATATCATTGTAACCATCCGAATATATAATTCTAACCACAACCCCATAATAATTACTAATTTTCATAATTATACAAAATGTTGCAATCTAATAAAATGCTAGAAATAAACAAATGAGACATGGATTAAATACACTAGTGTATCTGCAAATAATAAACTGATTGATTGAATCTAAAACAACAGCAATAGTATGGTTAATTTACTTGTATGTAGAATCTATACATCTGCACATGACCATTAATGAAAAGAGAGCCCAACGTCACCCACCCACAAAACTGTCAAAATATGTCTTAGACAAATATTTTACAACCTATTTATGGCAATCTGTGTCTCTTTACTTGAAGTCCATACAGACTGGGCTCTAAGACAATTTGTGATCAATGATATTATTATAATTAATTATTTATTACTCAATTGTCACACAAGTAACTTTTTAATATCACCCTAAAAAAAAATCTCCAATTTAATTAATTATAAGATTTCATTAAGATGAATATCATAATATCTCTTAGTACTCTTGTAGATAAGCCGAATATAATAATATTCATGGATAAGAATCATTTACTGTGTTGCTGCAGATTGTTAATAACTGTTCTATACTAAATAGGCTGAAGGCATGTTGTCAACGCTTGAATAGTTAAATAGGTTTTCAAACATAACTACAAATTTATTTTTCAAGAAATCTATCAATCCAATTTCTTAAAAGATTTAAAAAAATTTATATTAAGTACATACAGTAATCTACATAATGATATATCTAAGCAAATCCTATCTGAAAATATTGTAATAGCTGTCTCAAAACTTGTTATCAGGTACCTACATCAAGGCCTAAAATAATACTTGAACCATTACATAAAACTTCATATATTTTTAATTTTTATGTTATTCAGTCATAAAAACTCACATATAACAAATGTATAGTTTGAAGTTACAGGCACAAAAAAAAACAATATTTTAGTTAATTCATTTTAGTCCCATGTCAGCAACGGATGTAATGTAGTTCTATAATTAAGACTTCTCAATATTACATTATGCCAGTGTCCTACATCCTAACAACCCTAGAGTGGTCTGTCTTCATACGTTAATTTCTTGAGCAGTGTGTATGTGTGTGTGTGTGTGTACTTTTCACTTAAATGATTTTGGTTTCCTAGATATAGTCATCTAACAAAAATGTTTTGACAATAAGCCAGACAAACTGACAACCTATCAACCATACTTAGTTTCACCTAGTGATTATTTATTCTTTGTAATTTTATTTCATATTAGTCACAACTGAATAATTTATGAGGCTGTTTAATCAAACTAATAAAACTCACCAGACACCTAGTTTAATATATTTAGACATCATTGGTATTTCTCATCCGTCAAACCAACAGGATTCCATCTCATATAACTCTGCAGCTAACACCACACATGCATCTTTGTATTTTGTTATTAATTTACACGTTCTTCTCTGTTCTCTCGCAGTTTTTCAAATAATATCCTCTTATGAGTGCTGTTGGACTGTTTGACTGTTTTGCTCATAAATATCGTCAACATGGTATAAGTGTGTTACGTTTACGTTTCTTCATTCTTGTTAGATATTGTAAGCATCGACAACCGACATCGCATAAATACTTTTACCGGGACCAGTGCGGCGTGCGTCCCATAGCCGTCAGTGGTATACATACTTAATGGTTGTACACACGTATGATTTTTATCGCATTTCTCGTAATGTAAACCACTGTTTCCCAAATTCACACTTCATTTAAATGCCGTTACATTTCTTTCTGTAGATCGACTTTAATGTAGGTAATGACATCGTGTTCGTAGGTACTCTCACTTCTGATAAAAGCAATGGAATAAAATAACACAAGCTGGAATGTATAAACTGTATTTCAAATAACTTATTACTCATTCTTAAACAAATCGTTACTTTGGTAGATGGATAATACATTAATTAAATAAACTTCACGCCACATAATCGCATGTTCGCCTCTTTTACATAGAGTATATATCACAATACCCTACCAACCTCAGAATAAAACCATTATCATTAATAAACAGTACAGATTAAAACATTTATCTGGAAGAAGGAGTTTTTATATGTTGTCTTATGTATTTATAATTATTTAAATAATTAAAAATCTAACAAAAGTAAGTATCGCAGACTTAGTTAACCTTAACCTATGATTAATAACATAGCAAGGTAAACAGGAATATTTACGCAAAAACAGGCAATTGATCAACCATACCTTCCATCTAGTAACATCAGTATATGGTACAGCACGTAAATTAATAGCTGTTTTACACTTAGGCACGCAACAGCGCTTCATTTTGAACGAAAAACAAAAACACTTTTGCACTTTTACTATCGAACACTGAAATTAACCGAGCACAAATCAAACTATAACTCTTTATTAACAATACTATACAATAATATACAGAAAATAAATAAATAGAAATAAAATCCTTGATAAATTGATTTGTAGTTTCCTGTAGTTCCACTGGTTTCACAGTTTCACTCAAGGAACATATTTACATTTCACTATAATTGCAGCCATGTTTTTTTACAAGGCAAAAATAAAACTTTAATAAAAAGGTTCAGCCAATCACAACAGAGCATAGACTGGCTTCGGTTCCGAAAATGATCGGATAATTAAAAAGGGATGGAAAAGGCATTTTCCATAAACACCACAATGTGTGCGTAAAGGATGGAGAATCCGTTAAATTGACGAATCTTTTGGCCGAAGGCACACTGGCGTAAACCACAGATACGATGTAAACCACAGACGAAAAATTAAGATGTAAATGGGGCTGGCAAGTGGCAACTGTCAAATCAAAGTGGCGTTTTGCTCGCTGGTGCTGGGTTTATTTATTTGTATTTTGTATGGAAAAATTGAAAATTATTATTTATTAACTATAATGACTATAATGGTCTAAGAACCGGACTAACCCCATACAGTCCACAGACTACGACTACGTGGAAAACTGAGAAATTGTATAGTGTAGTTTGTATACAGAATTTATATTCATTTAATTTGTAGTCTATCTATCTTGTCTGTGCCGAATATTACTCTGTAGTTCAGCTCGCCTTTTTTGACACCTTTGTATCGTATTTTACCCAATTTTTATTTTATTTCTAGCTGCAAGTTTATTATTTTAATAGAAATATTTAACCGTGACCAAGTCAACAGAAAGATTACCTTACCTGTGTATCATCGACCATCGTGTGACCAGCGGATTTGTTTATACAGTTAGTTTCGGTAGCGGCGGCCTGGAGTTCAATAAACTTCCTCAGGACGGGCTTCACAGAAAATGTCATTATTGGTTATTGGTGTTAATTCGAATGTTAGATTTTAGCTAACTTTGTGTTCTAAGTGTTAGTGCGGGTGCTATGGAAAACCAAAATTCTCCCGAACGGAGTGTACCTATACAGTATGTCCGCGCATCGCGAGCCTTTCGACAATTTAAGAATCCTCCGCAGCCGCATATGTGTATACAGGATACTATCAAGGATACTACTGAAAAACTCTACATTAATGTGCTAGGATGGCAGAAAATTGCGAACCCTAAACAGTATTCGGACCCAATACCCTTGTATGGCGGCATGCAGGTAAATCAACAATGAACAGTCTATTATTAAAACTCTTAGATACAAAACTGAGTTTCTTATATTGTTAAGTTTTCACGCATCAAGTACTGAACTGGTTGTATATATAAAGTTTTTGCAGTAGAACTTGGTGCTAGTAGCTAGAGATATCAAACAGTATTGCTGTGTACTCAGACCAATTATTGTATAGGACCTGCCTCGCTAGACGTTACTTTTCTGTCAAAGTAAAATAGTTGTAATCATGTTTGTTGGTTAAAGAGCTCTGTAAAAATACCTTTTTGTGTAATTGAGCTGTGTAAAAAACAGGAAAACTTCTGGTTTAGTATAAGATATATACAAAATCTAAGCTTGTTTTTCTCAGAAAATGACAGACAATTTTGTTCTTGACTATGAGTGTGATACAGGTTCTTCTATAACTGGTCTGAGGCTGTGTATGATGTGTCAGTTTGAAGGTTTTGCTAGCTGGTGTAATTCAATTTTGATGAGCTCTCTGACACATTTGGTAGTGTTGTGGTGCTCAACATGAGGTTGTGGGTTTGATACCAGCAAAGATATACTGCCAAGAGATTTAGTGTTCTGGTATGTTGTAACTGATTACTCTGATAGAGACTGTGGTGAAGGTGAAGGTGGAGGTAGAACAAACTTGTATCTCTAAGTATGCCCTCTTCCATCTTAGACTGCATTGTCACTTAACATCATTAACTTAATAATAATATATGTGATAGCCCAGTGGATATGACTTCTGCCTCTAATCCTGGAGGTCGTAGGTTTAACTCCGGTCTGGGGCATGCCCCTCCGACTCTTCAGTTAGGTGTATTTTAAGATATTAAATATCACTTGTCTCAAACGGTGAAGGAAATGCAGTGAGGAAACCTGGATAAAATTTTCTGTGTCAATAAAATGTGTGTGAAGTCTGCCAATCCACATTGGGCCAGCATGGTGGACTATTGGCCTAACCGCTCTCTTTCTGAGAGGAGACTCAAACACTGCTCAGCAGGGAACTGAATATGGGCTATTTAACAATCATACTTCAGGTTCACTGATACAGGGCAGTGCATTGTAGTGCATTTTTCATGTCTGCTAAAATGGTTTAGATATAATCTAAAAAAAATATAGGAAGAAAAGATTTTATATGAAAACAAAAATTTTCACTAACATGATTTTGTTCCATTTTGTTAATAACATTTCACTTTATGTTCTGTATCTTGTAAAATTTAAAGGACACAGAATTTAAAAGTGAAATGTTACTAACAAAAATTTAAAACTAATATACTTACATAATTACTTTTTGTAACACTTTCTGCTTAAAGATAGCCTTTATCTTACCTTTTCTGCTTTCCACTAATATGAGTACTAGTAGGCCCGTGATGATGATGTCTTGGTGTGCATCATAGGAAACATCATTGTTCCTTTGCTAAGAAAGAAAGAGTGATACTTTGGATTATGCCATTTTTTGTCAATATTTCTCTTCATCTCATGTAAAGATAATAATACGTGATGTGCAATCATTTTATATAGTAAAATGTAATAACAGGACTCTTAAAGTGACACATTCTTGTAAACTAAATTATATGAATTTTGAATTTTGTAAATAGAAGCTGTTTAAAGTATAAAAAGTAAAACTTAAACATAAGTAAGTAAATGCAGTAATACATATTATGTAAACGAATAACTATTGGATAGATTAGTGTACATTGTTTTTACGTTTGCTAATGGCTTCCATCATCCTATTAGAGCTGAATTAGTGAGACTAAGTTCGGTTCGTAAGGATCAATATCAGCAAAATATAAGCTCCTTATTAGTAACTAACTGTGCTCAGCTATTTTATTCACTATATAAAATTAAACAAGTAAATACTAAGTAAATAGCATTGGAACTTTCTTGCCGAATGTTAATCTTAATATATAAATGCGAAAGGTCATTCATCACGAAATCTCGAAAACCGCTAGATGTACAAAGCTGAAATTTGGCAGGGAGGTAGATTATAGTTAGGAGGTATCCACTAAGAACTGATTTTGCGATAGGGCTGGGTTAAATAGTTGGAAGTTGCAGGTGAAATTGATATTGAAGAACAACATTTTGTCGGTTCTATTAGTGTATTTATGAAAAGTATTTCTTTTCAGGTGCACCAAGCATGTGGTCCCAATAGTAATCGTCCACCGTTGTTGGTGTTCGCTGTGATGGTCAATCCTGATATACTGAAGGCAAATGGCAAGAATGCTACAAACCCAACGGTAAGTGTGTACAAGTGAGATACTATAGTTTTAGTATACTATCTCACTTGTAAAATGACATTGTGGTTATGGCTCTCTATTTTCACAATTATAGATGAATTTAAATAAAACAAATTAAAATTGATTTTTCAGCTATAACATAATATAACATTAATTGGATTACACAGCACAACAAAAATATAATACCTATTGTATTCTCTAGCTGTCTTTCTATGGTTGTAACTTTCTAAGGATAACTCAATACTTTGTGATGAATTTACTGACTTTAAATCCATAAATATAAAAATAAATTGCTGTTCATTAGTGTCGCTAAAATTCAAGGACGGCTGATAGATAGGGGTAGGGTAGGGAGGGGTAGGGTAGGGGTTGAGTAGTGTAGAGTAGGGATAGGGAAGAAGTGCACATAAGTCAAACTGAAGCTTGACCGGGTCTGCTAGTGTTTAAATAAATAAATAAATGAAATTATTTCAACAAACCATAGAATTATAATCTGTAATTATTACAATCAATCAAATAATTAATTAATTATTGTTTATATCTATTTGGCAAATGTAATGTTACAGGATCGGGAAGCCCTAGTAAGCTTGCTGTGTGACTTTGTAGAGGCTATGAACCCTGGACTGGCTTTAACAAGGAGTCCCATCATACTCAAAGATCGCGACCTGGCCGGGGAACTGAAGGATGTCTGGCTTGCTGTGCAGGCCAAGAGAGAACGGGAGAAAGGACTCAACCAGGAGGTTATGTATAAGGTAAGCCATCATACCAGTAGATTGTTTGTTGTTGAAATTAGTTTCTGTGCTCTTTTTTAAATTTATTTTTGATATAAGTTTGAGTAACCTAACACATGTATTTATTATTAAAAGCAAATTTTCTTATTAGATATAGTTTATATAAAAAATTATGTTAGAAAATATATTTTTTTCAATATTAATTGATTTATTTGTTTAATATAGGCATTGTTACATTCAACTTTAACAACAACTTGGTTTGTAATGTTTATTGTGTACTCAAGATTATAGTTTACTTGTTCACTTAACAATAAAATAGGTTAGTGTGTTTAACATTTGATAATATTTCATCAGGCAAACATTAGATTCTATTTGTTATTGATTGATTTGCAGGTTTACGACATTGACGGCATAGGTTGTGAAGACCCCAATGAAGAAGAGCAAACAAACAGCAGAAACAAACAATATGACAATAACTCACCAAACAGAACACAGAATTGTGAAAAGCGAAAATACCCAGTGAAATCTTCTAAGCAGATACTCAAAAATGCTGGACAAAAGTCAGAATTTGACTCTGGGATGAACAACTGTCAGCTGAACCAGAACAATTTAAACCGGGACAACCGTTGTGGCAATACTGACCAGGACACTACGTATTGTACACCAGTGTACGGTCAGATAGTGTCCACCAGAGAAAACCACAATCAAATAAACGATATACAACAGAAATTTGCAACGAACGACAACGTCAAACCGTCTAGTTCATACAGAAAAGACTGGCAACCGTGCAAACAGGCGCAAGGGGTCTTGGACGAAGTGTGGGACGAGATCACCAAGAAGGATGCACCGTCGAAACCTGACGGTGAAATAAAAACAAACCGAGATGACTATGGTGTACGAAATATTAATCTAAAACACAATGAGAGTGAAACAAAAAAACATAAATCTAAAACAGACAAAACGAAGCCTGTTACGAATGGAAAGCCACATTTTGACTTTTTCCCTGTTTTCGACAATAAGACAGTTGGAACAGAAAGTCCGGACAATGCGACGGGAAAACTAAAGGAACAGAATAAAGACATAAGTGACGATGACAATTCTAAAATAATTGTAGACCCAATGCAGAAGTTAGTTCTGCATTCGACTGATAACAAAATATGTGATAATAAGTCAAGTGCTCTCAGTTCGTATAGCTCGTAATCTCATAGCTTTTACACTTTTTGTATAGCAGGTATGTATTGTGCTTACATTTGTTTATGATAAGAGATTTTTTAATACATTTAATGATTTAGACCATTTTCAATAAAGATAAAGTTATTAATAGCTACTATAAGAGAATGTATTGAAAAATGTCTGCATGTAGCATTGGAATGTGACGGCTAGTCAAGTTCGTATGGATTACAATATAGAACAAAACTATTTAGATTCGGACACACAAAACTAAATCAAAACATTTTACTACATAGTACTACAAATTAACATTGTAGTAATTACAAACTCAGCCAGTTATTACTACAATGATGTTTTTCAGAAGTAGTAGTACAGGAAATCTAGGAAATATGAAATGTGTTTTTTCAGCATTTAGTGTATAAAGATTTATTTTACAACTAAAGTACAAATGAGAAAGTTGTTCCTCTCAAAAAACCTACAACATTTATTTAAAAAATTTTTTTTCGTAGGTCCATGTACTCAAGTTAAGTTTGTTAGTTTGCTCCCTACCAATGGTTATCAAAATAAAATCTCGAGTCATGTAATTCTTGTACAAATCTTATACGATTTTTTCTAGATTTCCTGTACTATAGAGAGAAAGATGAAAAAGTTTATTAAAAATAATTTACATAGGATGTTTTGGTTTAGTTTTGGTATAAAGTATAAACGAGAACAATTATAGATGATACAAAATTAGTTTTTTTTGTAAATCAAAGTTTGTTAGCATGCTGTAGGAGGAACAATATTATTGTGCGTACCACAGTACGCTTGATTATTATATATTAGATGTAGTGTGATGAGTTCATAATGATATTTGCATATATACTGAAGGTTTTATTTATTTTAGACTGTGTGGAACATGTATATATTGTTATACATGATTGCTAGATGTTGGAACAAGTAGATAATATTCAGGGGTGAATAAGTTTCAAATAATCTTAAGTGAATTTATTTAGTATCACAACTCAGAAACTCCTTGCATTGCAATAAACAAAACACTGATATCTTCAGACTGGCTTATTGGACCTTCACTGCTATGCCAAGATCGGACTACTTTAGTATATTAGTTGAGTACAAACAATTTTTGGATCTACCTCCCAAAAATCGCTTGTACTCGGCTAAAATACTAAAGTAATCCGAACTAAGCCTCAAACATCTAGTTAACATTGCAACAATATTACAGACACAGGCAGTCTGGGGTTAGAACAGACTATCATAATCACCCCTGTATGTTTCTGATGAAGATTAAGCCGGGTCTAGACGTGGACTAGTGTGTAACGTGTAATGCCACTGCCACCATGTAATGTAATGCGAATTCTACGTATTCAAATGTCTCCAAACAGTCTCAAACAAATAAAACACACAGTATAAAGTATTAAATTAATATCAGGGTGTAAAATGTAAAATGAAGTTGGATTGTCTGCAAATTATATATATATTTTTTTGTGCTGCGTGATTGTTAAAGACAATGGTTGTGTGTTCTTTAGTGTTTTGTAAACGGTGGCCAAATGCGGCCGGAATGCCGACTGTTCTTTATAGTCCAAGAGCCCAAAGTCTGTCGCTGATAAATCGCTGTTGCAATTCAGATCAATACGATTTACAAATACATGATGTAATGTGTATATAATTTACATGAGTTTGTTGTACCTACATCTAACATGCCGCGGCTTCTGGTATAGTCCTTTTTATGAAAGAAAATGCGCGCGGCGCTAATGTCTTAATGGCGCTCATTGTCAATGGTAATGGAGGTCTTATTGTCATATGTGTATGGCGCTGTCAATTTTAGTTCAGGTTGTAGCCGCGGGACTTCTTTCATGAAAAGGATTCAACGGCGACAGATTCCGGTATTTTTCATTATGTATTTGAAATAATTGTAATGGTATAAGTATTCTACACCGCTTTACTTCGTGGGCTCTTGCGCTATATTAAGTGAATGTAATTTTGTACATTGCTATATTTTTCATTGTTGCCAATTTTATAAGGAAAATATAAAAAAAAATAGGCGTGGTGTATAGACGCAGAAACATTTTGACTTCGGCGATCGCCGCTGCGTCTGTGAGCACGCTGTAGCGGAGACCAACCGTGGACGGAATAGGGTAGTTGACTCGTCAAATTTAACATAAACAATATTAATTTCGAATAGTAGAATAAGAAATATATCGATATCAATAAATAGCAGTTAAGGATCTCATAGAAAACTTAATTTAAAAATTATGTATTTATTCAATTTTCCAAACCTAACGTCACAATGTTACTGGTCAAACTAATAATTTTGTCAAATACTCCGTTTGGTTAAGATTTAGTGTTAACTTGACGTCATGAAACAGTTAAAATATACTCATCATGGCCAAATAAAAAAAGAGAATTCAAAAATATTTAAAAATTAAAATTGATAGTTGCTCAAAAAAATATTTTTGTCCAATCTAGTACTCGTACAACGGTAATAAATAATTTAAGGCCATTTTAAAAAAATGTCAACTAGCCTATTCGCTAGTGCGTCCACGGCACCGAACTAGCTTGTGTCCTGCGTCCAGTGGTGTCCACTTCATATAAGCACTGCTTAGTAATAAAACATCGATTTAGCGATATTATATGTATTGTCAATGAAATAGGGTATGGTTGCCTTAAACCATACCACAGTGTATGTAATACTACAGTATTCTTCCCTTAGGGGATATGATTTAAGAAACATTATCCTACTTTATTGGCAGTATTATTGTGAGTACTTGGTGCCTCGACTATTTTTCCATTTTGTATAAATTAATGCTTACTTATGCTTGCCACTGCCAGCATTCGACCGATAATAAATATCCAATCTCCATACTATTCGACGAAATTCGCGAAGCTGCCTGTTTCTCCGATGTGTGCTACGATTCCTAGCGCAAGTTTTTACAGCAGAAAGCGATTATTGGTCATGTCTAATATATATAATGTCGTATAGAATTTTTTTAAACAAAAAGTAGACTTGCTCAAATCGATGCGTTCAAGTTAGTTGTACTCACGTGGCTCAACACGTCACTGCGGTCGCAGGATTGTATCGGTGTGTGGTCTCCGCCTAAAACACTCGAATAAGCATTAACACTATTGCTCATTATATTGTAAAATTTTGAAAAATTGTTTACCCTTTTTGAAATGTAACTATTGGTTACGTTACTACGGATAAATGTTGAAATACACGTATACTTAACTGTTTAAAATGTTGAACCTAAAAATTAAGTATTAATAATTTCGCCTGTTTATATTTTTGTTACGGTATAAATCATTTAAGATTAATTAATTTATTAGTACTTAATATATAATCACAACTTAGTAGAATAGACGTAATTAAACAAAGAATACCGCTAACAATATTGACCAAGTGTTCAACATTTATTTGTAGTATATTTTTTGCGTACTATAAAGAGTTTGTCGCTTAGATTTATATTGTATATAAAATGATCTCTTCATACATTATAGTTGTTATGGAATTCCTCATTCTATTCGATGTTGCCTTCACCGCCCCGACACTGCCAAATAACGCTTCATTCCCCATTCTCCCTCTAATCGTGACACTTTATTTAATTCCACTTACGTAAGCTCCTTGAACATATAAGAACTTCATAAACAACTCCTTATACATATAAAATAAAAGCCGAAAGTACAGAGAATCGGAAAACTGTGTGAATTTTTTGTAGGAATTTGTAAAGGGATCTTAGGACATCACTAATGTAGGAATTAGACAACGTTGTTGTGAAAAATCAAAAATGAAATGTATTGCATTTTAATTAGGCTTGTACATATATACCAACGTGAGCAGTGTCACTAATATGCGATTGACCTGACGAAACACTGAAAATAACGATTTCATGTTTTTCAAAATTAGGAGCAATGTCAGAATGTGACATGAATCATTCTGAATGAATTTAGAATGTGAATGAAACGCACGTAATTTAAATAATTTATCTACCCGTAAAGCAAACATTACTACATCACTACTTCTTTATATAAACGCATGTTTTTAAACAACGGTACAAAATGAAAAGTGTCATCCCCTGTCAACCTAGCAAATCGGTAAAAACGAAAATATTAGGTACGTGCCTAGTCCACTCCAGCAATGACATTTCTGTAGCGACTCCCATATTAAGTAATTGGTACTGTAACTTTATGAGATGTTATGAAATTCTTATAATATATAGGAGCTATTAAAACTCCCAAACGAAGGCCAAGGCTACATAATTTAATTTAGAAATAAATAAATTTGACGGCAATAACAGAAGCTTGGCATTTAATGTAGCATTAGCCTTATGCGGAATTTCCTTCAAAATGTCTGCAACAACGACGTCTGAGCCTTGTATGTAACATGCTGTCACATGAGAATAAGATGGAGGAATGATAAAACAAAATGGCCCGCAATCGGTTTACGTTTTGACCGAGATCTCGCACGTCTGGGAGTGCTTTTAACTTTATAAAACATAGTATTATTAAATGTTTGTTATATAGATTATAGATATAGTTTACATAAAGCTATATACCTACAGATGTTTTTTTTCTAAACGTGCAATTTTTTTTTATTTGAGCCAAGATTATGTCCAATTTAAGTACTGTATTGTAATATAATAATCATATAAGGCATTATTTTTTCAGTCAGTAGGTATTGCACAATAGGTATATGTATACGTATTCTGACCTTAATTAAAATGAAAGATCAGCGATATTTTCATCCATTTAAACATTTTGCGACAGCTGCGTTAGCAGCGCGTTTCAAATGCGTCTGACGCACTTTGACTTGGAATGAATACGTCATCGCATTTATTTAATTTTTTTTTTATGAAATTAATTGGAAAACACTCAAATATTATTTAATATATATCTATAATAATATAACCAGTGCTTCAGTTATTTGCAGTAATTGTATTTTCAGTTGGATGTAATTTTGGCTCAGGCTTTTATAATTATTGTAAAATCGAATATGAAATAATATATTTTTTAACAATTTTTCATTGTAATTAATTCAGTTTTATGATATACATTTTATTGGTACTCTAACATAACGTTCATCTTTTGAAGAAGTAGCTAGGAATTAAAATGTTATCTATTTAAAATAAAATCAACGAATATATTATAAATGTTGATTATAATAATAACTAACGGCATAACAATAGAAGTCCTGAAAAAATTAATGCGGCATATTTTTAAAGTTATAATCAAAATATTACAAAAACAACGACAACTTTGGTGAAACTTATAGAGCTTCTATTGTTATGTCATTTCTATAAACTAACTATTCCAAAGTTATAATGAACGTTTTTACCTCGAATGACAAACTGTTGCAGATTGTTCAGTTTTGTTTTAGTTGTCATGTTTTAGCACAGTCCCTGTTAATTTAACACTAAAAGTGTTTTTAAAATGTTTTTACTTTCCATGGTGACAGATTTACCGTCACTTTTGGAAGATGGTTAAAAAAACCAAAAGCGGTAACATAAAATAATATTTATTATTAGGTTGTAAACTCCACGTGACAACGATGTCATCAATATGGACGTTGTAACATGTTGATGTCAATTTATTGATGATAGTGGACCAACAGTCTGTGAAGGTCAGATATTCATCATTTTATAAAAGCTGAAACATTGTAAATAAATATGCTCTTGCCATAAGTAGGTATGTTAACAATGTGGAGTTTGGACGATAGTGGGTTTGGGAGTTAACAGGTTTCAAATGTCCAGACCGTCAATTGTCCAAGTATAGAACGTAGTTTTTTATATTTACCACGGGATATCACGAGAACTAATGTTCCCATGTACGCCAGACACTTGGTTTCGAAGAAACCTTTAGTATGATATTTTACAATGCTTTTCAAAGGGTTTCCATTGAGCGTTATCTGGAAACTGGGGATTTGATTTCTCATGTAATACCAGGGAAATATAAGTAAACTATGCTTGGGAAGGTTGAAAGTCTGGTCAATTGGAAACCTGCTACTTCCCAAAGCCTCCGCGGCCCAAACTCCATAGTTGCGCACCATATCTACATAACTATAGTAAGACAATGGGCTCACACACTTTAACTTTTCTAAAATCACGAAGGTATGGCTGTCACAGACTTTGAATCTATAGTAAATATATTTTAATGAGGAATAAAATGCCATGGTTAAGTTTTTAAGAAGTCACATCATGGGAGTTTCAATATAGAGAATAGAGATACTTACATTTCTCGTCACTGGAATTAAAAAGAGATTAGAATGAGAACAATTTTTTAATAATATTTATTTTAACATAACTTACTTCCTCAGCATTTATTTTAAATATTTGTTATATTATTTTGTGCATATTTGTTGAAACGGTACTTTAACATTAAGTTAACATTAACATTAGTTGCGTATTAAATTTTATAGAACAAAAATATTATCTGATTTATAGCTAGTTTTAGATGTTCATCAGCGTAGCCATAAAAGCAGTAATTATGTTCCTTTTGCTATTAAAAGCTTTTTTGTAACTATAGATTTACTATTTTTATCATTTTTAGCTGATATAACCATGTAGCTAGTCTTATATTTGCAATATTATATTATGACAATAGCATTTATTCGTTTATGAATATAGTAAACGCTATTGTCGCGGTTTTAATAAGAATCGCGACGTGCGTGTAATGTAGCCCATGTAATGAAATATACGTATTATTTGAACGCAATTTTAAAGTTGTCGGAAATGTAATAATTAGTGTCTGTGCTAATCTGAGGCCCCTAGAACATGTCAGTAAAGTTTTATTAATATAAAGGAATTAAAATATCGGATCTCTTGTTTACAGTATTTAAAATTACATGTCATTTACAAGACTGGTTCGGTTGTTTTATTTCATTGTTCACAGACCACAGAAGCTTTATCAACGAATACAAAGCTTTGAATAAAAAGCGGGTGTACTTTAGACTACATCACCACACGACTTCTTTTAAAAATGAATAGGTACTAAATACCCTATAGGTACTTAAATAGAGCCGTGATAGCCCAGTGGATGTAACCTCTGCCTCCGATTCCGGAGGGTGTGTGTTCGAATTCTGTCCGAGGCGTGCACCTCAAACTTTTCAGTTGTGTGCGTTTTAAGAAATTAAATATCACGTGTCTTAAACGGTGAAGGAAAAACATCGTGAGGAAACCTGCATACCAGAGAATTTTCTTAATAAACTACGTGTTTGAAGTCTGCCAAAGCGCATTGGACTATTGGCCTAAGCCCTTTCATTCTGAGAGGAGACTCGAGCTCAACAGTGAGCCGAATATGGGTTGATAATGATGATGACCAGTTACTTAAATTAGGAAACTTGAAATATAGCGCCATCTCTCGTGTGGGACATTCTTTACTTCACATTTCACAGGTTCCTACTAGTTCACAAATATGCTGTGAGGCTGAGGCCTAGTTTGTACTACTTTAGTATTTTAGTCGAGTACGAACAATTTTTGGATTTACCGCCAACTAAAATATTATAGTAGTCTGTACGGCCTCTCCATAGAATATACTAATACTGCCCTCTCACGTCCGGAGGTTAGAATACAAATCCGCGGCCGAAAGCCAAGACCAAAGCCCGGAAAAGCGAAATCACAGCCGGAAGACATTTATTATGTAGGTAGTTAAGTCATGGGCGGATAGTATTGAAATATGTTACATATATTTTTTTTGTAATTTATAACTTCTACTCTTCTATATCGTAGAATAGATGCTTGCCGAGTGATTCGGCGAATAACTCGTCGAGTAATTCGTACACGAATATGAACTCATACTCAAACGAAATCTTATTTATCTGTGGTTTTGCTTTGCCGCGTTTTTTTCTGTCACTCGGCAGTCGGCAAGAAGTGTCAAAACTCAAACGATAAACACAAATAACTTTGATTTTGAATTTGAGTTTTTATTCGATATTGTGAAATTTTTGACCTGTGTTTTATCATAATTGTTGGAAAAATATTGTTTCTGGAAAATGCCTGGTCGAGGTAATACAGGTAAAGATTTAGTTACCTAATTGAGTACCTACTAAACCTGTGCACATTTTAAAAGTTTCTTCTTGCTTGCAGCGAAGAACAAAAGTAAATCTAAAACACGCAGTACTCGCGCTGGACTTACTTTTCCTGTTGGAAGGGTGCACAGGTTCCTTCGTAAAGGGAAATATGCGCCTCGCGTCGGAGGCGGTTCTGCTGTATATTTGACTGCTGTACTGGAGTACTTGTCTGCCGAAATACTAGAACTTGCTGCGAAGGCTGCTACAGATAATGGTAGATCCAGGTTAGTTTGTTTCCTAATTGAATTCAGTTTAACTTGTCTATATCACTACAGAACTGAAATTATTATTATTATTATTTTATTTTTTCTTTTATCAATAGCTTAGCGACTTCTTATTTTATGTGTACATAAGTTAGTCAACCTATTATAAATTTCAAGTATATTATGTATATTCATTACTAACTTTTCGACTTTAAGGCTTTAATAATTACTAGCTAACGGCCTACTGTTTTACCCATTGCCTGTGAAAATATGGGGAAAAAATATCCCAATACGCTTATGACACTCACGAATAATGTGGCTTTCTAGTCAAGAATATTCAAAATCAGTTAAATCCAGAGATTACCTACAATACAACAAACTGTATGGTTTACCTCTTGATAATAAGAGATTCAAATTGAAATTTAAAAAAAGATTAAAAATAAAATTTTTTTTTCAAGGTTTACTATTTTTTTATTTTTACTACTTAAATATAAAAATGTCTGAAGTACATTATGCTTGTAAACCAGCAATTTAGGATAATACAATTAAATAATAACACTCTATTTCTAGGATATTACCAAGGCATATAATGTTGGCAGTGGGAAATGATGATGAACTGGACAAAATGCTCGGCAGTGTCACCATACCTCAAGGTGGAGTCATGCCTAAGATTCATGCACAACTTTTGCCGAAAAAAACTAAGAACAGTGGTAAGGAGCCCGCCAAAGGTAGTTCAAATACTTTAAGTCAAGAATACTGAATAGAATATATTTTCTTTTGTATACATATTAAGTGCCAGTTATTTTGAGAGAAATGCCTTATTCTATATTAAGGTCAATCACAATCTATCGAGATTCATCACTAAGTTTTTGAAAATATCAATATGTAATAAAGAGCAAAAAAAGAAGGAAAAGAAGAAACCATGGCTAAATTAAGCATTTTTACTAAAAGTCTACCACATGTGTTACAGAGACAGAGTTGAAATAGAGCTCCCAATGCTACAAAAGAGCAATTTTTTAGGTTTTGTAGCAGTTTTCAATTGTTCAACATTAAATATTATCTTTTTCTCATATCAATATAATAATTTATGGTTGTGTTGTGTTGCAGATCTTAGGCTTACTATTCAAACCTGGTTCTAATGTTTACATATTTAAATTAGTTTACAGTTTATATTAAGAAGTAAGTTATCATCTGAATAATTCTTCTTAAAAAAAGGGGATCTGCATTTTTTGAAGTACTTTTCAGATAACATGGGTACTATTATAGTGAAGCGGCAAACTTTCATGAGTGAAACAAAATGTCACTGTACCCATGCTGTCTGAAAAACACTATAGTTGTTATTTATGAAATTATGAAGATTTTAGTACATAACTTGTATGTGATTTTTAATATAAATTTTTAAGTAAATAGTAGTACCAATTTACTGCAAAATTAGGTCAGTTAAGATTAAGCATTTGATTATAGAATTACAATACTTTTTTGTTTACTATTGATTTATTTCTTTTTAAGTGTATATTAAACTGTAATATGTATTGTGTTTAAAATGGTTTTTCCATTAAAATATTTTTTTATGTACCTTATTATAAACTTTTGTATTGCATTCATTACAATGATTATTATTATTATTATAATACTTGAGTTTTACAATAAAAAGTGTTTTATTTTATTAGTTGTAAGTATTCTATCTTGGGAAGACAGTTTGGCTTTGGATGAAGTGATATCTGACAGCAGAATCACTTGTAAGTAAAAACGGAAGGAAAGTCAATAAATTAGAAAACATTTTGTTAAGATAGATTGTTAATCTATAACCCAGAGGCTCGTTCGAGTACTTGCGTGGTACATTATCTCGTTCCGACGCTCAGAATTTTTTTTTTCCTGGAAACTCAGCTACCAGAGTCAAGAATTTTCGTAACCAAATTGTTGATTGTCTCATAGAGATGAAGCTATTCACGAAAAATTTACTTGATAGTAATCAGTTGTAAAAAATGTTCTACGGATCCCGGACTAATACTCCCATTCCCCTCCAACCAGTCGGGGGGAAAAACTATATTAGGAGTGGGTACGACGATAGACCAACGCGACGAGGATCGAACCACCACCCCTCGGTGATGAGTCCGACCACTCTTACTGTTATTAACGAGATGAAACTTGAGAAAAATTAACTTGATAGCAGTTGTACAAAATGATCTACGGATCCCTGACTATATTGGTCATGTCACATTCAAAAAACATTTTTGAAAAAAAATCTTATATAGTAAGACTGGTGTCCAAGACCGTAAATTCTAAAATAATTGAAAGTTGAAACACAACTTGAGGTGTCAGTGTCATGTCAACTGTCAACTGTCAAAAGTTTAAATTTTAAATTAAATTTAATATTTTTATTTGAATATAAATTAGCAGAAAAGCACATAAATCTTGTAAGATTTCATTAATAATTTAAATTTAGATCATAGTGTTTTTCTTAATAAATAAATTAATTTTTTAACCAATTAATTGCAATCGTAGCAAGCCGCCGTGACTTTATAGGTTAGGTTAGTGTTTTGAACACGTAAAGCTTTAAAGTAAAGAAAAGCCAAGATATGCGCGGTAAATTCCGAGGAGGACGTGGTCGTGGAAATCGTGGGCGGGGATTTTGGCCTCGCGGCGGTAATTCCCGCGGTTTTGAGGGTCCTTGGAACAGACCGATCTTCGGGAGACCGGAGCAAAATCAACAGTGGCTTCAGCGAAAACGAGTGAATGTCAATGCTCCCAGTAAGCGTCTCTCTGAGCAAGCCATAGGAGTCACCGAGTATATTAACGACCATGAAGGTTTCAATGGAATCATAAAGGCCAGGTATGTGAATAACTGGACTGATGGATGGATTGGCTTAGGAGTGGCAATAAGTTGTTATTGTCAGCAAGACTCACCTGACTGTTTATGTTTCGAAAGATGGATCAATCAAATGGTGGTCAGAGGAAAACCACCATGCCTTTTTACCACATATAGATCTATTTCTTCTACATGTAAAACTAATTGTGTACTTTGTTTATTAGACCTTTTAATTTTTATTGTGTGGTTTTTGAGGACTGTGTTTTTCTCAAAAATAATATAGTATATAGCATTTATGTCATTAAACCATCCTACAGTATTTTATAATTATCTATCTTCACTGATATTTCGTATCATAGTCTAATGAGTAAAAACCCTTAGATTTTCAGATTTCCAAGTGTCAGAAATAAATGAAAAAGGCAAGGTGGCAAAATTGACTGATCTCTCAACACCTGAAGTGCCAACTGTTGATGATGCAGTGGACGATGAGGATCTGTTGCTCAACAAGTATAACCCAGAGATTTTGCCCATGGAGACCTGGGACAGAATCAACAAAGTTGCTATATCTACAAATGCTGAACATGTGGAGAAAGTACAAGTAGGTTTTAAAAAAATGTTTAATTTGTTTTTAAATTAGGTCACTGAGCACATCTGTAGGCCTAGCACTAAAGACCTTGGCCTCACTAGAACTGCAGCAAATTCTATATTATAGCTTGGCAAGTTTGTTGACGAAACTCCAAAAAAATCAGTTAAAATTTGTATTGAATGTTCAAATTAACCATCATTAAAATAAAACCTTTTGGACACTATTCTAGAATTTCCATTATCTTTGACTTAACATACAGACTTAACATTCACTTTTAAGCTCTTTACAAGGTTTTTATTATCTCTTTATAACTTGCCTTTTCAGGTTGATGTGACAGGAATGACGAAAGAACAGAGAACCAAAATACATGACGCTGTCAAGAAAGCATTTGGTGGCAGCATTGTTGGTAGCACTATCACCGTAGAAGACAAGAAGTATGTCACTTTTGACAAATATCGGAAAGGAGGTAACAATTGTTATGGTTCTATTTAGCTCATGCTGTAAATTATATTAAATTAATTAAGCCTCAATGACTCCATGGTAAAAGGAGCCTGTCTCTATACTCTCGAGGTCATGGGTTGATGACACACGCAATAGGCTATCCACTTCTAATACAGAAAAAGCAGACCAAGTTGCAAAACTAGATGTTAGAATACCACATATTAAAAATTAAATAAAGTGCAGTGGTGTTCTGTGGCCCTGCATCCTTTAACTTAAATAATGAAATATTGTTTTACATTTTTAGTTCGCATAGATAATAGGGTGAAGTGGGTGTGGCCGGCAGAGTATGTCTACTTTATAGTTTACAAAGAGAACTGTGACACTATGGAGGCAGCGTCACGCATCGGCGAGCGGTTAAGAATGCAGTAAGTATTCAAATCTATACTAATATTATAATTTTTTTATTTTTTGTTCCAATTTATTCTGCAATAATTTAGTGTTGGAAACTATGGAAAGTATCACAAATACTAATGATACCAAAACCTGGAAAACAGCCTACTGAAATCACTTCCTACAGACCAATCAGTTTGCTGCCGATTCTTTCAAAATTATTTGAGAAACTTCTCTTGCGAAGAATTTTACCAATATTAAATGCCAATGATGCAATACCAAACCATCAATTCGGATTTCGGCAGCAACACTCTACTGTTGAACAGGTACATAGGGTTTGCAATAAAGTAAGAGAAACATTAGAAAATAAAGAATATTGCTCATCAGTTTTTCTCGATGTCCAACAAGCCTTTGATCGAGTCTGGCATGATGGTCTGTTATCTATATCTATACTAATATTATAAAGAGGTAAAGTTTGTAAGTTTGTAAGTTTGTCACATTTTTTAAATGGGGTAATCTTCGGAAGTACTGGTCCGATTTTAAAAATTCTTTCACCAGTAGAATGCTACATTATCGGGGAGTGCTATAGGCTATATTTTATATTGGTATCATATATATTAGCCGAGTTATCACAGTTTTTGTCATACAGGTCGGACTGAAAATCTTCTTAAACAGACTTATTCGCATGCGCTGCCTTAACTATTGTGTAAAATTGAAATTAATGTTTGGAGGCTTTATGTATCTTTAAAAGTTCTACAAAAAAGTTCGCGACACCATATATCTATCTTCTATATATTAGCAGATATAGTACCTTTTGTTTTTTAAAAATTATTAATTTTATATACTTAGGTTTGCGTCATTATTTATGCTACTTAACTTAAATCCTTATCAAAATAAATTATTTAATAATCACAAGGATATTATGGAGATAAGATTTGCCCTTTATAGTATGTTAATTAGTTAAATAGTTTCGGAGATAATACAAAATTTCTAAAAGACGCAGAAATCCCGCTACATGACGCCCCGCGCTTTCAATTACGTAGTTCCCGTTCCTGTGTGAATATGGGAATCAAACATAGCCTATGACACTCGCAAATAACGTAGCTTTCTATTGGTAAAACAAACTTTCAAATCGGTCCAGTAGATCCAGAGATTACCTCCTACAACCACACGAACTTTACCTCTTTATATTATTAGCATAGAAGTCTCTATTTCTCTTGGTCATAGTGTACGGGTAGGGTAGGTTTAGGGCCGGGTTTAGGGTAGTGGTAGGGTAGGGGTAGAAGTAGGGTAGTGGTAGGGTAGAGGTACGGGTAGGATAGGGAAGTGGTAGGGTAGGGGTAGGATAGGCGTGAGATAGGGGTACGGGTGGGATAGGGGTAGGAAAGGGATAGGGTACGGGGAGGGTAGGGGTAGGATGGGGGTAGGGTGTAGGTAAGGTAGGGGTAGGGTTAGGGTAGGGTAGGGGTAGGGTAGATGTAGGGGTTGGGTAGGGTAGTGTTGGGGTAGTGATAGGGTAGTTGTAGGGTACGGTAGGGGTAGGGTAGGGTAGGGGTAGTAGTAAAGTTAACATCGAAATTTACGCGGACGAAGTCGCGGGCGTCCGCTAGTATAAAATAAAAACACATATCCCTCATAGTTATTACTTGTTACTGAAGTCCTATCTATCAGAGCGATTGTTCCAGGTAAAGGAAATAGATGTAACATCTAAATTTTATGAAATAAAGGCTGGAGTTCCGCAGGGTTCAGTTTTAGGGCCTGTGTTGTATACCTTATACACATCAGATCTTCCAGAGGTGAAAGGGGTTACAACTGCTACATTTGCCGACGACACTGCGGTTCTATCTAGCGACAAAGACCCTGCAATTGCTTCAAGGTCACTTCAAAAAGGCTTAGAAGCAATATCCAAATGGCTTCATGCAAATAAAATAAATGTCAGCACTTCCAAGTCTGTGCAAGTCACTTTTACGCTGCGTAAAGAAAACTGTCCTCCTGTATTCCTAAATGGAATTGAGCTTCCACATAAAGAGAGTGTCAAATACCTGGGATTGCACCTTGATAGGCGTTTGACTTGGCACCACCATATCAAAACAAAGAGACAAGAGGTTAACTTACGATACAAGAACATACACTGGATAGCAGGCCGGAATAGCAAACTATCCATTGATAACAAACTCTTGCTATATAAGGTACTATTGAAGCCGGTCTGGATGTATGGGATCGAGCTCTGGGGAAGTTCCAGTAACTCTAACATATCCATCCTGCAAAGGACCCAAAACCTAATTTTGAGAAGGATCTGTGGTGTTCCGTGGTTTATAAAGAATAACGAGATTCATGAGGCACTAAAGGTGGAAGATCGTGTTTATGCGACTTAGTCTGCGCCAAAAGCTAGACTCTCTTCTTCAAGAGTGGCGGAGTTCTCGTTGAGCTGGCAGGTTTCGTACACTTCATCTCATGGTTTATACACGCCCAATGAGCATGACAAAGAATAATACATACAAATAACTGAAAAAAATTACTTTAATTATTGCGATATTGCAGCTTAGTAATATATCAAAGCTGGAAATAATAACCTATATACATCTGCCAGGTAAAATCGACTCAACATTCTTTTAAAAGTTTTGTTCACCACAGTGTAAGGCCTTCTCTACTCGGCTACGCGGGCACGAAGGATCGTCGAGCGAAAACAACGCAGTGGTTCAGCCTCCGCAAGTTCGACCCGCGCAAGATATCCGCCGCATGCTCCGACTTGCGCGACATACGAGTGGGCAACTACAGCTTCAGCGACACCAACCTGTCGCTCGGCATGCTGAAGGGCAACCAGTGAGTATTGAACAGAAGCCAGCCTGAAACTGAGGCTTCAATAAATGTTACGATTGTGGTGTCAGGTTCCGCATCTGCCTGCGCAACGTGACGGCAGCCGACGAGTGCGTGGACGCGGCGTGCGAGCTGCTGCGCGAGCGCGGCTACATCAACTACTACGGCCTGCAGCGCTTCGGCACGCGCGTCGACGTGCCCACTTACGTCATCGGGAGGAAACTACTGCAGGGGAACTTTAGGGAAGTGAGTTGATATGTGCATGCACTTTTGCAGGGGAAATCTTATCCTTAATGTTTGGCGACAAATTCCAATTCAACTGTCTTGTTGCCTTTTTATAAATGTCTCAAGGAAAATAATGCATGAATTCCTGGTCCTTTGGAATCGCGATAATTCACTAATATAGCGATGTGTATGGCCAAACGGCAAATACTTCGAACGAAGAAGTGACATGTTATGCAAACTTTGCAAATATTGTCGCGATAAGTGACCAAGGCAACTTGATGTTACGAGTTGCTCGAGTACGGGTGGTATTAACATTCATTATTATTATAAAAAGGAGGTATTTGTACGAAGTTGTTGCAACAGTGATAGTATAAATAAAAGGCTTGATGACTTGAGTTCAGTTCTTTGTTAGGCAGCGTGAACACCGTCATGCTGCTAGTCGCATTAGTGATTTTGTGCAATATTGTTTTGTGTTGTAATTATTGATAATGTCATATGTTGTTTAGTGTGGGCATGGAGAACATGCCGGATACAGGAGGTGTGTGTTGATGCACTCTAAAGGGGTCCCTTGAACCTACACCCAAGGTCACAAGTTCTGGGACCTGCTCGAGGTGTTCTTCTACCACAAAATGATAGTACAATCACTGTCGCTGCTACCCGTCACGTCATACTTAGTCCCAGTTAGTTATTTATATTTTTCATATGAAAGATTATATTTTTCAGGCAATAAGGTTTATCCTGAGCAAGCGGCCGGGCCCCATGGCGCACGCGCTGCACCTGTTCCACACGGTGAACGCGTACGCCGCGGCGCACGCCTTGCCGAGAGACGCGCCGCCCACCGAGGCGCGCCTGCTGCGGGCGCTGGCGCAGAACGAGAACGACCTCATCGGCGCCATGGACCAGGTTCGCGATTCTTTATTCTATAGGCAGAGGTGCAGTCAACATATATTGCCGTCCATATTTTAAGAGTGTTAATAAACTATTTTTTTAGAGTACATATTCTTCATTTTGACATGTAATAAATGTACTAAAACATACAATTAATATGTGTCAAATTTTAAGAATATTTACTTTAACTATAAACATATTAAGCTTTACTATCTAATTTTGTATGAAATAAACTGACTTTATCTATATGAACCACAAGGTGAACCAACAGATACAGCATATACATTATGTTCTCGCCCTAACTGACCTCAGTGGTAATGCGAACGGCAACAAATGATGACCATAAATAAGCATTTTAAATTTTTAATTAAAGATTGCGTCTGTGCGCGTAGGCTTGAATGAGCTCTCGGCGGCGCGACGTGTGCATGTATGTTTATAACCGTTTCATATCCCATATAAACTAAGTTATATACGAAGAGGTTCATTATTTTGACTGATATTGCAGGTGGCGCGCAACGCTCGCCTGTTGTACGTGCACTCGTACCAGTCCCTGATCTGGAACCGCGTGGCGTCCGAGCGCCTCAAGCGGTTCGCCCGCCAGCCCGCGCCCGGCGACCTCGTGCCGCTCGCCGACGTCGAGGACGGTACGCAGCTCTGACTGTACGTGCACTCGTACCAGTCCCTGATCTGTCCATACCGTCCACACCTTTTGTTGGATAATCCTTCATAGGTGATTTTGGGATAAGTGGAGAGAGTGACGTGTGTGGAAAAGGAGAGTGTTAGTTAACTGTCAAGGGGCCCCTTAACCCTACATACAACGATCACAAGTTCGTGACTCCACTCAAGGTCATTCTCTGCCATTCTTGGGTCTTATTTCCTTTGTTCGACATTGGTTTTCTTGTTTTTGCAATCCACTTCTGAGTCTGCTAAAAATATATAATAGTGCAGATAAATAGGCTATATTAGTAACGATAATGACTTGATAAAATTTTCCAGATAGTTTACAAGAAGATTCGGACGACGAAGAGAATCAGAGCAACGCAGACCAAAATGACGCCGAAAAGAAAACCACAGAGGATAAACCGGACACGGACAAGAAAGAAGTCAAAGCCACAGACAAGAGACCCAAATCCAAAACGATGATCCCGGTAAAAGTTTTAACCCAAGAGGATTGCGACAGCGGCAGATACAGTATCTTCGACGTGGTGCTGCCGCTGCCGGGGTACAGCGTGCAGTACCCGCCCAACATGGAGGACTACTACAAACAGCTGCTGACGAAAGATGAACTCAAGTTAGACATGAAACATAAATACAAGTGAGTAAAAGTTGTTTATATAAAACTAATACTATAGCGAGTAAATCAGTCAGTGGCGTAATTATAGCATCTGAGGCCTTTTCTGAATATTTACATTTATGAAAGTCAAAACTTTTTTAGCCGCGTTGGGCTTTTATTGGTACAACCCACCACCTCTCATGGCCCCTCCGAATTCACAATCATTCGGGCCGAATCAGTGGGATTGGGGGGCTCGGTACTTCCTCTTCGCGTGTTCCCGGGCTGCCTTCTTGAACCCCGTTTGCTTCCGACGAGACGAGGTATATCCAGGAAGATACTAGTGATCTGCGGCGCGCAAATGAGCATGACGCGTTCTAAAATCTTCCCGAACATTGGGAGGAATAAGCCTGACATCCTTTCACACGTCGGGGAAAACCCCCTTTTCCACGCAGGCGGCGCACACCCTGTGGAACTCCACGGATGCCGCCCACCACACTTGCTTTACGATTCGCGCTGTGATCCTGTCGATCCGGCCGGTGACAGCTGCCATCGCCTGCTCTAGCTGTCCGTGTACACGGTGTGTGTTGCAGGAGCTACAGCATGTGCGGAGGGTACCGGCACATAGCGGCGCGCCCCGCCGACATGCAGTGGCGGAGCGTGCGCTACTCCGAGCCCTTCGCCGACCTGCTGCTGTCCGACGTGGACGAGCTGGAGGGGAGAACTACTACCGGCATCAGACAAGGTATCATCATTCACAAACCATAATCGGCTGCTCGCTATTGAGCACGAATCTCCTCTCAGAATGAGAGCGATTAGGCTAACAGTTTACCATGCTGGCCCAATGCGAATTGGCACGAGTCTCCTCTCCTTATTAAGTTTTATTTTATAATCTACTTTGAAGTAGAGTAACCCATATTTCTTAAAAAAAAAGAAAAGCCTCTTTTTTTTTAAATCTGTACATTTTTGCCCCAGATACGATATATATAGTACGATTTGATAGCTAATGACCTTTTAAAGGAATCGCTATACGTTACCCTGGATATATAACTATGGAAAATGTTACGATTTTTATCTACTATCATAAATATGTTGTTCCCAGATGGCGAGTACAAGGCCGTCCTCCTCACGATGTCCCTCCGGCCCAGCTCGTACGCCACCATGGCGCTGCGGGAACTGCTGAAGGTCGACACCTCCGGCGACAGCCAAGCCTTGCAAAACAACTACTACAAGAAAAAGAAGGACGACAAAAACACGCCCGCAAAAAGCAATGACCAAGCTGACCAAAATCATGACCAACCTGACAAAGATCATGATCAATCTGATCAAAATGATGACCAAAGTGCTTCGGTAGATGTCAACGAAGAGCCGTGCGAAGAAGAGGCTAATGAAGAAGACAGTGGAGTGGAGAAAAGAAAGTTAGATGAAGAAGATGAAGGAGTAGAGGTTAAGAGAACTAAACAGAATGATAGTTAGAATAAAACAAGTTTTTATTTATTTCATTGTTTTTGTATTAGTCTAGTTTTCATTATTTTTTTCTGTACATATTTGAGCATGAATTATTAGAATTTGAGAGATTATTTTAGGAGGAATAGCATCGATCTCCTATTAAAAAGTGGATGCACAATCAGCGACCAAAAAACGTCCCCACTTAATAAGTGCCAAACACAACTTCTTGGCACTCAATTCAAGTAGTCGCATTTGCAAATTCAACCTTAAACTCAATCTTTAAGGTTGAATTTGCTCTGAATTTTGGATTTTATTGAATATTGGACTATATTTAAAGGTATTATTTTCTTTACCAATAATTCTAAAACTGTCAAAGCAAAATTGGCCAGTTTTTAAGTGAAATTTTCTACATGATTGTGCGTCCTTTTATTATAGGAGGTCAATCAGGAATAGTTATAAAAAATATACAAATATGGTTGGTGGCTTCAACATGTAAATTGTGCATATTAAAATATCATAACTGGAATCTCACCTGATGGTAAGTGATGCAGTTTAAGATGGTACATGATTTGAATGCAAATATGCAAAGCGACAAAATTTAACACAAATTGTGAACTGCAAATAATAATAATTTATATTTTTGCACGATTGTGAAACGAAAAGAGGGTCAGCAAACCAACGCATGTTAAAGTTATTGGAGTTATACAAAGAAGATGCAGACTTTAAAATGCTTACAAACCGTTGTTTCACAATACAACAATAGTCCCAATAGTTCCACGGGCGAGGGTCGAACCCATGACCTTTCGGCATTGGATCCTTTAACCGTGAATCTATATTTGCTGACGCTCCTTTACTATTACACAAAAAGGTGTCCGCACTCCTTAACAAAAGCAAACCTTTATCATATGAAGTAACAAACATTAAAAATAAACATACGCATCGAATTGAGAACCTTCTCCTTTCGAAGTCGGTTAAAAATAGAATACCAATCTTATCTACAATGTGTTATCAATCATAGCTAACATAATGACGCGGTTGTCTGAACCTAATCCTCGGACACACGGGCGGATTCGGCCACAGTTCTCGGCCGTGCGCGACCATTCCGTCGAGCGGTCGAGCGATCCGTCCGTCGAGCGGTCGGGCGATTAAACCGTCGAGCGGTCGGGCGAGTAATCCGTCGAGTGGTCGAGCGTGCGCGGCGGTGTGCGCGCGAAGTTCGCCCGGAGTGGGGAAGGAACGTGGGCACCACGAGCATTTGTGGGGCTTGTTCTGGAATATGATACACTATTATGAAATCTCTATATATATATACCTAATATTATAAAGCTGAAGAGTTTGTTTGATTGTACGCGTTAATCTCAGGAACTACTGGTCCGATTTGAAAAATTCTTTCAGAGTTAGATATCCATTTATCGAGGAAGGCTATGGGCTAGATATTACCGCGCGGCGTCAGCTAGTTTATAAACGAGTACGCTTTAGACAATACGACTGAAGTAAAAGTTCTTTGGCTCTCCCTCTCAACGTCTGGGTGGCAGGTTTTAATGTTTTCATAATGTGACTATCGCGTAACCATTAACGCGAATTTCTTAAGAATTTAAACAGTTATGCAGTAGTGCTGATAGATGGCGTAATTACAATTCCGTAGAAATTTGCGTTTACGGTTACGCGATCGTCACAGTATGAAAACATTGAAAACCTGTTCACAGCGCCCGATCACACTTTTCGTAAAGCATTCATCAACTTGCTCCCCAAGTCAAGCTTGCATGAAGAAGTTTTGCTTCAATAACATACATACATATCATCATTATCAGCCTATTTTAACGGCCCATTATAAAAAGTGGGCCTCTTTCCTTATAGGAGACTGGATGTGGTTCTTAGACCCACCACGCTGCTCCAATGCAGGTTGGCGGGCTTAAAAGTTAGGAGTGGCGTGCACATTATAGATGTAAAAATGCCCTGCTTATCCTTAAGAACCTGTAATAAAGAAGGAATTTTCCTTTTTGTACAATTTCTATGTATGTATAATGCGTACCCTAATTAAATGTTAAATTCATTAACGATCACTATCAGATGCTATTGATAATAACCGAGACCGTCGGTTTAAGATGCTCAGTCACATAGTATATCGCTCTAAATAATTTAACAATGCGTTTCTGAAGTGCTGGCGTATTTTAAATTAAAACATACGTTAAACATCGATTTTTTCTCGGACGTAGTCGCGGGCGTCCAGCAGTGTATACAGGGTGCTAAGGAGTATTTCCCATTACTTGGGGTTATTAATTAAAAATTAAAATTAATTAAAAAGTTCAAGGAATATATTGTGTAGATGTGTCTTAAAATAATATGTTTCATATACGCATCCTTATAATTATGACGTTTTACGTATTTATAATGCAATGCATTCCTTCTTTATTAGGTATAGGCGTGTGTTACATGAATAGTCAGAATTATTCGAATTACTTTATGTGAAAACATAAAAGGTTTTTATTTTTTAGTTAATAAAATATTAGTTAGCTATACAGTTCGGCTCCTGTAAGTGGACTCGTGAAAACCTTGAAGTTATGGGAAATACTTCCCAGCACCTTGTATAACGGTTTGAAGTAAAGTGTACCTTGGTGTGCGTCATGCGGTGGTAGTACAGGTTGGAGCTGGCCGTGAAGCACTTCCCGCATTCGGGACACTTGTGCGGCTTTTCACCTGCAAATATTCATTACTTAATCCACTTCTAATAGCTCAGTTTCATCATCATTCATCCATATTTTACTATATTTTGTATTATTGGCTTTTTATATCCAATCGATGTCAGCCACTTTCCAGAGGGCCTAGTGGCAGTTTGATACTGTGACGATTGCGTTGACGTAACGCGATTTTCTAAGGAATTGAAACAGCGCCATCTATTGCACAACTACTACTGCACAACTGTTCCAATTCTATATAAATTCGCGTTTATGTTAACGCGATAGTAACAGTATGAAAATATTGAAAACTCCCTCTAGGCACCCTGAAGTCGTCGTTCTAGTTTGAGGGTGCCAACTACCAACCGCTTGTCAAGAGACGGTCTTTTATCATGTTTCTATGGGAATCTTATATTTGGATGGAAAGACGCAAAAGATTCTGCTATCTTTTGGCTGACAATTGGCCATTTCTTCTAAGCATCTTTGTCAGCCGCTGGATTCTGACAGAAGACCGTGGTGTTAGGAAGCCTTTACACGATGTCCAGCATCGGCTGATAATGATGCTAATCTTTGTCAATAAACCTTTTAGGTCACAAAGCTAAGTTACTTGGGTAACCTATTCGTACCTGTGTGTATCCTGCGGTGCGTGTTGAGCGAGCTGGAAGTGCTGAAGCCTTTGCTGCACACGTTGCAGATGTGGGGCTTCTCACCTGGAACCAATTGTTTTTGTAGGTACAGTCAAACTCTTGGAACTGAGTCGGAACTGCTTCCTTGGTTCAATTGCTAACAGATGTGGGATCGGATCCTGGGTCAGGCTATATAATGTTGTGCTTTTATCTTGTAAGAATCTGTCAGCTTAATAATATCTTCTGATTCTGATAGTGTCAAAGATTACCACGTTAAGTCCGCCTACCAGCTTTTGAGTTACGTGTCGTGTAGGTATGTGGTGGTTGGTGGATATAAGTTCTATATCACTTCTCTTATATGTTGAGATGCCTAGCGTTGTGAACCGTTAAAAAATTAAAATGATAATAAAAACACTTTGTGAAGGAGTTTATATTATGAGTTTATGTGGTACCACCAACGTCATTTAGGTCTTTAAGCAGCTGCTTTGTTGATATCGTTGCTGGTGCGGTATAGTTGGCAAGGGTGACCTTGTAGGACGTATTCCTAACTTGGGGATTGTCCGTTACGGTCAAATCTACATTAGAGAAGTCGTGCATACTTCTCGAACATGAAATACCTGTATGGGTTCTCATGTGTCGCTTCAACAAGGAAGGCCGGTCGAAGGTTTTCAAACAGACTTGGCAAGGCAGGACAGTCTTCACACTCGCCCGCGGCACACACACTTTACTGTCGACTTGGTTGGTGCGTTCGTACAGCTTCACTAGATGATCGTTCAGACCGGCGAGGAAGTTGAAATCTATTACATTTACCATTTTTTTGGATTTGTTCTTGATTGAGAGATCTAAAGGTTCTATTTGTGGATTCATATTTGAGTTATTTGTCTAAATAAATGTTACGCGAATTTCATTAAAGTTGGAATTCGTTTGTTGTGGATTCTTATGTACCAAAGGCAGCTTTAGTGTCTAGGATCCTTGTTTTTTTAGATTATTTTTAGTTTTTCTAAATAATAAAAGTTTGACTGAAATAATTTCCACTATCCACTGAAAGATTATGATTTATTCCCAGTTTTATTGTAACACTTAAACACTTTAGTATCTTGGAAATCTTTTTGGAAAAATAGTGTGATGCTATTTATCTTAGTCAATATTTTAAGAAGTTTGAAATTTAGATTTTTGAGATTCAGAGACGGTTTCAGTTCGCTGTTCTGATAGAATTGAACCTAAAATTCGAACACAATATATTCCTCCTTAGGAAAATGTGATTTCCTTCCGAATTTCCATAAATAACTGATCAGTTTTTTTCGTATTCGCCCTTAAATAGCGCCAAGGGTTGACGCGTACAAATGACGATGTTATATCGCCCAGTATTGAATTGTGTAACGCGATGTCGAGCATCGTTTGGAGCATTGTGGGCAGGTAACAATGAGTTATGTAGAGCACCGGCCACTAATCGACGTGATTTGACAATTTTTTGCGTAAATTACACGGATGTAAGAAAGAAACGGTACATTTTGTAAATACTGAAAGTAGCAAAACAAAGTTGTTCATCTCCATTATCAGCTATAATATTCTTCATTCAGTTTCATCACCATTATTCTATTTGTTGACTATACAAGCCTTCTTCGATAAAATAGGTCAGATAAGCGATATGGTCCTACCACGTTTTGCGGACCTAGGGTAATAATTTGTCCATTATCAAACGTTAATGATAATAATGAGCGGGACCGTTTAACCTTCATGATAATAATTATTGTTCTCCGAGTCAATGTAGGTACCTATTTAATACCACTAACTCCCCAACTCTGGTCAGGACTACTGAGAATTACTTGAAGGGTCAATTTTTCAAAGCCCGACTAAGGACTCAAACCTAGGGACTTTCGATACGAAGCCGCATATGATCCGATAGTTTTGAAGGATTTCAGAACTCAGTATTTGTCGTTTTTAACGCAGACTACCTACCTACTATACTTTACAAGTTTTTTAAAATTGATAAGTACATATTAGGTATACCTTGTAAGTACTCACAGATTTATAGTACAAACCGTGTTGAGTCTGGCTAAATAACACTGCAATAGTAGTTAGAACATTCGAAGAAAAGAGGCGGCACATCCATAAGATTCCGTATTCGTTGTGCTGTATTCAAGAAAACGTAATCGGTTATAGAGGTGACGAGGCATCAAAATGTTTGTATTGAAGCTTTGTGAACAGATAGGCGGCGATATCTATGTTGTATTTTGTATTGTACCGCCGGTATTGTGGCGATACAATGGGACAAATTTCCGATTACCTACCCCCTGAAAGCTCATGGTGTTGTGTTGTTTACTTATGGTTATTGGAGTATTGCTGTGTAAAATGGAAAATTTGCCTCGTTGGTCCAGTAGTTAGCTTCGGATTAGGATTTCCGGGGTTCGAGTCCTGGGTGAAACTAATATTCAGTAGGTACTTATTTATATCAAGAAAAATAAATTCAGTCTGGAGTTGAGTTGATGGTGTTGCACCTCAAATCTGAAGCCGAAAACTTCTTTTCTGACATACTCAAGTTCGTAATGAGTAGGTACCTACTTAGGCTACCTACATTGTTGCTATAGATTTATATTCCTAAGTAACAGGCTGCAATGTTGCCTACTAGATGCTTACAACTTCTTGTTTTGATGATACCCACGAAGGTGATCTGTAGGGTCAAAATAAAGTAGGTAAAATTTGTAAGGTGGTAATCTCTGGAACTACTGTACCGATTTTTAAAATTCTTTCAACAATAAAAAACCACGTTATATTATGTGGATTTCACATATTTTAACACAGTATTCGTAACAAAAACTACGAAGGTGGAACTGGGGGGCGTTGGCTCGTTAGTGATGTGAAGGGAATTTGAAATAGCATTCGAGGTCTTTGCATCGGAAACTTTACTTTTGTATTACCTACCTAATTAAAATGAAGTACCTATAGTTACTTATAAAATTTCTAAAAAAATGTAAGAGTTATCGATAGAAATTTAATTATATATTTTTTTTAGTCGACCAAGCAAAACCACCAGGTCAGCATTGATCTGCGGAACCCTACACTGCGCGAGGCCCGATACGTCAGTTTTAATGTTTTACTCATGAGTAAAAGCGCTAATCCTGAAGAAATATTAGTAGGTATATGATCTATGATCCTGAGTATATTGGTTGATACTTTAGTAACGACTTTCATTTCACTAAAAGTAACGATGGAGTAATTTCAGAAATTGCGGTCGCTTTCGGCGATGACGTCGCAGTTTCATTGTGGTGCCGGTGATGAACGACCGTCATTACTCTGTACCGCCCTACCCGAACAGCATATTTTAGTATACAGCCTATTATGATATATGGATATTATTATATATGGCCCACTAATCAACTAGGCCCTTATCATATCCATATCCTGAGGTAGGTAGGTATAGGAGAGGAGTTTAGACCCACCATGCTGTTCCAGTTTCACGCTGTTCCAATAGGCGTTGGTGGACTCTAGGATGATAATGACTTTGTAATAACCACTACAACTTAACGTGCTCTTCAAGACACGGGTGTGTTGTACCAGTCGCCATTTACCTACCAACTCTTTGCTGAGAATTGATTCCTCGACATCGTGATTCGATCATATACGAGTAAGTGTCACTGGACAAATGAGGCAGTTGGTATATTGCCTATACCTTTTGTTTTTTTACAAGTTAGCCCTTGACTACAATGATAAACCTAAGATGAAAGTGGGTCAACCTAAAATTGAAGCGGGCTTGGTACCTAGTTGGTTACTTGGTAGTAGTAGGATGAAGATCCACACCTCTTTCGGAATCTACACGCCATCGTACCGGAACGCTAAATCGCTTGACGGGACGTCTTTGCCGGTGGTAGGTAACCACGGTAGCCACGGCCGAAGCCTCCCACTAGCTAAAAACTTATAAAAACATGTACCTAGATAAGATCCTATACGAACGAATTCTCTGCAAAGAACTGCAATGTAGGATGCAAATTGTAAAGCGTAGCGAGAACAAAAAAATAAAAACAAAAAGTGCTTCCGATTGAAATTCCGTCTTATTCAAATGCGTTCGCAAATCGGATTTACTTTTCTTTCCTCTTGTTAAGAGAGCTTGTTTAACTTTACCTCGCTTCTGCACTTTTATTTATTTTCCGTATCTACTTGTACTACCTATTGTTTGGTTGGGAACTAAGATAAAAGTTCTTCGAGCTAATTTTTTTAACAAAAAAATTTAGGACGCTGCTCCATACAGTCAATGACTTCTTACGTTAGTCAGCCGTGTATTCGAAACACGGTTAGGTAGGTACTAAACATACTCTTTAGGTACTGGCAGGCGTCCACTAATCAGCATCGTACGTATCGGATGCATCGCATCAAACGGATTTTTAATTTTACGGTAGATAAAATCCGTTCGATGCGGATCAGTGGACGCACTTGTGTGACTTTCTATACTAAGAATATTAAAATCCGTTTGATGCGATGCGTCCGATACGTACGATGCGAATCTGTGGAGAGCCTGTCACAGTCGGACCTTCGTAATTTTATAAAAGCTTGACAAACAACTGACAAACGTCAACCCGTGCCTAACTACTATTAGGTAAGACTTACCTGGTAAGTACCTACGACGAAAAACTATTGAATTCGTTCAAAGCGTATTTAAGTATTTATTCTTAGTATATTTTCCTTCGGAAATATACGAGAAATGATGTCCTCAATCACCAGTCACAACATCGTGGCAACTTTTCGAAAAATTAAGGATCTCTAGAGAAGATCTGCTACGACGCTAAGTGTCTGGCGACTCGGGAGTACAGATTTCTAATAGACCTTTGTCGAGCCATCACTGGGCCTTAGGGTACATTTACACGAGCAGCACGTTGCCAACGGCAGCTGGCAACTGCTACCGACGACTGCAGTCGGCGACCGCCGTCAACTGCCGCGGAGACGTCGGCGACACTGCCGTTGAGTGCTGCCGAGAGATCGGCGACTGCAGTGCACTGCCGAAGCAGAAGTCACATGCAACGCCAACAAGTAGTCGCTCCGTCCCATCATGTCTCGACCTGGACACTATACACTTTTGGGCTCAGAGACTGCTATATATTAATAGGAAAGAAGAAGAAAAATAAAATGGTTTGATACGGGGCCGAACTTATAGCGCCTTGGGTTCGATTCCATTTTGTTGGGCTAATGTCGTTCCCACTGTTACACGAATAAAAATATAAATAGGTCAAATAAAAAAAGCATAGGTAAGGTAATATACGAGTATACACTTAAAATAATAACTAAAAGGACGAAGTTTACCGAAACTCAATACTAAGAATCTTGTAACAGTCCAGAGGTTTTTTTGTTAGCAGTTAGCACCATTTGTTTTCGTAGTTTTACCGAAACAAAAAACGATTTAAGTTTTATAAAAGTCGAAGGTCTTTTGAAGCGCTCCAACAAAGGGCCTCGGTATAAAATAAACAGTTCTTTTTCAATATTTGGCGGAATTACGCCATCGATCGCGCGCCTCCTGCATTAATGCATTAGCCTGAAGATAGGCGCCAAGCACCATTGGCGCGGCGCAACACACACGCTGAAGCGATTCTTCATATAAGCATTATAAATGTTCGTCCGTTTATCTGTTACTTTTCATGACTAAGCCGTTGAACCAATTTAGATGAATTTTGGTACATGAATTGAAATAGAACCTAGCAGATTATGGGATTTTATCCTAAAAAACTATCAATCAATCAAGCAATCAATCAATCAATCAATCAATCAATCAATCAATCAATCAATTTATTTCTTTGCAGATACATGCATTATTTATAACTATACTTTGTATTTCGAATTTATAAAAACTGAATCTATTGCGGACAAGATCGCGGACGTCCGCTAGTTGAAACACTTTTGTCGGAAAACGGGTTGACTTCAGAAGCGGGTTTAAAGCAAAACACTATTATTGTATGAAATTCTGTCAGGTCAAACAATTCCCACCAAGAATATTACCAATGAACCCTCGAATGGCAGAGAATCACCTTGAGTGATGTGACGGACTTGTGACAGAAGGATGTAGGGTTAAAGACTTTTAACACTCCCCTTCTCCACTCAAGTCATTCTCCCTGTCCATCCAAAAATAATCCATGAAGGATTATCCAACAAGAGGTGTGGACGGATCGAACGTCACAACAAAAATGAGCTAGCTATGGCTCCCAGCAAGCCGCTCACTCGCAGGTAGCTCAAAACCTTGTTGTTTGCTGACGTCCATCGGTTGATAATTATGATGATGTTGATGGTGGAGCGTTCGTTATCAACCCATATTCTGCTCACTGCTGAGCACGAGTCTCCTCTCAGAATGAGAGGGGTTAGGCCAATAGTCCACCCACGCTGGCCTATAATGCGGATTGGCAGACTTCACACACGCAGAGAATTAAGAAAATTGTCTGGTATGCAGGTTTCCTCACGATGTTTTCCTTCACCGTTTGAGACACGTGATATTTAATTTCTTAAAATGCAGACAACTGAAAAGTTGGAGGTGCATGCCCCGGACCGGATTCGAACCCACACCTTCCGGAATCGAAGGCAGAGGTCATATCCAACGGGCTATCACGCATGATGGTGAATATTGACATCCAATTATGTAAAAATTTAGTACATAGTCTACATAAAACTAGCATGAATTCCAATAAAATAAGGAATCAAGTCAAAAATTAATCAAGGATCAAACAACATAAAACCGCATATCGCTCATAACACAAAATCATGGTGGATCCGTAAATGTATTCTTAATAAAGCGGCGGGGCCGGCCGGATGTATTTTTTGATATCTCAGCGCGAGGCGTCCAGGGGGGGGGGGACGCTTTGTGGACGCTCGGCGCTATCGGCGGACGCGGGGGTCGAACGGACCAATTTGCCGACGATATTGCCTTCACTGGCTATTCATATTTAGAACTGTTTTTTGATGTAGAACCTGCCTGCGATAGTCAGTCTACCTCATTTTATGAAGGCTAAAATATTTAACTTAGCATGGGCAAAATGAAACAAATCACTCAATTGAAAACAAATCACTCAATAAAAGTTCTTTATCATTAACTGAAATGTGTTTTAATTTTTTACATCTTCACCGATACATCAGCTGACCATTTTTATTCTGCAACATTTATGTACCTACCTATATTAATAATTATAACCTGCTGGCCTATTGACTATTTTGGTCTATAAACCTATTACAATAAATTTCAAATGGACTTTTTTATTGAGAAACGAGTACCTACCTACTTATGTTTAGTTGACACACTGGCTCCGTGTAAGTTCAGTTACAATATTTGAAATAAGAAAAGCTCAATATTTCAGTTCAAATCTTTTACCTTTTAAATTTGTTTTTTATTTCGGTAAGTACCTTATCATCAGCGTCTTTTTAAAGCCCACTACAGAGTCAAGCCTCTTTCCACAGGGGAAGGAAGTTGAAGATTGGACCCTGCACGCTACTCCAATGCGGGTTGGCGGAATTGGGGTGATTCAAAAAATCACTGAGCGGCCGGACTTTGAGAATGATAATGATCGTTACTGACAGCTAAACGTGTTCTTCAAGGCACGGAGTTGTAACATCACCAAGTTCCCAACTTCAGGCTAATACTGCAAGAGTACGTATTTCCTTATAAATATAAAAGCTCAATATTTATAGCCCGATCTAAAACTCGAACTTAGGACCTGCAAGCTATCTTAGCTAGAAAGCACTGGGCCAGCAGGGATGTTCTGTGTTCTTTTGTGGGTGTGTACCTAAGTGTGTATAAGTATCTACCATCCGTAATCGGGTAAAAATGTAATTAACTAAATCTGTTAGACATGTATGTCCTCGCTAATAACTTCTCCCAAAACCGTCGACACACAATCTTCAAACTGAAAATATAAATTGAAAGAAACGACATTCGAGTAGGTAACAAAAACAATCCACCAGCAAAATAAAACCGAGCAAAAGCAAATAATATGTCCGCAAAATTTTATCTCGAACGGAGTCCAGTAAATACAATCGGAATGAAAAACAAATATCGCTAAAAGCCTCTTGACATGGTTTCCTCAGCCCGCCCCGCGCGCCGCCCACCGGCCCCGCCCACCGCAGGCCACGCCCACCCAGCTCGTTTTTATCCACTTTTATTGCCTCCACGTAACTACTATGGTCTCCCTCGAAGTTACTTTGATGTTTCAAGATTGTCATTTCGAAATGAGTTTTAGTTTTCCACCGCTCCGGTTTTTAATTAAAAGAGGTTTTCTCGATATTGTTTCTTGTAGGTATACTGCCTCCTTCGTCCAATCTTTAGCCCATGTGGCTTTGAATCATTGAGCTATTGTTACTTTCAAGAAACATTCAATATTAGCCCGGATTTGTGGGTAGTTGTTGTTACTCCCTGTGTTCGAAAAGTACGATCCAGCGGGCCTATTCACCATTTTAGTCTTTAGTATCAACCTATTCAAAAAAACATCAAATCAATTGATATATCATTTTATATGTCATTTACCTACTGTGTGATATCCACCGGATGACACTCTTAGATAGAATTTCGACCTATATCTCAATTTCGTATATGTCAACTAGCATACGTCAAAGACAGTGAATTAGAATGCATGGTCATAATCATTAACATCTTATAGTCAAATCAAGGGTGGATCTCTCACCTAATCTCTTTTTTTGATCTATAATTTGACTACCTCTCTGCACTTGGTAGTGGTTCTCAACAGAAAGATCCTGGGTTCGATTCCCAACTCGGGTCAGCTTAGGATTTTACTATCTCAGGTTCGGTCTGGTAGTAGAAATTGGCCGTGGCTAGCTACCACCCTAAAGACGTACCACCAAGAGATTTAGCATTCCAGTATGAGGCTGCGAAGAAACTGTGAGATGTAGATAATATGGGTAGAATAAACTTATAACTCTTCCACGTTAGCTCGCTTCCATCTTAGATTGCATCGTCACTTAACATTAGGTGAGATCCCTTAGGTTATTAGGTCATTGTCATTTAATAAAAAAAAACCTTAATGACGAAGGTCTGGCCACAAAGAATCTTAGGCCATTAGGTTCTACCTGCTTGTTGCTTTGCTAAATTAACCCAATTATTCAACTCGAAATCATACTTGGTGAAAAGCAGAGGTATCTATCTAAGTAAGATTATTATTTTTATTAAAAGATAGATCTTAATTAGATAGATCATTCTTTGCACTGCTGAAGTATTGTGCGAAAATTAGGAGAAACCTAAAAAATAACAAACAAAATAACTATAAAATAAAAAAAAATAGGTAGGTAGGTACCGATGACAGTGTTATACTTTGCAGTGCTTAGGTACTACAAGTACCTACTAACAAAATAATATCTGAAAACTGTACCTACATTAATATTTATGATCAATAGTTTTCGGTTTAAGACAAAATTATTATAATGGGTGCTCGGAAGTATTTCCCATAACTCATAAGAGTTATATTCTTTAAGGAAAAGGAACATATTGTGTTTTAAAATTCTAAAATATGATATATTTCTTATAAATATTTCTTTTGTAAATAGATCTTAAATTGTGTCCCATAAATCGCATCCTTATATTATGATCTAGCCAAACTTACACATTGATAAATATCATGAAGTCGCTTACTAGTGAAGTGCGGGGTGCCAGAAGCGATATCTCGTCGATATCGACAGTCTTAACACTACGATTACGTATTTTAAAATGCAAAGATCGATAAAGGCGTATGTTACATGAATAGTCGGAATTATTTGAATTACCCACTTTGTATAAAAACATAAAAACCCTCTGTTAACAAGTCCTACTTGCACTTGGCTGGTTTTTATGTATAATGTACCTATATTGATAGAAGACAAAATTGCATGTTTTAAGACAGTTGATAACGTAACTTTACTAGCAAAAAATTTAATATTAATCATAACTTCGCCTCATATAATATTTCGTTGTTTTATACCAGTAGAACTCTCCCCGCGCATTTCTTTCAATTTCATCATGTTTATTTAAATGAGGTTTGTATTACAGTCTGTACGACGCTTTAATATGTACGGGGACATTCTTATTATCTTGTCGGCGGCGCGTGCTCGTTATACTGCGAGATTTTCATTCAAATTGACAGCGGATGTCCGTGATTTCGTCCGCGAGAAATTCCGTTTAAAGTTTCATTGTACACGACCATTTTCTGTCTGTTTATAGTGTTTAATATTGTTGTAGAAACTAGGAATAACCCATAATGTACCTACTGTTTTATTAGATCTTGAATATCGTATTAGGTAGCGTTTTCGGTGTTGTAAGTATATTTTCATTTTATTTTCAAGATAAGTATACCTGATTAAGATTGTTGTAACGTTCCGCTTACTTTTTCCAAGTTTCTCTCTCCAGACATCAGAGTTTGTCTGTTGATTGCTTTTAGCAATAAGGCTTACTTTGCAAGGTCTTGTCCACATTTATATTTTTCCTTTTTTTGCAGTAAGTTTTAACGTCGTGTGAACGGTTCTATGAACAATGTAAATTCAACTATTTATTTGTTAGGTAACCATTTTTACTTGGGTTTTGGGATTTATGATTCCCAATCCATTCACTTTGACAGCTCAGTGACTTTGGGATTATCTCGTATCGTGCGCGACAATGGAGTCGGTGCCAGCTCACCGCCGCGCGGTACATTTTCCAATTTCGCGCCGTCGACGCGTCGGGAAAAATCCTCTTTTGATTTATTTTTTAATTCACCAGCTCATTTCAATTTACATCGGCTCCGCATTTGTACCTGTCCTGTCTAAACTTGTCTCTATGCTAATGTTTTATTCTAATCGTGTCCCGTAGCTACCTGTTTATGTTCTGTTTGAGTGTTGCCAGATATTTTGATCGAAGTACAATTCAAAACTTTACTCGCTGCTAAGTATTTTTGTTGAATTAATTAATTAGGTAAGCTTACAACCTATTCAGTGTTTTTTATTTCTGACTTTAAAGTTACCTACAACATAGGTGATTTAAAATTAACAATTTGTTTTTTAAAAATTTCGTTCGCTCGTACGCAGATTGTCAAATTAAATAACGACAATAAGTTGTTCAATAAATTCAGGATTTGATTGTCTATTTTTTTATCTTCGTACCTATGCTACGTCATACCTATTGCTTACGAATACTTGGCTAAAAATTTCATAGATGGCGTTAATAACGATAAAGTAAGAAATTAGCATAGCAAATTAGCATATAAGTGCCACTTAAGAGTTAGAAGTTATCTAAAACATCTTGAAACTGAAGTGGAGGCACCCTGTGCTAGGTGGCGCCCGCCACGCGCGCGTGATCTGGGGGGGCGGGCGGCAAGATGGCGCAAAAAGCGTAAAGTAACAGATGATCCTCATTTAAATATCTGCGAGGGACAGCGGCCGTGTTTAGGAGTTAGTAGAATAAGGATCGGCCCGCACTACGTGGTTTTAGGTTAGGATTAAATAGGAAGGTAATTTAATCGTGTTGTACCTTGAAGGAATAGATTAGTATAAAAAGATCGTATAAATATCTGATGTGTCGTTAAAAGTTGCTTTGGAGTGCGGTGGTTTTTTAAAGCTTGGCAATTTCGTTTGTAGAACTTCCGATGGTCCGCGCGGGCTGGGGGCGTGTAGCGATGAATAAAAAACCCACGACTGATGCACCTCACTTCCCCGCACGCACGATTTCACACCCGCTCAGTCTTTCCCCTCGTCGCCCGCATATCAAAGGAGTGTCATGAACGAACTTGCCAAGCTATAAATATATCATCTCTTCTATAAGGAGGGGACCTGGCCCTGTGGTAGGCCGTTAAGTGTAGGTTGATAACAATGAGACTACAGTTTCTGAAGATATTTTTATGCTAGTTAGAATGCCTCATGGAAAGCAATACACGTTGGCTGTGTACTTTGGCTACAAAATAGGCATTTTGTAGCCACTCTTGTCTTTAATGATCATAAATAGATACCTAATTCTGTAAGTATAATACCTATTATAATCTATATCTAGGTAGACAAATATTGCATAGTTATAGAGGTAAAGCAGTAAAGATCGTGGTCTTGTAGAGGGTAATCTCTGAATTAACTGAACCGATTTAAAAACACTTATACCTCTAGAAAGCCTTGTTATTCGTGATAGTCATAGGCTATATTTTATCCCTGTATTCTCACGGGAACGGGATCTACGCGGGTGAAACCGCTGGGCGTCAGATAATACATAAAAGCAGGCAGTGTGAAGCGATCAAAAGGGACTCAATATCCGGGAATCGGGATCAAAGTGCCCGTGGAGCTTACTTTGGAGCGCGCATAAGCGTTGTGGTTCGATGTGAACCAGGTTCGATTCCTGTATCACGTCACATGAGTTATTTTATCATCATTGCTAGCTAATTTTAATGATTAGGTAAAGGCACAGAATATAAGTAATAGCATTACCTACGAGTAGTGTATCAGGTCTCGTTATTAATAACTAGATATATTATGTTGTAGGAGTGAGGATACGGACGCTGCTCGAATGTGAAACTTTCGTGGCAAACATAAAAAAAACATGATGTACCTAAATGATAATGAAGCCTTAATAGGTCCAAGGTGAAAGGACTCAACACCTAGAGGTTGTGAGTTCGATCCCCGCCCGTTAGACTAACAATAAGTTCAAGGATTTTGTCACAACAAACTAATGGAACATTTTTAGTAAGTAATGTAAAAGTAAGGAAGGAAATTTACTTTCCTTTGTAAAGAATGTAACAATGAAAAACCTTGGAAATTAAATGGACTATATGACTAGGCTGGTACTTGGATTAAAAAAAAAATGTAATAGTGATTACAAAAATTAAACTTACCTGGACCGAGTTTGTTTTGAATTCGTCTCGGACCAACATGTAATTAAGTTATCTCGGTGTACAATTTTTATGCCATTGTATCAAGTGGCAGTGATTTTTGTTTCTGCGATCATATAACATGGCTATTTCAATGAAACGACGTTAATTATCGTTATTTCGTTGACAATATTGAGCTAATTGGATGCAGAAAGGAAAAACCACTGTCACGTGATGTACTTACCGACTAATCTAACTAAGGTCTAACAGAACAATTACAACAACAGACAAATAACTTAGAAGTTATCAACTTCTTGAAACTGAAGTGGAGGCACCTTCGCTCGCTAATTGTCAAGCGATATAGTTAACTTATGCACCTAACTAAAGCTGGATTTATATTTGTCTGACGTGTCGTGTACACGTCAGAATGGAATCGCTATCATACGTTTTGTATGTGGCACATCAGAAGCCATCACGACATGTCACAACACATATCTGTAGGTATAAACGCTGCTATATAAAATGATTAATACCGATTATGTTCTGATGCGTCACGACACCACACATCAGACAAATGTAAATTCGGCTTAACTTGGGTAGTATTTAGGTAACTGTCAAAAAAAACTAAAATCTCTGGACTGAAAAGTCGTCATCAACCCATATTCGGCTCACTGCTGAGCTCGAGTCTCCTCTCAGAATGAGAGGGGTTAGGCCAATAGTCCACCACGCTGGCCCACTGCGGATTGGCAGACTTCACACACGCAGAGAATTGAGATAATTCTTTGGTATGCAGGTTTCCTCACGATGTTTTCCTTCACCGATTGAGACACGTGATATTTAATTTCTTAAAATGCACACAACTGAAAAGTTGGAGGTGCATGACCCGGACCGGATTCGAACCCACACCCACCGGAATCGGAGGCAGAGGTCATATCCACCGGGCTATCACAGCTCTCTACGACTGAAAAGTAAAGGGTTCAAATAATGGCTCGTTGACCATTGTATGAAGTCTCAGACCAATTATTGTATAGGACCTGCCTCGCTAGACGTTACTTTTCTGTCAAAGTATATGATCAACGATCTAATACGATTATAGAAACTGTCTCTATAGTATTGATGTTAAATAGTTGTAATCGTGTTCGTCGGTTAAAGAGCTTCGTAAAAATACCTTTTTGTGTAATTGAATTGTGTAAAAAACGGGCAAAAATTTCTAGTTTAGTATAAGATATATACTAAATCTATGCTCGTTTTCTTCAGAATATGACAGACAATTTTGTTCGTGACGTGCGATATAGGTCCTTCTGTAATTGGTCTGAGTATGAAGTGTAGAAAATAAAATATCAGATTAATATATGAAAAGTTTATTAGCGGCTTGAAAAAAAATGAGTGAACAATTAGCTGTGTTGGGTATAAGCTAATTGCGAAAGGCACTTACGATCTATAATAAGTATAACAAAAATTAACTTAATAAAATTTGTCACACAAAAAAGTAATCCGTTGCTATTCAAAGATGCGAACGTCCTACAAAAAAACAAAAAGTAAAATTAAAACTAGTAGAAACTAACAACTAACATAATATACCAGTAGCTGGGCAAAAAAAAACTTGTAGAACTATAAAAAAAAAACAAAAATATAAGCAAAAGTGTGCAATCTGTAACACAAAAACAAAAACTTATTCTACGCTACTATCTCGAACGAAACATTCAATGTGTTTCGTAGCATCAAAATGAACCAACAATATCATTTTAACCATGGATGTGATTGAAGAGTTATGAATGAAGAAGTTATCGCAATTTATTGTCGCAAACAATCATTCACCAAATGAATAAGTAACAGCAATATCAAAGTGTAATTTTCAGTAACAGCGTGTAGTACAGTTATACGTATAACTAAACAACAAAAGTTACTTTGTTCCTAAATATAAAAATAAAAAAATTAAAAACTATTTTACTAAACTTAATATTATGCATCATGTTCGGGTTTATGTGTACGTTTTAAAAAAGTTTTTAATGAAGTGAATTCGTAATTAAACTATATTATTAAGTGTAACAAGTATTTAACATAATGTGATGTAGGTGCATTATGTTAGGTATAACTAATTTTATCATGTTCAGGAAAAAGTGTTAATATCTGGAACAAAATAAATACAAATTAATATACCATATAATCATCGTCATCAGTGTTTAAAAGGGATTAGAGCTTTGACCCACCACGCTGCTCCCATGGCGCAGTGGTGCACGCGGTGGATTTACAAGACGGAGGTCCTGGGTTCGATCCCCGGCTGGGCTGATTGAGGTTTTCTCAATTGGCCCAGGTCTGGCTGGCGGGAGGCTTCGGCTGTGCCTAGTTACCACCCTATCGGCATAGGCGTATTAAGCGATTAAGCGTTCCGGTATGATGTAGTGTAGATATCGAAAGTTGTGTGGATTTTTATCCTACACCTAACAGGTAAGCCCGCTTCCATCTTAGATTGCATCATCACTTATTATCAGGTGAGAATGTGGTCAAGTCAACTTATAAGAAAAAAAAAAACTGGACACAGCAAAAATCATCTCCACTACATGCATTTGATAAATATTTAATAAATTATACGTTTTAAATAGATTTAGTAACCAATAGGATGTATTAACCAATAGGTTTATACACTATTTTCTAAGATGTCTGCATTGAAGTCGCCACATACAAAAAGCTGTAGGTGAGGTACCCTAAAAATATTTTTCAACATTTTATTTGTCTTTGTCGACATTTTTGATGTTCATAGTTCATACTCATGCTAAACAACAGCTTCCAAGTAGTAACAGTTTGAAGCTAAGCATGGACAGACTCATGGATAGACATGGCAAAATTATAAAGCCCTCATTCGCACGAGAGCTTTTTAAACGGACGTTAAAAAAGCGTTCAAATATATATATTCAAATAGTATGAAGTTAAATGAAGGTCCATTTCCAATGCCCAAACTTGAAAATGGAACACTCCTCGAAAAATAGCGTCCGTGTTTTAAAAAACGCTGTCGTGTGAACATATACTCGGGAATGCATTGCATATTTAAACTTTTTTTTAACGTTCGTTTAAAACTCTCGTGCGAATGGGGGTTTGGAAGGTATCCTAACAACCTCCCCCCCTCCCACTAAACCCTAAAATCGAAGTACTTAGTGATTGATTTTTTATTTGAATAGTACACAGTAACTGCTGTTCTGAGATAGAAATGGCAGTCACAAACAGTGAAGTGGAATACTCACCTAAGTATAAATGAAGCGGGCCCTCTGTGCGCCGCTCGCTGGGAGCGGAGCCAGCGGCAGCTGACGATGCCGGTGCGACCGAGCGGCGTGGCGGACGCTACGCCGGCGGCCAGGGCGGCATGAGGTGGAGAAAACATCGCGTGAGGCATCCTGCAACAACACCATTGTTTGCTAGGCATCGGTTGTGGCTCCTCACCATCCTATCCTACCATCCTTAACAACCTCCGTGGCGCAGTTGTATGCGCGGTGGATTTACAAAACGGAGGTCCTGGGTTCCGCTGGGCAGATTGAGTTTTTCTTAATTGGTCCAGGTCTGGCTAGTGGCTGCGGCCGTGGCTAGTTACCACCCTACTGGCAAAGACGTACCGCTAAGCGATTTAGCGTTCCGGTACGATGCCGTGTAGAAACCAAAAGAAGTGTGGATTTTCATCCTCCTCCTAACAAGTTAGCCTGCTTCCATCTTAGATTGCATCATCACTTACTATCAGGTGAGACTGTGGCCAAGTCAACTTATAAGAATAAAAAAATGCTGGACACAGTAAAGCTGCAGAACACCAGTAAGTAATAAGCATGCGATTGATGGGAGTACGAGTAGAGGTGTCCCCAAACTTAATGTTGTAGATGATACGTCATTTTTCCTCCTCCTAACAAGTTAGCCCGCTTCCATCTTAGACTGCATCATCACTTATCAGGTGAGATTGTAGTCAAGGACTAACCTGTAAAGAATTTAAAAAAAGAATCCTAACCAAAGACGTACCGCTTAGTGTGACTGTACACAGGAGTCAAACTAAAGCTAGAAGCGGCGTTTTGTAGTGTGTGGCGCCCACCGGCGTCACCGGCAGTGCGCGGCAAGACAATAAAAAATTTATAAAAATTATAGATATGAGGTAGGTGGCGGTGTTTTGTAGCTGTGGTCTGTATGCTAGGACACTAAGCAATTATACTATTAGATCCATAATGATTATGATTATTAGAGGACTAGTTGACGCCGTGCGGTTTCACCCGCGCGATTCCTGTAGGAATACGGAAATAATATATAGCCTATAGCCTTCCTCGATAAATGGGCTATCTAACACTGAAAGAATTTTTCTAATCGGACCAGTAATTCCTGATTAGCGCGATCAATCAAACAAACAAACAAACAAACAAACAAACTCTTCAGCTTTATAATATTAGTAATATTAGAAGATTATGTTCCATTAAATAAAAAGCTTGTTTGATTGAAGTCGGAAATTAAAAAAAAACATGAAAAAAGTTAAATCCTATCAACAACGTCCGTTTAAAAAATATTAATTATTATAAATAAGAAAATTATAAAGGCGTAATAATTAGCAAAAATAAAAACTTACTCTAAACTGAAGTACAGTGCAGAATTGTTCACGGGACGCGGGGGCGATGGTTCACTGTAATAGAAAATAATAATTAAAAACTAAAGATACAAGATAACGTTAAAAGTAGTGGGAATTCCGAAAAACAATATACGCCAGGTAATTTCTTAACCTAAACTAAACAAAATGAGATCTCAATAGGTTGAAATTCAAAATTAAAAAAATACTAATATCGTTTAGCTAAGATGAAATGATGCGCGTACCCAGTATGATTTGATTTGTATAGTAGAAAAAAACTATAAGTAAAATTATAAATACGCATCTACTAAAAATAATAAAACACAATTTATGGTGATACTTATACACTATAGTGATACTTCTAGCTTTTTTTTATTTTATAAAATAAAATCTATTAAGAAATTATTGCCGATTTAAAATATGCATTTTAGCGGAGTTAATAGAATCTTATATTAGATAATAAAAATACAAAATAACAACTAACTTCTACTGAACGATAAAAAAACCACGTGGCACTCACACTTTACAAAATGGCGGGACGACGCAAGTGCAAACGCGAACAATAAATTAAAAAAAGAAAAAGAATGTACAATAAGTAGGGGATCTATTAAAGCATTATGTGAAATTAAATTATAAAAACAAATAAAACAGTTAAAACGCAAATTGAAACACGTGGCTAGTGGAGGTTATGACAAAATGGCGGATGAGCGAATGAAACATTTCATAATTCTAAGAGATAAGTAATCAAAAAACCGATGAAAACCTAGTCAACGCAATTGAAACAGTCAAAAACTGAAACACGTGTTTAGTGGATACTAATATTTGAAGACAAAATGGCGGAGAGAAGAACAGTAGCTGAAGTCTTGAAAGAAACTTACCCCCCGCGTCCGACAGCAAATCACGCTAGGAGTGGCTTCTTCTTGATGTTTTCACTCATCTACGTCAGCAAGAACAATACCGCCAGTGGATCGCCAGTCGCCACCTACGAAGTTCAAATGTATATTTATACCATGCTTTAAAACCCTAAAAGAAATTAAAAGCCTGCGTTATAAGAAGAAAAAACGATAAATTAAAAACGTATCTACAAAACATTTACAAACAATGAAACCAACAGGAATCACCATTACACGATAATAATATAAAAAAATAATTTAAAAAGTATTGTCGTTTAAAATTTTTTGCTTTAACCGAGTTCATTAAATTTAATATTTAATAAAAACAGCAAAATATCTGTAAAAATCTACTAAAAACTCAATGAAGACACGTGGCACACAAACATTTTACAAAATGGCGGAAAGTTTTCAATTTCAAATTTCAAATTCACTTGATAATTCCAAAAAATGAACAAAAAGAGATAAGTAATGTAAAAACATAGTCAACGCAATTGACAAAGTAATTTGAAAACAGTCAAAAATGGAAACACGTGGTGGAAACTAATATTTGAAGACAAAATGGCGGAGAGAGGAACAGTAAGAAGTGTAATGAGAAGAACTCACCCTCGCATCTATCGCAGAATACGCCGAGCGCGGCCTCTCCGCGATTTTTATACCAATAGATAGGTCTACGTTAGACAAAAACGATGTAACTGATTTGAATTAAAAGTAAATTATGAATTAAAGTAAAGTATGACAATAATTTCTTAAACTTAAGTGTCATTTATGATATAATTAGCTCGCGCTCCTCCCGCTTTTTCACTGTAGGTCCCGTGGGAATAAAGGGATAAAATACAGCCTATATTACTTGGGTCAAGATAGGCGGTCGGCTATCTAATGGTAAAATAAATTTGAAAAATTGGTCCACTAGTTTTTGAGTTGATTCGTAATAAATAAACAACCAATTAAATCTTACTTATTTACAATATTAGTTTAAACCAATCACTAATAATATTCAATGAACTGCAGCAATAAACAATATAGCACATACTACTCTTTAATTTTTTTTACGTTTAAAATATACTGTTCCCGTTCCCCTTCAATTATATTACATATATTCGGATCGTATTGATAACATATTATTTTGTTATTATTATTTAGCCATAGTTAACAATAGAAGCTATGACCACTACTGAATTCTTATTTACTAACTGTTGTGAATAATTTAAAGTTAATAATTAATTGTTCATCAATGCCACTTACCACATTTTAATTTTAGAGCGATTGTTTTGATCTTTACAAACGCACGTCGACGCGAAACTTGTAGAAACTACCCACATTTACCAATTTTTTTTTTAAATATGAAGTTGCCAATGCTCGTATCATTGTGTAAACGAGATACAGGCGTTTGAAAACTCAAGCTTTAACTTCGAAAATCTTTAACTTCTAAGAAAAATCACTAATTTATCGCGAATTAGGACACAGGCATCAATTACATATGTAAACTTATTTCAAATTACCCACAATTTTAATATTTTCTATTTAAAATCTATTTTAGACGCAGTTATGTTATTCTATTTGTTAGTATTCTGTCGCAGATGGCAGTTCTGTGGATCTCAACAGAGTCCACAGACAGGAAAAGTCCTGGGTTCGATTCACAACTCTGGTTATTTAGGATTTTATATTTCCTAAATTGACTGAGGTCCCGATCTGGTGGTAGGCATCAGCTGTGGCACCGTACCAGCAAAGACGTATCGCCAAGTGATTTAGCGTTCCGGTACGATGCCGCGTAGAGGTACCTACCTATTGGGTACAATAAACTTGTACCAAGTAGGCCCGTTTCCATCATAAATTGCATGTTCACTAAATATTGGATGAGATAGGGGTCAAGGTTAGTTAAATACCAGATGGCGACTTCGTCCGCTTGGAATTCAGTTTTTCACAAACCCCGCGGGAACCATGGAGTTTTCCTGGATGAAAAGTAGCCTATGTGTTAATCCAGAGTAAAATCTATTTTCATTCCAAATTTCAGACAAATCGCCGCAAAATTGACAGTTTCATACAAACTTTCATCCCCTATTTTATCCCTTTGGGATAGAATTGATCAAAATCATTTCTTAGCGGATGCCTACGTCATAACATCTATCTGCATGCCAAATTTCAGCCTGATCCGTCCAGTGGTTTGGTGTGATTTAAAGACAATTTTTTATTCCTTGGTTCTTGGTACAAGTTATCCCTTGACTGCAATCTCACCTGGTGGTAAGTCATGATGAGATCATGATATAAGATGGAAGTGGGCTAACTTGTTATACTCGTAGGTAGGTAGGATGAACATTGAACATCCACAGCCATTTCGGTTTTTACCGACATCGTACCGGAACGCTAAATCGCTTGTCCGTAAGTCTTTATCGGTATGGTGGTAACTAGCCACGGCCGAGTCTTCCACCAGCCAGACCTGGACCTGTTTCGTTTCGTTTCGTCAAATTGATTATATTAATTTGATTGTTTTAGATAATTAGGTGATGTATTTGCATTTAATCCATTATTAATACACAAAAAAAAATAAACCTACTAAAACATTGTAGGTATGCAGAGTTTTACTCAAAACTCAAAATCTGTTTAGACTTTTTCAGGGCAATCTTGGTGCGGAGAAAGGTTGCATGAAGATTTGCGAACAACAAAAATAAGTACCTGAGACTAAGAACTAGGGATCCAGTTATGATGACAGATAGCATCCTCCCGTCCAATTGGTACCTACCTCAAAAACGGGAATCCACGACATATCACAATAGGCAAAAAGAAAAGTCGCTAACCAAATCTGACCCAAATCAAATCAAATCAAATCCTTTATTTGCTGATAAAGTTTACAAGGTCTTAACAAATAAATACAATCTGTTATGTATCACGCCCGATCGGCATGCAAAATATTATATTAGTTAGGTACATTTAAATCATTCCAGAAATTACTTTTAACACAATATTAAACAATTAAATAATGAACCCGTTTCTTTCAGCCCAAAATTCCTACTCTGTAATAAAATTTTCATGTTAATTTTTTTTCTATCCTGTAAATTTAGGCTAGTTACAATGAATTGAATGTTAGTTTTCACTTATACGTAGGTAGGTAATTCGAATTAAAAATAGGTAAAATTTTGATGGTTGTATAATAAAGTTGAAAATTTTTCCCCTTATTATAGGACCCATCTATGGAAGGTAATGATGGTTTAACGCAACGATATTTTATAATATAGATATGTTACGTGCCTATAAAATCATCGCAAAAAGTGATCAGAATGTACCTAGTTACTCCATTGAGCGAGTGCTTACATGCACAATTTTATGTTTAATTCCATTATATTATATTCATATACAGTTTTTACAGTTCCTGAACACACAACTCGACATTGTGTGCAATATGTAGGTACCTTCATAGACCCCTTACAGTTCTATAATATATATATAGACATAACATACCTATATAGATAGATGGGCACTCCTGGCTATCAGCAACATTAACTTGAAAAGCAATTTATTTTATCAAATACGGCAAACTAGAAAAGTTACTTATTTCAAGCCACGCCCACAGGGGCAGGCCACGCCTTGTTCGCACCACGCCCCGGGGAGACTACCCTGTTATATAACACCTTCCCGGGTGGTAAAAGGGAGGGTGGACGTTTGTAATACTTCTTTGCGATAAGCGCCTACAGACGTGCCAACTTGTCGCATTACTTTAACATGGTTCCAGTCAATCTGAACATACATACTGGCGGACGCCCGCGACTGTGTCCTTAGTCTAGCCTTCTTGCAAAATCCGTTCTTAGTGGTCATTTAGTAACAGTAAACTACCTCCCTGCCAAATTTCATCTTTGTGCGTCAAGTGGTTTTCGAGATTTAGTGATGAGTAACCTTTCGCATACCATTTATGAACCTATATAAAGATTATATGTACCTACATACTAGTAGACTCCCCGTGGTTGTGCTTGTGTTATTCCTATTCCCGTGGGAATAAGAAGATATGTAGCTGATGGTACTCGCTGATAATGTAGCTTCCCATTAGAGAAAGAATAAGAAGGTCTAGTAGCTTCTGAAGTCTTACCAAAATCAAATCATACGAGTAGACACCTATTTATTTAATGAATTGTACAAAATAGAAAATTCCTTCTCGAACACAGGTTCGTAATCGCTCGTAAACTAATGAGTCGTCAGGCTAGGCAGTGGATGTTTGCATCTACAGAGTGCTCAGACCTCACTTTTTGTAACTTCTTTTTACAAAGCCTCATTTGCTACGTAACCCCATTTCCAATTTTCCTACTGCACAAGCTTGCAACAAACCTGACCTGAATAGGCTTAAATAATAGTTAAAAAATATTACTTTAATAGTATCATCTTACGCATGTAGTGTTAAAAATGCATCCCTTTCAATGATTTCAAATTTAAAATGTATAATAATGAGATTTATTGTACAAAAATATAGAAAACTGCCAATAACGATGAGCCTTATTGGCAGTTTTCTATATTTTTTACAAGTCAGCTCTTGACTACAATCTCACCTGATGGTAAGTGATGATGCAATTAAAGATGAAAACGGGCGGTTTCTACACGACATCGTACCGGAATCCTAGTAAAACTAGCCACGGCCGAAGATTCCCACCAGCCAGACCTGGACCAATTAAGAAAACCGTCGCACGTCTGTTGCTATTCTAAACTACTATTACTTTTTGTCAAGAATAAGTTCCCAAAATATTGGAACGATTATAAAAATGGAAACCTTCATTACCAGCGAGTAACTGCGGGGGTCTGCTAGTATATTTATGAAACTACAATAAAGGTGGTTTGTGTCTGTGTTGGCTCATCTGTGGATGGTGTTGCAACATTTCAGCAAGTAGTAACATTTTCGCGGGAGGGGAGGGGGCGGGAGAAGTTTGTCTTAAGACAGGATTATTAAATTTATCTCGCTGGCCCCAACAAGATGGCCGCGCCACTTGCAGACAAAGAGACTGCGTTTATATATAAATAATACAAACCTTTAGAGTGGTATATACTGGTACCTAATATACTAAGTTGTAAAGATTAAATAAGGAGCTCCTCAGCAGTGGAGTGGAGTGCATAGATGCATAAACGCAATGTATACCCTGAGAATTCATTTCGTACCTGTATTGGAGGAGGAATTTCTCATTTTGTACGATTTGTACGGAGCCTACCCTAGTTACAAGCCTTGTGCACGCCACTGCTCCACAGTGGGAACGATCGTCAGGCTGATTGTCGGTGATCTGTCAGTGAGCAACTGCTCGTAGCAGTCGGCACGTAATGCGCCGCCGCGGGCGCGCTCCCACGGTGCGCCACTTACAGGACGATGTTTGTTTTACTAGCCGAGATCTACATCTATATTATAAACGATACAAGCGTCTGTTCATTATCGGATTTCCTAACTTATAGCAAATTTTGAAGCAATAGGCATATTATAACGACTAGCTGACGTCCCGCGGTCGTGTTCCTTTAAGAATACGGGGATAAAATATAGCCTATAGCACCAGGGCCCTTGGTTATCTAGCTACGCCTTTACGCATTGGGCCAAGGTGGTAGACTTTAGGTCTAGCTCTCTTCATAGTAGCCATTATTTAATGAGACGAATATCTTAGCATTCCATGGATTCACCGTGCAGGTACCGGGTCCATCGCGTGGTAGAGAGAAAAACACCGAGCAAAGTCCAGGTCCTCGATAAATCGGCTAACTAACACTGAAAGAATTTTTCAAATCTGACCAGTAGTTCCTGAGATTTGCGCGTTCAAACAAACAAACTCTTCAGCTTTATAATATTAGTATTGATTACGATAAACGTCCAATGACCAGATCTCCAACCAGGTCGAATCTACTTTAAAGGAAACTCGCGCCTATAGTGCTATCAGAATGGAGGAACATGGTACAGCAATAGATTATTCACGGATTGGTCAAGGATTGATCACGATCCCCAGTCATGAGGAAAGGACTGGAGAGATTAAATATTATATTTATTGTATTAGCGCGTCTTTTTAAAAGAGTAAAAAAATATCCAGATAAATATTTTATTTTCATCGACTTCAGTTAAGCCGCCAACGTATATTAAAACGTACAAATATTTTACAGCGCACGGCGTTTTTATCTCATATGAGAGGCGATTTAAATATTGAAATGTGCGCCGCCTGTATCAATTGTTTGCAAAACCGCCGCGTGGCCGTGACTATCGTGCGATCGGCTCACGACGCCGCTATCGCCCGACGATACTATTTGTGTGATGCTGATGGCCATGTCGCCCGACTTGTGCAATTGTTGCCACTATCCTCCAGATAGTCTAAGTGATGCAATTGTCCAATAACTTGCTGCTGTTTCGAGCTATTTTCATGTTCAAGCTTTTAAAACTTGAGCATTGTTTGCTATTAAAAAAACACCGACGTGTGGCTTGGAGCTGTGGGGCACAGTCAATCCAATATTTAAATACTCTAGAGATACCAGAACCTAGTATTCCGCACATACTAAACGCCCCCTGGTTCACCAAAAAAGAAGACATGCATAAGTATCTTGAAATGCCGAGTGTCACAGAAGAAATAACAGAAAACGCCATAAAATACAAACACAGACTGCAAGAACACACAAATAGTCTTTCTTGCTAATCACGCCTGGTAAGACCAAAAGGGCTAGATCGATCCACTGTGGAAGAATTGTGTGGTGGTACTGTCCACCACACAATACTTCCGCCAGATAAAAGGACCATAACACGAAGAGTCGCTTAATGACCTTTAACTTGAAACATTCTCTGAATGAATCATCATCTCTCTATGAAAAATACAGTTTATAGTCAAACGACTGATTACTGATAGATGTAACTGAAAACAAAAAAAAACCCGATTCCCACAACACTGAAGGACTGGTACCTACCCGTTACCACAAATAATAATAATTAGAATGTTAGATTTTTACACACGACTTTAAGAAGATATGTCAAGGATCACTAATCTATGGTCACTGGTCATGTTTTCACACACACAAATTACGTTACTTGTACTATTATCTATGTATTCTATGGTTATGGGTGACACCCGTGGTTTTATTAGCATAGTTCACGTTCCCGTGGAAACAAGGAGATATAATATTCTCGTAACTTTAAACTCAAAAATAACGTGGTTTTCTGTTGGTAATAGAATTTTCCAAATTGGTTCAGTAGATCCAGAATTTGGTACCCCTTCCAATTCATAAGCCCATAAACTTTACCGCTTTACTATATGTAGGTACCTACCTACAGAAATTCATACGGGTTTCGCTGACAAAGCAAAGCCTAGGACCTGTTTTGTCGCATACATGGTTTTGTTAAGGTTGAACATTGGGAAATACGTTGTCCGATAATCCAGAAACGCCTGGTGAAGACTTTTTGTTCTGATAAATTAATTTAAGTCTGAAGCCCAAATAAGGGCTTTATTTAGTTGAAATTGAACATGTACGGTGGTAACAACCATCCAAAAATGTCGATAACCATGCGAAGATACGCTGATCTCCTGTTAAGTACCTAATGAAGTATACCAACAATTAGTCGTAAAGGTTGCCAACGACAACTACGGTAGCAGATTCCACAAAATGAATGGTCTGAGAGCCTGTAACTGTCAGACTTTCGTGATTTTATCAAAGCTGTAAAAGTTGTCAGCCCATGGTCCTACCACAGGTACGTACAGCTCATACGTATGTCATTATGGAGACCTTTATAATTCAATCAACGGAGATCTTCGAAGGGTTGATTTAAAGCTATCTGGTGACTTGGAACATGATTTCTCTAATTATTCTAAAGTAAATAGTGAAATAATACGCTTTATCTATAGGTACTTCATCATCATCAGCCATGGTACATATCACACCAGCAGTGGATGTACATCCACTGCTGGTGTGATATGTACGATGGCTGATGGCCACTGCTGGACATAGGCCTCTTTTAAGTGATTAAGTTAAGTTAAATGGGGGGGGGGGGGGGAGTCAAAATCGATTTTGAAAAATTATTTTTCCACTAGAAAGTATCGTTATTTGTGAATGTCGTATGCCGAATTCCCACATTTTCCCACGCCATTTATCCCCACACAAACGGAAACTACGCGGATAAGATCCGCGGGTAGGGTTGCCAGGTCGCCGAAATTAAAATCAGTCAGTCAGACAGTCCAGTCACTTTGGCTTGACATTTGGGTAAAAAGGCCAGACAGCCTACATTAATGAGGATTTTGTGTACACCACTAATAATAGGGATGACATTTTTTTCATGTAAAATCAAGCATTTATGATTATTACCGTTCCCATACGTTACGTTACGTTACCGCTTGTCGTTCGCTCGTTTGTTAAATGCAACGCCTAACAAAAGCCGTACAAACAGGACACCGTTTATTTGGCCGGTCACGGAATAGAAAAACCTAACTGTGTCCGGCTTTATCCAGACACCAGGCAACACTATCCGCTGGGCGTCGGCTGTAGTGAGAAGGTAGGTACCTACTTGAATATGAACCTAATACTTTATAAAGCCGCCATGGTCTCAACTGCATGACTGCTTATCGTAATTTCCTAAGGTAGGAGGTCTGACCACCACCGACTTTCCAGTTCCAGACTTGAAGTAAGTAGTTGAACACAATTTGTACCGAGATAAACAGAAGCGTGTACCCGCGCCTACATTAGCATGCGAGGAGCGCTCCGCAGCGCAGACTCGAGATAAAGGTTCTGCCCAAATAAATCTTCACTGAGTACGCCACTTTACCATTTTGTGCTTTTTAACCTCACTCCACGTTGACATAAAAAACTCAAGAACCTTTTCAAATATAAAAAGTAATGGATGTCCATATGACTTCATCTGAGTTAAGCGATTTTAATTTCTTTATCTTAAGTGCTAATTAAGTGGAAAGGAGGTACGAGTATGCTAATTTTTCATTTTCCAGTAGTTTGACGGCCATGTCTTTAAGGCAGTCAGTTTTTGTGTTATAATTAGGTAATTAATGTCTGTTACTCTATAAAAGTCGATAATGATTTGGTTTGCTTCGTTTTGAAGCGGTTAAGAAAAAAAGAAAATTTGAAAAAACCCAAATCAACAGCTGAAGTTCGATTAATTTGAAATACTGATTTTATATTTCAAAAATAATATTATTGTGGTTTCACACGGACCAGCAAAAATATGCTGGTTGATGAGATATTATGATAACAATAATCAACTAGATGCAACCAATTGTCTACTTCAAGATTTTTCATACCATCAGCTCGCAGGACTGAGGCAAAGTGTAGAACAATCGAAATATTATGTCAGCTGCGTAGTCATCAAATAAATAACTGGCATTAGTAAAATGGTAGTGGAAATAGCAAGTAGTAAAGTTATTCTTTTTGATTGATTGATCGTTAATTGACATAATTTTGTCTTGTACTAATTACAGTTCTTGTACACACCTTTTTGCCCGTGCGGTGCTAGAAAGTTAAGAACATTACATAGATCTTGGACAGCGGAATGCAGAACTCAGAACTTTTTTTGTTTGCGCGGGTTATAAGTGTACATAGTTCTTCTATGAACGTTGGGGTTCCAAAGTGCTGGATTGGCGACCCCACATCGGAAAGTGTTGGTCAACCTCCCACTAGCTGGGCTGGATTGACGAAATTAAACGGGTTGCATGACTGTTGTGTTTGGAAGTCCATGCAAGAAGCCTATGTCCAGCACTGGACGTCCATCGGCTGTTAGTGATGATGATCATGGGTTATTAGTGTACTTCTCGCAACTATAAATATATACCTATATATAAAGCAAAGGTCCACTTCACTACAATTACAAGTTTTGAAGAAATCAATAAAGTAGATTTTTTTTAAATGTATCTCGTTGGAACGTATCCACGGCGCTGGCGTATAAATCTCCAGCAATAGGTAGGTTACGCTACTTTCGCATTTTGTACTTTTTAACGACACCGAACCGCATTTTTATTCAAAGTAGCCACTTAGTAAATAAAATATGTCCGTATCTAAAACAATAAACATCCCCGGGGTGGGTACGATCCCTTCCGCCGAGTTTCCTCCTTTTTGTGTTTTTTCAAAACTCGTGAAACGCAGATGCGTCGGGACAAATGAAAATATACGCGCGGACAATTTAGGGGCGCACTTTTCTTTGATTTAGTTTTCACGACAAAAATTCACGAAATAATTTAGTTTAGAAATATTATTGTATTAATTTTATTAATACTTATGTACCTATATGCTATCTACATTTGAGGATTTGTAGTTCGAATCGCGAGCCAAAAATACTCGGGTACATCACGTTGTATTTTCTGAAAACCTCATCTTTAGTAGTAGTAGTAGTAGTTTTATAAGGAGTAAATATTTTTCATCCCGGTATTTCCCTGGGAACGGGAGGGTTGTGATTTTTAAGTGTCTTATATACATACAAAATAATATATATGAGACATTTGACAGTAATTACCTATTTGATAATTATTCGGTATGTATATAGTAACTGCTATATTTTTTGACGGCTGTATATTTCTAAACCCAACGCCCACACTTTTATAAGTACATATTTATATAACAGCCGTGTTCCACTAGATAATCCCATAATAACTTTAGATTTTTCAATTAATAACGTACGTTCTCAAAATGTACGTTTAACATTTATTTGTAAATGAGTGTACCCCATTTTGTATTTGTAAGAACCTCTACCAAAATGTTTAGTTGTTAGCGAATTAGCATTTGTTTGGACTCTTTTGTTGTGTTTATCTCGACTTTCAACATTACTTCATAATATATTTTTTTCCTTAACTAAATGAAGCTAACTTTTTAAAATATACTCCTATCATAATTTCTAACAAGCCTGGTATAATGACATGATGACCTATTGATAATAATGACATGATGATACTGTTTTGATCTTTATTATCAAACTATTAAAACAAACATCAAATCAATTGAGAAATGTATGATATCCACCAGTAGGCACCTGATGACATTTGTTACATAGAATATCAATTTCAAAGATAGTGAATTAGCCTGCTGGATAGTTAAGGTTTTGTTAATAACTACGGGTAGATATTTTTTACTACACGACTACACCAGCTTAATTGCATTCCCCGAAAAAATTTTGGGATAAAACCAATGTATTCTGTGATAAAACGAAAAAAGTTGCTCATACCTATGCTATTCCAGAATTAAATTTGTTTATGTGCACAAATGTCACAAAATTATCGCAAAATTGTTGTGCAATTACGTTTATTAGTCGTTCATGAGTTATATCTAAATGACGTAACTAACTCGCCGACTTTGTTTTATTTACGAGTATGTAAGGTATACCCAATTCAAACATTGTAGCTACATAGTATTAAATCATAAAGATAATTTCCATCCGGTTAAATACCAGTAAAGACATTTAGTTACAACTTATAACTAGTAAGATACAAACGATTAGATCGTAACGAATGTTAATCGGTTCGCTTTCTGAAAGTCTGATCAAAATAACAACGACTGCAGATAATTGCTGTTTAAGTTTTCAATCGATTAAACATTGTTTACATTAGTAGAACATAAAGCAAAAACATAAATTTTAAAATGTTTTACCTGTTTGTTAATTGAGGTTTTATGATGGGTGGGATTCAAAATTAATGGGTCGATTTTCAAGTAGATTTTGTATTTTGATTTTGTTTGCATATCTACTAAACTTTCATGGTTAAATTTCTAGCACATTAGATTTTTTTTATTCTCTACAAGTTAGCCCTTGACTACAATATCACCTTAAGAGTTATGCGTTATGTATTCTTTATCACCATCATCATTATTAGCCGATTCTAACGCCGGCATGATAATGACCGGGACCGACGGCTTAACGTGTTCTTCGAGGCGTGTATTTAGCACCACCAACTTCTCAACTCCGAGTTGAGAATATAAACTGAAAATTACTTAGAAGAAAGAAGTATCTCAAAACCCAGACCCAGGATTCGAACCCAGTACCTCATGATCCAAAACCACTGGACCATCAAGACAACAGTATTCTTTATAAGCCCTGAGAATTTGAATGGTTTTCTATTTAGTTTGAACTATAAAAAGAAATTAAAATATTACTAATTTTTTTATCAATATTTTTAGATCATTGATCATTGTTTCTGAAACTGTGTATTGTCTTTGAAAAAGTAGACAATTTATGCGGTAGCGACTAGAACTAGTTCGAGTATGTAATAAGATTCGCACATAAATACATTTTTTATTATTAAAGATAAATACAAAATCGTGTGAAATAATAAGAGATGAATATAAATCATTATTAAGATAAATTGCCTTGCGTTGAACACTGAAATGAAAAGTTATTTATGTGTTACTGGTGTTTACCTATAGCGAGAGATAATTTGAATTGTTTGTGTTTTTGTTTCAGTGGAATAGATGACGTTTGTTATAAGTATGTAGATGATGTGTTTCGGTTGAAGGGCATGGTTGTCGGTGAAATTATATACGTATACTACACATCTACACGTAAGGTTTTCAATCCGTGGCACAGTTGATGCCTCAGATTGGAAGCTTTGGTGTATTAACCTAACGCAGTATTTCTTACTGTAGCAGCTATAATAAACGGCTCAACTCATGCAGCTTGATACAGAACGCCTTTTCAAACAAAAATATACTTAAAATTATAAAAAAACCTTGTAAGGTATGACTTTGTTACAAGTTTTCATATAGTATCTTAGGATGCAACTTTTGGATCGTCTTATTAAGGTTGTTTATTTTGACCCAAAGAGGGTTTTAATAAACTTAACGTGTGTTTCAGCTCTGTTAAATATTTAAATTATCTGTGAATCGAAAAGATTATGCTCAAAACAAACCAGTCACTCTGGATAAATTTCTTTATAGTCCTGTAACCCAATCGGAAGATGCTCGTACTATTATTACATTGAAAGAATTTTCCGGCACAAAAGTCGTAATTGCAGCTTACTGACTGTCTGCAAAATCTTTAATGTCTACTAAGAACAGTCACGTTTACTCCTAAAATTATACGTCCATAAGCAAAACACACGTCAGAACTAGAACTACCTTCGAACTACGAGTACAGGTTGTTTTATCTAAATAATCTCGTATTCCCAGTTGAAGCGCTGTTCACAGTGCGGGAGTGCGGAGTGCGGAGTGCGGAGTGCTGTGTGTGACGTCCCTACTTGAAGCGAACGATAACCAAATTCGTGTATGGCGTCAGCGGCGCAGAAAATGACGTGTCAACGCGAGTGTCAGCGCGAGCCGTGTCACACAGATTTTCATAAATATGCCGATATAAATAACTTAACTACGAGTACGTACGTCATAGGGATTGAAATATGTACTTACCTATATTTATACGAACAATGTGTAACCGAGTAAACGTTGTTTTTTGCCTTAAGTAGCTATTTAAAAAATTTGGGTATCCACCTTTATGACTTACGGCCGTTTTCAATAACCTACCCAAGATTACAGATAGATAGCTATCCTTGATTATCAGTAACAGTCAAACTAATATCTTTACATAGTCAAACTATCTGTCAGTAGGTTATTGAAAAGCAGGATAAGAATAAAAAGATAGATTTTCTTAACTTTAGTATTCGAATGACAGATAGATAGGTTATTGAAAACGGCCGTTAAAGATATGAAAACTAGATAGATAGATATACAAAATAAAATCTAAAAGTCGATGAAACGGCTTGTGCGATTTTTGTCCGACCGGCTAGAGGAGTATGGCAACTAACACTGTGACATTATTTTCGACCGAAAGCATTTAGTTGGTAGTGATACGGTTCTCAACAGAGTGGTCATGGGTACGATTCCCAGCATGAGTCACTTTAGGATTTTATACTTAATTTCCAATTTCCAATTTGACTCTGATCTGGTTTGGTGGTAGGCATCCGTCGTGGTTAGTAGATAACCACCCTACCGGCAAAGACGTACCGCTAAGGGATTTAGCCGATGCTTGCACAAGTAAGCTCGCTTCCATCTTAGATAGCATCGTCACTTAGCATCAGCGGCCTTATTACGTATCTCAGTGTACCATTCAAACAATGAGTCACTACATCGATTTTCGTCGTAATTATTTTCGTTTTTGTTATCATCTAACACAGTTATTTCGACGAAATACCTTGACTATGCCATTTGACATCAAATGGTAATGATGTTTTGTTTTAACAATCATCTGACATAAATATTTCAACAAAGCCAGTTTTTTTTTGTAAAAATAACGTTAGGTTATACTTGCTACTTCCACTACTACTATACTGATGTAATTTTACGTAAAGGACGGTAATTATGTTTTCGTTGAAAATACATGTTGCAAAAACAAAAATACGATGTAAAACGATATAGTGATTGATTAATATATGAATGGTACACCGAGATACATATGCAGGTGAGATGGCAGTGTAAGTTGAACACACGTTAAGAGGGGTTCGGTAATGTTAGCCGCACAATAGTGATATGCACAATAGATATTGATTGTTTCAACTTACTTAACATTTTCATCGAAAAAATTCAAGTAAACTTAAAAATAGGTTTAAGTAGATAATAAGTAACTAATGTAAACTTGAAAAAATCAGTAGGTCTACTATGGTGGTTCTCGAACGTGAAAGACTTATTTACCTACCTAAACCTAATAGTTCAGAACAAGTCCTAGTTCATAAGTAAATGGACAGTAAAAATAAATTATGTATAATTTATCTGAACAATATTAAAACACTGCTTATTATTTTCCTCTATTGTTATAACGTTAGAAGTTCTCTGGGTAGCAATGGCACAGAATACATGTAGCGATGGTAGCAGTGATGAGTAACAGGCAAAAGATGCGGCAGTAAGTACTCTTGTGATTCATTCTTTGTTTAGATTATCCACAAAAAAAACACAATTCCAAGAAAAGTCTTTGACTATCTGTAGAAAAGCTTGTACTGAAGTATCACAAAAAATATTTCAAACCAAAGCATTATGGTGCCAACGATTATAAAGAATAATTAAAAAAGAAACACTTCTTATGAACAAAGTGCGTAAGGCAAATAAATTAAGCAATCAAGTCCTATAATTTATTTTAATCTTACATTGTATATTACAGTTCGTTTTCAGTAAGGAAAATGAAATGAAATGCAAAAATATTCAAAAGTAAGCAGTCGAATCCGCCATGTTATTGTTACGACGCCACGCACGCCACCTAGCGGCTTGTTGTACTCACACGTCGCAAGATGGCCGCCCACACCGCAACTCCATCTCGCGAGCGCTCCATTGCACAAAGCACTCAACAAAATTGCACTTCATTCGCCACTCGCGGCCACAAATTCGCAACTCATTTCCATAACTATCCTCCAAGCACTCGCGGACGAGTCTCAGTGGACCACTGACCGGCAGTCGACGCGTCACTCGTTAATTAGCGCGTACTAATTAGCATGACGGAGCTATGTCTTCACCGACAGCGAGCCGTCGAATGAAAACCTCCACCATGTTGTTACTGAATTTTATACTCCATCCCAGTCAGCAGAGCCTCCAAGTTTGCCTCCTTCAAATTCGTTATGCATACAGCACCAAGGGCTGTTGAATACCGTTCGCGTTTATTTATGAACAGGCAAACTTCTGGTGGATGGTGGGACGCACGAAATACGATATAGGCTCGCCGCCCGGGCTCCCGGCGATACTGCCGCGCCGCGATGCATGCCTTCGCTGAAAAAGGGCTTTTTATGTATTCAACTTCACAACTCTGTAGCTCATCTGCAAGTCGTATTATGGACCTAATTAACAAGTTAATATGGGCGATCCGGGGGGCCGCGTCTGCGCACAGCCCCGCCGATGGCTCCAGAGCGATTTTAAATTTGAAATCCGCATCAGGCAAACATCCGCGAGTGGATCACATTTAGATATTTACAATTTACCTGCGCCGGAAATCTTTGAAAGTTTCGGGCGAGAGCGCTCCTGCGTTGAAGCGTTCGAGATTGCGATTTTGCAATGGTAAGGAGCGCTCACAAATTCCGCCCCTCCCGACACCCCCATCACAAAGTATAATGATATCGTCGCCGGCGTTATTATGGGAGTCGTCATAAATATTTCATAGAGCGAGGGCAGTAATGACCGAGTGACCGCCGGCCGCTGCTCGTCGGGTGGTCTTTCTCGGCTGCTACTTAGCTGCGAAATGATCTGTCGACACATCTCTCTTACAACGAAATCGTAATCTCTTCCTGAGCCCCATATACCCTCTTGTTGGTTTCGATCCAAAGTCTGATACCATTCGTTGGTAAAAAAAAAATTTCAAGATGTAATTTTCTTTGACCAACATAAGTAACTGTCTCCATTCTCCATCTCCATTATAGATCTTCCATTATAGATAACCTACTCGTAACATATGCAAAAGTGACTTTGTTAGGCTTTCACGTTTCACGATTTAAAAATTACATTAACAGCGAGTAACATTGCCTATAATTATATTTTTGTGTTACTGCGGGAATGGGAACTACACGGGTCCCTCACCTGGGGAGCCACCACCTTTAATATTACACCTACCAGTGTACCTACTACCACATTTAGCATATTGTAAATGCTCCAAATCTTCCCTGAGTTTTCAGTTTTATATTTGTTAAACTTCTCCCTCGATACTCTAAGAAGTAAAGTCAATCAGCTGCGCACTGTATTCGTTTACGAAGTTTCCTCTTTTTATTATCAAAAGAGCGAGAAATTACCATTCCTCGAAGAAATTACAATGTCGCTCGTTCGCAGAGTAGTATTTCTACTTACTGTTAAAATAAAAACAAATGTAATTCAAATAAGTGGTTCACTTAAAACATAAAAGTTAATCATCAGCTCATTAAAAGCCTATATTTTCTCTCTTATCATAAGGAAATTAAAAGCTTTGCTAAACCAAATTGGACCCACACATGATTTGGAATTAATTTTCATGCTATTTATCTATGATGATGTTACGAGATTTGTTTAGTAATTTCAAAGTACATAATAAAAACCATTTCAATTGACCCATAATACAAAATACTTATTATTGATATGTATGAAAAAAACCTATCGTTACTTCATTCGATTGAACACCTTTAAAAGGACGGAAAGGAAGAAGAGCGAAAAAGGGTGGCTCAAACATTTAAGAAACGCTTCGATGGATGGTGTGGGGCATCTAGTTAAATATAGGTCCGTGAAAAAGAATTTCACCAACCGAAACAGAATATAACAAATCCAGGACACATTCCTCAGTATTCTGTAGAAGTTTTTCCGTTGAATCAGTAATTCATTAGAGGAGCAAGTTTTCCAACTTTTCAATATTTTCCTTAGAAAGCGAGCGGCTCCAATAGATATCGATCGTCAGTGAAGGTGCTAATTACGGCGGCCACTAGCCGTCCTTTGATCACGCGCCGCTGATCGGTGCCTAACACAAGAGCGGACCGGACATTGGACCTAAGGTCGGTATAAATAGTATAAATACAATACAACATTTTGTATTTCGTATTTCATCATTTTTTGAAAATAAACACGTAGTCGGGGGACCCCCGTTAGAAAGTCTTTTTTAACTCCGAATGTCATCTAATCGAACTAATATTTAATAAAAAGGTTTTGTCGTACGCGATAGAGCAACAAACGTGACATTGACAAAAATATTTATTTCCTGCATTTTAAATAGGACTTCAGAAGAAAATGAGGCGCGTCATATGCTCTGCTTATTTTAAATGTATCTATTATAGTGTACGATCTTACTGGCGGACCCAGTCAAGTTACGCTTTGACAGTTACGGAAACCAATCGCAGGTTATACAGAACATACAGAGTTTTTAGCCACTTTTATACGTATATATATGAAGTTTTGGTAGGATGTTACACATCCGTGTACAATGTAAAGGTTTTAACATGGACTAGTAAAAAGCGCGTTAGAAGCCGGGATCGGTCGCTAGTTATAAATGGAACATCAAGTCTACCTGTAAGAGACGGTGTAAAGAAACGCAATTACCTGAAGTCCGTTTCACTCGCGAGCACAGCGCGCTGATTTCCTTTGACAACTCGGAACTTGTTACTGTGCCATATTAAAATTCAAAAACGACTGGAAACTCTGTCCCGATTTCTGAAAACATTATTCAGGGGATTTGAATAATGATTTTGTTTTAGTCTCCTTACCTGCGGAGCTGGTGGGAAATTTCATGACGTACCTTCTTCAATGAGGTACATAAATACATAAATATATTTTGTGGTTTTCTGAGTTTCTTTATTTATCTTATATCAAAACAAAAAGTAGGTTCTGTTTGAATTAAATTAACGGACCCGTCAGATGTCTGTCTGTCTGAAGTCTGAATGTTAGCTTAAAATTATTCAAGAATGATTTTTTTATATTATTTTTAGAAGTAGTAGTAGTAGTGGTGAGCTGAAAGAATGGGAATTATTAGTTATGCAGTGAAGATATGAAAAAAGAAAACATTTTTGAATTCTTATATAACCTGATCACAACGATTTTAATTTTTAATTTAAACGTCCTAAAGTTATGCGTTTACATAATACATTCAGCAATTTAAATATGAAACGTTTAATAATTACCTAATGAAATCATTTATTTGGAGATAAACCGAAGTAATATTTTCTCCAATATCTTCATCCACATTCTCCACATGGAGAACAATTTCTCCACAGTTTGCTCCGGCAGCTCTCCGAGCGCTCGCTTTAGTTCCGCCACACCTCACTAATGTATGCGGAAGATTGCAAAGGCGCTAAGTTCGTAACGTGATTTTTGGGACTTAAATGCTTTCAGAAACTCAATTTTACGGACATTTTCGGTGCTGGAGCTTATGCAGTGGACCCCTTTGTGTGTGTGCTCATATTTTATGTACATTTTATAAGATCACCTTCACTTCTCGTTGTACACAAACGTCCAAAACTTTTGACTTTCTATGAAAAGCTTAATCCTGTTTTAAAATAGATAGTGTTTATGATAATTTATATTATAAATATTACGTGCTTTTTATGAATTCATATTAGATATTTTTTTATGATACGTAGATAATAAATATAAAGTATATTTTGTAGTACAAAAATATTAATTTATTTTCCTTTAGACCACTTTAAACTAAGCTGTCAGGGCCAGGAATCATGATTCATGCGCGCGGATTGAACACTAGTCTTCGCGGATATGAATCGGACTTTTTTATCTTGCAGCTATTACGCATCAATTAATATTTGCATTCAACAATCAATATTAAGACAGTCACATGATATAATACGTCATATCATTATCATCATATCATTAAGGTATGTATAAGTTTTATTTCAATCATAATCATCAATCAGCTTATTTTGTGGGTACACTAGCTGGTCTTTTTTCTTTGGGTGGATTTTAAGTTTAAGTTTGATAATGTGGCGATCGCTATTAGATAATATATTTGTACCTACCTAATGATTTTGACGGATGATTTCGGTGCCTTCCGCAACGGGGGGATGATGATGATGTAATGAATTCCACCACCGACTTCCCAACTTCGGCCTTATATTTAGATCGAAAATTCCAATATTTCAAAGCACTAGCAGGACTAGAGATTTGGATCTTAATGGAATCTGGAGATGAAGAGGTTAACCACAAGACCTACAAGGCTGTTATTTCACGCTTACTTAGTAAAAAAAAGTCCAAGAGAGCCATTTGATCTGATGACAAGTTACCATATAGTTTGGCACCTTTGTTACACACCGGTGTACATAAGCTTATCGACTGCCATCCCATTACAGCCATTAAAATGCCACCACGCACAACAACGAAGCATTTATTGGCGACGCACTCGGCGTGGCAAGCGGGCGATACCTCACTTTAGTCATAAAAATGTTAATGTAGCAAAAACAAATAACGTCTAATGTATGCGCGGGGGAATTAACTACACCGTCTTGTTTGTCCCGCCATTTTTACCAACTCCCTGATTAAGATAAAACCCACCAAATTGAATTGTCCGTCCGAATTGATTTCGTCTCGTTTAATGGAATTGGCTGGTTGTTATTGGAATAATTTTATTGTTGTCTATTCCAGTTTACTCTGTCCATAAACTGGATAAATACGCGGCTCTCGTGGATATTGTGGTTTTAGGTACTCGTATGTGGAATGACGGCCATTCGCTTTTGTGTTATTACGTCCACTTATTTTTATTGCTGTATTACTTACCTGTAATGTGGTCTTCGAATAAGTAAACTTTAATTATACCTTATTAATTAGGCTTCTTATAATTCATTTATGCCATCAAGATGTGGTTTAAGAACTTAGTTATTTTTGAATAGTAGGTATCGTTCCCAAGACTGAAACAACTGCTTAAGAAGATGTTTGTTAGTTAGTTAAATCAATTAAAAAGCTCAAGACTGTCCGTACCAATTTTGATTTAAAACTACCATAAAATAATATTTTTTATTGCTTACTACAACTTACAGAATTTTAAGTTTTCATACATACTAGACCTATCTAATTAGGTACCATGACTTTTCAGGGAAGTACATCCCTGCCCCAAAGTTCATTGCTGATGTGCTCCGCTCCTTACTACATTATCAACTGACGGCAAGGTATTAACACCTACAACACCTACACCTAAGTTGATGGACGGCAGCACTTTGTACTTAAGTTGTGCTCTATGTAGGCCTTTCAAAGTGTTGGGTTTGTATGCGATGGTTTTACACTTCCCATCAAGTGGATCATTTGTGTTATAATCGAGATCTGTTAATTATAACTAGGCTTTAAAAACGATACCAAAGTAATATTAATATTTTCTGTTATCTTCTTTCTTGCGTATATACAGTATCGTAGGTGGTCTGTTACCTTTATATTGTGTAGGTCGCAGCTTATCGCGAATGATGGATGTTGGCGGAAAATATCGCCGCCAAATAAAGCGGAACGAACCTCCGTGAGAGGAGGCCGCAGATTTCGTATAATGAGGAATATCAGTAAGTAAGCCTTAAAACGTATACAAAATTCCCAATTCTAATAATTCCCTACATTTTAAAGGCTTAACAATGGGCTAAGACCTACGATCGCTAGGCATTCCTCATTTTATGAAGGCTTAAAATATGTCAGCCATAGGTAGGTAGATACTTAATATCTATGCTAGAGGCATAGACTGACAAGCTTTAACTTTTTTTTTATAAATAATAATAAATCTTTATTTATCAAAACTTCACATCACAATTATGGTTGAAGCTCTGCCTCCTGTACTAGTTATTACCGTGTTACATGAGCTTTATTATAGAATTGACAGCTTTTATAAAATTGACAATTATAGTTTGCATTAAGCGTGCTTTGTAAGCTTGCAGGTTTTGAGGTTCAAGACCAACGATATTTTATACTAGAGATAGGGCACTAGCGCATCAAAACTGAGGCGGACAAATGTGCTTAATTGTCTTAATTTCATTTAGTCGCTTATTAAACAACGAAAGCTATTTAAACACATAATACCTAAATATCGTCTATAATGTCGAGCATAAGAAGTGTAAAAAGTATATATACATGAATATGTAATGTAAGTAAACACAAAATTGTGCATGTGTGTGATCAGTGGAGTTGCTAAATTTGGATCACTTTTTGCGGTTATTTACGTACTCTATATATATCGTATATCTATAGTATATACACCGTAGGTACCAAGTAGGTGGTAGTGTAAGAGAAGAAGCAAAAGAAACTGTTTGGAGGTTTTATATATTTTCTTGAAAGAATCTTCAATGTCTATGTACCAGTAAGGATTGTTTACAAAGTATTTATTTAAAACACTAGCGGTTTTACTGGCGTTATCCCCTTTCCCGTGGGAATACGGGGATAAAATACTTGTAGCCTATGTTCATCAGGCCTAATGTAGAATGCTCATGGTGAAAGAATTTTTCAAATCGGTCCAGTAGTTTCAGAGCCTATTCAACTCAAACAAACAAACATTTGATTGTTTGTTTATTTGAATTGATTAATGATAATTTTATATTTAATTTGGAATATGAAGTTGACGCGGAGTCTCCGTCCCAGACCGCATTTTTTTTTATGAAACGTAAATGTTTTTCATTTAAATTGTTAATTAATTAACAGTTTGTAAGCTTTGTTTTCTAAAGCTCGTTACCATTTTTTCCTCTCACTTAATCTCGTTCGCCGTCGGTATGTAAATGTCTATGGGGTCCCTCCCCACAGGTCGGGACTCGTGGCGTTACAGCTTCTTCGGAGAGGTGATACACTAACGAGATCATTACCTTTGTGACGTATTCTGTGTGGAGAGGCTCGCAGACAAATTGGAACACAGATTCAAACCGTCTTGCGAGGTGAGGCGCGAGTGGCGAGTGTCATTGACAAGTGAACTCTTGGCATCACCTGATGTTAAGTGATGATGCAGTCTAAGATAGTCGCAAAGAACTTGGAAAGAGTACGGCATGGACCGTTTCTACAAAGATAAGAGTACCTACGTCTCTTACCAGTGGTTAAAGAGTAGCAACGGTCAAACCCTAGAATTAGACTAGATCAATTACAGTAATTGCATAATTCTAATTTGACCCAATTTGGAATGGAATCCAAGATATTTTTAAATCAAGCTTTTAGCAAAAACATCTTGGCTGTCTATTATTTTAGCGTTATTCTTTTGATCTCATTAACGACCTTTTAACGCAATTTTCAGATTTAGTTTAAGTTAAGTCTTGAACAACACATAGATTTTGCTTCATATTTATCGGATAAAATACATATTTTTCCAAAAAAAAAAGATTTTTTATGTGTTTAATAGAGTTAAGAATGTATAATTGTAGTGAATCAATCTATTAGAGATGCACACATGAGATAGCGGAGTGTTGACTGTTGGTCCACCCCTACTGTATGTATTGACGACCGTGATGACTGGAAGCCCCTACAGAAGGCCCAAGTCCTGCAGTGGACTCCATTGGCTGATTGATGTGATATTATCTACATTGTCATGGACATGGAAACAAACTTTGGTCGAATAAATCTTACTTTTTGAAAGTCGGTTGATAAACAAACCATTTTCAGGGTTTCAGCGAGGTTGTGCTGTAGACGATATAAAAAACCAATGTCACAAAATTACCATTTACAAATGAGCTAACACCGCGTATTATTTCAAAGTCAAAACGACGAATAAAAACGTGGAATTGATTGAAACGATCGAGACCACGGATCTATATTTGACTAGATACCGAACGACGTCTTATAAAGCACCCCCAAAATATTCGTCTACTGTACCTACGTACTGGAAGCTATTACTTTAGGTGATATTTAACCTTGGAGCTATTGAGACTTCAATTTATTAAATGTTTTCTTTTATTCAATTACAGGTGAGCCTTTGATTGTTGTCTTGTGACGATGCAGTTCAAAACGATAGCCAGAAACTTGAAAAAAGTACTACGCGGCATCATACCGGTCATTAAACCACTTACGTCTTAACTCATATGATGGTAACAAAACAAGCTACAAATGATTTGTACCGGCAGACCAGTCATGAGCTAAAAATTTAGCCCAAGCTTGAAATGAAATCATCGCCTCTCTATTGAAACTACAGAATTACGTGGCATTACTGACTCCTCAAAAGTAATCAAAGTTATTTATTAAACAAGCGGCGTCCATTAAAATGCACGTCCTTGATCAATACAATAGGTACGTATGGCGTAATGGGAGACTCGTCGAGACGCGCGGCGCGAGCGACGCTGGTTCGCGTCCGCGGCGCATTCATTTGAATAATTTGAGTGTTTTCCTCTCAAATACATCATTTCCGCGCGGGGGGCGCGATATTTTATACGAAGGAGGTACTTGTAAGTGCGTCTGTTATTAAGGAGTTGTTTTAACTCTTTGAAGGTATTGTCGCGTAGTCTATGTATGGCTTGACTTTAGTCGTGCTAAGTGAGAATGCTATACAGAGGAATAGCAATTTGTCTCCGTTAAAAAATAGCATATGTATCCTTTCTTTTTACGCTAGATATGAAGATCAAAAAGGTCAGGATTGAGGCGCGTTTACGTAGAAGAAGCCTATACTTTTTTGAGTAAAATGCAAATCAACTTTTTTTGCTGTCTACCTTGAGTCTTAAGTAGGAAAAAAACCATGATCTTTCGGTGTGTCGCACACACCGTACAAAACTCCAACAATTTGAAAATATTCCTAAAATAAATTATGGATTACCGTCAAAAAACCAATATAATGTAACATTGCTGGCACTTCGTTTCTATGCTTATCACCTTTGCCACAAGTACGTGGTTACTCTTCTTGTTCTTCAAGTAGAAGAATAAACAATAGAAATAACAAAATACCCGTAAATGTAATAAAAGCCATAGTAAATGGTAATCCAGCGCCGACCGGCCCTTATGCAAATCTTTCGCCCCGCGAGCGTAAAAAATAACTTTTTTCAACATCTGCAAGACAGTTTCACTTCATTTAGCTCCAAATGTATATAAAAGTTGAGGTGCTTCCCTCTCGGAGTGTTCTTAAGAAATACTTTGAATAAAACCTCGCATTCACCGTGCGACTTTGCGGACAAAATTTTTAAAAAAATGTTACAATACGATTAAATTTAAAAATCTAAAAAAATCTATTTTAATTTTAGTGTATTAACAGTGTTCTGAATAATTGGTGTATAAATAATGTTAAAGTCATGGTAACAGAAATGCCATATTAGTTAGAAAATAATAGTATTTAGCAGGCAGGCAGCAGGAAAATAAGACTATTGTTTGAGCTTTACTGAGCTGTTGTACCATACTCTTTCCAACTTAATACTGTAAGATTATATAAGTTTTTATACGATACGGTTATTTTTCTTTATTATTTTTTAACATTTTGTTCTATCCTAGATACCTACCTATCTATCCTATCCTAGATACCTAGATCACTAGGTCACAGGTATCTAACGTGGCAATTAAATTTACTGCAAGAAAACCTCGTTTTAAGATCTGGGACGATTACCCCTACATCTCTCCATTTTTTTTAATCTCTACCTATTGGTATGCTATTTTTCTTTTATTTAAGTTCATTCTGCCGTTAAAATAAAAATAGCGACAAAAAAACATTTTAGTGTGATATAACAAATGCAATTCTTAGACAGTCGTGTCTCGAAAATAACAAACTCGCAGTCATCGAATGGGCGGCTTTAAGAAGTTTTTTGAATAATGCGAGTGTTATGGCTCGAAATATGCTTCATTTGGCGCAAAGTTCCTCGCAGCGAGTAAACGCGGAAATCATATTCATATTTTTTCCACTTGAACTGCTTCCCGACGCTGAATTTGAATAAAGTGCGTCGACATTATTCTCTTTTAGATTACCTCCGTTTGATGCCTTGTTAACAGCGCTGCTTGCCTCGCAACTAGATTAATATTTATGTGTCTACTTATTGCAGTTTTCCTTACTTATTTATATTTATAGTGCTACATAATAATAGCTCTTCTGACATCACACTTCCTTGTTCCAGGTATGCTAAGTTTCGATCATCATCATATCATCCGACGTACGTCCACTCCTGAACAAAGGTCCTGTAACGGCTTTGAAACTCCACGGCACACTTATATATCTACTGTGTCCACGGTCTACCTAATAGGGGTCGATCATCAGCGAGCAATCTAATGCAGGGTCGCATTCCAGCACATTGGGACCTCATGATCTATCGACTCTCCGAACTATGTGCTTTATTGCTTCACGACTCGTTGAGCTATGTCGGTGAATTTAGTTCTTCTTCGGTTTTCTTAATTTCAGACTCGATCACTCAGAGATACTGTGAGCATAGCTCGCTCAATTGCCCGTTGAGTGACTCTGAGTCTGAACCTTTATAAGAGACTCATCGTTAGCAAGTCACAGATCGGTAGGTTCGCTGGCAACATGCACTGTTCGAAGACTTTCAAACAGTCACTGAGGAATTTTCCAAGTAAAGATCCTTGTGGTAAAGTAGATATGAGAATATATAGTCGCAATTTTAGTATTTTTGTATGAAAAAAATATATAGCAGTATTACATTTTCCGGATCAGTTAGTAAATAAATATAGACGTAATGGACTGCAAGCCTCCGATACCTCATTTTGTGAATGCAGAAAGTTTGTCAATGCTCCTCCATAGGCCCATACCTACTCGTAATTCCTTACCATTTGTTGTAGGTAAACACGGTATGTCTGGCTATCCCAGCTCTCGTTCTATAACTTGATTAGATTGTACGTCTTGCTGGCAAAGTTTCAGTATCTCCTAACCACGGCACAAGATTTTAAAACTAACGAGTTTGAACCGTAAAATATTACAAAAGCCAGCGACGCGAAGCGCTGCAAACTCCGAAGTATTTACGGAGCCAACTTAATTTCGACCCCGCAGCGACCGAAAGAAAACTTACCTCGAAATTAATATTTCTTTCATTAAAACCTTGTAATATTTTCTCTGCTGCATGCATAAGTAATGCCCGATGCGGGACGTGCGGAGGACTCGATAGGGATATTGTTTCTATTTGATTTGCCCGTCTTCTGCCGTTCGTTCCTTGTTTGATCTAATTGCGTCTGTTAGCTTAAGCGTTTGTTCTACAAGTATTTTAATTCCGAGCAAAGGTTTGCCGAAGTCGCCGAACTTGGCAAAAAGATGAGCAAATATTTTTGCCGAATCTTTGACTTGTAGCAAATTGAATTGATTTAATAATGTTGTGGTGCTTTTTTAGGTTTAATAAGTTCAATTGTGTACTTGGAGTTGGGAAGCTTGTATTGTTACACCCCTGTTACCTCGGAGTCTGAAAAATTCTGATAAAATCATTAGCGTCACATATACCCTAACCGTGCCAACCTGTATTGGTACAGTGTTTTGGGTCTAAGCTCTATATTTCCTCTCCTTTAAGGAAGAAGACCTGGCTCTGTAGTCAGTTAAAATTGGTTGATATTGATGATGCACTTAAATAATTTAAAACAGATTGTTTGAAATAATATTTGTTCTGAAAACTTTTTGTTGTCCACTAGTTCTTCATACATTGCATTCTATGCTAGTACATATTAGAAACTGCAAACGAACTCCAAGATTTCCATCCGTTAAGTACCTACTCGTAAATCCGTACTCTATAACCCTTCCCGCCTTAGCAAGGATCGCAGGTGTCAGTTGATTGATTACCTTTCATCCGCTATAAAGGATTGGGTCGGGTCATGGAACTAGTACTGAGCTTTCTTTCTTTCTAAGAAATGTTCAGTGAAGGGCTTGGCCCTGCAGTGCGTCGTTAAAATAGGCTGAGTGAATTCTCAAATCAACGACAAAAAGTATTACAAAATATTTAAATAGACTGTATGTATCATTTAGAACATTGCCAGAAGTAATATCTACTACAGTTTTTACTAGTTTTGTAACTCATATCACATGAGGTTTATATCATTATTATTCCTGTTATGTTGTGGGGGAAAAATCAAGAAGCTGAAATAATAGTGTTGGCACATTTTGGACACGAGTGTGTCCGGAGTGTCCTCGTCGTAAGCTATGTGCATACATTGAGTCGAGAGCCGAGATGTGACAGGAGCTGACGCGGGTGACGCCGGCAAATGTGGACGTACGACCCGATCCGTGCATTTTGTTTTTCTCTCAACGAAATGACGAAGTTATATGCTACTGAGTCTGATTTCTTTTCAGTCGAGTTGGTCTGTCGTCCCATCAGACTATGTGAAGGAATAGGTAATATATTTATATTAATGAGAAGTATATTTTCATGCACACAGTTTTGCATTATATCTCCTGCTAAAATTCGGTATATTATAATGCAAGGTGCTTGGGGTTGTTTTGTTAAAACCTTAGCTGGTTTCGGTTTTATCATTTATTTTCTTTTGTCATTTGTCAATCAAACAACAAAAGTAACTAATAATAATGCTTGACTACGATTTCACCTGTTGTTGACAAGACAAAAAAACATTACAGCCGATTTAGAAAAGAAGTCCTTCTAATATAGAAGTACTTCTTTTCTATTTTTATTAAGGTTGCTACATGTATAACCTTAATAAATATGTATTTATCAAATTATAGCTTGTTTCAGTGAAGCGAACATTAGCACGATATTTATAGATATGTAATGGTATCGACGAGCCATCACGCCCGGGCACCATAATGTGAGGTTGAGCAGGGATCACAGCGCGTGCAGCAATACATGACAATGAGTTGCTTCAATCTGTTCATATCTTTGCACTTCCAACCTTGTCCCTGCACTAAATCGTAATATCCAACGGTATGAAGAAGGAAATAATAAAATTAAAATATCCTTCATTCAAATTTGGTTTTTAGCATCATCCAATAAATTATTTATTTATGGACAGAATACATAAAAGTAAAAGGTAAGGATAAGATGGTGACAACGATTAATTGTTTCAGGGTAAATCAGAAATACCATTTTTTTTTAAGTTTTAACTCATGATTTATCTAGAGATAATTATGATCATTTCATATTTATCATCAAATCAAACTTATATGAGGTTTTCACTCATCAGGAAAAGCGTTTTAACAAAAAATACTTAAAATCTGTTTTAAATCAGTTAAGTAATATTACAAAGCTGTTAATGAAATACGAGTATATCGACAATAGAATTCAATGTAAAGAAAAGAATATTTATTCATTCAATGCTTATTCATCAGTACTTATAACAGAAACAGAATAAATTTTATATTTATTTACCATTTATTAAAATTAATTACATTATATTATCACACTTTAAGGGAGCCTTAAAAGTTATTTAAAAATACATCCTCATTATCAAAATGAATTCCTTCAAAATTAAAAAGTCATTATAGTATGTGCTTATGCCTACTTTTTGTGGCACATAACGACTATACGATTACAATACATAAGAATATCCAGAAATTATGTAATGTAAGTATATTCTGTGGCTGTAGAAGGTAATTTTACTTTTTCTTGATTCATATTTATGGCGTCATTCGTTTTAGGTATATGCCAGTTACATCCCAACGATACATGGCTTCTCTTCTAAAGTATCATCATAAACTACGGCGCTTACTCAGTTTTGGAAGTTGTTCCGTAAACTGGTTTCCTGAGGCATCAAATTCAACGTTTCTGGTGGTTTTATTGCGTGAGAGAAAGACCAGGTGAGCGATATTAAAATGTTTCATGTAAATTTCAGCCGTTGCGCGGTTATATTTCAGGAGTTAAACTGTCTGGCTGCCGAATTTGGTATTCATGGAGGACTTTTAGTTCCCAACTTGGTCTTTTTGTAAGAGATTTTTATTTGCAAAATTCGGCTCGGTTTGTTTTGCCTAAAAACAATAAATTTAACATTATTTTCACGCAAAGATTTTCTCATTTTAAAGATGGACTCTTTTCATAAGGGGTCTGATACATGTCATGTATTTCTGACAGGTTTGTATCGAAACGTTCAATCACTTGGGGAACTTTACTGACAAGATATACGAGTAACTATAGGCCATTGTCGATGTTAAATATTCTTAGCCTTAGCCTTAGCCGTGCACTCGTGGTGAAGTGGTCGTGGTTACTATGATGTATGATGCGATGTATCAACACTTTTGTTGGTTGATAGCATTGCGGGATAGCACTTGGCTATTGAATCTTGGGTAGCCGCTTTCATGCTTTGCCGTTCATAGATTTGAATATATTTTTCAGACCTTCCTCTCATCTGGTCAATCACTCAATCTTCTAAGATATAATAAACATTTAAATTCATTCAAAAATCGACTGTAGGACATATTCGGTTAGCAACAATGTATACCTTCAAAAGTGCCCTAGAAAAGGCGTAATTCTCTTACACCTTTCGTAAAGAAGATAATTTTTGACAAACTTCCAAAGTATTAGAACAACAGAGGTGTGTAATCCTTCCCCGCGGTTATTTCAGTGTCGGAGGGCATGAATATGGAGGCTGTTAATGAAAGAAAAGAAGAGGTGTTAATCTTGAAAGTTGAGCGCCGAGTTTTAATTAATACAATCAAAACAACGACGGGGGCCCGCGGCTTATATCGGACAGAGCGGGATTTGCATTTCAATTTTATTCGGCTGACGGCCGCGGCCGGGAAACTGGAAAACTGGAAAACCAGGTGTGACATCTGACACCCGGCCGCAAGGGAATTTTCCAAGTGGCTTATCCGACCCAACTGACTTGTATGTAGCAGTAGCAGGTGCTGTTCGAAATTTGACGGCCGATTGACGCTGTGGGTATCCATCCTGCAAATTTTTCATTCATGGTAAAATCTTTACAAATAGTCAACTGGCGTGTCAAAAGTGCTTGTAAACTGAGCCTACTTGAAATAAATGATTTTTGATTTTTTTGATTTTGAATTACACAAAATGGATAAAGCTTTTCCAATTTAGGTTTTCTAATGAGTTCTCCCATGTGATCCCGTGATAGCCCAGTGAATATGACCTCTGCATCCGATTCCGGAAGGTGTGGGTTTGGATCCGGTCCGGGGCATGCACCTCCAACTTTTCAGTTGTGTGCATTTTAAGAAGTAAATAACACGTGTCTCAAACGGTGAAGGAAAACATCATGAGGAAACCTGCATACCTGAGAATTTTCTTAATTCTCTGTGAGTGTCAAGTCTGTCAATCCGCATTGTGGACTATTGGCCTAGCCCCTCTCATTCTGAGAGAGGAGACTCGAGCTCAGCAGTGAGCTGAATATGGGTTGATAATGATGAATGAGTTCTCCTGCTAGGCAGTACATTTTTTGCATCTATGAACTGCAAATTAATTGTTAAAATAATACATTGTTAAAATAATCTGAATATATATTTATCAGATTTAACAGAAGAAAAAAAAAACGTGAAAAAAGAAACGTCAAATCCTTAGGTGAATAATTGAATAAGAAGTTTGAACTTAGTTACACAACAAAATCAATGAATTCATCGAAATTATGCAGCGATACAGCTGTTGTTTTTCAAGCGTTGACAGATTTCAAAATTTCAATTTTAAATAGGAAACCAACAAGGTTTATAAGAAGCATATATCACGTGTCAGGAGCAAAGAGCTCATACATATTGTTTACCCAGTCAGTAACCTTCTATTTTGGGAAAAAACCCTAGTGTTTTATGCATTTTTGGATCGATTTCAATACAATAAATATACACTTCGTGAAATCTATTCTTCACGATCCCAGATAAATAGAGTGGCCGTTGATATATTATTGCCAAGATTTGCAGTCACAAATGAAATGTCGACTGTTCTTAATTATTTATTTAATTTCATCTAGAATTTCAATAAATTTAAAGGAATTTCTTTTTATAAATTTTCTAGATGTTTATGAAGGTATCTCTCAAATATTTTTTTTTATTTATTTACAGAAACTTTACCTTAGACATTACAGTTGCCCAACTCGTCTTACCGGACTATATTACCCAATATATACAGGATGTCCCGTAAACTTTACGATATATTTGCAAGGTGATAGCTAACATCAAGGTCTATTAATATAACGCAATATTGATTTTTGTACAAAATTCAAAAATCCTTGCCTTCGATGCAGGTTAGTCATAACATGTGCTGAAAAATTACTTAGGCGTTGATTTTATACTTGGTTATTATTTTTGAATAGTTGTATCAAGTAATCAAAGTTCAATTCTTTCAAATTTTCTACTGAAAACTATTTTTTTTCTAAAAGAACGGGACTAATTACTTTTTTTATGTCTAGCGTTTTTTTTTGTATGTACTTTTAACGGAACATTTTTCACATTGAAAACTATTGCAATGTTGTAAATCTGGCTTAAAAACATGTACGTTTAATGGGGATTCCAAAGATTATTTTTTCAAACACTTCGTTACACAATCGTTACCTATCAAAATTTCACTTAATAATATTTAGTTTAATACACTACACTACGTAATTCGAGTCAAAATCAAATTATATTTAACAAATAATTTAAGGTTTTTGTTACTAATGTAATAAACTGGATTTGAAAATGAGAACAGTAACTAAGTATCTTTGAGATGGTTTATATCAATGTATAAAAGGAAAAACACGTAAAAGGGAGAATTACCATAATACACTCCTGCGGAGTGAATATGAGATATTCAATTTAATTAGGTTGGAAGGTGTAATAAGGCTTTATTGTAGGGTTTATGTCTTTATCCTTATTCTGAGCGGACTTCAAGTGGGTTGGTATGGAAAACGTATGGGTTTTTACGGGGCAAAAAGAATATAGCTCTTTGTTCAAAATTTATTTTTGCTTTTTTTTCTAGTTTTGGTCATAACGTTAATTTAAAGTAAAGAAGTGTTTTTTGTTGTTATTTTATACATCAGTTCCACAACTGAAGTGGCAATGATAGTTTATAATTGTGTATTTTATAAGTCGAAACAACTTGCAAGTGCTTTTCGTTCCATAGTTCCTTTTTAAAATATATTTAAAAACACGTAATCATGATAGGTTGGGTTAAATAGGCATACCTAGAGCTATCCGATTCTAAGTATTACATTAAATTAGGAAAAAACATACACTCTCGTACTTATTTAGGTGTGGGACCTCGATTTAACGCTGTGTGAGTTGTATAATTATACATATCAGTGGTTATATATGATATAGGTTTTAATTTCAACCATCACGCGTTCCCGAGATAAAGGTTCTCGATCTTAACAGACAGGCAGACGGACGGACAGACAGCCAGACGAACAAACAACAAATACGATCAAGAGTTCCATTTTTTATCTTTTGAGGCACGGAACTCTAAAGACGCGCATTTCTAAAAATAGCCTTCGTGGTCGTAATCAGGCTTCACCTACTTAGTTTATAGTTTTTGCGCCAGCGATCGCGATAACCGCTCGTCGCAAGCATCGCCGCAACCACCGCATCCATCGCGTCAGCTGATCTTATCCGCCTGCTGGCGAAGGCTGACGGACATCTGTCCTTTATTTTTACATCCGCCCTTTATTTCAGTGGCAGAAATAAAAAGGAACTTAAGAATATCGCTCAATGCTCGGATATTTTTCAAAGCTTTCTCCCCGCGTCCTGTTTTTATCCTACTTGACTCCTAATGTGGTGAATTCATACATGAACAATTGGGATCTGGAGTGTTCTCGGCCGGGGGTGGGAGAGGTGGGGGGGGGGGGGGGGGGTTACGATTGCGTGGGAGGTGTCCGTGGGTAGGGGCTCTGTGTACTTTGTGTTGCGATGTGTTATTTTTGAGATAAAAATTGAAGAAAATGGATAGAATTTATTTTTTAAATAGAAACTTAAATGTTTTTTTTAGGTTTGTGTAGATGTTGAATTAATTTTAAAATCGAAGGGTGTTTTTAATTTCTTGTGCTTTTTAAATTATTTTCTATATAATATTTTATACAGTGATAGGAATTGAATTATTTGACACTTTTCACGTTGTCGTGTAGGTATTTACTTACTTAGGTACCTAATTTATGTATTTCATAGAAATCTTAAAACGAGATTTTAGATTAAGTACCTTTTATAGGTAGTTTTCTGCTGATCAAAAGAAAATATTTCTTTTATATTTCATTTAATCGTCATTTTTGCAACAAGCTATTAAAAAATAATAATATTTAAAATTAGAGAACCTGGAAATGTAGTAAGTAGGTACCTAATAAAAAAGTAAATACTGCTTTTCAATTATTTTTTAATAATGATGGTAATTACTTATTAAAAGTTATCAAAAGCTCCATGGTTTTCAAAGTTTTGTTACGAAAGACATGACTGAAATTCTCCTGGTCTAGGTTCTGAGATCCGATTCCCAGTCTATAGACTAATTCATCATCATTGTAGGCCGATGGACGTCCACTGCTGGATATAGGCCTCTTGCATGGACTTCCAAACAAAAAGGTCTCGAGCCGCCAGCATCCAACGGCTCCCTGCGACTCGCTTGATGTCTTCGGTCCACCTAGGGGTCGACCAACACTGCGCTTTCCGGTTCTGGGTCGCCATTCCAGCACCTTGGGACCCCAACGTCCATCGGCTCTTCGAACTGTGTGGCCTGCCCACTGCCTGAGCTATATCACTGACTTTAGTTCGTCTGCGGATCTCCTCATTTCTGATTCGATAGGTAGAAACCCCAAGCATAGCTCGCTCCATCGCCCGCTGAGTGACTTTGAGCCTTCTTATTAGGCCCATAGTTAGCGACCAAGTCTCGTATCCGTATGTCATCAGACTATTTAACTGATTAGACTATGTAGACTAATTAATTAATGTCTCACATCCACACTTGAAACAAACTAAATCTGAACAAGAACATTTTTCAGTATTTGCAACTGATCATTTTCTGTTAATCTGTTTTCTAATAATTTTGAAATTCATATGCCAAATTTTAAAATGCCAGTGTAAGTATGTTGTTACAGTGATAAGCGAAGCCGAAAACTTATAGCTACGAGGGTTCCAAACGCGACTGAGAAGAGCTTAGTTTGTTGAAACTCAGTCAGGGTTCTTCAATCAAATCAAATAGGCATGTAAAATACTGAAATAAGTCACATTCTGGTGTAGGTACCTTCAGAGGCGTGCACTTCATACAAGAATTAATACCCTAAAAAATGTTTCGTTAAAGTTCATTCAATGCAAATTTTCCCAGTTTGGTTAAATGGTCTTACTTGTGCATACCCTGATCAACAACTTGATGCACGCCATTGGGTACCTTACTAGGTAGGTAGGTTGCGAGTAATGTTTCTCGACTTGTCCCTGGCCGTTAGCTACGAAGTGCCGGGTCGTATCCGCCCCCGCTCGCGGTGCGGTATACAGCGAGCTATGTGCACATACTTCCTGAAACTGAAACCAAAAGCTAATAAAACCTTTCTTTCTCTCGCCATTTTATACCTACTTACTGAAATACGGAACAATTGGATGGTGCCCGGGATTTAATATTAACATAACTGTTTTTAATGATTATACAGTGACAATATGATAATATAAAATTGATAATTTTGAAAACCCTTCGAAAGTCTTGAAATTATTAATTACACTCTCGATCAAGTCATCAATATTTTTTTTCAGTGCGCTTTCATTTGAGACTCCACTCGAGTATTTGCAGACAATCGGTTATTCTTCCCCACTTTCAACTCCCTTTACTTGTAAACGGCTCAAGTGATTTTCTCCAAACATATTTAAGAACACTCGCCCATAAGTCACATTTTATACAAAAGAAACTAAATTGAAATCGCTTCATTCGTTCGAGATCTATGGTGCCACAGACAGACTGACAGACAGACACGTCAAATTTATAGCACCCCACTTTTTGCATCGGAGGTTAAAATAAATTACAAAATGTGACCATAAACTATACCTACCTCATGAAATGCAACCGCATGGACTCTCCTAATACAATACTTCCCTAATATGGTACTTCCCTAATATTTTTTTAAATATTTTTATTTATAGTCTTAATTGGAATGACTTTCTAAAATAATTTCCTTATATTGGATATCCTGAAATCAGAATTGCTAGAAAATTCTCATCTCAAACAGCACCTTGACTTTGTTATTCTTAATTGTCAAACCCTTTTGAATGGGTCAGGCGGCACGCCTCCCTTCTTATAGTTAATAAAAAAAATAGTGTACCTAAAGCATTACAAGTTTAGATGCACCACGCTGTTCCCATGTGGGTTGGCGGGATTGTGTCGGTTAGACTGAAATCTCTTAAAATAAAGAAAAAAAATAATTTTATTTACAAATAGGAAATAAATTACAGACGCGGCAAAATTTGCATGTCTCCTAAAATGGCTATTGGATGGACACTTTTATGAACAACGTTAAATTACCTATTACTATTATTACACAACTTCTCAGGTCCTCATTATTTGAAGCCGCTTGCCTAACCATTGGTCCAAAGATGCAGAAGTTTACTTACAGTACCGGAATCGTAAGTCAAAATCAAATTTAAATGAAGGAATAGGTAGATAGGTACCCTTTGCTTAAACGATAACCTTTTCAGAACATTAATATTCCGTGCGACGGTAAAAGTGGCGGTAACACAAATATCTGCGGCCCAGCGACAGCTAATGAAAGTCCGCGGTTTTCCATGATTATTCATGCCTCGGCTGCCTCCAGCTGAACAGATTCATGGCTCGGCTTTACAAGTTTTCGTTGAAACCTCATTCTCATCGCTCACTAAAATAACTTCTAAATTAACTATTAGGATCCCTTAAAAAATAAGGTTTGTTTGACTTCTGAGCACTTTAATTAACACAGGTTTTATTTTTCTACTTCGATAGTCAAGTAACTGCAACGATGTAAGATAGGAACGTATTATTGACAGGGTTTTGAGCTAGCTCTCTCAGAGGAAAGTCCTAGACTTAAAAGAACATTGGGATGGACCATCTCTATAGAGGGGTGACGCTTGTACTTATAATCAACGACCAGCAGATGAAGGTATCGAGAGCTCCTCAAAGTCAGCGAAGATACTGTGTACAGATAATTGTGTTGTCAAGATCATTGTCGTGGAAACAATTTCAATACCAACTTGACTGCAGAAAATAAATAAGCATCGTCGTATTGGCCTTTAGGGTCTCGTCAGGGCTTTTGCCAAGATCCCTGTGTGCCCTTATGGTATGCCTGTAAGTGGGTATCACAACAACATATGATAACAACAGCCGCCAATTTATTAAGTAAAACTGCAATAAAATCTTTCCGCACGACCAGTCAGATAAAGTTAATTAATTTCCCGACAAAAGTGCGGCCGGTGGCGCAATTACATTAATGGAGGGGAGTGGAGGGGAGGGAAATGATAATGTGGGTGGCGCGATTTTCCCCAGGTCACTGTATCTCAATGAGACGAGACCGAGGCCGATGTGAGATCTGTGCCTGTGGAAATAGCTATGGAAGCGTACAAATGTTTCGTCTTTTACAAGCTTTCCTTTAACTTGCAATATTGATTAGACATTGCGATACTGACTTGTTAATTTAAGTATTTTGCTTTTCTCCGCGTAAAATCGGCGAATCCGCCACTCGGGCCTTCAACATACGTTTCACACTGTTGTATCCTCCGATGATTTTGTTTGTATTTTTAAATTGACATTACAATGAAAAAAGTGCCTTGCAATTGTTACATTTTCTACTGTCTGTCAGTATAGGTATCTACTGTCTTTCTACTCCTCCTTATTTGGGTCTACCTGCCCACGTTTATAAACATATTTTTGACTAATTTTGAAAGTTTGTTACAAGAAATATTAAGTTAGTAGGTAGGAACCTTTAGCTACTTCTGAACAAAGGAGATGGTCCATTTTAGGTCCACTCTAACTGTACTCCGTATAATTAAAATTTAAAAAATACAAGGTTGTTATTAAAATCGAATTAAGTGAATAAATCTAACTAAATAAAAAGAAATAAATAAAATTAATACCCAAGTTTTTTAGTTATATCAAGATGGCGCCCATACAGCAACTATGACATGACAATTGAAAGCAAACGTCAAATCGACTACTGCATTGAAAACGTCATCAATCCGCCATTATTATCCTTAATAGTGCTGCATTTCTTGGAAGATAATGAATATTATTTCGAAAGAATTAAAGTAAATTCGTATAACTAAAAATAGTTAAAAAAACATTTTCTTTTATTTCCGCCTGGGTACAATGACTGATCTTGGGCTCCATACAATTTTGGACCATCTCCTTTGGATCTATTCCGATTTAAACAGGCCAGATCGTATGTACGAGTAAAAAATTTAAGGCTTAAGATTTTTATAACAGTTTTATTTTGTGCGAGTTAGATTTATAAAATCAAGAAACAGACGTCAGAAACTATTTTATCCCCTCGACAATCCGGCATTGCTTTATACAGTCGCGACCTCTAAAATTATGCGCGCCCAAGCCCCGAAACTTGTAGGTGGGCAGTAAAAAGCATCTTCTTGGCGTCTGTCGCAGTCAGGCCACTTGTCACGAGAGCGGTGATAAATCGACTACTAGCGACATCTCTCGCCTGTTACTTATAGTCCCCTTATGTATAACCCGACAAACAAAATACCCTCAGTTTTACTACTGCCAATGTAAATTAAACCTTATGTGCTAGAAATTGGGTGTAAGGTGTTGTTTTTCAAGTGCATTCAATTGTTATTTTTGGTGAAGACGAAGGGAGACACTGTAGCGACATCGCAGTAATGGCCGCGGTTATGTCGTCGTTATGATAAATTTGCGATTTAATTATGTTTTCTTGGGGACAAGGGAGTAAATCTGTAAATGTTTTGTTTGTTTTATAATTCGTTACGCACTTAATATAACAATATTAAGTTTCTTTCGGACGAAAACAGACTTACAAGGGCATCAGCCAAATTGAATTTATTTTTTGGCTCCGCAACCGCTTAGATTTTAAAATAACTGATTAATATTTTTAAAATTTAAAATTCTGTTTGTAAAAAAAGGTTAAACAGTTAAAATTCTTGCCGGGTAAAAAAGCTTTAAGCTTTTTGAATGACATAGCCTTTAATATAGGTATGTAAGCTGATATGTAGATCCAAAATAAGCCTTATTATCAATAAACAATCAGCAAACAAAATATTATTAAACCCAAATCTCTCGTCTCATTGGATCGGCCATCATTCACCGGCGCGCAGTAATCAATCTTGGCTATTTTCTTTACCATTATTTAGTTCCGCCTCGCGCCGCTAGATGGCGCTCACCTCATTCATTATGCATACTGATGACCTGCAGTAATGAGGCTTCGGCGGGGTTTTCTTAGGAAAATTTGGCAACAGTGCGCGCAGATTAAAGAAAGAATGGTTTGATAAAGGAAAATACAGCGGTATTTTGCGCGGCTACAGTTTGCACGTCGTTTGCTTTAATTAAACGGTTGTTCTAGCTGCAGATTTTGTGCATATTTTAATAAATATTATGAAATTGTAAGATGAGCTGATATTCATGATTTAAAAATATTATCTACGTTAAATATAAATCTACTCTTTCTTTCTTTTTATTACAAAATAAAACATATTACATATAACTACCTACTAAAGAAAATATTAAAAAAAACCTGCTTTTCAGTCACGGAGCTTGAGCTAAAGTTTAAGCTCCAGAATAGGAGCCTCCTCAAAATACGCACCATCTCAACAATTACTGCCTACTGTATCAGACCTAACGAGGTATATTGCTTGTATGTAAAATTTCATTACTCATATGTATATTTTCACCTTATTTTTTTTCAGCTTTTGAGGTTTATCGCAAATAGATATAATAATAAAATAATTGTAAAGTATGTTCGAAAAATAATGTGTAAAGTAATATTTTCCCAATGAAATAAATTGTGGTGTATAAATGTATCATCGATCATTACAACTACTACCTACTAATAAACGCGAGGTTCCTACATATATCCAAATGATAAAATAATAAATTGATGTCAATCTACTTAGCAATGTAAAGCGAACGAATCTACTATTTATAAATCTAGATACTAAAATATAAATTACCGAGAAATTAATTAAAGTTTTACTACATTATTTACCTTTACATACATTATAGTACTACATACATAAACATTACCTTTACATACATTATAGTACTACATACATAAACATCCCCAAAATGTTTAAAGGTAAATAAATAGCCCCGTAGGTAGGAAATTGCGATGTTGTTCCAGCACTTTAAAATTCCAATAAAAGTGCAAAAGTGAGAAGACTTCAAACGACTAGTTCGGAGGGATCCGACGGTTATTTATACAGCGCTGAGCTTGGGGGGCAGCGCACGGTACATTGATCAAAGCAGTTTGTTTATGGCCTTTTAAATATCTAGCGTCATTTTCCGGACGTTGTTTTGTTAATATTATAACGTTATTTGATATTTCCAATATATACTGTATGTATGTAATGTATGTATGTGTAATGTACCTATCTGAGTACTATTTACTACGAATATATATATTTACTAACGCTATGTATAGTAGTAGGTACCTACTACCATACATGGCGTTAGTTTTATTTTTATAATCGTAACTTTCTTTGTTTACACAGAATGCACATTAGCGAGCTTTTCATCAAGTTTCCCGTTGTATGAGATATAAGTTATATTATTATATATACTTCAGAAACTAGGAGTATTAAATTAGAAACATTTTATGGGAACTTCTTTTATGGAAAAAAAATCAAGTTGAATTTTAATACCTACATTTTTTCAAAATTAGTACCTACTTTCAAATTAAAATTCGTCTTACTATAAGTAATGTTCGATTACCTATTGTGCTTGCATAATATCTAATTAAAATGACAAAATTCTTAGGTTTGGCACTACAACGATGAGAAAAACTAAAGTGATCGCCCATTAGGATTACATTTCTATAAAAGCACACGCGGGTGGCGATAAAATATCGAATAGCCCGAACATGACCCAAAACATATGAATAAAAAACCACTTGACAAGAAACAGCAGTCCGTAATAATATTAAGGATGATTCGGGAAGTTTTCAATAAGGTAGCACTCGGCGTGGTTAACGGAGAATAGTAGATATAATATGTTATTCAATAAACAGGCTCCCAAACAAAACTAGCGGATGCGTGATAAATTACGCGCCCAATCCATCTTGGTCCAGAATTAGACAGCTGCTTGATATGCACCCTGGATACTTTGCCCTGGACATTGGCCAGGGTAAGAAAATAAAGGAAATTTATAGAGTCCCGGCGACTTCAATGCCCGTTATGTTTTATTGTTATTGCCGGTTTGTTTAGGGTTCCTTTGTCAAACAATCACTTACAGGTTTGTGTTCTTTGTTATGTCATATATAATTAGCTGTTCATGCGACTAGTACCTACATGAAGAATTAAGGAATTAGTTCACCTGATTTTAAGTGGGAAAATCATCTTTTAACAGTGTAAACAAGAAGCAGCATTTGATATGAGACATATTCAATAATGTGCTGCCCGGTACCCGTCTTTTGGTTGTTAACGCATTTTGTGCCTTTATCGTATACAGAACTATACTCTTCAAATCTAAACGCAGCAATGTTGCTTTATGGCAGAATTAAACAATAATATTACTAAAAATACAAAAAAATAATACCTACCTATTATGAAAAAATAATTTAAATCGAATAAATCATCTAATTGTGTTTACTTCCGTACCTACTTCGTTAGTCCTAAAACAGCTTTCGTTCGTTATCAACCTCACTGCTGAGCTCGAGTCTCCTCTCAAAGTGAGAGGGGTTAAGCCAATAGTCCACCACGCTGGCCCAATGCGAATAGGCAGACTTCACAAACACAGAGAAATAAGAAAATTCTCTGGTATGCAGGTTTCCTCACGATGTTTTCCTTCACCGTTTAAGACACGTGATGTTTAATTTCTTAATATGCACACAACTGAAAAGTTGGAGGTGCATGCCCCGGGCCGGATTCGAACCCACACCCTCCGGAATCGGAGGCAGAGGTCCACTGGGCTATCACGGCTGGGCTAAAACAGCGCGAAATATTAATTTCGGTATTTCAAGTTTTAAATAGCATTTAACAAATGAATTCAAATTCTACAAATGCGGCTTTGTTATGTTAATAAATATTTTTATAATCGCGTGTACGGAACCCTATCACACACGCTGTTAAAGCCACTTGACAAGTTATATTATTATCAATGCGTTCGTTTTTCTGGTCGCGGTTATTGATAAAATGTGCGAGGGTGGCGAACCATTGTGCGCGGGCTACTGCTGCATTGTATGAATAAGTTGAACGTTTTTTCCCGATGATAAGATAAAATCGATTGTGGCCAATAATATAAGTAGATGTTTAGCTTTGCACCTGATGTGTAGTCAGCTACGTAGTTTTTCGATCACTTAAAAACATTTACCTCGTTTGGCCAGTGCTGTTTTATGCTCGTTTTGGATTATCAGGTTCTGGGTTTGAGTCTTGAGTCAGGTTGTCAATATAAATTATTAGTAGCAGCTCGTCACGCAAAGGAAGTTAAGCCGTCGGTCCCGGCATTATCATTAACATCTGAGAGTATTCAGTACAGAGTAAAATATTAACATCTTAAACTCGAATTGCAGGGATACAGTGGGTCTAAACTCCAAATCACCGTTTTGTACCCAAGAAGGAATACCTGGTTATCAAACTTTTTTTTTTATTCTTTACATGTTAGCCCTTGACTACAATCTCACCGGATGGTATCTGATAATGCAATCTTAGATGACAGCGAGCTAACTTATTAGGCGTAGGATGAAAATCCACAACCATTTCGGTTTCTACAGGACATCGTACCGGAACGCTAAATCGCTTGGCGATACGTCTTTGGGTAGTAACTAGCCACGGCTGAAGTCTTCCACTAGCCAGACCTGGACTAATTAAGAAAACCTAAATCGGCCCAGTCGGGGATCGAGCCCAGGACTTCCTTCTTGTAAATGCACCGCGTATACCACTGCGCTACGGAGACTGTCAAAATTAGACTAATGATGATGAAACGGCAAACAATCAACGCGAGGATTCTTCTTTCTCCTGCAAGGTATACCTACATACGAATATGTGAACGATTTAAATCATGAGTTACTACGAGACATCAACTGGCAGTGATGTTACATTTCTGCTTGTGCATTTTTACGATAATGTTAAATTAATAACCTTATTATCTAATAAGGTTATTAATTTAACATAACCTGTAACGTCGTTTCATTAAAATTTAACCATGTTGGAGATGTAGCTCTTGCGAGTGTTAAAAATGTAACAATAGAATTTTGAATTTTGTCGCAGTTTCGAAGAGAGTATTTCAACTTCTTTCATTATTATAAAAATGTAATACTTTAAACACATGGTCACAACGGTGACATAGACGGAAAATAAATTAATCCTATTCATATTAGATTGCTCATCAACAGAACCATAAAAAGAACATTACGTATCTGATACCGCAAATTACCAAAACGTTAGAAGGGATAAGGAAATGTAGAAATTAGAAGCATCAAAGAGCTGGCAACAGTTAACGGAATGATTTGCATACAACCGTACAAAGAAGACGTTTAATCCCGTTTCTTATCTTACGCGCTAATGTCTTTAGATTTGCATTGCGTTTGCTTTTTGGGTGAATTTGAGATTGCGTAGTTTTTTATGTAAATTCAATTTAAAATCATCATCAGCCTGATATTAATGGCTAACTATAGATTTTCTTTCTATAAAAACGGGAAAGGATATGTTATACATTCAAGTTTTCGGGCCAAATAAAAACAATTTTTTTTTTTTTACCACCTTACTGGCAAAGATCTACCGCCAAGCGATTTGCATTTCGGTACGATGTCGTGTAGAAATCGAAAGGAGTGTGGATTTTCATCCTCCTTCCATCCTTCCTAACAAGTTGGCCCCCTTTCATTTTAGATTGCATCATCACTTACCATTAGATGAGATTGTAGTCAAGGGCTAACCTGTAAAGACTAAAAAAAATTGGTACTTTGAGTGAAGTATGCAAGGCTAGTGTCGCCAACGTCTTGTTCTCATAAAACATGAGACCAAGTCTAAGATAGACACATTCCGACATTTTTTGTGCTGCCACATTTCTTATTTTTATTAATTATCTACTATTTCTGTTATTTGCGACTAATGATCTTCCTTGTAAAAGGTCAAAATACAAAGCGACAAAAAATTAGATATCTAAAAAATATAATAAAACATAATAATAAGACTGAAAATTCCTAACGTAACAAATAATGATAAAATGGTACATATATTAGGTTTGTTGTTAAAGTTAAACAGCACCTACGGAGCGTGTTTAGGCGGGTTGGTGTCACAGCGAAGTTGCTTTGAAACCGCACTAAACTAATGTACATATTCATGATTTCTGAACCGTTCGCAAAGAGGAAAATTTCGTGTCTCGTAAATTCGCCGAGGAAATTAAGGAGATTTAACAAAAAAGCTTACTTAAGCCAGAATCAAAGGCTATGCTAATTGCGTTGGGGTCGCCTCGGTAATTAGTAGCGACCTCTCTCGACGAGAGGATGAACTGATAACTTTTCGGTGTTTTTAAATAGTAGTTGCTTTTGAGGTTGCGACGTGAAACTGGAAATGTTTGCAAAGTTTTGTAATTTACACATTTTTACTACTAAAAACCTACTGCTCTCTGTATGTAGTTATTTTAATAAATTGTAAATACTTAGATGCTCGGTACTCCTGTAATGTACCCAATATTGTGATGTGAAAATCAAACTGATTAATGAATTTGGCTGATATACTTTTAATTATAAAAATACTAGCGGACGCCCGCGTGAAACCCTTCCCCTAACCCAAGTATCCCATGTTCGACTCCTGGTTCTAAGCTACCTATAAATTTTCAGCAAAATCAGTACAGCCGTTCTTGAGTTATAAATAGTGTAACTAACACAACTTTCTTATGTATGGATTATAAAGTATAATAAACGTATTAATATTTTATATAAATATACACATCTCCATTTTTAAGAACTTACAGTAACTTCTGCACAATTTTTTTATAAAGAAATACCGAAAATAAAACACTGTCCAAGTTTTCGAAAAAAATTTTTAATTATATTTCCGTCGTCATTATAACTGACGGCTCGATGCATCGTTTTAACAATTTTTTTTGAATATATTGCGGTAATTTTTTAAAAGTTTCCGCTCGCCTTCCCCCGGTTTGTTTTTAATTTCGCATTTATTAATATCCATCTTGACGCCTCGTAATATATTCCGTGTCCGTTGGTAAATTGAAAAGTTTCCGAGTGTCCACCGACACGGATTTTATTTCTACCCTCATTTGAATATTTGAAAATAAGCGATGAAAAGCTGGAGATACTTATACCAAATTAAAATTGGTCGTCAAGCGTTGTTTTATTAAATATATTTTTTTTAAACATATAAAAAATATAATTACCTATTGTTTTTATGTTATTTTATTAACCATAAAAGGTTGTCACCAAAAGAAAGAAATTACGAGTGAAGTGATCTCCTGTTGTAGGTACATTCCATTATTGGCGAATGAGCCGTCGGATCTTAACTATAATATATCTAAACAGAATAACGTAACATCTCTACCATTTTTAGCAATTCCTGACCAAAACACTTCAACAAAATAATTCGAAGCTATTTAACACTTAGTAAGTAAGTACCTATTACCTAATCATACTGCATAGTCATTTAATACTTTTATTAGATGTCAGTCAAGGGATAACTTATAATTAAATAAGAAAAACATTTAAATCATAACTATATGAATGAATTTTTAGGTAAACGCGTTCCACTATAGACTGCACCGTGAACTTTTAAGGCATGGTTGCAGACAAATGCCATGTGTACAGTTAAGAACTGTGTATTCGCTAAAATGATACACAAACAGCGATCCAGTAACCGTCGGTAAATACAAATCAAGATAGCGTCACGTAGCAAGTGGTCACTTTAACGGTTCCCAACCGAAACAATTGCAGATACTTAAAATGCGCGATGAGCGGCCTCTGGTGATGTGCTGGTACTCAGTACTCGGTACCCGGTAGCGTGTTGTACGTGCGGCTTTAGATTTATTATCATTGTGGTTTTCTTCAAACTTTATGTGCTTTATAGGTTACGTGGGCCTGACGAATTGGTGATTCGAATGTCTCTTTATTTTCAACCCACTTCGAGGAAGGAGGATGTTCTCTATTAAGTAGTTACGTAATATTTATGCGGGTTTTCCTGATAAAAAATATTCGATTAACAGGTGAACAAAACATAAAAAATTCAATTGATAGGATATTCCCGAATGAACTTCGTTTGATGATAGACAACTACGAATACGGCTTTTAATAAGCCAATATGTAATATGTTTCATAAAGCTTGTGCAAACTCTTTTTTTTTTGGGAAAACAGGATTTGAAGCAAGTTTTCAGAATTGTGAATATTTTTATATTTATGTAGGTATAATAAGCAAAAAATTAATTTCTCTTTCGTATTTATGACAATGTCTGAATATGACAACAGTTTGGTTATACGCGGTAATTTCGTCTTTGGAATGAGCTTTTTAATGCACTAGAATGTATCCAAACACAAGTACCAAACAATACTATCTTTTCAATGTTTAATAGATTTATTACATGACATAGACCTTGACAGCTTAGGCCGACGGCTTTATAATTGTCTCGACACAGCATTATTTCAAGTCTCTACTAAATACTCCACTTCTTTCAACTACATGACTGATGCTTGAAAACACTTAGGGAGAAAACCTCAATATCTTTTTGTTTTTGAGCCTGACTTGTAAACATAAGCTTGGACTCCATGAGATGTAGCCAAATAATGTAACCATTAGTTTGATGAAAACTGGAACATGAAGCTGCTTTTATACAATAGGTACATCTGTCCAGTCATCCTTATCCATGTAACGTGTTTTGTATAAAGATTTTAACCCAAATTTCACGGTAGAACCGACGGTCACCAAGATACCGAGATCGACTATGACGCTGTTGATAGTAAACAAGCTAAAAACATCTAATAACGAAAAAATAACCATCTCATCATCCCATTACGGCTATCTGTAGCTAATAACACTAATAACGCAAATGATAGGTCTGATTATTTTTTTACCGCCGTCTAAAATAGGCTGTTATGCCGCAAAAACGTATCGTCCCACATCGATGGCATCCGATATACGTATCTACGTGTACGAATAAATTTGCATATATTTCATAACCACTGAGCAGGGGAATAAAATTAGACGCACATGGGTCGGTTTTTTTAAAACCGTTGTTTTTACTTTTTTTTACCCTGTTTCGCTTTCCAACGGTCGCGGCCTTTTCTCACAGGGCACTCCGCCTTTTTGGAAGATTATTATTTTATAACAGTAAAGAATTATAAGAAAAAAATGGATAACAAAGCTAAACACAAGCTGTAGTATCCATTTTTATCCTTATCACATTTTTTTAACATAACCTTAGACATAGATATATTTTTGTAACCATAGACTAATAGGTTTATTCCTTTTTCCAAATTAAGGGAGGCGTAGCTTGGCTAGATGTGGGTACGACAATAGTTCCACGGTCGAGGAGCGAACCCAAGTCCGGTCATGTTTGAGCCCGGCATCTTAATAGTGGAACTATTACGGCACTAAATTTTACACTTATCACTGTTTTTGACTTAAATTTATTGCCACGAAAAAAATATTCATGCACTTGGGTACCTACTAAGGCATTGGCTGTAACATTATTCCTTGTCAAGGAATTGCTAAAACTTAATATAATTTATAAACACTCAATATACTTAACATAGTTCAGCTAAAATTTAAATTAAATTGATTTGAAATTTTATTCAAACTAACATTTGAAATTCAAAATTCAAAATTCAAAATTCATTTATTTCAAGTAGGCTCAGTTTACAAGCACTTTTGACACGTCAGTTGACTATTTGTAAAGATTCTACCACCGGTTCGGAAGGCAGGTTCTGCTGAGAAGATACCGGCAAGAAACTCAACAGTTGCTCTTTTGAAAAAGTCATACAGTATTACAATTTACATTTGATAACAATTAAATTACAATTTCTTATAGTTTTATTTCCTGTGTGAAGGTGGAAGCTGATCCAATGGCCTCCAAGCACCTTTGTCGTTAAGGAACTCATCAATAGTGAGTAACCTCGACTAAGTAAATGTTTTTTAACACATTGCTTAAAGTTGTGCATTGGCAAGTCCATCACAGTCTTGGGGATCTTGTTATAGAAGAGTACACCCAAACCCACAAAAGATTTTTTAACTCTTTGGAGACGATATGCAGAAATAACTAACTTATGCCCGTGTCTAGTAAGACGTGGGTTTAGATCTCCTTTTCGTTTGTACAAATTAATATTTTGTCTCACATAAACTATACTGTTATATATATACTGACAGGCTACTGTTAAAATGCCTATTTCTTTAAACTTTTGACGAAGGTACTCGCGTGATTTTAGTTGATATATTGCTCGAATTGCTCTTTTTTGAAGTACAAATATAGAATGTATATCAGCAGCCTTGCCCCACAACAAAATACCGTAAGACATTACGCTGTGAAAGTACGCAAAATAAACAAGTCTAGCTGTATCAACATCAGTAAACTGTCTTATTTTTCTCACTGCAAAAGCAGCTGAGCTGAGTTTACCTGACAGTTTTTCTATATGAGCACCCCACTGAAGTTTAGAATCCAAGGTCACTCCCAGGAAAACTGTGGAATTCTCTATTTCTAGTGTTTCACCATTGATCATTATAGACTTATCTAATTTTATAACATTTGGTAATGAAAACTCAATACATTTAGTTTTCTTTGCATTTAAAAGTAAGTTGTTAACAGTGAACCAATGCGACACATGCGATATGGCACGGTTTACATCGTCGGAATTATCTTTACTTCTGTCACTCTTAAAAATTAGGGATGTGTCGTCAGCAAACAGTACTATCTCACAGATGCCGCTAACATGGTGTGGTAAATCGTTTATGTACACTAGGAATAGAAAAGGACCCAGAATTGAACCCTGTGGGACGCCCATTGTGTTAGAAAAACCGCGAGACTTTGAATCATTTATGCATACCTTTTGTGTTCTATCACTAAGATAAGAGGCGATGAGATCGAGTGCAACACTTTTAATGCCATAGTGGCTTAACTTAAGTAAAAGAATGTTATGGTCAACACAATCGAATGCTTTGGACAAATCACAAAATACACCAATAGCATTCTTAGCATTTTCCCATGCATCATATATATGTTTTAAAAGTTTAGCACCTGCATCAGTTGTACTGCGACCTTTAGTAAAACCATACTGTTCAGGGTGAAATAAATTATTTAAATTAAAATGACTTAAAAGTTGATTTAAAATGATTTTTTCAAAAACCTTACTAAGTGTTGGCAGTATTGTAATTGGTCTATAATTATTAACATCAGTTTTGTCACCTGATTTAAAAAGTGGTAACAGTTTGCCATGTTTCATTAGGTTCGGAAAGATACCCAAATCCACGCATTCATTAAAAATAATAGCTAAGTGGGGAGCAATGACATCAATGATGTTAGATATTACTTTCACTGACATGCCCCACATGTCTCCAGTTCTTTTTAATTTTAACAGTTTAAAAGTTTTTTTAATGTCTGATACAGTTATATGATGAAATTCAAAAAGAACGTTGCACTCTTTAACATGGCCTCTTAATATCCTCTGGGCTTCCGTAGCAGAAGAGTCCAGTGAATCTGTTAACAAGATAGGAACATTCTGGAAAAAGTCTTCAAAGGCATTAACAACCTCGTTATCGGTGTTTATCTTTTTATCATTGACAATTAATTCAAAACTCATATCACGTGGTCTAATTTTGCCTGATTCTTTATTAATTATGTTCCAGGTTGTTTGTACCTTGTTTTCAGATTTTATTATTCTATCTTTGATGTGTAATGATTTTGCAAGAATACAAACACGTTTAAAAATTTTTGAATAGTTTTTTACATGTTCTAAATATGTTCGCGTTTGATTATACTGTTTCTCCTCGTACAACTCGTACAATCTGTCTCTACTTTTGTAAATGCCTACAGTAGCCCATTCGCTAAACTTTAATTTTTGAGTAACATTAATACGTTTAAAGTTAAAAATTTTACAAAACTCTTTGTCTATTGTCTTGAACAGCGTACCAAATAGCCTGTCTGGGTGACTATTTTCAAATGAAAGACTTGGAATTTTTGAAGAAATTATGCTTTTAAATCGCTCTAATTTACCTTCTGTTATCGGCCTATACTTGAACCATTGGTTGCTATTGGATTTATTGTTTAAAATAGTTATTATTTGACCACTGTGATCAGAGCCTAATTTATTTATTATCATCTTTTTTTCAATCACACAATTGTAAAATATATTATCCAGACATGTCCCTGAAGTAGCCGTTATCCTAGTAGGTTCATTAAAAGCATGAGTCAAATCAAAACATTTGAATAAGTTAAGAAATCTAACAGACTTTGAGTTTTCTGTTAGAATATCAACATTAAAATCGCCACAAATCAGTATTTGTTTGGAAGATGTGCACAAACGTCTCATTACATCCTCCATTACCTCTTCAAATTGATCAAAGTCAGCAGGAGGGGGTCGGTACACGCATACTATAACAATTCGCTCCAACTCCACACAAGATAGTTCAACAATGCATTCCACAGAAAGACTAACTATGTCTTTTCTATCCTTGTATTTTAGGTTATTAAGTAAGAGTATTAAAGAGCCACCATGTCCAGCCCTTCTGGAGAATACACTTGACAATGAAAAATTTTTAATATCAAGTACTGATAGTTGTGACTTTGTGAGCCAGTGTTCCGTAATACATAAGATGTGTATATTGAATTTCTCTACAAATAGTTCAACTTCTAATTCCTTGCCGTTGATGCTCTGTATATTTTGGTGTACAATGTTAAAGTTACAGTGCACCTCCGTTGTCATATTTTCTAGTTTAAAGAATTTTTAATTGTAACAGTACTAGGATTGGTACTGCAGTCATATATAGAAATATTTGTACTATTACTACAGTTTGTAGAGATGTCAATAGACTGAGTTACACTACTTGTAACTGGATCGTTTATATAAAAATTAACATTTGAGACAGTACTATCACTCGTACTCTGGTCAATAGAAACAGAAGAACTATTTTTACAAGTCGAATTAGTGTCAATAGACTGCGTTACAACATTTGTAACTGACTTATTTAAGTTGTAAGCCAACAGGGACGCAACATGCTGCTTACATTTTTTTGGCAGATATAAATTATCTTTAGTCAACGAATAAGATGAGGTAAACTTATTCATGTCAAAATAAAAAATTGCATCGCTGTGATGGTATGTCAAGTTGTATAACAATAGATTCAAATTATGGATATGCTTATTTTCTTTAGCACTTGACTTAAAGTATGGAAATCCACATAATGTAAATTCACATTTGGTTCTACTATGTAATACCAAAAGCTTTTCAACACATTTTATGATTTGATGCCTTTTAATTTTCAAACTGTTCCCTAACATCAAAATTACATTTGAGTAACCAACTACATTTTCTGTACTTATGCTATTTATTAAATAATTAAAACTAGCCCCTGGAAAACATTTGTTAGTCACTGAATGGTTTAGGTATTGGCTCATAATGGAACCAAAATCCTTACCTAACTTATCAGAAATTATTAGAGTCTTTTTTTGAGCCTTTTTTGGCAAATTAAAACTTTGTGAACTTAAATTATTATCTGAGATTGAAGGAATTGGAACAACATTATTATTACATTGCTCATTATGGCTCAAGTCAATATATCCAGAATTAGATAAAACACTACAGTCCTGAGTAACCGAAGGTACCTGATTTGAACATTGGCATTTGTTACTTAATGACTCAAAACGGGCCATATTGTATGTACCTAAGGCTAACAACTCTTCAGCCGCTATGATTTGATCATGGATCTGACTTTGAGACAACTCATATTTAGCAGTTATTTCCTGCAAGGTATTTTCCATCTGATTTAGTTCATGCTGTAAACTTTGTGTTTCATTTTCATATTTTTCCCTGGAATTTTCAAGTAAAGAACAGTAAGTGTTTACTTTTTTAATTAATAGTGACCGTTCTTTTCTTAAAGCCAGGTTTTTTTTATTTGTACTATGAAATTTAATAAGTTTTTGAGTCTTTTTGATAATTTTTTTAATTTTAATGTATTTTTTAATTTTATTGTGGCTATTTTCTGAACAAACAGAATTGTAGAATTGTAAATATTTTAAATATTAATTTAATAGAACGTCCAGTTATTGAGGTCTATTAAATAAGTAGGTATAGTCTAGGAAGTCTTTAATGACATAGATGCACTTTTCAATTAGCCATTTTTTAATTTTCCTTTAGATGTTGTCAGTAATTCTTTTTTATTTTTGTGAATTTGAATTTAGCATGATGTAATTAATGTATTTCCTTTTCAGATATTCTGTTTATTTTCTACCGTTTTATATAAATCGGTGTGTTTTCTAACGAATACTGTTCCTTCGAAAACCTTCCTGTTTCCAAGATGTATTGAAGGCAAAGTCAGTATTATTTGGTGTATAACTTACTTCAAATACACAAATGACTTTTATTACATCTAGTGTTGTGATTGTCTGTTTAACCGTAGCAGTATAACTTAGTTAATCTGTAAAGGGTTAGGTATCGCTACATCGAGTCGGCACCAGGTGGCGCGCCGCCGGCCACATCAGGACACGGTTGTTGCAGTTTTGTGTTTTTGCTTCATTTGTGTTTTGGCTAAACGCTGGATCCTCCACGGTATATTATCCGTAACGTTTATGCCACACAGGTTTTAATTTTATTAAAAATATTTTTATCTCGAGGTTAAATTTGCTTCAAATTATACCTGCCTATTAGTTGAAGTATTTATCTACACATAATAATATTCGTTGGTATAGGTAGGTGTACACTGTTTCTGAAAATATGAAACATTTTTTACATTACAAACCATGATTGAATTTACAATCTGTGTAACTATAATCAATACCAAATATATTTTTTATCTCACTACGTCGCAAAATATTTAATCTACGTCGGAAAATATTATTAATATTCATTTATATTATTATGACAAAATTAGCGTCCGTGTATACTTTAAAGATACTTTTATTAACTATCTAGTTAGCGGTTATTACCGATTCATGATTTTTAACGTCAGCTTAAGTTGAGAGTTGTAAGTATTTGGAACTTGATGAAGTAATATTCATTAATTGAAAGTTTATAACTTAACAACTTGTTTTATTTTTATTAAAAATGTTGTTATATGTTAGTAATCATATTCTAGGTTATATACCTAGAATATGATTACTAATATATTCGTTTAATACTATATTCATGTTAATTTGTTCTAATTTTATCAGATTGGTAAAATATTTAAGTTTTATATTTAAAGTTTTGTTAATTTATAAAAATAATCGAATTGTTATTCTAGGAACTTTTTGTTTAACAGGTACAACACTGGCGAAGACCATCATACCTTTTTCCGTCATGTTTGTCATAATTTTGCCAACATTACCTAAACTATAAAAAAACAATAATTTACGTAATGTTTATTTTTCAACGTCAGGCAGGCATTTTATTATCTTATTGACACGGATTTGTGAAAAACTGAATTCCACGTGGACGTTAATCAATCATAAGCAGAATAATTAAAGTTATATTGGACAGGCGCATCATTATTGTAAATAATCTTTTTAACATAAAAATGGAACCGACTTCAAAGACGTATTTTAGTTATTTTGATTTTAACACAAAATTACTTTTAAACTAAAATCGATTTTCATCAAAAAAGACCTGGGATCAATCTGGAAGTTTACTCTTTCAAGCAAAAAAAATATCAAAATTGTTTAATAAATGACGAAGCTATGAGGTAACAAACATACGCGTCGAATTGAGAACCTCCGCCTTTTTTTAAAGTCGGTTGAAAAGTCATGAAATAGTATTTCTGTAATAGTGGTTCTACTAAAGTAATAAAATAGACATCCTAAATTATAAGTATAAAGTTCAGCTATTCGACGCTAGATGGCGCTGTAATACAATACGAGTTATTTCAATGTTAATCAAAAAGTTTTAATAATTAGAAGTAAATAATGTAAACGTTGTAAAAAAACAATATATTTGTAGTTTGTGAAAATATTAATAACCAATATCGTACTACAAAGCTACCTGCTATATTAATTTATATCTGGTAATATATTTGAATACTACGGCCATATAATATTAGCTCACGGCAACAAGAATTCTGCCCAAGGTCATCCTGAGTCTCCAAGTATGGACAAGTTATTATTATTATCAAAACATTACATAATTTCAGGTAAACATTACGTCGGTCAAACAAGCTAACCTGTATACAAGGCACCGGGCACCGGCAGCTAATGCAAGCTAATTTATTCCTCATAGCGTATTAGTGGTATGAATAACTAATGCTGGGATTCTTGACCATTGTTTGATGTTCACTCAAATGTTTGGGTTGATAACAAAAGTCTTTGACTGATAATAATACGTTGCGTTGTTTTTATATAATTTTAAATAGCATAAGTTTATCCACACATTATTTGTGTTTTATGCTAAGTAGATAAGTGAAAGTGCATTTATTTTATAAACTTATACGAATGATTATATTTTTTACATTACCTTACCTTATCAGCCTATAGACGTCCACTGCTGGACATAGGCCTCTTGCATGGACCTCCAAGCACAACGATCTCGAGTCGCCAGCATCCAGCGGCTCCCTGCAACCTGCAACTCGCTGAGCTGTGTCAGTGACTTTGGCTGGTCTGCGGATCTGCGCTGAGTGACTTTGAGCCTTCTAATAAGGCCCATAGTTAGTAACCAAGTCTCAGATCCGTAGGTCATCACTGACAACACGTACTATAGTTATAGTTTTTACTGTATAAGATTGTAGCATCTCAGGATGCGGGGTGATACGAAAATCTTTTTGTTGGGTTTGGCGAGGTGCTAAGATAGTATTATCACAATTATTAAAATTAAATAATTTATTTCTGATCTGTATAGTGAATCCCGAAATTACAAAGATCCCACAAAAGAACCATTTTTCACAGATAGTTTTTATTCATATTTTTTATTAATAATTCTAATACCTAAATGTTAAGTGAAAATCGCTTTAACTAGCATTGCCATAAATTGCTTACATAGATAGCTCATTACGCGTCATTCATGTTGTAGGTTCTGCTCTGAGCCTAGCCACCTAAAGTACTGTTATTACACAGTTAACTGTATCTACCCTTAGTACTCACTATTGAGCACGAGTCTCCTCTCTGAATGAGAGAGGTTAGGCCTCAGTCCACCACGCTGGCCAAATGCAGATTGTCAGACTTCACACATAGAGAATAATGAAAATTTTCAGGTTTGTATGCAGGTTTCCTCACGATGTTTTCCCTTCACCGTTTGAGACACGTGATAATTAATTTCTTAAAATGCACACAACTGAAATGTTGGAGGTGCATGCCCCGGACCGGGTTTGAACTTACGCCCTCCGAATCGAAGGTACAGGTCATGTCCACTGGGCTATCACGTCTCTTACAACAGCAAATAATACGACGTTATAACAAATAATAATGACCGCAATTTTGATTCGCTAACACGATAACTGTTATCGCTCAAACGACCGCCGTAAAATACTAAACACCGACAGACAAGACGTTTCTGACCCTAACCGTTGATATACATATTAAAGATACGCACCTACCCCTAAACGGATGAATCTGGGTTTGATTCCCGGCTTACATCGGTTACGGAATGTATTTTAATTATTTTTTAATAAATCAACCATTTCTTACTTGATTGGATCAGATAGGCTTTTGCCAAACTAGGCCTTAGCCAAATTAGAACACAAAACAAATTCGTGAATCAATTTTTTTTTTAATAATACTCCTAATTTTATAACGCGAAAGTTTTGTATGCATGTTTGTTACTCTTTAACGTCGCAACTACAGAAACGATTTGGCTGAAAATTAAAACGAAGATAGAAATGTAATATCCATAATATAAAATACATTTAAAAATACCCTAAATTAACACAGGCTACCTTTATCCCGGAAAAAAATCCACAAATTTTTCATGGGTAACAGCGCAGCTAGTAATAAATAATTAGTAAATATCTCATTCAATTATCTTACCAGCATTCTATAGTCACTTTGTGTTATATGGTAGGTACTGCGATCGAGTCCTGGATCAGGCTTTAAATAACGCGATTTTCTTTCGTCTATGCTCAATTGCCCGAAGTTGGCAATAGTGGTGTTACACAATTTGTTTTTGAGAACTCGTCTATCTGTCCCTGGTCATTATCATTAACAAAAGATAGTAGTCAAGGGAGTCAAATATTATCACCCTAAGCTTGCCAATAAGTGGGACTCCAAACCTCCTTCCCTATAAGGAGAGAACCTGGCCCTGTAGTGAATCTTTCAAAGAGACTGATAATGAAGAGTCAAAAGCCATGTTGTAGTTTAATTTGTTAGACTTGTAACTTTACATGCTTATTCATTGATACTTAAAAGTGAGTATCTTAACGCACGTCGTTGTCTATAACACAAAAACCGATTTCCCACGAAGAAAAATGTACTCGGCATATGGACGTTACGTTGCTCATGCATATTTATAGGAGCGACCCCCGCGTGTGACGGCGCAGCAGCCCCTAGCACGAGGTTCACTACTCGATACTATTTGATGACTTGATCACTTGGGTACAAGATGTAGTTCGGAGATTGTGCCTGAAACCCGTTTGATTTCGTTCCTTCTTCACTGTTCTAGTCTAAGTTCCGTATTAGAAACGACCTTAAGCCGACGACGACGAAATTTTTAGGCAACCTATTCGCAATATATTTTTAACGTACTGAATTTTATATAAAACACTTCTTTCAATAAATAGATGGGTGGTTATTTCTAATGCGGATCTTCTACTATTCTATCTAAAGACTGTCTGACATAGCAAATATCTCCTCTGTTAGGAAGTCGATATTCCTCGGAAGCATAGATAATAAGCGGTTTAGTTTTTCCATTTCTTATAAACATTACAAATAAATGGAATGCACTTTCGCAGTTTCCGTTTTCCTAAAACTTATTTGGGTATCTTCAACTCTAAATACAAAGACAGCTTCTAGACAAACGCGTTCCAGAACAGGCTGCAAGGTTGCTTACCTACTGATGGTATCTTCTAGAATAAACATGATTTTAGACTGTTAGTGTGTGTGATTTATTTTAGACTTGTTACCAAGCAGATCATAGTCATATAGTAACTTCAAGAAACAATTTAAATACGCGGGTTTAATGTTCATACATTTTCAAAATTTTAGTTGATCAACCCTTTAAGGATTAAACTAAATGTGAGAGATACAAGCTTTAATCGCCATGACTCAGGATTGAACCAGCAAAACACAACATAGAAAAATAACGTTTCTCAAAAACCGTCAACGTAGTATTTATTATTTTCGTAAACCATCTGCGTTGTCGAGTTGATCCCCGTGCTAGGGGTGGTGCACTCGGCCACGGTACGTGTAACGAACGGACAAATGAACAAACTGTTACTGATAGTTCTAGCCCGTGATTGTGACGTCATTTGCGGCGGGACACTGGCCGCTCCACTGTCACGATATTTAGTTATTCCAACTGTCACTGATTGGACACGTTCAATATAATCAAATTCATGTCCAGTAACTTTTATTCAATATCTTCTTGGTGGTATACAATATCATTAATGATGGGCCCTCTTCTTATTCAGTTGGAGCCCATGCTCCTACCATAAGTAAGTAAGGTAGCCAACTTACACAATGGTGGGGAGGTACCAGGTAACTAAGGTCTACACCCTTAATCGTGCAAAATTGCATATTTTCATTTAATTTCTGACATTTCTGGTGAATTTCTGATTTATATTGAGTCTGGAATTGACTGTCTCTTTGGTCTAGCCTGTGTGGTTTTGCTCCTGGGTTCGAGTCCTATCGGTCGAGCGACATAAGTAATTCTCAGCCCGGAGTTGGGAACTTGGTGGTGTCACAATTCCGTGCCACGGAAAGCACGGCAAGCCCGAATATAGACCGAATTCGTTTTGATATTTTTGTTATAACTATTATACAAAAAAGTTGATCGTCTCATCGAGATGAAGTTACTCACGAAAAATTAACTTGATAGTAATCAGTTGTAAAAAATGTTTACGGATCCTTGACTAAAATGTCCAAACTCCATAATTGACGACCGTACTGGTACGTACTTACCTATGGTGGGAGAGTAGCCGTAGGTATATCTGGATCTACGGATCCCTGACTAAAATGTCCAAATTCCATAATTGACGACCGTACTGGTACGTACTTACCTATGGTGGGAGAGTAGCCGTAGGTATATCTGGATCTACGGATCCCTGACTAAAATGTCCAAACTCCATAATTGACGACCGTACTGGTACGTACTTACCTATGGTGGGAGAGTAGCCGTAGGTATATCTGGATCTACGGATCCCTGACTAAAATGTCCAAACTCCATAATTGACGACCGTACTGGTACGTACTTACCTACCTATGGTGGGAGAGTAGCCGTAGGTATATCTGGATCTACGGATCCCTGACTAAAAAGTCCAAACTCCATAATTGACGACCGTACTGGTACGTACTTACCTACCTATGGTGGGAGAGTAGCCGTAGGTATATCTGGATCTACGGATCCCTGACTAAAAAGTCCAAACTCCATAATTGACGACCGTACTGGTACGTACTTACCTACCTATGGTGGGAGAGTAGCCGTAGGTATATCTGGATCTACGGATCCCTGACTAAAAAGTCCAAACTCCATAATTGACGACCGTACTGGTACGTACTTACCTACCTATGGTGGGAGAGTAGCCGTAGGTATATCTGGATCTACGGATCCCTGACTAAAAAGTCCAAACTCCATAATTGACGACCGTACTGGTACGTACTTACCTACCTATGGTGGGAGAGTAGCCGTAGGTATATCTGGATCTACGGATCCCTGACTAAAAAGTCCAAACTCCATAATTGACGACCGTACTGGTACGTACTTACCTACCTATGGTGGGAGAGTAGCCGTAGGTATATCTGGATCTACGGATCCCTGACTAAAATGTCCAAACTCCATAATTGACGACCGTACTCGTACGTACTTACCTATGGTGAGAGCGTAGCCGTAGGTAAATCTGGCTCTCTGTGTATTATGTTAGTATTACCCATATTTTGTATGAGTTGGCGAAAATGTCGGTCATTAGAAAGGATTACAGTATATTTTCTTTAGTACATTTTTCGCCCTACAAATTGTTAGCTCACTTAAGGTAACACACGTCACGCAACTTAATTACCTGTTTCCTTTTTTACTTACGGAAAGTTTTCCATCAAGTCACTAAAGACTTTCCACGAAATATCTGTACTTATATTAGCATGAAAATGTTAAATATGTTTGTGTTCTGTTATCTGTACGTTACAGGTGATATCTTGGAAGCCTTAATTATATGACTTAAAGCCAGAAACAATGGTTTTTTAGATTTTTTGTCTATCCGTCTGGTCACGGAGGTTTCGGTTTTCACTGTTTGTATTTTTAATTACACAAATTATCCCTAGTCACTGTAAAAGATTTTCGACGAAATGTTTTTTATATCTATTATGGAAATATCTATATGCCTGTGTTTTGTATGTTGTTGTTGATATCTCCCAAGTCATAAAAGGACTATAAGAAAATAATATTTTTTGTACTTTGGTGTCTTTATTCGAATCATACAAGAATTCCTAAAATACTTAAAATTTTACAGCGTGAGTTTTCATTGAAGGCTTTCTTGAAAAAATATGACTTAACGAAAACAAATCAAATCAGTTAAAAACATATCTATCCTGATTGATGTAAGATAAAGTATTAATAGACATTATATGAGAACGGAGAACAAACTTGGAATAATCATGCATCATAACAGCAAATAAAAGCAAAAGCATAATAAATAATAATAATTAATGAATTTGTATAGGCATCTTCTAAGCAACCCGCGCCATAGTCATTGCTTCACATCAGGTATGATTTTTTTTTATTTTGATTTGATCAACCCATAATCGGCTCACTGCTGAGCTCGAGTCTCCTCTCAGAATGAGAGGGGTTAGGCCAATAGTCCACCACCATCTGCCCTGGCTGGCCCAATGCGGATTGGCAGACATCACATACACAGAGAATTACGAAAATTCTTTGGTATGCAGGTTTCCTCACGATGTTTTTCCTTCACCGTTAGAAACATGCACACAACTGAAAAGTTGGAGGTGCATGCCCCGAACCGGATTCGAACACACACCCTCCGAAATCGCAGGCAGAGGTAGTATCCACTGGGCTATCACGGCTACTAAAAATGTCATCAGGCATGATTAGATAATAGATATACTTAAGCACAACCATATTTTAAACTCTATAATACTATTATAAAGCGATAAACTTTGTGAGTTTATGATATTGTAGGGGGTAATCTTTTGATTTTGAAAATTTTTTCACCGTTAGAGAGCATCTTCACTCAGTATCCGTATTCCCGTACCAGGACGGTGAAGCCGCGGGGCGTCTGCTAGTCTAGTATGAAAGTAAAGTAAACTGTACACAATGTTTTTTATAATATAGGGCACAGTCGTAAAACAAAGCTCAACAGAATGCAACCGAACTGCATACGAATGCATTAATGTAAATGTATGCAAATGTATGTATCTCGCCATCGGGCCACTTCCTTCCGCCGCTAATTATGCGTGTGTGAGTGACGTCACGGCACGCACCTTGCCGACCTCCGGCCTCCGGGGTGACCTCTGGAGGTTTCAGCTGTTAACGCTGAGGTTTTATTGTTCTACTAACTATAAACGTTCATGATTAAATGATACACTATCATTTGGTTACTAAAAATATGTCATTCGCATCGCTATCTAACCCCAAAGTAAACGAAGCCGGTAGAGTCAGTATGACCTGAGAATACATCCCCTTACGTATCGTGGGTTGTTTGTTATAGGGTTTCCTTCGAAACCTTAGGTACATTTTACGACCCCTTGACAGCGATGTGGTTCTATATTACTTATGTCAGGTAACTAATACAGCCGAAGTCTATACCACCAGCGGGCCTATTCACTATTTAAACATCAAATAAATTGAGAAATATCAACTACCTACTACTACTACTACTACTACAATCTCAATTTCTTCTAGCATACGTCTAAGATAGTGAATTAGCCTGCAGCTGGCCCAATTACTATTTTGTTTTATCAACCTATTAAAATAAACAATCAATTAACAAAATGTCATTTACCTACCTACTGTATGATATCCACCAGTAGGTAAGCACCAGATTTGACATTTGTTGCATAGCATCTCAATTATTTCGTATAAGTCAACTAGCATAATTATGTCCGTCAAAGATAATGAATAAGCCTGCAAGACCTTTATCGTGTCAATTTAATAAATATAAGTATATATAAATTATTAAATTGAACAAATCTGGTAATAAACGATATTATTATCATTATAAAACAAGACATACTAAATAATTCAGGTTTTTTGTTCCACGTTCTGGATTCGCATTGTGAAGTTATGGAATGCCCTTCCAGCGGACGATTTTTTCAACGTATCTTCAGTCAAGCGTGAATAGGCACATTCTGGCCAAGCACATTCCATCACAGGCTGCTCCTTGATTAATACCTTCAGGCTTGATTGCAGACAAGCGCTAGTCTATAATATTTAATACCTAAATAGGTCTGAAAATGGTGATAATGAGGCCATTAAGGTACCAGTTATTAACAAATACTGTCATCAACCCATATTCGGCTCACTGCTGAGCTCGAGTCTCCTCTCAGAATGAGAGGGGTTAGGCCAATAGTCCACCACGCTGGCCCAATGCGGATTGGCAGACTTCACACACGCAGAGAATTAAGATAATTCTCTGGTATGCAGATTTCCTCACGATGTTTCCCTTCACCGATTGAGACACGTGATATTTAATTCATTAAAATGCACACAACTGAAAAATTTGAGTAGGGTCCGGATTCGAACCCACACCCTCCGGAATCGGAGGCAGAGGTCATATCCACTGGGCTATCACGGCTCTACAACAAATACTAAATGATAATAATTTCGCGTCGCGGTTTTACTCGCGAAGTTCCAGTTCCAGTGGGAATACAAGGGGGGGGGGGGGGAGAGGGGGTCAAATATAGTCTATGTCACTCACCAATAGCTTATGGTAACAAAATTTTCGTTTCGGTAGTGGATTTAAAAAATAAGAAAACCAATGTTAACAAATCAAACTGTTACCAAAACAAACCCTCTAATGAAAGAGAATACCTTAAGCAGTCGCAGAGGGTTTTGATTCTGGATTCAGGTTTAAGGGAACCCTTCCGACTAGCTAGCACTCACCATTCACTAGCCAAGTTACTCTCCCCGCCTATCCCAAGTAACCCATGATGTAGGATAACATAAAAAGAGTTTTGGACGGCTCGATCACCACGAGATTACTGAAGCCAACCGCACGGCGAGTGCCTTTTAACGCCATTCGGTCCCACCAAATCAATCAATCAAAATCAATCAAATCAAAAATCATTTATTTCAAGTAGGCTCAGTTTACAAGCACTTTTGACACGTCAGTTGACTATTTGTAAAGATTCTACCACCGGTTCAGAAGGCAGGTTCTGCTGAGAAGATACCGGCAAGAAACTCAACAGTTGCTCTTTTGAAAAAGTCATACAGTATTATAATTTACAATTGATAACAATTACTGTTTAGATTTCTTATAGTTTTACTTTCTGTGTGAAGGTGGAAGCTGATCCAACGGCCTCCAAGCATCTTTATCATTAAGGAACTCATCAATGTTGTAGTACCCTCGACTAAGTAAATGTTTTTAACACATTGCTTAAAGCTATGCATTGGCAGGTCCATCACAGTCTTGGGGATCTTATTATAGAAGAGTACACCCAAACCTACAAAAGATTTTTTTACTCTTTGGAGACGATATGCAGAAATAACTAACTTATGCCCGTGTCTAGTAAGACGTGGGTTTAAATCTGCTTTTCGTTTGTACCCGAACGCTACCCCTCTCTAACTCCCTACTCTTTACGGATGCAAGTCGTGCCACCTATCATCGGCACGAGCCAATACGAGATCGAGCGACGTCATTACTTTCTCAGACTACAACCAGGGTAGCTGAAAAGTTTGAGCCTTTGAGTATTACTAATGACTCTCGCTGCACATCCCTAATTGCGGGTATCCTAAATTATAAAAATACCAAGTTTCATCATTATTTCCTACAAAATATTACCTTACCTACCTATAGATAGCCTGAGATTGAAACAGTTTAAGTGCTACAAGTATGAAGCCAGATTCAATATCCAGTAGCCGCTGTTTACCAGTAAACAGCCTGTCTGACTGTCATTAGACGAGTGGGGCTATAAATAATCAGTAATAGATGGTTATGCCCACGGCCCAGACTGGACTATCTATTGCTAAATGGCCAGCGCTCGGTGCGAAGCCTGTGCTATGTACAATTAGGGACGTCTTACGTAACTATCTAGTTGAAGATTTATTGCTCTACCATTCGTCTGTAGGCTTGGTTTTTAAGCAAACAAATTGGCTGTAATTTCGTCTATATTATGTCAGCTACTAACGATCAAGTAATGTGCATGTGCGATGCGATGTGACATCATGCCGATCCCGACCAACATACGATCAGTTTTATCGACTGTAATGCCGTTAGCGCTGCACGCATGTGAGCTTACCTATATGATCGTCAGTGGCTTACATTGGCCCAATCGTCGGCCCAATGTTAGGGTATAAGTAGGCCTCGTCAATCGAATAGGTATGCAATAATGCTGATGACAAATATTAGTTCTTTATTATTATTAGAAGCGGGCTTCTTAAAAAAGGTTTATTTTTCCCATACCTCTGAGGGTTTCTACACTGCACTGTATCGGTACGTCTTTGCCAACTGGTAGGATAACTGCAACTAGCCACTGCTGATGCCTCCTACCACACCCCAGACCTGAGTCAATTTAGAACTAGTAAAATTCTAAACCGTACCGGGAGAGAATCGAGCCCAGGACCTCTCTGTTGAGAACCACAGCACTACCACAGCGCCAGAGGGTCGTACAACTACCTTGCTTATGATTTTTCTTTTCCTTTCTACGATCGCAAACGCTTCGAAACCTAGAAAAATGTATGTTAATGACAAATCTTAATCACGTGACCTCGCGATAGCAAATTCATTCCCATACATTTTTCTAGTTTTCGAAGCGTTTGCGATTGTAGATAGAGAATCGACGTGCCACTTGGCTGATGTTTTTAACTCTCCGAGTTATGAGGAGTCGATCTGCAACGAAGGCCAGGGGATTGGTTGCAAATAAATCAACAGCTGATTTCACTTCGCGAAAAGGAACCAGCAAATTGACAGTCCACACGCGAGGCATCATCGAGAACATGCATGTGTAATTGTTCGCAGTTTCGGCCGACGCGTTGTTTGCTTATTTACCATGTAATGGAACTCATTAACGTTATCAGACGATAAAGAAACCTTGCAACACGCTATGCTATAAAGTTTATAGCCAGAAAAATGTATTTCTCTGGCGTAAACTCCTTTTGTATGCAATGGTATTTTTGTACACAATTACAATATTAAAATGCTAAATTATAACTCGTGTAACGTGTACTTGGAATTGTTTAAATGTTTTTTTTTACAATAGGTATAGAAGTGGAATTATTATAAAAAGAAAACAACACGAGTAGATCCGACCTTCTAAGTTAATTTAATTAAACATGCTCATAGAATAACTATTAAATAAACTGCCTCGTGGAGAATTATGATGCTTCTTTTCATATGATGCTGGGTTCGAGAACTGGCTCAAGCTGTCATCTGTTTGTCTTTCTTCTAAATTTTATCAGCAACCCAGAGTTCATGGATGGATGGATGAAAATCCCCACCCCTTTCGGTTTCTACACGGCATCGTACCGGAACGCTAAATCGCTTGGCGGTGCTTCTTTGTCGGTAGGGTGGTAACTAGGCACGGCCGAAGCCTCCCACCAGCCAGACCTGGACAAATTAAGAAATTCTCAATCTGCCCAGCCGGGGATCGAACCCAGGTCCTCCGTCTTGTAAATCCACCGCGCATACCACTGCGCCACGGAGGCCGTCAAAGCTCCAAACCCTCAGGTGTAAGGTATGCAGGTATTAGTTGGTTGTGCAATTTGCACCAAGCTGTAATGTGTTACAACATTGAAGAAAACAACTTTTACGTAAACACGCCGTGTCCTTGCGACGTCTGGTCGAGCCGCGAGCCGCGAGCCGCTACCTACAAATTGTACTCTATTACTTGTCTATTATTTATGTCTACTCTCGTGGCGCATGCACACGACTTCTATAAACAAACCAACGACAAATAAAAAATATACAACCTCAGAGCTCTTTTTTTTCAAAATGATAGTATATAAAATTAAGTGGTAACTTCGTCGGACGGACTTTAACGAATTTTCTGAGGGCATATTTTGTTATTTAACGCACCAAAGTCTGGAATGTGACTTGGAAGGAAAACGCCCCGTCACTATGGTTCGCCACATTCATAGTTTTGACCGACTCGCCATAATATCATACACTATAAGTGGAATAGTTATGAATAGGTACATATTTTATGCCCGGGCCAATCCTCAAGGAACCCCTGGAGTTTGTCTGACGATGGTGCCTATAGAAACTCCCAAGCTACACAAGAATAAATCAATTGAGTTTGGTTTTTGTTATTGCATACGTCCTGGTGGTACATACAACTACGAGTACATGCTAAGACAGTGAATTTGAAAGCTTGTTTTCAATAAATGATTTAGGCATAAATTATACTGCAAGCTATTGTCTTAGGTGTGCAACCGCGCTAAGCCCAGTTCCTCGATCAGGCGCGACATGATTTACCGCCTATAAACAGCCTCCATTTATCTTTGTTACACCTCTGTGAGATAATCTCGTATTTATAGCTACGGCGCGATTAGCGGCCCGGGAGCAGTCCCGGACGATTGGAGACTACAGACGTTTGATAGCTGTAATGTATGTTTTTATGTTCTATTTATCGATGATGGGTTTAGTAGGCTACTCTTACAACTGGATTGTTTGGTAAATTATGCTTAAATTAATAAAAACAAACACTAATGTTCAGTATATTCTATTTTTACTTGTATTAGAGAGATTGCTTTGAAATAGCTCGTCCGGAGAAGGAGTAAGTACTATTACAATTTTTCTACAGTTCGTGAAGGAACAAGACAAGCGAATGGCTCACCTCATGCTATATGTACCTTAGCTCAGCGATACAGAAGTCGGACTCACACCAAGACCACACACATCATCATCAGCGTTATCAGCTGATGGACGTTCACTGCTGGACATATGACTCTTGCATGGATTTCCAAGTCGGCAGCATCCAGTAACCCGCCCGACGTCCTCAATCTACCTAGTGGGGGGTCGACCAACACTGCGCTTTCCGGTGCGGGGTTGCCATTCCTGCACCTTGGGACCCCAACATCCATCGGCTCTTCGAACTATGCTTCGAACTGCTAGCAGCTACTTCAGCTTCGTGACTCGAGTTTGGTTCGTCTGCGGATCTCTTTATTACAGATTAGATCACGCAGAAACTCTCAAACTTTGAGCCATCTAATAAGGCTAAATAGTTAGCGACCAAATCTCGGATCCGTAGGTCTTCACTGGCAACACGCACTGAAGGTTTTTGTCTACAGGCACTGAGGAATTTTAAAACAACATAAACATTTTGAACGCTGCCCAGCCAAGCTACCGACTCCGCCATAGTTTTACCTAACTACTGGAGGGGAGCGAGAATATTTGTCATATTTAATAGACAGGCAAAGGTTTTTTTATAAAAAAATATCATTAGGTACATACGTTTGACAGAGTACGACTTCGTAAGGGAGGTTTTTGTTGACATACCTATAGAATCAAACGTATGTATGCTGAAACCTTCGAAATTTTATAAAAGCTCAAAGTTTATCTGCTCATGCTCCTACGACAAGTAAGTACGTTAGCCAATTATGGAATTTGGACCGTGGTGGTTTGGTATCTTGCAGATTTTAAGGATCCAGGCCCTCAACCGTCTAGTATAAAGTATAGTTTTTTTTATATTTTTATTATTCAGGCTTCATGACAACCCTTCGAAAAACGCTATTTAATTTAGAACTTCAGGGTCATTTAATTAGAAACACACGCAGTTTTGACTGCCATCATAACCATGACGTCGACTTCAGACGAGCGTTTACAAAAATACTGCTAGAACTCCTACTATTTACATAGGCCAGTTCACGATGTGAACGAGTCACTTACATACAGACACACATGCCCACGTCAGGCAACAGGCGGAGCGTCGTACGTACATAATTGGTCGTATTTGCGCAGCGCGACGTGAAATAACATCCGCCAGATAACAGTACAGGCGCCCATTGTTTTTGGTTTGGACAGCGCGCGCTGTATCATCATATCTGACTATATATATGTAATATGTACATGCTTAGGTACAGTTACTTTGCGATGTGGTACATTGTTGGAATTCGTGACTTCTCTTCTGACCCATTGATTTTTTTGAAGAATAAGTAGGTATATGTCAGAGTCCAAAGTGCTAAGTGAGGCGCGATAGCCCAGTGGATAAAACCTTTGCCTCCGATTCCGGAGGGTGTGGGTTCGAATTCGGTCTGGAGCATGCACCTCCAACTTTTCAGTTGTGTGCATCGTGAGGAAACCTGCATACCAGATATTTTTTTTAATTCTATGCGTGTGTGAAGTCTGCTAATCCGCACTCGAGCTCAGCATTAAGCCGAATATGGGTTGATAATGATGAAGTACCTATATGTTATCTTTTTTAAACGCATTTGAAAAGTTAATTCTGTTCATTAGTAATATTATTGCAGTTCGGAAGATTGATCACTACCTACTGTTAAATTTTAAAATAAATGGGACAATTAGGGACATGCTATTATTATTGTCCCAAGGAAAACAGCATTTTGTTAAGGCAATGTTTACTTGGAAAGTTGAGATAATCAGATGATTCAACGTTCCTACCTGCCTTTGTAGGAATATGGACGGACACACTTTAGTTTTTAAAAAAAATTAAAAAATTAAGAATATGCCAGAGGCTGAGATGAACGAGATACCTACGAGTGTGATATTATGACGTTTTGTAGACAAATCGATATGAGGCAGGTACTCGCGCCGTGATATCTGCTCCGTAACTAGCTGTAGGTAGGTAGGTACCTACAATGTACGGGTTTATAATACACAGGGAGGTCATTCTGTCTGGCGCATAGAGTAATGAATCTCGAACATTTAGTTTGTCGAAAATTTAATTTAATAATAATTTGCAGAATATAGCAGTGAATAAGTTTGACAAAAACAAAACTTGTTGTCTAACAAAAACGTCAAGTTTATGAGGATGCTAATTTTGTACCTCAATAATAACCTGTAACACTATTTTGTATATCAATATAAAAAAAATTGAAAAGCTATATCTATTTAGATTACCGCAATCAGTTTGGATCAGGCAAAGTTTCTCATTTGAGATATTTCAGTAGTTGATATAGTAGATCGAGTAGGTACCTTTTATTATTAGGTTACTTTTATTTTGCTATTCCCTGCGAACAATCGACGAATTAAAGTGACATTTTATTTATTTATTTATTAGGCCCACAAGTGGTTTTTACAGTAGGTACAGTTATTAGTTACATAGCTAATTACATTTCAAAAATACATGCAAGGCTCTGCACAATCTTATGAAACTACCACGATGGGTTTATTTCCATGCAATTTAAAAGAAAAAAGAAAAGCGACTATAACACAAGAATAAAAAAAAATATAAAAAGCTAAGTTCGTATTATTAACGCTAGCCAAATTCGACAAAACATACACTATTTTAAACCACATAAATAGGTAAGCCACCACAACTATAGAAAACACCTCTGTTCATCACACAAATAGATACTTTCCAGTTGTGGGAGGAAATCAAACATAAACATAAATAAAAAATACCCATAAATAAAAAAACAATGTAACTAATATAATAGACAATAGAAAATCCCGTAAAACCTTTCCCGTCAGCATACTCTGTGGCGGCGAGCCGAGCGCTTACCGCGCCACCTGTCGCCTTTCCCAGGGAATTCATAATTCCCGGATTGGGCCCCGCTTAATTGTATTCACCGACACCCGGATTTACCTATATTCGTATACGTATCACTCATATTTCGGGAGCCGACTATTTGATGGAATTAAAACCCGTATAATTGTTTATGTGTTCAGTATAATTGGACTTTATTAATTGAAACTTCAACCAGGGTGCGGCTGTAGGAACAGTTAAGTCGCCGAGAATCTGTAAGTTTTATTAAATACTGTTATAGAATATCAGTTTCGAACTGTAAGTAATTAAGGCTTCTTTCTAAAAACTCGGAGTCACACAGCGGGAGATGGAACGAGTTATGCTAGGAGTATCTCTGCGTGATCGAATCAGAAATGAGGAGATCCGCAGAAGAATCAAAGTCACCGACATAGCTCAACGTGTCGCGAAGCTGAAGCGGCAGTTGGCGGGGCACATAGTTCGAAGAGCCGATGGCCGTTGGGATCCCAAGGTGCTGGAACGGCGACCCCGCATTAGAAAGCGCAGTGTTGGTCGACCACCCACCAGATGGACTGACGACATCAAGCGAGTCGCAGGTATTTGCTGGATGCAGATGGCTCAGTATCGTGATGTTTGGAAGTCCCTACAAAAGGCCTATGTCCTGCAGTGGACGTTCATCGGCTGATATGATGGTGATGATGATGATGATGATGATGATGATGAAGGCTTATTTGGTGGGTATGTGATTTTGATGCCTTTGATTATTATTTATATCTCTGACAGTTAAGCCTCAATTGCTCAACGGGAAAGGCGCCGGCATCATCGAAAGGTGTTTCGAGTCCGCTGGACTATTGTCATACCCACTTCTAACAGTCTTTCCTGACTAGTTGAAGTGATGGGATATTGGTCATTTATCTAAAAGATGTTTCTATTAGCCTATGATCTTGGCAACCACGTTTAGACCGTGGTGGCTTTGAGAGGTAACAAGGTAGGTTTCAAAACTCCTTGAATCGTCCAAGGTACTTTTTGTTTCGCTATACGATTTCCCATATAAACCTATATTGTCAACACACATGCGTGTGTGCAGGAGGCGGTTATTGTGGTTCATTTCACGGTGGGTGCGCGCGCGGTGACGCCGTGTGGCGACGGGGGCGCGCAGCGCTCTGACTTCTGACGGTGCAGTGTAGCTGTACGTAACTTGACTATATGTTTACGTTGCTTGGTTTTATTACAAATTACTCTCAAAAGTAAAAAAAGTTGATTAACCTCGTATATTTATATAGGTTCATCATCGTTATCATCATCATCATGTCAGCCTATGGACGTCCACTGCAGGACACAGGCTTGCGAATCCAGCGAATCCTTGCGACTCGCCTGATGTCGTCAGTCCACCTGATCGACCAACACTGCGCTTCCTAGTGTGGGGTCGCCATTCCAGCACCTTGGGACCCCAATGTCCATCGGCTCTTCGAACTATGTGCCCCGCCCATTGCCACTTCAGCTTCGCAACTCGTTGAGCTATGTCGGTGACTTTGGTTCTTCTGCGGATCTCCTCATTTCTGATTCGATCACGCAGAGATACTCCTAGCACAGCTCGTTCTATCGCTCGCTGTGTGACTCTCAGCCTTGATAAGAGGCCCATAGTTAGAGACCAAGTCTCAGAACCATAGGTCATCTGGCAACACGCACTGTTCGAAGACTTTTGTCTTCAGGCACTGAGGAATTTCGGACGAAAAGATGTGGTGAAGTTTCCCGAATGCAACTAATACTTCTAAGTATTGGTTTAATGTTATTTCGTAACAAACAGAGAAACCTTTTTAGTTTAAAATAGCTTTCCAGGTTACGCTACAGCTTAATGCACATATTGTTAAGGTAAGGGAAAGGTTTACGCATAGGTATACATACATACAATATGTACTAGGTAGGTAATGTGTGTGTGAGCGATTTGTTGGCACCGCGATGCGTGAAATGAACCGGTGGCAGACGGCGCCGCGGCACTAACATACTTATGTGGGGCTCATTCTGACACAATGGTACCTGGGTACTTTAGCTACCGACATAGGTATACCTGGCTGTACGACGTCTGTTTTGCAAGGCTTAAAACCTTTTAACATACGAGTAATTCTACCACTGATCAACTGCTTGCTGAAAACTTTAATTCCTATAAAATTTTGTTTTACTTTTGTGATCACAAATTAAATATCAAAAATCCTATTCAGCCAGTATAAAGAAGAAATTATAAATTACTACTTGCAGAGCTTACAAACTATTTAATGATACTTAAATTACTTGAGGATTTACATGTTAGTTAGCCTGTCTATACTAAAGGCGCTTGGAGGCCATTGGATTTGCTTTCACCTTCACATTGGAAGTAAAACTATAAGAAATTGTAATGTTGTCATCAATTGTAAATTAAAATACTGTATGATTTAAAAAAAAAACAACTTGCCGGTTCCTTCTTAGCAGAACCAGCCTTCCGAACCGGCGGTAGAATCTTTACAAATAGTCAACTGACGTATCAAAAGTGCTAGTAAACTGAACCTACTTGAAATACCTAAATGATTTTTGATTTTGATGTTTGATTCTTATGAGTTATATAATATGAAGACATTCAGCTGAATGGAGCGCTGCCTCAGCTCGGTACTCCAGCTGAGAAACTGTAGTGCAATTTATAATAGATAACACTATAGATATTCAATACCAATGGTGATAATGATGATAATCCGATATAGAGCAGGCTTTACAATCATTCTAAGGCACGGCTGTTATTCGTAAGTTGTAAAACGCAAGAAAATTGGTTTGAAAAATGGTGATTCGACCCTAGATTAAACAATAAGTAAATATCTTACATCTACTTCATGCATAACTACAAATACAACAAATGTAACAAAAACAAGCGTAAAATTAAATAATTACCGAAAAAATAATACCTTATTCCGTTTGTCATTAGCCGAAAACCATTATGGGGTAAAACATGGGGCAATTATGGTGGTAGCTAACTAGTACAGTGTCGCATGCGATACAAAACTTTTTGCTTTGGTAATAGACGCTGAATTAGTTCGTCGTGTACAAATTAGTGGTATTAAAAATGTCGCTTTATGTATTTTGTCGTAGTTGGTGGTGTTATCGGTAGCCACGTGTATATTTACCCTTTGTATGTACGGATACCGTGAACCGTGAACTAGTGGAAATACGTGACTTCGTGCGCGATGAATTCGGCTTTTTGAGGAAGTTCATTCTGAAGAATCATTCAATTAATTTTTTGACGCTAAAACCAACGGGTCTAAGCATCAGACACCCAGACTTAAAGAAAAATCACTTAAAACACGAAACACATAGAACCATTTATAAGTATTTAAAAGTAAGTATCGTAATCCCTCTCATAATGAGAGGGATTACGATACTTACTTTTTTTTTTATTATTCTTTTCAAGCTACAATCTCACCTGATGGTAAGTGATGATGCAGTCTAAGATGGAAGCGGGCTAACTTGTTAGGAGGATGATGAAAATCAACATCCCTTTTCGGTTTTTTACACGATACCGTAGCCGGGGATCGAACCCAGGACCTCCGTCTTGTCAATCCACCGCGCATACCACTGCGCCACGGAGGTCGTCAAAAACTTTTATACGGGGTTATACCTGCATTCCCTTTGTTTTATTATTGGATAGGTATATGTATTACCTATAAACATGACATATTATATATAGGTACCTACCAATATATGTAGCTAGATTAACACTGCTAATTAAAAAATATAATATATTTAATAATATTTTTTTATTGTAGGTAGGTAACTTACATAAGTGTAGGTAATTCAATACAAAAAATTAAATCTTAGAATATTATAAAAATAACTCATGAGCCACGAGTAAGAACTACACGCGAAGTCCGACAAATAAGAACTAAAAAAAACAATATAATATTTAATTAATAAAAAAATAAAATTCCATTGTATTAAGTATAATAATAGTTAAATTACTTTAATTGAACTGCAACGAGAACAAAAACGTTTTAATTATTGTTAACCTTTTAACATAACTAGCCGAGTGACGTCATACACCATAACGTTGAAAAAACAATTAAAAAAGTAAACGCCAAGTGTTGAGTGTTAAGTCAGATCCCGCAATCATTACAATAGTAAGCGCTGTGAAAAACCAGTTGAAACTTCATCGTTCTACAATGATAATGTTCCTGCCTCATGTATAATTTATGTGGTTGCATTAATGAAGCAAGGTCATTTGAATTTATTTCCTACGCCTGCTGTAAAGCTCCCGGTTTTTGTTACTCGTTATGTCATTACGAGTGCGAATATTCAATAAAAGTTCATTAATTTAGGGATTTATTTTTGTGGTTTTTTAATAATTTATGTAAACCGCGAAACGAACCACGCGCTTGGTAATTCAGCTACTCGCCGAGAGATGGCGCCAGTCGTACCGAATTTGGATGTTTTTACACGTCGTTTTCACGCAGACCACGTAACGGAGACGCGTAGACATTTTAATAAAAGTTTGGTGTTTATTTTATACGCCATCACGCGGCGCAGTACGGCTGCGGTACGATTTGGAAGTGAAATTATTATCCTACTAGACGAGACCGTGTGTGGTAGAAACTTTTCATATGTTACGGGAACAACGTTATTTTGTTAGGTAGCAGGGCGATGACCTTAAACTCTTTAAAGCCAGACTAAACAGTCTTGAACAAAGGTTCCAATTGATTTGCATACGGTCGTTGAGAGGTGTTTCCTAATTTGTATTAATCTTTGCGAAGAAGCGTTACTTATTGCTTTTTGTTATGAATGCCTGCATAATGATTATCATTAAAAAAGTGAAGTTTGTACAATGAGATTTTGAACTAAATATGACTAAAGAAAACATGAAACACTGTCCTTTCCCAACATTTTTAAAGTCCAGTTAGATCAAATAAATTGATCTAAAGTATAAATGTATAAATAATATAGCCAGATATTTAGAATTCAAGAATACAAAAATATTAATATTCTCTTGTAGATAGAATACCTATAAATATAGGTGGGTACTTATATAGAACAAGGATTAATAATGACACAATGACTCATATAATTAATGTGAACTTTTAAATACATAAATATAAATTATATCGACTTGGCTTGCGCCAAATTTAGAATAAACTTCATTTTAGAGTGTGCAGTGCCGATTTTGATAAAATTAACTTTACCAAAGCTATACTATTAGTAGGTAGGTACCTACTATCTAATTAGGTACTTTTATTGTTGGGTATAATTTTTATAGTGCGTAAATTTAACAGGCTTGGGTAATAACTTATCTATTCAGATAAAACAAATTTTCTAAACTAAACATTTCCCCTTAATACCTATCCACCTTACACAAATAATAATCAGCCCTTCAGCCCTTTACAATTAATATTTCCCATTATCGAGCAAGTAAATGGAAAATCACTGGAACCCTTCCACATAATAGTCGAGGGATGAAATCATACCGTACATTCAATCGTTAGCAACTGACGGCGGATACCTACATTCCATTTCCTCCGCGCCTCTGTGTGCGTGAGGCTTTCCCGGGCGCGCGCGTGTGCGTGCGCCGCCGTCCCGCTCGCACCCGCGCGACCCGCATGCTGCCATGCTCTCCTGGTACTATGTTATAGATATCTCGTGTTGTTCAAAAGTCCATTATTGTACTTAGCAGTGTTTCGTAAATGCGGTTATGGAATATAGTGGAGTAAAACACATACAGTTTGTAAAAGCATTTATTTATTATGGTGGAATTGTTGAGAAAATTTACGAGAAAAGTTATAATTTATGTGTAGCCTTGAAACGCGAGGTGAACTGTTGCATATTATGTAAAATAACTGTATTTCCGAGATTACTGTAACTTATTAAATCAGATTTGTTGGTTTTTGTACAGTGCCAAACTTACACTGAGCCTAAATTTGGAAACTTGAGAGCTTTTTACGACTCACCAACCCGTACTGAAGCTGTGAGGTAGGTCTACACTCCATGTTTAGTTTTCTTATGAGATAAGAGGCTCGACTGTAAGTCTTTCAATTTATGATAATATTTATGTAGGTACCTACTGTTTTAAAAGTAGGTATCCTCTATCTAGTGACTTTTTGTACCTACATTTGTATCTATTTTAAATATATAAGTAGATAATTAAACAATTAACACCTAATTTTTATTAAGTATTCGTTCTTTTGTAATTGTGAAAATTAATTGGCTTTTCTTCTTCAACAATGAATCGTTAAGAGAACATAAGACTTCGTTTCTTGAAAAATTAGTACAAAAGTTGGATAGGTGAGTATTACTGAGTATCCGAACTTTTAACTCAAAATATGAATGGCCACACATACCTACCTGATTTAGAGTAACTAGTTCGCAAAATCTATTTGGTACTTGCGGCTTTTAAGTGTTTATAAATATAAAGGTTTGTTTGTATGAATAATTTTTACCTGGACCTCAATACATTTTGCTAAATTTTTGTCTATGAATAAGTAAGACGTTATTTAGTGTTACTTCTCTGTACAGCTCGTGCAAATAAACTTGACACGTGGCTCGAATGATGTTTGTAGTTTGTACTGTTTGTTTTGCTGCGTTTGGTATCCAGGTGTCAATTTAATGCGCACGAGTTATAACATCTAGTCTTACGCTTCATAGACCTTACACTAGAAGCATGTGTTTACTTAAGTGCCAGGTAAAAACAACTTACCTATAAGTATAGGTGTATTATGTAGGTGAAGAATCAACTTGTAATGAGATATGACTGTTCACTGCACCAATCAATGAGCGATCGATTAAAACAAAAAAAGCCCGAAATAATCATTTAATGATGGCCGTCAATTAAGGCCGATGTCGCACGGCGCTTGAAAAAAGCCTGCGACGGTATTGTAGAGCTGATTCAATGACCAATCATACAGGATAGATTCGCGTCGTCGGTGCTCTTGGCACGGAGCGCGCGGGCGGCGGGCGCGGGGGGCCGCGGGAGGGCGGTGGGCGGCGCCACGCATGCGTGCCGTTGCCAAGACGACGGCACGTAGCATTGTTTGTGTGTGGGTGTGTGTACCGCGACCGAGCTGTGAGGATACTGACATAGGAAATTGATAAGAATACTTGATTGGCACTAAGCTAAATAAAATATTTACGAATTTTCTCCTTTTGTCAAGTAATAGAATCCTTAACTCAATAAAAGATGTTCTGATAGGGTCTTCTTATAATAATTTTAAACAAAAGAATTATAAAAATATCAATTTCAACACTGGGTAATATCTAATATTTTCCTATTTAGTTTTATTTTCTAAGTGTTTTCTCTTTTTATTTGATAAGTAATAGTAGGATAATAGATTATTTCTTATAGGTATTTTCTTGTAGGCTTATTTCTGATAAAATATATGTAGTTAATTTTAGAAATATCAGGTATATTACATTCTCATTAGGTCTTATTAGATAATTGAGTCTCATCTATAGGTAAGCGTGTATGTATTGTAGTAGGTGTAAATATAATTTTTGACCTTTGTTAAATAAAACTAACAGAAGACACTTGTTTATTATTTACTATAAATAAATAAAATACATATTATGATAATATTCCATTACAAAGAAACAAATGAAACTATCTCAAACATGTTACAGATGGTAATTGTTAACAATAACAATTTTGGTTTGTAAGAAAATATATCCATACAGGCAATCACAAAATTTAAAAGTATACCTAACTAAATCGACTTTACTCTTTCAATAAGTATAAACTTATAGTTACATATAAAAAAAGTCGTGGTGGTTACACTATTTATAAGGCAAGAACGGCTAAACTAGATTGGCTGAAAATTGTTGGTTAAGTAGCTTAGACCCAGGAGAAGAACAAAGAATACTTAGGGTAGGGGTAGGGTTTCACGCAGACCAAGTCACGGGCGTCCGTTGGTATTCTTATAAACAAAAATTGTTTGTTTAAATTAATCAGGTGACGTCACAAAATGTCTCGACTCCTCGGTCGCGCTACAGCGACTCCCGTGCACCGCATTCCACGCACACAGGCGCAAAGCGCGTCACGTCGCACGCACACGCGCGCGCCACCTACGCCCCACAGACTATCTATTTTTATGTGTACCACTTGTACGTGTACTCGAGTCTTGAATTCCTCCGAGACTGAAAAGGAATTTTACAAGGGCGCTCTCTTTGAGCGCGAACCTTTGCCTGTAACGCTTTTAGCTGTAATAAAGCGGGGTACGGACTGATGCGATTTGGATTTTTGTGCATCGCTCTTTTGTTGGAGAACATTTGATGTACTTACCTAATATCTCGAATTTCTCATTTTTATATCCAGTTAGTGGAACTGATTTGCTGTTCTAGCTTATAAATGTCATTTCGATAAATTGATACCTCAACTTGCAAACTATCAGGGTATATGTTCATTTCAGATGAAGAAAATTAATTAAAAATAAGGGTTCCAATAAAAAGTAAATTTAGAGACGGTTAGATAGGTAGAGGACATATTTTCATTCTTAAATTTCTTGCTTATAAAGACCAAATTAAAGTTAAAAGTCAAAAAATTAAAGTCATAATCCTTATAATATTAACTTATTAGAAATTTCAATTGAGCTTAAGTTTTGTTTTAAACTAGGTACCTACTTGAATTTTCTAATATTAGGTAAAATGTATAGAATATCATGCGATGTCAAAAAACATAGCCCAGAACAGAAGATCATGGCCTAAATCTGTCTACCTAGTGAATTATGGGTATTTTGTTTTGTTCAAATATATTCAAATAAGAAATATTATCAAAGTCTAAACTATTAATCCAGAGACGATTGTAAGAAAACAATTTTTCCCAAATTTTTCTAAGTTTTCAAATTTCTACTTGCGAATGTTATAGCTACTGTTATTCATCAAAAAAAAGAAAGTTTCAAAAATATCAAGATTCAGTTATTCCATGAAGTTGTAAGAAAACGTCATATCGCCCGACAATTGTGAAACTCTGCTCCTTGAGGCGACTTTTGGTCGAAGTTACGCAGTTTCCTGTCCAAAATCACCCCAAAACTGGTCTGGGACACCCAAAAAAAGGTATCCAGAAGCAAATAAGAGGCATTGCGAAGGTCACGGCCCCATCGATCCGCGTAGAAAGTGAGATTGGCTGCCACTACTAACACCGTCCCGTTGGCTATGCCGGCTGAATTAATCGCGCATATATTTGAATACATTTGGAGCGTTCGGAGCGCGGTGTCGTCGCCCCTTAAGTTTTAGCGATTTTGTTCCGGCGTGTAAACGTGCCACGTTTGAGGAAATGCTAATTGATCTGCATCCGCGCCGTGTGTGATACGCTTAGGCGCACTCATTGAGACGTTCGGAGACTGAGACGTTGACACGCTGTCGCGGTCTCCTGGAGACGCGTTCGAACGTCTCCGTTCGGCCTTTCAACTTCTCTCTGCTGACATTTGGCTACTTCACCTAATGGTACAACCTTATTATACCTACTCATATTTCTGACGCCGATACGCGGCGTTTTATCGGAACTTTAAATCGTTAGATTACCTATAAATGAGCCTATTTGAAAATTAGAAAATCGTCCAAAACCTCATACCATGTATTACATAACTGAGTCAGAAAAGTAATCAATAGAAAAAGTCAGTTGATTTTCGCTATTCTGAATCACTTTACTTTGTCGTGGGGAAATGGTAAGATGGACCTTAGAGTTCCAATCTGGCTCTAAGATTTCTTCTGCATCTACTAGAGTTTTTTTAATAACTCTTAATTTTAATTTTAAATTTTAAATGGAAATGAGGATTTCTGAATCTCAGGTTCTGAATCTCTTGTGCAACAACCCGGAGAGCTTGATAAGCCATCATTGGTGAACTGTCTCTTCGTTGGTGAGTTTTTGCTGTTCCGAGGATGATGAATTGTATCTTGAAGTTGTGCACTTATTCTGTAACAAAAGCATAAGTATTACTATGTCGTTATTTTCCATTGTGTTTTTGTTTATGTGATTTACTATACTTCGTATTGGTAATTGGAAAGTCTAAGTCTGAGGAAAGGAAGTCATAAAATAGTTTTGGTTTATGTTTAAGTAATAAAATAAGTTTAATTATGGTTAGTAGAATTAAATTGGTTCTGTTATACATAGTTGTCAGTATTATTGTGTGATTAAAAAGCGAGATTAAAGCTACTAACTAGGTATATCCTTGAGACGATAGGTACATTCTTTTGTCCAAGGCTTTTAATTGAGAGCTTCTGGTACTGCCAATGCTGGATGCAGGATAGCCCATGGATCTGGAACATAAATACCATTATTATAACTTTTGTTCAAGTTAGTTTAGTTTACAAGCACTTTTGAAACGTCAAGACTCTACCGGTTCGGTGGGCAGATTCTGCTAAGTAGATCCGGCAAGCTGTTTTATATAGGTATTATCAAAAATATCAGTTATTAATAGTGAACATAACATTATCTAACAATATCCCAAATGGCCGGTCAGTACTATTTTGTGCTATCTGTTTGTTATGGTCTTCTAACTCCTGATTAATATGATCAAAAATATCTGATAGTGTGTCAGAATAATCGCGTCAATCTGCATTAGATAGATAAAGATAGATAGATAGATAGATATACTTTATTTGCACACCACAAGATAAATACAAGTGAAATAAAAACATAATAAGAAGAGATCAGTATACAAAAGGCGGCCTTATTGCTAAGTAGCGATTTATTCCAGACAACCTTCGGTTTAGGAAAACTTAAAGACATCAGCTGCAGGTGGCGTAAAACAAAAATAACCGTAGTATTAGAGTAGCGTAGTGGGTCTAAGCTCCTCTCACCTGTACCTACTGAATGACCGAGCCAGGTTAGGTATATTATGGGCTATTTAAATCGGCTAATTGAGTGTATAAATTGCAGCGAGTGTACCAGATCCTGGGCTACAAACATAGATTAGGCAAATAGTACAGATGCCCTACGTAGATATCGCCGAGTGTATCCGCCACAAAGAAAGCCCGCCGTTGACGCCGTGACGGTGGAAAGTGACGCCATTACTATTCGTTCCGCGTCACGCGACACGGCAGCTGTGTACACTCGGCCCAACGTTACAGCCCTACATTCGGTAATTCCGGGAAACCCTTTTGTGTGAAAATTTCTATCTATCGTATTGGGTACCTAATATTATATCAGTTATAGGCTGATTTTGAAATTAAGAAATCCGCTAAGGAATTAAAGCAATGACATATACTTCGAACAGCTGAAGAACAAAGGGTTCCCAAGGTGATGGTATGACAAGTCCTCACCAGTGGAATTTTGTTCTACCCCGTACCAGGTCGACGGATAACAACAAGCTGTTGTTATCCGTCGACCTGGACGACCAAGTCAAATCCAGAAAAGGATCGATCTACAATCTTAAACTTAAAGCTGACTTAAAGTTCATAGCTTAAGTTATTTGAAAATTACCAGAAATCACCTCCGTTGAAAAGTACACTACTCACAAAAGTTGCACCTTTCGCTTACTTGGAGGAGAATGAGAAATATTAAGTCTAACTACTAATTTCATGTTTAAAAAGTATTACAGGGATCCACTTGAATATTACTATTCGATTTGGAACTCAATGCTGCTGCATGTTAAGTAGGTATAATAACAGTCTTAGAACAGTGCGTGTTGCCAGTAATGACCTATGGTTCCGATACTTGGTCGCTAACTCTGGGACTCATACGAAGGCTCAGAGTCACACAGCAGGCGATGGAACGAGTTATGCTAGGAGTATCTCTGCGTGATCGAATCAGAAATGAAAAGATCCACAGAAGAATCAAAGTCACGCATAGCTCAACGTGTCGCGAAGTTGACAATGGGCGGGGCACATAGAGCCGATGGTCGTTGGGGTTCCAAGGTGCTGGAATATCGGCTCGGCACCAGAAAGCGCAGTGTTGGTTGACCCGCCACCAGGTGGACTGACGAATTAAGCGAGTCGCAGGTTTAAGCGATTCGCTGGATGCAGGCGGCTCAGTATCGTGATGTTTGGAAATCTCTACAAAAGGCGTATGTCCTGCAATAGACGTCCATCGGCTGACATGATGATGATGAATGCTAGATAGGTAAAGTAGGCAACGTTGGAGTTGGTAGTGGTGATAGGAGGTAGCGGAGTCAAAGGTTCACTCCCTCGTGAGTTCTTTCACATACATATCTATACCACGACTATATACTACGACTATAACTAAATGCAGCTTGGTAGGCTGATGACATTCAGTTTTGTAAATAAATTCGATTCAGCTGAAAATGTGGAACAATTTTCCCAGCTGCTGCAATGCTTATGTCAGCGTTGGATGTAGCAATATCTCGATATCGGCCGGCTCAGGAGTATGGTGTTATCTAATATCAAGCCTGTCTGTTTGATAACGCTTTGGTTGTGTATACACAATTATCTATTCGCAGTTATGTATTTCGTTATGGTATTAACGTTTCGCTATTTCATTGCTTAGAATATTTGGCTGCAGAGATTGGGGTTTGTTTGGGCTATGTAGATAAAAATTATAAATTAGAAATTGTAGTAGGTAGTTTACCAGCAATTTTGAAAAGTACCTAACTTTTCAAAACGTTTCAGAAGACTGACTCAAATTAAAAGAGCTGACAAGAAACTTAACCTTTTGAAGATAATTGCCTCCAATGAACTTGATAATAAGAAATTGGTCATATTTTAAAGAAAAAGTGCTATAGCACATTCTCCAATTGAGGCATTGTCAGACCCAAGTTTTTGGAGACGATTTTGGTAAAAAAATAAGAAATCTAACCTTATAGAATCCTAAAAATGTGAGATCAATTGATTAGATTATTTGTGTAATTACTAAAAACGCAAGGTAAATCGAGTACAGGTAATAAGATCCAGATCATTGTCCACGTGTTCCCAGTTTTAGTAATTTGTGGGGGGTAGGGGTCGGGTGGTGGGCTGAAGGGGTCGTGGGGCATCGACCTTGCGATTAGGATGCGCTCCGCGCGCGATACTTTTGTCGGCCGGAATAAGGTCGCGGCAAATGAGGTCGTACACTGATACAAGCGCCAGATAACTGGATTACTTCTCTACACGAGGCGGCCATTGTCTTTTTTGTTTACAGTAATAGTTGACGGGACTGCATCGTTAGTCTAGTGGCTGGTCCTGGCCCTGGGTAGGTACGAGTCCTGTCGAAGTACGAGATACTGAGCTTTCTTTCTTCTAAGAAATGCACAGTTTATTTCACAGCCTGATGGAGTAATTCCTCATTCGCATGTGAGTTAAAAAACGTTAAAACCCAGCGTTGGCGCTTTTCTTTATGTTCTTAATTAACCTCCGACGCATAAGGACGGGTGTTATAAATTTAAGGTGTCTGTCTGTCAGTCAGTCAGTCTGTCTGTGGCAACATAGCTCCCGAACGGATGGAGCGATTTTAATTTGTGAATTTTCTGTTCTGTATTTCAGTCACAGACCTTCTATATAGAACATCCAAAACATCCCTGTGTAACTAACAACACGTGTAAGGAAAAATATAGCAGGGAATCACTGGTTACAGGGTACATTTGATCCTATCTTCTATCTCATCGTCAGTATCCGTCCACAGCACGACAAAGGCCTTTCCGAGAGCGCGCCATCACACCTCCGCCTTCCTCATCCAGTCACTTCCCACCACTTTATTAATGTCGTCGGACCATCTAGCTGGAGGGCGTCCTACACTGCGTTTGCTGGTACGTAGTCTTCACTCCTGAACACGTATGCCCTATCCTACATCTACACTGTTTTTTGATTCATTAATCAATTTACATTTATAAAGTTCTCTGAATTACGTCAAATAATTTTACAATTATACACCTGTATCTAAAAGGTGGTCCCCAGAAGCGCGAACACCTGCAGAATCGTATGATATGTATTAATATTTCAGCTGGAAGAAGGCTGGAAGTTTTCACGGCCACGCAAAAATGCTTTCACCGCGACATCTGTGCGTAGCGGAGACGGGAAGAGCGTAGCTTATGCATTTTACATGAGCCCGGCCATTGTCGGCCGCCTCACGACCCGCGCGCGACACAGCGCAGCGCAGCAGTCAGACCACTCGACTCTATGTTATCTATACCTACTGTTCTGTACAGCTATTCTGTCTTCAAGATTTTACTACTCCACAGTGTGAGACTCTATCTAACCTAGTAGAACTCCCTGGTTTCTCCCGCGTAGTTCACATTTCTGTGAAAATACGGGGATAGTTACTATAGCCTATGTCAATTCCTGGTAGTGTAACTTTCCATTGGTGTAATTATTTTTTAAATCCTTTTTGAATTTATTCGTTACTTTAGAAAAATACAAATCTTTCCTTTTATAATATTAGTGTAGACTAAAGGTAGAGAGAAATAAAAATAAACTGACATCTCACAATGTCGGGTTATAAAACATCGTTGAAGTATATTGCTGCTGATTGTATTTGGAAGCAAATTGACTTTTTGTCTCTAGCTAGGAATTACGTACGATGTGTCGCAGCTTGGTGAGATCTTTTATCTAATTTAAATCAGAAACTAGCTTAATCTTAGTGTTAGTACAAATAGAATACATTTGTCTAACTGTTCAATCTACACTGTGGCAGCTCCCCACACACCCTAATTACTTGTTTGTAAACACTTGTTGTGGTTGTGTGCGTGTCAACTTTTAACGGGCATTGTTTGGGATAATGAAGTCTTGAAGTAGGCCGGTGTCAAGGGCTTGGCTTGCGCTTTGCATATTTTGACTTCGTTGAGTGGCGCATACAAATAACACGGGGAATTTACTGAGTATTTTATCTGTTTAGAGCCTCTCATGTGACTACATTACCGGGATAAACAAAATATATCAAAAATATGTAATTTTGTAATTAACAAAGCTGTATATTTAATTTGGAATCATTTATAAATGTAAATGGAGGACTTCCGATAACAATTCTTTAGGTGTAACCTGGAGCCTTAGACTCCATCATGATTGTGCATATAAGTTCAGCAGTAGACAAATAAGGTTATCATAACGTTAAGTAGGCTATAAAGTAACTAGGTATGTGTATGATAGGTATTGGTAACTGTACGACAGATGAAGTTGTTGAGCAACATACTATAGATTGTATTGGCAAGATTTTATCTCGAGAAAATCTATTGTTTCCGCAGGATTTGTAAAAAAAAACTAAATTTCACGCTGATGAAATCGCAAGCGTCCTCTAAAGTGTGTGTGTCACTCTTGACAGTTAATAGAACGTATTATAAACGTCATACAGGCGACTGTCACCGTACCCATGCCATCTGAAAAACACTTTAGTCTTCGCTGGGCATACAAAGAACACGCCTTACAATGCGCTGACCTGTACCGGTTAATCATTGTCATACCTATACAAAAGCTTTGTTTGCATGTAACTTAAGCAAACGCCATACTCTTCAGACCGAAATACTATAATATTACAAAGCGGCATAAACGTTAGGTATTTATTAAGAACCAATCAATATTTCTAAAACTTATAGCCACAAAGGATACCTACTGGATCAACAAGGTAGTAGATATAACAAATGTACTCGTAGTATAATATATAATATAATTTAGTGCAGGTATCTAATGTATGCAGCATCTAGATACCTACATGACGTTCCTCCCTAACTAGAGCGTAACGCCAGTCACATTTAATAACGTACTAGGTATTTATCTCGTAGTGGAGGGGGGGATAGAGTGGAGGGTGTGTCGGGAGGGAGGGGGGTTTAATGAACCTGGGTACGTCGGGTACTTCGCAATAATATTAGTTCAGTTCTGAAATGAAGGCGGCTAGGATACCGCCGGTATAAGACCGCGCGGTATAAGACTATTGTTCTTGCTACTGGTTATGTATTTTGGGAAATGGGATTTGTTTTTGCTTAATTACGAAAAGTGTATTTTTAGGACCTGCGGGTAATAAGACAGCTCTATTTTTGTAGCGCGGCTGTGTTTAAGGTTTTTTTAACATCCGTCTACGTTTATTTAAGTAGTTGGTTACAACAGTGAAATTGGACACGACTTCATGATTCTAATATCTCATTACAAACGTTTCTCTTTTAATAAAAATTACTTAATTTATACCCACCATTTTTGGTGTGGTGTGATAATATTTTATATCATAATATCATCATTATCAACCCATATTCGGCTCACTATTAAGCACGAATCTCCCCTCAGCATCAGACTGTCATGACTGACTGACTGACAACATCACGATGTTTTTCCTTCACCATTTGAGACATGTGATATTTAATTTCTTAAAATGCACATTACTGAAAAGTCGTAGGTGCATGTCCCGGACTGGATTCGAACCTATATCGAATCCAGTCCTCCTACGAATCGAAGGCTCCCTATCCCTACTAACAGAAAAAAACTCAATACCTACTGCATACTCCTACCCAAGATTCAAATCTAAGACCATTATCTGAGGCTCATCACACTGAACCAGTATTTGCCTACTTAGCATAAATAGTTAATCGTTTAAAATAAAAAATATGTAAAATTCCAACACCTATCATTCACTATAAGAATAATAGCATCAATTGTATGGAAAAACCAATTTCCACCGCGCTCAAAGAGCATCTGAGCGTACATTTGTCTTAAGAAAATCCAATTAACATTAAACCAGGTCAATAAAAGCTCTATTGGCTATAAATGTCGATCCGTACTGCGGTAAGAGTCAAGACACTATATGTGACTCACAATTCTTGAGAATTCTTGAGAATTGTTGACCTCATTCTTTTGACAGTAGTTTAGAACCTGTTAAGCTATAGCGTGTATGTACACCTACTTGATTTTATGAGATCGGTGACTTTACTTCGTAGATCCACTAATAAGCCTGTAAGTCCTAGGCGTAAGCCCGTGATCGAATTGTAAAATATTCAGTTTTTTCTCTGTTCTGAAAGGAGTACATGAGTACTAGTTTAATATTTTCCAGCCTACATATTTATAAACTATTTTTTTTCTAAAATCCGTTTCCCCACACCTAAAATTGTAAAAAAAAATATTTGTTTGTATATTTACGTTAGAGTCGTGTCAGCTTTACGCATCGCTTTCCTCGTTTTTTTGTCCGCTTGCAACAATAAACAACAAAAAATATTCTCGTTTTTTAAATTTCTGGAATCGTGCGACAAATAAACCTATTTGTTACTTTATATAGTAGGTACGACTAAATGAAAAGCTAGCATATGCAAGAATACTGGAAAATTAAGAGTTAATTTTGGATTTCAGTCAGTTATAGCCCGCTAACCCAAAGAGCATAGTGACTCTAAGCTCTATATCCTCTCTCTTATAAGGGAGGTCTGATCCTGTACAAAGCCTATTAGATTAGTTGGTATTAAGCAATTAGCTGATTTAGCCAATTTTTTTCTGATTGTGTAAGTGTCGTAGGCTCCATAATGACACCTCAACGGCGTCACCGGCTGGTTCGGTCGGGCGCAGAAGCATTGCCTGATGGGGCCCGAAGGCAAAAGCAGAATAGAGGGGTGAAACGACTCTCTGGACGTATACTCTGAGACTCGGACCGCGGCTTAACCCGTTCTGGAAGGAGTGTTCTGGAAGGATGTCTGGTGGAAATCGTGAATTAAAAAACCCACGTCCAGGTGACGTCATATATCTGGGAGCTCGTCTTCGCCGAAGAAGATACTGTGTAGCTGTTGCAGCGTGGTCGGTCATTGACATCGTCAGGATCGTAAAAGAAATCTTTTAAGAAGACATTGAGACCAGTCGAATTTCCATACATTACCAAGTGATCTCGTTACACTGAGATTAACTTATTTAATAGTAGTAGGATTAGGTACTGGTTTATAAATAATGAAAATATATTGAAAGACTTAAGAGTGGTCGTCCGTGAAACGCACGTTTTAATTGTGAGCCCAATTCAAAACCGCGATACGATCAATAAATTAACGATAAGGAATGCTTTGAATCGATATGCGCAAAGGGCAAGAGTCGGCGCGGACGACCGTACAATACGCGATGCGTGACGTTTCAATGGACCGCCATACTGAAAATTTGTTACGCCATCCCCGCGGGTACAAGTGAATCGGCGCGCGCGCAGCCGTTTTGTCAACCCGTCCGCCAGTTTACTGTTTAATCAGCTCCCATTCAAGTGTACCGCCTTTGACGAGTAATTGGTGTTGCGATTGAAATGTTACTTGCGACTGGCGCGATCGATCGGCTATTTACATGTATCGGCCTTTGTTTCTTTTGTAAGGACTACTCGTATGGCTTTGCTCCCCCTTTTAAGGGGTTGTTTTTAGGTGGGTGTGTATCTGTCTGTGGCATCGTTGGTCCTAAACGAATGGATCGATTTGGATGCGGTTTTGTTTTAATAGGAAGCCGAAGCCTTTTTGCTGCACTACACATAACTTTGGGAAGAAGTTTCTTAGTTATGATAAGTTGATCTAAGGAATTATCACTTTTTTAATAGATGGAGGTGATTTTTAATACAAAAGTCGTCTGTCCATAGAAGGAGAGCTGTGATAATCAGACCATCGTAATGTTATAAAAAAAAACGCATGTCACTATCGTAGGCAAGTAGGTATCGTAGGCATCCAAGGATTTGAATCATGCTAGCCTAAGAAGCCTTAGATAATCATCAACACTGTATAGGTATGCCTACTCGAAACGAAGTTTAGCGGTCAATGAACGGAAATTTTCACAACTTTGTTTCAAAAAGTACCCTTTAAAGCTTCTTACATTCTTACACTTTTGCATAACTTACAAAGATAAAAGAAAAATTGTACAAAGTGGAAAGTTCTTTTTTCCTACTATCTAAATATGTTGGTAATTATTTAAGTTTAGCAAAAACTTAAAAATGTTTAGATTCGTACTATCCAATTATTTTGAATCATTACAGAAGTTAAAGAAGTATTTTCAAAATAACGGGGATTTGAGATAATAAATATACACTTCAGAATTCAGAGCGAAATACTCACGTCTAACTCTCATCTCGACGGCCCTCCAACAGAAAACAGATAGCAATTAGAGACGCGAATAATACCGAGCCTGCGAGACCTGCGTCCAACAATAACGAACCTAACCATTAAAATAAGAGCGGAATAATAAATGAGACGGAGTATAAAAGGAATAAAGGGAAAAAATCGACGTCGCGGTGGATGCATAGAAATATGGCCGCTAGGTACCCGGGACCAATCAAAATTCTTCGTCAATTAAGTGAACGGAGATCGCAAAAGGAAAATTGAAGGAAAAACTGAGGGTGGCTTTGGATTTAGTGATGGATGTAGTAGATATCGACGATTTATGTTTTTAAAATCATAAACACTAGTCCGTGACCACGTGGAACTAGATGTGTTTTTCTAAATGGAATAAAGCAAATCGATTTATTATTTAGCAGTTTTAGGGATTAGCGTAAGCTGATAGACAAATGATAAAAAAAACAATTACTGCTGTCTATCGCCCTTATTTTTTTTTTATATTTCAAGGCAGTTATAAATAGGGATATGAAAAACAAAATTTAACCATTTTATCATTTAACCATTTTATTTTCTATTGGTTATTCATTTTAGATGAAAATTTACTACTTTATAGCGCATAAAAATATTAGCTATACCTACTTTACTATACTAGCATATACGGTGAAAAACAATGAAGTCATAATAAATCAACAGAAGCATAGCAATAATGTCCCACCTCTATTGGCATAGGTCCTCTATAGATATAAATATAACAAATTATCATGCTATTTATTTACGATACTCACGATACTTCAGGAAACTTGTCGTTGTCTTTACTATGGAGAATAATGAAGTAATTTATGGAATTTATCGATAACAGCATAAAGATAGTGTCCAATCCCTATCGTCGCCGGTCCTCTAGATATGAAAGCTATGGAAATAAAGTTTGTTCGTCCCGCATTGTAGCGTGGATCGTAAATGGATTTTATCACTATATAAATATCCGCCATTTTTGCATTACGACACGCCGCGTTACGTCACGTAGCCGCGGATTTACGTGTTACGTGCTACGTATCTACGAGTGCAACGTAATATCGCGATTTTTTCATGTTAATGTTAATTTTTAACAAAAAATTTATAGTTTTTTCACTGAAACTATAATATGCTAAAAACAAATCTTTAAACATTGACAAAAGTATATCCATGTTTTACTACACAGATATTTTATAGTAGATTTCAAAATCAACAAATCGTGTAGCACGCGTTATTTGGGTCGTGTAAAGCCGTGGTTAAAAAGATGGGTTATAGTACAAAATTTATGATTAGGTATCAGGTACTAGGAAGACATAAAATCAACCCGTTTATCTTACAGCGCAGTGTCCGTTTAGCAAGTGGCCGGGGAGGGTTGACGTGTGAAATTATGCGACAAAGAGACACGGCCCATTTGCTTCTGGGCACAATTTTGTCTTTGGCTTAGATTCCGGAGAGAATTTCCGGACAGAATTTTTTCTCCTATTCTATCACTGTGATCAATCTACATACCTAATATGTGACATTTTGTGCGATTCCTATAAAATTATGATTATGATGATAGTTAGTCCGTTACAGAAGGTGTAAAAAATAGTTTGAAAATTTTAAATCCAATCCAGATGTCCCAGGTGATGGTAAGTGGTAATCTTCACTTATATACGCAGGGTGCATACCCAGGACATACGCATGTCCTATAAAGAGAGTACATTGACCTCAGGCATAGGTGATAGACCTCATTCACAACAACGGAAATCACAACCTTAGGATCACAGAAATGCTGCTTAGAAGCAGGAATAAGCACGACGTTATTACTTCCCCAGATAAGTATCTACTCTCAAAGCTGTCTATCGAAACATAAAAAAACTCTACTTACATTCAGCCAAGTCTAATTTTATAGCTTCATTTATTTTATTTGAATAAATAAATGTTCTCGCATATTTAGATTTTATACTAATAATTATTTTTATAGATAGAGCCGTGATAGCCCAGTAGATATAGACCTCTGCCTCCGATTCTGGAGGGTGTGGGTTCAAATCCTGTCCGGGGCATGCACCTCCAACTTTTCAGTTGTGTGCATTTTAAGAAATTAAATATCACGTGTCTCAAACGGTGAAGGAAAACATCGTGAGGAAACTTGCATACCAGAGAATTTTCTTAATTCTCTGCGTGTGTGAAGTCTGCCAATCCGCATTGGGCCAGCGTGGTGGACTATTGGCCTAACCCCTCTCATTCAGAGAGGAGACTCGAACTCAGCAGTGAGCCGAATATATGGGTTGATAATGAATTATTTTTATATTATTTATTTATTTATATTTGCGTAAATTAAATAATTGAAATGAAAAAATCTTTTTATATCAATCGTAAGTACCAGGCGGATATAAAATCTTACTGGTTGATTTTCGACGAAGGCCGGTAGCCCCGACGGGTCATATCGAGGGACAGTAAAATTATGCGCAAACGCCTCACGGCTCGTTTGCTAAATGGTGCATCTTTAATACCCGATTGACCCAAAGCGCCTTGTGTTAATAATTAATACTACTGTAGGTTCTGAATGAATGTTTCATAGCTCGGAGTAGAAACGCTTTCGTGTTAAATAATGCAGTGTTTGACTATCTCTTTGATACAGAGGAAATACATAGATGACATAATATAAAAGGGCTTGAGTTTACTTTTCTGCTGTCCTAGTTACGTTCGGAATTGGCTCAGGGCTCTTCTGGTTGTAGGCCAAGCGATTTATTATTCAAGTATGATGCCAAAAACAGATTAGCTGTATAGAAAATTGAAACCCTTTCAACTTTCAAAATTCATGCGATATTTTAATTGTATTTCTGTTATAGATCTTTAACTTGTATTTTATGTTAACACGAATGTTATAATTGTAGTAATGGTAATACAAAGGAAATGATTCTTTGAAATATCACGAATTTGTAAAAAAAGTAATACTTATTTCACAGAGCACGCAGATGGTCTACCTGATGGAAAGTGAAAAATTGCCTATTACAGAGCAAAAGGAAGGTAAACATCCTACAACGTGTTTTTCGTCAACCTGGATAACATACGTTAGGCAAGTCCACTGGCAAGCATGGTAATACTTCCCTACAGCTTATTACAGATAGCTATTATTACTAATAATAATCCTAATTCTTATATTTTTAACAATATAAGTATAAAATACAAAACATTATTAAAAATAAAATCCTAATAGGAATCTGCTGATATTGACGACAAGTCTTATTGACATCGTTCATGCTGCAAGAGAGTGGTGACAATGAATATAAACTCAACAGAGAATCGAAGCTGCGACCCAGTCGACATGTGCCGTGAGCTGCCACATGTCGTGAGTATGCAGTAAAGCGTGTCTCGTGGCGTCACCTGGCGAGTCGTGACCTAACCCGCGTATTTAGGCTGCAACTGCACACCGGCCGTACTAAAGCAGAATATCGATTACTTTCGCTACTATAATGTAATCCTCCGCCCACTTTTCGTTTTTTACTACAGGATAATAATATAGTGATCTCTGTTCCGCCCGCGGGAGGGCCGACTCCCGCGGGTGGCCCTCTCGCTCTCGACGGCACCCCGCCGTATGTAAATGATCGTCTCATCATCCCTGTGTGCGGACACCCTCACGCACACACACGTGTGACGTTTGAGGTTTACTGCCCTGACAGCTTTTGTCCTATTTTAAACACAATTTGACGACTCGTATCGGTTTTTATGCGATAATCTCAGATATTTCATGGTTTCTTCCTAATCCTGCTAACAACTAACTAAAGTAGTCAACACGCAGTTTTTCCATTTCTCACTAGTGAGATTGAGTTACGTTTCCATGTTTCAAATACAAATCAAGAAAATCTCTGACCACGCTTATAAGTTTTTACAAGATTATCTCAGAATATGAGACAAGTACCTATATGATTTTTGGTTTTTACCTACCTGCTAACAGAGTTACAATAATTTGACAATGTGCTGGTAAAAATGCCATTTTCGTTATCATAATAAAAACAAGGCGAGTTGAATGGAATCTTAGATTATGATTTGTATTATCTAATAATTCTTCTGTTTCTGCTGCATCATCTATTATTGGTAGACTGGACTAAAACCAAGACCAAGATGTTCGATTCCCACCTTCTTCGACTACTGTCCATTTCCCTTAGTTGGTGGAAAAGTAAAAATTTGTTTATTTTTACAATTACCCACATAATTTATGCTCGTGTATTGGTTAGAACGGTATCAGTTCTTTGCTTTACAAACTGACGTTAAACGTTAAAGTAGGTATTTGGATAGCACAATCTAAAGAGTAAACGATTTGTGTTTTTTAAAAAACGTATCTAACCCACTTACTGGTTACCTAAAGATACGTAGTACGTCGTACGTCGGCGCACGGTAGGACTTCCGTGGAGATACGGCGCAGTAAATAATACCGATACACTGTAAAGTAAACTCGGCACACAGATATGCTAGACATGCAAATATGTCTACTGATGACAAAGATAAGCGGGGGCAGTTTCGAGCGCAACGGTTTTCCTCGGTTTCCATTCTCAAACACCGTTATCTACGCAAGGTGTTTTGTGTTTTAGTGTTATCGCTTACGGTTTAGTTTCGTCTGATGGGGTGGAAAGGTAGTCTTGGCCGTGACGTCACGCGTACGTCGAAAATGACACTTTTACGAGCAATAATTTACATTATTTCGGTGTTAAGCCTCGCGTGCCAGGCGATTGATTTTATGTCAGTCGCGTCTTCTATTTGCGTTCAGTAAATCGAATCACTAGCTACACGGCGGAGTTATTTTGTAATGGTTGTTTCGCGTGACGTTTTTAAGAGTTCTTTTTTTGTTTTTTTTTTTTTTTGGTTATCGCAGACTATATCGCGGCCGTCCCTTGGGCCGAAGTACACACGCTTGTGTCAGCAATCCGTACAGTTTATAACGTATTGCTGCCATGTTGTGACGTGATATTCTTTATTCAAAAGTTGAGTTGTATTTTTGTGTTACTCTACGGCATTGTATAGGGAATGATTTATTTTATTGCTGTTTCAGATTTCGAATTGCATTGTTAACGAATTCAGAATAAAGTTTTCAATGTAAAAAAGTTAAAAGTTGAAAGGTAGTCGTGTTTACTATTCTAATAAAAATACTACGGAATAAGGATTGTTTCATACATTAGTTAGTGTCTCTCCGATAGCTTTGTTTTTTCATAAATATTCGTTTATTCTAAACCGGAGTTGTATTTAATTTCATAAAGTCAAATAATTCCAAGGATGTCAATAAAGCCAATTAAGTAAGGTCAGTGACCACAAAAGAAATATGAAATATGATAGCAATGGAATTGTTGATGGGGACAGTAACTTTTTTTTCTCGAATGAACGTTGTTAACGAAACATTTTTTGCACTTTTAAATAATATACAATTATCGGATAGGATATGTATATACAAAGATCGGATATATACAGACAACGGCTATAACATTCTATACATTACTTACCAAAGTACTAAAGTACTTGTGTCACCAACTTCGCTTTATTATCACTTAAGGTTGTCTTTCTGATTAGTCAAAATAAAGCTGGGTAGGTATTTACCTAATCGATTTTAAAATTATAAGTTGTAAAATAAATCAAAAAGTTGTACCAGGAAAGTATAATCGATATAGAGCTAGTGCATACCTGTCGATAAGGGCGCGGACACACGCGCACACCCAATTAAGATCTTCATTAGGCGCCTTCTGCGAAGCCTCTATCAGGCGCACGGACTGGAACAAAACGAACGGTGTGACCTGGGGTTTACTCTTTTACGTATCGATTTTCAAAAAGTCATCGTTTAATCTGAACATTAAATCATCGTCTCAAGCTAAATATCGTTTCCCGTAGGAGTACGGGGATAAAGCACTATAGTACTCGAGGAAAGTGTAGCTTATCAACAGTGGTTAAGTAGTTTCAGAGCCTATTCAATGCCAACAAACAAACAAAAAAAAGAATGAAATCTTTCCTCTTTATAATATTAGTAATAATATACTCGTAGTACTGACCTGTTTACACGATTAAAAAGGAATAAAAAGTATGTGGTACAAGGTCCAAGTTATCCCTATATCAAATTTCACTTAAATTGGTTCCGTGGTTTGGTATAATATAGCTGTGAATAGCTAAGAAAGACTTTCGTATTTATGATATTAAGTATGAATATATAAATGAATGTAGGCCTGGTATACTGAGAGATTTGGCTTTAAGGTAGAGTCGGATCGTCTCGTCAAATACGTACGTATCCAAGGGAAACGTTCCTTTACGTTGTGTTCAATAAATAATCCTAAACTCTTTCCTCGTTGGTCTTGTGGTTAGCCTGTGTGACTTGATGATCACGAGGTCCTTGTCCATTTGTCTTGAATTGGTTGTGTTACACCGTAATGAAGCTTGGTAGCTTTAAGTTATATAAATAACCTCACAAATGAAGAGACAGGCTATTAAAAATGGTCTGATAATGAAAATTATTACTTGATGTTTCGAAGTGCTGGTAAACTAAGCCTGATTGAAACAAATGTATTTTGACTTTGACTTACAAATAAATGAGATTATACGTTTTGACTTAGCGCATATACGCAAAACGTATGTTTTTTTTTTATTTTCTCGCAATCTCACCTGATGGTAAGTGATGATGCAGTCTAAGATAGAAGCGGGCTAACTTGTTAGGAGGAGGATGAAAATCCACACCCCTTTCGGTTTCTACACGGCATCGGTTAAAACATTAGTCACTTTTTGTCGTAAGTTAAGGAAAGAAGACATTTGAAGTGGAATGCCCTTTGGAGTCAGTGTATCCTGACATATAATATGATTTGTGTACCTTGAAGACGAAATTGAGTAGGCATTTCCTAGGTGAGCGCGCTCCAACCTAGATAATCCACCAGGCATGTTTGTTGTCAAGCGCGAGCCTGTTTAGTTAAAATAAACATACTTAATGCTAAAAAGGGTGGCAGTCTAATAAGGTAATCACCATTATCGAAATATCAATCAAAATAAAACCCATCCCACTCATCATTCCGTACGTGATCGGCTAAAAAAATAGACATAAACATTTATTGAAGTTTTCGAGACGCCATAAGTTTTTCTGGCTGTCAGTTTATCAATGACCAGGTCTCATAAGAGTCTTTGGCATTAATTAACGGGTGTCGCGGGAGTTTGGCCCTTATTGCGTCGGGGTAAGGGCGATGGTGTGAAGCGGGGTGGCGCGGATGGTAGCACGTATCGGAAGCTACAATGATGTACCACGACCAGTCCATTGCGGGCGATTTTTTTTATCGGTAGCCTTAGCGCGCGGAGGTACGAAAGTTGGGATGCGGTATGGGAACTTGCTAGCTGGTAAGGATTTATTATAAGTTCGCCTTAGAAAAATTAAACTTAATTTAATTAATTGTCGCTCCACTGGTTAGCCTATGTGGTTTTAAATTACGAGGTCCTGGGTTCGCATCCTGGGTCGAGCTTGAGATAGTGAGTTTTCTTCTTCTAAGAAATTTTCAGTTAAAGTTTTCAACCCATCATTTGGGAAACTGGAGTTACACATTCGTGTCTCGGAGAGCACGATAAGGCGTCGGTTCCGACCGACCGACAACAGCAACTAACAATATATTAATCAATTTTGCTAATAGTTCTAATGTGAGTTTTTGGTTTCGTCCACGTGATCTCATCATGTAAACGTATTCTTAGTTTCTTACCTACCTGTACCTTCTACAGGCAATAACGTCGTGTTATTGCCTGTAGAAGGTAGGTGACTATAGAAGTTACCACTGTACTGGCAATAACGTACCAAGCCATTTAGCCTTTTTTTCTTAGACTGTATGGTCACTGGTAAAATCACAGTTAGCGGCTGACTTGTTTGATTAAAAAAAAGATTGTTGAACTGAATTCTACACTGTTTGTTGAATTCAGCTTCCGTGTGTTCGTATATGGGCATCGCTAATGTAAGCGTGGTACCAGTCTCGTGCATTAGGTCATCTAACATCCTTGTTAGTGGTCGGTTCATTGTCATGCGCAGGGGTCGCTGGCGGCGCCTTAACAGTCGTGGAGCCATCAATTACAACTGCGCCGCCTGTCGCTTGACTGCAAAACTGTGTATTACTCACTAGTGCATTAATATGATGGTCATGTGCGTAAGATAATTGGAAAATTGTAGATTTTCTAACTTCTGCGTCTACCTTCGTCTCCGTGAATTTATTATTTCGATACCAAGTTAATGTTCTAGTAATTAAATTAATAAGACCTTTTTAGTACGAGTAAAGCGTTTTGTAGCAAAGCACATTTGGGGAAGTACCTACTGTTCTTACGTTGATTTCACTCATCCTTATATCCATATTAAAAATGCGAAAGTATTGTTTAATATACTAAGGTCTGGTCTGGTGGTAGGCATCAGCAGTCTCTAGTTACTATCCTATACGATCCGGTACAATGCGTAGAAATCCTCAGAAGTACCTATGGGTAGAATCAGTGGCATAGCGTACCTGGGAGGGGCCATGTATCAAAATTAGTAGGAGGGCCCAAATGAAGGGTAGGTAAAGATAACACAAAAGAAACAAAAATGCTTGCTAAAAAGAAAGAAGAAGATGTCAGTGACTTAACCAAGACCTAACCTATGTAGTATGTTACAAACTTTTGACACGCTTCGGGAAAAAGAAAAGATTGAGTATAACCCACATTTTACTCATTTTTGCTTTCACACATAAGGGGCTCCTGTAGTTCGAGGGCCCCGTATCATTGATACGGCTGATACGCGGTAGCTACGCCTCTTGGTATAGAATAAACCAACCTTGTATCTCTTTCAAGTAAGCTCTCTTATGTTAGCAGCATCGTCACTTAACAAGTGAGATGGCAGTCAAAGGCTAACTTGAAATTAAATAAAAAAATAATAATAACGAGCACCTTTTCCACCACAAAAATTTCTACTTCTACTTAACATTTCAGAATATATTATTTCATTATTTTTATAATACTCCAGTATTTTAAAAGTTCAATAATATAAATATCTCATCCATCGCTCTGGGCTCCGCTCGCTGCAAGACAATGAGCGGCCCACCGCGTCACTCCTTAAACCTTTTCGCCTTATTTCACTAGCCTTGCCTTGCTTTTGTTTCGAGCACTTCTTTATTTTGTTGTGCGATCTTATTATTTCGCTACCGTTCGCATTGCCATAGTCGGGGAGCTGGTGGGTGAGGTTTTTAATGGATTTTTACTTTTTGATAATTTTTAGATATAAACAAGTAGAAAATAATACATAAACCCGACAGTGCTAAAAATGGTTAACTCGGGTAACGAGACATCCTTTAGGGTGCTTTTCCACCAGAGATATGTTATGCTGCGAAGATATTTGCCTGTTTCCACCAATACTAAGCTATGTAGCGTGCGAGGAAAATGCGCAGCTCGAGCTACGAGTATGCGATGTATCGATAGTAGGGAAGCGGTGAGGGCATCCATAACAGCACACGTTCATAGCACGCATCTATAGCGCGCATCCATAGCAGGCATCCATAGCACGCATCCATAGCAGTCATCCATTGCTCGCATCCTTCCATATAAAATACATATCTTATTTGAATCCGTTTCCACCAGTGCTAAGCTATGTGCACCAATGAATATGATCGGTGGATATCAAACGCATCAATAGCAACGTAGCGTAGCACATCTTTGGTGGATAATCGCCCTAATACTTCCACAACTGAGACTAATCTAATGACACATCGTATGATGACACTTGTCATATGTTATGGAGCGTATATGAGACATACGATATTTCAATAATGTTTTTTATATTCTATACGAGGATTCAATAAAATGAGAAGATAAAAAACTAAAAAATAACCCTCCATCGGCTGCAGGGCAAAAACTAAAAATATAAACGAACGACTACTAGCTACATGATCTAAATGTAGAAGCTTAGCAAGCATGGCTAGGTCGTATCGTCTCATGAAGTGTGCATAGACACTGTGGAGGCTGCGCGTTGTTCTGATAATCCACCGCATCTCAGCATGACGTGTGTGTGTCTTGTCCTTCTCTAGACATGCACAAGGGATTGTCTGTTAAATCTCAAATATAGAGGTCTCTATTAGACCTATAGCCGTCCTCAGTAGTAACAGTTACTTAACCTATAGCTTGAGTGACTTCGGATCACGAAAACTTGGACACAAGTCCTGTGCTGAGAAATACTGAAATTTCTTCTAAGAGATTGTCAGTAAAAAAATCCAAGAGTAAAAAAGCCTAGAGTTGGGAAATTGGTGGTGTTACACCCCCTGCCTCGGAAAGCCCGTTAAGTTGTCGCTTCCAGTCCCATTATTGCATCATTATAATCATTATTATTAATTATCATTATCAGTGATCGTAAAACAATTTAGCATCATCATCCTAAGCTAGCCAAACCCGCATTTGAACAGAGTAGTGGGTAAGCTTCATTATCCTTTTTTATAAGAAGGTAGGTTTGACACTGTAGCAGGCTGATGTTGATAACTTCTCTTATAAGAGTCTTGTACTCGTGGTTAGAGACATGAAGAGAAATTTAAATTTAACTGATCATTCAGAAGTGCTGGCTCTTCGACTAAGTGGCTGGCTCCGTTTTTGTTCACATTGTCGCAGACTCGCCGTAGCTGTGCGCGGAATGAAGTAATACTGCTCACAACTCTCCGGTATTGTGTATTTGCGGGGCTTTTTGTTTTTCATAATGCTCTGTGTCAACTTTTTGTGCGGAACCCGTTCTGTGCTATGTGTGTTATGTAACGTCATCCTTTTCACAAAAACTAGACGTACTATCAATTAGATAAGTGTTTTTATTAGTAACTGTCGTCAATCGTCAATCACCAGTCAGACTTTGTGACAGGCACCCTAGAAACGTAGGTATAACGACGAGTCATATTCCTACTTTGAATTCATTTAGTGGAATGAAATTGTGTTACAAGATTGCAATGTGTTATTTTTTTACCCGAGCTTGACGTAAACGGATCATCATTTTTATTTGTTTTTGTATCACTTTTTACCATTCGTTTGTATTTATATGAGTCTTGTAAAGTTTTTACTGCACTTATAACACGAATTACATCAAAGCAAAGCTGAAGATTAAGTTTTAATACACGGAGGTAGGTAGATATCATAGTTTCGAAGGTAAAGCGTTAACAGACAAAATTTTTAAATATTGATCGATTGTTTTCTGAATTGATTCATTTATTTCCATTTCAAGTTTTTAAACATCGTAATAATCAAGTAAGACATAAACGCTCCATTTCTTCTCTCAGCAAACACTATTATTGATATCAGTTAATAATTAACTAGAAATGATAGGTATAATTACCACGAGTACAGTATTAGCGATATCATTGGCAATCATCGGCGCAGATAGCCAGCAAGTAGGTATATCTTACAAATTCGTGCTCGGCTCGCCCAAATAGGACAATCTCACCGAGATCTCGTACAAAACGAACAATCGCGTAACACAGTCTACTTAAGGCTAACTGAGATCTCCTTTTTGGGCGTGTTGGAGTGTGAATGCGGCGTGTCGTTGGGCTAATTAACGGGGACATGCGCGCGCGCCGCGCTAACTCAGCGGCCCGAGAGCCCCCCCATGCGGACACCGACTTGCTTTTAGCGGGAGATGTCTCGTAATCTGGAGAATTCCAATTATATTCCGTTAATTAGATCGTTTCGGGGTTTTACGGGCGTGCTGGTGCGTGTTGCGCGCTGATTTATACGTGCTTAAGTAATACTTAAGTATTGGAATTTAAAATTCAGTATTTCGATGACTTAAACAGTCTTCCCTTGAAATGCTTTAATTAATCTGAGCGCCTATTTAAGTTTGTACATATTTGTGAAATGGTTTGTAAGAAAATACAAGGTTGTATTCAGTCTTAAGTTCTGTTAAAATATAAAATTGATTCATCGTCATTAATAACTAAAATTAATTAAACCGGCGGTTAAATAAATAGACCCGTGAAACAGTTTTTCAAATACAAAATTGTTATTTAATTAAAGTATTAAAAAGTATTTGTTATTTAATTTTTATCATTATTCCAATGTACTTAGCGGCCAATAGTAAAACAGTAAACTTAAATTAAATTAAGGAGCACTTATGCACTTTTTGTTATTACCACTTGAGATTGATGTATTTATGTCCGCTTATGCGGCATTCGACAGTGTATTGTATGCGATACATTTAATGAATTATTAATTTTATATGTTGGTGCTATAAGAGTCACATTTTCTTTAAATCTTCCTGATGTTTTATAAACATAAATTAGGTGCTTCAAAGCATCATTTATTGTCTTATTTGAAAGAGATTTTGACTTTGACGAGAAAAAGGTTTCGAAACCTTTATTCCGTTTAAGGTTTACTTTAAAGGCAAAGAAAATGACTCACCCACTCGTTATAACAGGCTTCATTTCGTATGACAGGCGGATAAAAAAACAATCCGGCAAAGACCACGGGACAATGTCTGCAGATTTTTTAATGCGACCAACATTGCTCCCGAGTTAGGAATTTATTGAGTCGTATACAAAATAAACGATATCCTTTTCAACTGCGACGCTGGTAACTTGATTTCAGACCTTATTCGCTTTCAGTTTAGGTTTGTAGTTGAATGAAACAGTTCAGATGTCGTCGCACCGGTAGCTGTCCAGCATTGATCTTGTACATCAGCTGTCCATCTGAATGTCTGCACTACCCGATAACGTATCGACACCCTTCATTTGCGTATCTGCTGATATTATTCTTAATTGCTGTTCCCAGTTCGGGTTAATTGAGTGTTTAATAGGCCGTGTTGTGTACCTGTTCTGTTTTTATTACGATTAGCTGATTTGCATTTTGCGATGTATACTTTTTTGTACCAATGATTGACGGAACAAGATCGGCCATTTGGTTTTTAAGCAGTAATAGCGACCCTATAACAATAAATTCCTATAATAGACACTATATCTATCTATTGGAATCCAGAAATGAACTGCATAAGTTCCTTAATAAACATAATATTTTGATTTGAGCCTCAGAGAGTCAGTGGAGAGTCCACAGCTAATATTATGTTGATTGGTTGCATAAAAATTATACTTCAGTAAAGGCTTAACTAAGGAGTAATAGACGCACTTAAGTATTCTATGATATTGAATAAATAGAGGGGCTCGCACTATTTTTTTTAAATATTTATTTAAATTAAAATAATTTAAGAACGTATGAAAATATAAAAAAGATTTTTTTTAACAAAATTATAAAGTGCAATTTTATTGACCTAGTTATACATATTACCTACTATAAATTCACTAATGCATTATTTACTTATGTGCGAAATAAAAGGCTTTTTCATTTTAAAGGCTTAACTTAGGTAGCGTGTAGAAGCCCTTACAGCCCAGCGCGCAAGCCTACGCATACTTGGGAAACCTCAAATATCTCCATCGTTTTTCTCACAACCATCTGTTGGTTTTATGTGAGCCATTGTTGTGCGGTTTGTTGTGAGAACGACCACTCGACTTACTCGTATAGTTTTCAAGTATTTTCATGGGGTCTATTAAAGGTTTTTGTCGATACATTAGTAGAAGTTTACTGTACATTTTTGTTGCAAATGTAAGGACTGAACTATTATTATGATCTTTTCCTGATCACATCATCATTCCTGAAAGCAGATATTATTTATCAAAAACATCCCAAACAATTTTTACGTATTTACCCCTTATGATGTTATGTTTTACATACATAACATCATACAGGTATGACAATCTATATCTATAAGCTATATGAGCTTAAGCTGATTTTGATGCGTAAGTAAGTTGTTTTTATATGAGGATAAGTATTGAACAGTTTGTACATAACAACTTCAGATGAAATTACAATATATTTTTAATTCGTGTCTTTAGACTTTGATTTTAAAGTAGTCATAGTTTATTTTTTATCTTATGTTCTTACTTTTTATAGTGTTCAAACCGATTTTGTTTCGTAGTTATTACTATAATAGGCTAATTAGGCTTTCTAACATTCAGTTAATCTGTGAGCCTTTATGTTACTCATACAATAAAGTGGTATAGCAACATCATGTGGAACTATGTCATATCCATATACAAATGAACAGCTCAAATAACCCAATAGGTCCCACATCCGGGCAAATTGGCTCAGCGGCGTGTTTAGGGTCCTTTGCGCGTCGGCAGAAGGTCATCGGGTAATTAAGAGTCCCTCAAGCAATCAAACTTGGCCCGCCCGTGATTGGCTGCAGCACTCGGACTAGATCAAAGAGCGAAGGCGTCAAACGGAATATTTTAGGGAGGCCGTTTGAACTCCGTGAGGGTGTTAAGGATGTTTTTCATGGCTGTGTTTGTTTATTGAACGGGGCCCGATCTAGTTTTGTTATGTGCTTCTGAATTTCAATACTTTATGTATTAGCAAGTCATTTTAATTAAAATAATGTATGATTTTATAGCAAAATTCTCGTCTACTATAAGGTATCAACCTGAATATGTTGTCTTTCTTTCTTTATACATTTATTGTCATAGTTTTAAGTTTGTTGTGTCCTTTTGCAAGAATGAGGAAGCCTGAGTATAAGTAAAAGGTTCGCTTACCTTACCTTGTACTCTTCATTTCAATATCCCCACAATACAGGTGGAAATAAAAACGGAAGCTGGAAAATTTATGGAGGCAGGTTTCATTTGATATCATCATTATCAACTAACTTGAGCGACACACTAAAAGGCCAGGCCTTCCTTATTATAGGAGAGAGGATATGGAACAAAGACCCCATGCTGCTAATGATGTTAATGATAATGACCAGAATCAAATGCTTAACGTGCTTTCCGAGGAATGGAAACACCTCTAACTTCGGACTGACAATTTTTACTGAAAATTTCTTAGAAGAAAAAAAATGATCAGTATTTCATTGCCCGACGCAGAACTCAAAACTAGAACCTCGCTTATCGGAACAATGAGACAGATATAGCACTCGTAATATACTTATTTCATTATACATTAATTACTGTAATAATGATTGTACAAATAGCTAAATAAAAAGGTCGGCGTTCGGAACGGCGCGGACGTGCCCGACAGTTCGGTAATCTTATTACATAAAAGCCTCCCCGAATTAGACATTTTGCAGATACTAAAAGATATTTAGTCCGGCATCCCTCCCCCTAATGGCGCACTATTTTAAAGGGTTGTTTACACCCCGAGACGCCGAGCAATCCCTTTAATCCTATCGCGGAGGACAGACATTTTCTAAGACATTTTGGTTGTTTATTTGTTATTGCTAGATTTTCAAAGCTTAGTTTTATAGGCGTTTAAGTTAAAGAACGTTCGTCGAAGTCAACTTTCTTGATATTGAACGATTTATGTTCAAATAAATAAAGAATTATAATTTTAGTAAAACAGAAATGTGAAGGCCACTTTCTACAGTAAAAAAAAAGGTAAATCGGGATTGGTTAAGATAATAAAATAAATAATTTGTTTCCCAAAGACCAAGACCATCTGCCCATTTCAGGGCAAGAGCAAGAGCAAGGATTTTTTTTTAAATTTAATTGTTTATTTATGATAATATAATCTACCGCTATACTGCTGCCATGCCTGATTGTGTAATGATGCAGCCTGTGGTAGAATGCGCTTATTTTGAAGGTTCCTCTTCACTTTTTACTTGAAGATACAGGTGATAACAGGTGGTAATGAAAAAGCTCCAGATCTGCAGTTTGTTTATAAATAACTATTCAAACCGTTGAGATCACATCCTAGGGCTATCTACTTCGTAACGGTGCAGATCTCTATGATATCTAGCAACCTATGTTAGAACGGTAAACGTGAAATGACATCAAACGTTAGCCTAATGTCGGTCTTGAAAACGGTGACAAAACTAAATAAAGTGATCACAACTAGGTAATAAATGACGTAAAGTTTTATTATTACCATTTTCAGTACAGCAATTGAGGTTTATTCTTTTAATTGAGCCAAGGGATTCCGCCACTTGAACCAATCAAGTTAATCGATAAAGAGATGCCTTCGAGTGAGTATATAAGGGAAATCGATTACACAAGCGCAACTCTTGGAGGAATGCTCTCGGGACGAAGGATAAGTAAATGAGAGGCCGGCCCCGTGGGATGCGGACTGCGGTGCTGAAAAGTGCCGAGTGGATGGAGCTTTGAAGTTGAGGATGGATGGCCCTTTTGATTTAGAGTTTCAATCATTTGGATAGTATTTAAGGAATCTACATCTATCTTCTTATAATTGTTTTTGGTTGACCTAAACTCTAAAGGATTCGCCTATTCTCTTAGGCTCGAAAGTTTGACAATATCATCATCAGCCTTTATCTGACACCGAAGGTCTTCTTTCAGCCCGTGGCAGGTCTAAATATTCACTCTTTTATAAGGAAGGCCTGACCCTAGAAAAGCCTGAAATGTGGTATCTAAATAGAAGTTTAGGTATGCGTTATTTGAACTTTCAATGCGGTTCACGATGTAGGCATATTATTATTAATAAAATACAGGGTAGGTACGATTAAAGTTACGTTAGTACGTTGATTATTTTTCTTGCTTAGATTTCGAAACTCTCATATTATGCGCCAATAAATATCTACACATTTTACCACCTCTCGATACAAGAGTACTTTGGCTCTACTGTATTCGATACAAAGGTAACAAATTCGGAGAGCCGTCTACTGAAAACAATAAACAAATCCATCATAACAAGGAAAATCTCTGAAAACGATAAATACGTCGTCAAACCTCCCCTCCCTCATCAGTAAAAACCTATCTGACGACATCTGAAAACCGCGTCTCGCCACAATGGGGCAAAATTAAAGCGAAACTTGCCGTAATTAATTTCAAGTACTCAACGCTTTTGTAATAAATCGTTTCGAGTATAAATTTTCCCGACAAAATTGAACCGGCGGCTTCGTGTCGTCTCTTTTGTATCCGATACATTTGCATAATATCGTGTCACCTGTCCCTTTCGATTCGGATGATTCCCGGCATCCAGATTTTCGCTAATCACGCGTCTTGATAACTTCGCCTAATTAAATTTGAACTTTACATTAGCTTGTATTACGGTTCAAAGTTGGTTGAAGACTGGTCTTTGTTTGGTCGAGGGTGTTCGTTAGGTAAAGTTTGTAGAAATAATTCGGTAGATATCGCACAGCGAATCGCCGGTGAGTTGTCGACTCGGCTGAGATAAGCTGTAATAATTCTTAATATCGCGTTAGAGGGTAGATGTAACTTTTGTATCCGGATATATTTCATTTTGTAAGGAAAATGGGAAAGATACGACTGCGTTTATGCCGTTTATTGATAACTGAAAACGCTTTTTGATTGTGATTTTACTAGTACAAGAAATTAAAATATAAGTATGATATTCTTAGATGATTTCTGTTAATATTAAGACTGAGTAATAGTTAATGACCGGGCTCTTGTTCTTGAAATCAGGTATTGAATTCTATGACCCCCGTTTTCAAATCAAATCAAATGTCATTCAGTGAGTCCTTACTCACTAGAATACCAGTAACATTCTCTACCAAAGGTTCAAAAAGCAGTCGAAAGCTAGACTTCATGATCCAAGTTAACATAGAGTAACTACCGAAATAAAAAGTTCTCCTAAATAGGCTGAGAATTATGAGGTATTGATATTCATTATATTATATTATTATAGATACTTCTCCTTAAGTTCTGAAATATGTATTTTGAGGAGGATTTTGAGTTTGAGTCATTAACAACCCATATTCGGCTCACTGTTGAGCACAAGTATCCTCTTAGAATGAGAGGAGTTAGGCTAAGAGCCCAATGCAGATTGGCAGACTTCACACAGTAGAGAATTAAGAAAATCTCAGGTATGCAGGTTTCAGGCTCAAGATGTTTTTCCTTTACCGTTTAAGAAACATGATATTAAATTTCTTAAATGCCAATAACTAAAAAATTGGAGGTGCATGACCCCAACCGGCTTCGAACTTACGCCCTCCGAATCGAAGACAGAGGCCACTGGGCTATCACGGCTTCTACGAGTTTGAGTATCAAACTTTATTTACATGTAAGCCATAATAACGATTTTTTTTTGGTTTTGAATATAGTCATATAAAGAGGTTTAGGTAACTATATCGATATTATAGTGTTGGCGCAATAAAGAAGTAACCGATAGTTAACATGGGTTGACAGTAATGAAAATAGAACTATCTCTGTCACAATGTATCCTGTGACTAGAACAGAGTTTTCAGAGTTCTATGCTTAGATTAGATTAACTAATAAGTATTGGTGAATCTACAGCAGAATTAGCACCACAGTTTCTCAAAACAATATATCAAGTACAATCACGCAATCTACGTCATCGGTCAAACTGAAATCTCGAACACAGGTCATTTACCTCGGATAAGATGTCAGGCAATGACTTCCGGTTCCGGCGCGGCGCCATTGTGCTTCCGGTGGCCGCCGTGACGTCACGGCCGCATGACGCACTTCCGCCGCAAATCGCTGTAATAAGGGTTTTATTACAGTCATTTAGTGTACCTAGAATTACTTAAAGGTCAAAAAATATAGGTAGGTATCCTATATTCAAATTTACTTACATCGTCTATTACTCTATTAGACTATTATGATTAATCATTCAAGTGGTAAAAACAATATATTCTCAATATATTATTTATGCAATATTTGCGGTAGGTACGTCTCGTAATTTGCCATGAACAAAACCTTCCACTTAGTGCACTAAGTAACATCTCACTAAATTTGGAAAATATATTTATTTATTTATTATCTTATCTTAAATATAAAATCAAAAGAAAAAAGGTATATATGTTTTCTGTGGAATAACCAAGTAAGAAATTGAACCCAGGGGCTCTCTGTTGTGAATCAAGATATTATCAAGTTATTACTAAGCCTGAATCAAACTCTATGCAATGTGTCGATTTGACTGAAATCTCAGTCGTACAAGTTGCGATGCAGTTTAAACTGGTACAGATAGCACGATTAATTTGCGTACCAGAACGCTACATTTCTTGGTAGTACATTTTTGCAGGTGAACAAAAAACAAAAGAAAGTTTTGCAGGTGGGTGGTAACTAACCACGGCCGAAATGTACCAGACAAATCTAAAAATGAAAACATAAACAGGGAATAGAACACAGGACCTCTTTATTGTGAAACATGTTAAGTAGGTATTATCAGCATGAGTTACTCGCGGGTTAAAACACCACGAAGAGATCATCTAGGTAACCAAATTAATTTCCTAAAACATGCCACCAAAATATACACACAACTAATTACCCCACTGTACGGGGCACAGTCGCCATAATTCAGGAAACAAATCTCCAAAAGGCACAGTTTTATTTTCTGTTATCGCACGTGTCCAGCAAAAAACGCGGGAAAACACGGATCCCGGCTCATGTTAATATTTGAGGCGTTTTTATTTGAAATTTCCATTTACACGCCAACCCCCCACCCCCCGCCGTCGTCCCTCCACCCCGCGCCCCCCCTCATACATATTCATGTGATGCACCCTCATACTTTCTCTCCAGTTCATATTGCATGATGCTGTGGATCTAACAGAGTCGATAACTGCTCTGATTTATGTCGTACTTTGTGTTATTGCCTATTTATTTGTATTTCTTTTTTATTATAGGTAATATTTCTCGTCTACGCTGACACCGGGAAAGTCTTGGCAACACGGAAACTAAATTATTTTCCTACAATCTATATCAAAAGTCAATTCAAAGTGAAAAACAATTTGAACTTGAATTTTGACGATGAGTGTAAGAAAAGATGGAATTACCATTTATCTGATATCGTGATTGTAATTGTCTCGTTCGTCTAGTCATCTAGTGATTAGCCTATGCGGCTTCCAATCATGACGTTCTGGGTTCATGACGAGTCTTGGAACGGGACGGGCTATAAAATATTGAGATTTTCTTTCTTGTTACTCATCCCTGCATCAAAGAAAATGTTAAACTCTGTCCTGTAACATATTCGGGGCTCATTGTTGAGCACGAATCTCCTCTCAGAATGAGATGAGTTAGGCTAATAGTCCACTACGCTTGCGGTATGGCAGACATGCACACAACTGAAAAGTTGAAGGTGCATGCTCCAGACTGAATTGGAGGCAGAGTCACCACTGGGCTATCACGGCTCATGCTAACCAATATAATAATATTTAAAAAATAAGACCAATTATGTTACTGTGTCAATTAACACGGCACTAAAAGTGAAGTTGTCGAAGCAGTAATTAGTGGAACGAAGTAAATAATATTGTGCGGAGATGTTATCGCTGACCTTGCATATTTAGTGGCCATTATGAAACGTCACATTACACGATTTGGTTATGTTCCGCCTGAAATATGAACCTGGGACCGATGCGGAATGATTTGTTTGCGATTTAATCTTTGAGGTTAATTACTTAATATGAAAAGGTTGGGTATTACCTTGGTAGTTTAAAGGCAAGTTTAGTGAATTTAGACATTTTTTGCTTTATTCGAATTAAAAGCCCATGTTCTGTTTATTCGAGTTGACAACAGTTTATTTAATGCATCTCCCCATCAGGTTGGGGCACGGGGTGTTAATATTTAGAATTTGTAAATATCATTTTCAGATGTTCATCATTAACAACCCATATTCAGCTTACTGTTGAGCACGAGTCTCCCCTCAGAATGAGATGGGTTAGGCCTTAGTCCACCAAGCTAGCCAAATGCGGATTTGCATGATTTCACACACGTAGATAGTAAGTAATTAAGAAAATTCCAGGTATGCGGGTTTCCCCGCGATGTTTTTCCTTCACCGTTTGGGATAGGTACGTGATATTTAATTTCTTAAAATGTACATAATGAAAAGTCCGGTCCAGATTCAAACCTAAGACAGAGGTCATATCCACTAGGTTCTCACGTCTCTTTCACGATTCGTAACGTGTTCTGCAAGTCACGGGTGTGTACCACCAATTTTCCATAACTCCGGACTGTTGTTAAGAATTTATCGGAAAAAAGAAAAAGCGCCGCCAACCAACCAAACCCTAATTCATGATGTGAAGTCATGTGGGCTAACCAATGGACCAATAAGGCAAGCTATACGAGTATGTTCCTTTAATCGTATCTAGATTAAGTATAATAATAATTAAGACCTTCCTGTTTTCAAAGTCGCAGTACATCGCGGTCAAGGCAAGGCGTCCGCTTCAGGGGCCGCAAACGGTAACAAATGACGTTTCATAATGTCCCGCTAAGTATGCCACGTAATGTACGCGATACGATCGCCAACGACTGCTGACTCCTGACCTACTGTAAATATTACTAATGCAGTAACACTAATTACTGACCACTGCCACTGGTGGCTTTATTTATTGTGTGTTGTAAATTAGCTTCAAAAAGTTTACAAATAGACTAATTAAACGTTTAACATATTTTCAAAACCGACTTTGCACTTATTAAACATTTTTTTTCCTTCCTTTTTTCCTTCATTCGTCCGGAGAATGAATACCGCCTTCTTCCCTACTAGTAAACAGCATTGCTGTGTCTCCATCTGAGCCCCTAATAATGATAATACCATCAAGTTGATGGTACAGAATTGCGTGTAAGGTTTTTGTCCTCTAACTCTTTTTCAGTAACTAGCAATGGTCGATGCCTACCACCCGAATAAATCTGTGAACAATATAGACAATATAAAATTCTAAATTGAAGCTGGAAATCGAATTTTTTTGTTGAAAATCTCAGTCAGCATTGCCAACTGCGCCAGACAGGTAGGTATATCATTGTAATATCCCTGGATAAATGGCTAGTTTAAGGTATAACTCCACAATGGCCCAAATTCGGTTGCCTAAAGACACTGTCATTATTAGAAGCAGCTTGATTAGTTTAGTTCTGCTGAGCTGGAGGTTTGTGAAGTGCTGTAACACTCGAGCCGTATGTAAATCGCGCTCGTAATCCGCCGGAAAATCAAATAGTTATAATTCACGCCGATTGTAATTAAATAACAAGTATTTTTGTTCCGACAGTTAATTTAACAATGGTTACAATTTCCTTTGTTTCGCTACCGCACAACTAATACGACTCAGTAATAACCTTAAGGTCACGGTGGAGACTTATTGTTTCACAACTTTTTGTTTTGGCGCGTTTTAAAATAGTTTAGTGAAAATTTTGTCAACTAGAATTGGATTTTACTTTTTCAGGCAGAACACTGTAAAATATTTATGCTTTTTAAAAATCTAGCTAGAACATAAGATTAAAGTTAAAAAGACAACGTTGAAAGTTTTCTTAATACTATGTTTCTAAGACTACATATTAGTAGTACACAATATTTTCTTTTTAGATTTATCCACCATCTGATATGTGTCGACTAACTTACTCACAAGTTTACAGGCCTGTAAAATTACAGGCCCATGAGATTTAACAACGACAACAGGATAACGGTTGTCATAACTCGTAACAGATATGTTCTCTTATGGTGGTTTTCTACAGGTAAAGCGGCCTACCTGATTGTTCAGTATGAAAAATAAACAGTTACATATAGATTGACGCGTGCATGCCTAGCATGCGACCAACGACATATCTCGTGATGAAAAACAGTCAAAACGTGAACTAATGGTGGCAATGAAAATGTTAGTGATATTTCCGGTTGCACCACTATTGGTTGACATTTATCTATTTCTCATCACCAGATATCTACGTAGTTTGGTTGCAAGTTAGGTAAACTATAGTTGATAGACGTCTGGTTGACAGCAAGCCGAAGTCTGGTTTACGGTGTAGCGAAAGAAACACGGTAACGATGTCCGAGTTAATAAGTGTGTCCTGAATCATGATCCTTAGACTAGTTCTGCGTACCCAATGTAAGTTTTCCTATAAAGTCGTTCAACATTTTGTCGCTCGACAATTCTGCAGTGTGTGCAGGTTATAATATCAGCAATAATGACTCCGTGCGTTAGTTACGAGGCGAGTAATCTGCGCGATGTTATCGCGACTGCGTTACAGACGGCCGCCATACACGACAACTTTGTGAGTCCCTAAAACTATGCCTTATTTGACCTACAGCTATAAAGTTGTAATGGTATCAGAATCTGTGATAGTTAAACAACTTTCTTTTCTTTAATAAAAACTAAGAATTTATCCAGGTTTAAAAAATCCTCAATCATCTAAGTATTTTGCGTATTTTTTATATTTCCTTTACAAAATATCTCCAACCGCCAGTTATTTATTTTAGTGGCAATCATTCACCAACGGTTTTTGGTTTGCGGATGGACTGCAGAGAAAACCAAAATCCATTCCTTTCAAAAGAAAATACAGATTAGTTTTTTCGAGTAATTCCCTATGTGCTTTTTAACTGACGTTTAACTTTTGTTTTATTGTATAATTTTCTCTTCGTTTTTAAAGGACCAATTTTTATGTTATTTTTGCGACCTGATTAAACGAAGCGTGAAGCAAATACTGGATTGTTCTACACATTAATTTGTAGAAAACTGTGATTTTGTGACAACTAAAATCCAAAAACGGTACGGCGATAATAGGGTTAGTAGATACATCGTACACGATACCTATACACAGCACATATGCACAAATTGCTATAACAAATATCGTGTCTGATTAGGCAAACAGAATTTGCCAATCAATGCACTACAACAATTAATCAGCTTCAATAAACTCTAATTAACGGTTAATAGTTAGAAATATAAAAAAGCCCATTTATGAACACAAAATAAATTAAACGTTTTTATATATTTTAAGTGGCAGACTATAGCTTATAAGAACTACGTCTCAACACGCTCTTTGAAGTACCAATCCATCACAGCATTTGTGATATCATAAAATAATAAGCAAATGTTTGCGTCAGCACAAGTCTTGCGGCGACTGTCGCAGCTCTCGATTCGAAGCGCCAATAAAACACAGAGAGAGCAAAAAATGTGGAACCAACGCATTCGGAATGCTGATTTTGCTACTTGTGTCGGTTTAGCCTCTCGGGCCTGCGACTGATGGCCTGCTATACTTTTGGTTGATAGATAACCCATCAAATACTGCCCCCCTAGCCAAGCGGCACGTCGATTCTCTTTCTACGATCGCTAACGCTTCGAGAACTAGAAATATGTATGGGAATGACATTTGCTATCGACAGGTCACGTGATCTGTCATTCCCATACATTTTTCTAGTTTTCGAAGCGTTAGCGATCGTAGAAAGAGAATCGACGTGCCAGTTGCTGGTTCGTTGAAGATACCAAATCAAGTAAGAAAAAAAAATATCGTAATAAATTATTACACAAGTAGCTTTGATGTATTGCGTTATTTATTATTATTTTTATTTAAATATGAATAACGTGTGAATTTTTTTAATTGAATTTATAGGCATAAGCGTTCACTAGTTTGTTAAAGTTAAAGGAGATGTGGATACTGTAGTAAAAAGTCTCAATAGTTCAGCGGTAAAGGACTATTATCGTACCCACTCCTAACATGGTCTATTTCGACTGGTTGGAGGGGAACGAGAAATATTAGTAATATTTAAATATGTCTCGTTCTGAGAGGAAACTCATGCTTAACAGTGAGTCGAAAATGGGTTGCTAATTAATTTAAATAGATTTAAAAAAATACCTGAAAGGACTGAAAGCAAAACCTTTCTACCAATATGCCATTATCACGTCTCCTGGCAAATGCCACATACCCTGTCTCCTGCAGCCGCACATAATCCTGTGATGGAGCATGCAAAGGGTTGTGCTATCTATCATCCCGTCGGCTGAGTGAATACACTGTGACAGATCAAGCACATATTTCACTTTGAGTGTATCTCAGTAACACTTTATGGTTCATGCTCTTAGAGTGTCGGATCTAGGATATGATGGACTATCTAAAAACCGAACTCGTAATTGTAACAAGCATTCCTTCTTCTGTATACGTTTAAGTTTATTAGCTACTAGCATACACCGCGCGGTTCCACCTGCGTGGTTCCCGTTTTCGTAGGAATAGGGGGATGAAATATAGATTATAGCCTTCCTCGATAAATGGGCTAACTAAACACTGAAAGAATCTTTCAAATCAAACAAACAAGCAAACAAGCAAACTCTTCAGCTTTATAATATTAGTAGATGACGCTATTCTTCTTATGTATCGTTGTATCAGAACGACGCGCAGCCTATTGCGATTCCCCAGCAACATTTCAAGAGGCGTTTGGTAACCTAGGTGGCCTACTGAGCTTCTGAGCGAGCTTCTAAGTGTTAGGAGTGCCTCCAGCGGGGCTGGTCCCCCAACCAACGGACCGAGGCGCAACGGCCAACATCTTGACTGAGTGCGGAAAAGACCTGGGTATTAAGAGAAAGATGAAACAAATGGTGATCTAATCACATTTAAGGTGATATAAGGTAAACTACAGATCAACGTGATTCGAGATTTTTGTTTTTTACTGAACATTTATTGAAAGAAAGACAAGTTCAGTATCTGTTCCGACCCAGGATTCGAGCTCTACTACTAGAACAAGGAGGCAATTATTTATTCTTGCATATGTATATTTAAAAGTATTGCAGATACTAAATACATCCTGCTTAAACATCGATGACCAATTATTATCGTACAGGTAATATATTTGATTAAATCTACCTACAAAAAACAATGTATATTTGTCTGTCTATCACGTCGCATCCGAAGGGTCCGCCCACCGCGGCGTCACGTCCCCAAACATATTAAAATGTTGAATGGCCGCTGATTTTAAAGTCATCGCCATGGGAGTTTTAATTTCGCAATTTGTTCGCGCGGCGCGTGACGGACGGACGGACAGATGCTGGTGTTACGTGTATGTAGACGGTATAATGCGTGTGACTTTATTTAGATTTCATTTTTTGATAACGAGCGTGTCAGGCTTTTAGCAAAATAGAGATGTGAGGGCATCGATGTATTAACGTACCATGTGTGGAATCACATTACAGATGAGACAAGATAAGCTAAGGAAGCAGTGTAAATTAACAACCCATATTTGGCTTACTATTGAACACGAGTCTCCTCTCAGAATGACAGGGGTTAGGCCTTAGCCCATCACGCTGGCCCAGTGCGGGTTGGCAGACTTCACACACGCAGAGAATTGAGAAAATTATCAGACATGAAGGTTTCCTCACGATGTTTTTCCCTCACCGATTGAAACATGTGGTATTTCATTTCTTAAAATGCAATAACTGAAAAGTTGGAGGTGCATGCACCGGACCGTATTCAAACCTACATCCTCCGAATCGAAAACACAGGTCGTATCCTATGGGCTTACATGTGCTACTGGGACTAGTTAAGTAAAAACATTGAATATACACCACATTTGATGTTGGGAAACCTTTAGAAACCGACAGAAACAACAACAGCAGAAAAAATAGAAAGACAATCGAATTATGCATCTCATTATCGCCCGTTTTAAACTAAGGGACAGAATCGTCCCTTTGCATCCAATAACGACAACTTCCTTATGTAAAGGGACACAGATTTGCACTTGGACACAGTTCTATTAACCCTCACCTTCAATATGTAAATTAGACTCTATGTTAATGAAGCTAAAGTTTAGTTTACGCTGATGTTCCGATTAATAAAAGGTACTTCAGTAAATAGGGTTGCCAGAGATTACTTTTAACAAAGTAAATATTGTGCATTTTTTCCGTACTTTATTATGCTTTATACATGAACATAGCTTGGAAATTGGATTTCCTTAGTCGTAGAAAGAACACCAAAGATTTTTTTATTAAAAATCTTTTGGCATAGGTACATATTAAATTCTATAAAAGTAACAAAGTCTACATTATTATGTCTAGATATTTTTAAACACTGAAGGTTTAAAGAAATCAAGACATAGTCATGTCTTCAGCAGCTGTTTTTGCTTCATTTTTATTTGTTTTTCTGTTATTTTGCTCTAGTATCATTCAAAAGCTAATTGTTTTCATACACAATATGAAATATTGATCTTGTATGGGAATGGGTAGGTAGATAGTTGCTGTATACTATTTTTTCATAAATTCAGAAAATCAGCCTTATTTTATAGTACCAGGGAAGTATTATACTCGTACATATATGTATAGTCACATTTTTTAATAAAATTATAATGTTTTAAAAAAATGATCGGTCAAGTTTTTATGTAAGATCGACTAACGAACAGCAATAAAATGATTGTGTGCAAGTAACATAATATATTAATAATAGAGTTATAAATTTTATTTTTAAATTAAATTTATGTTCATAAACGATTTCATGGAAATAACTTTATTGGATTAAAATAAAAGTGTCAACCCTAAAAGTAAGGGTGGTTATATTGCGGTGAACCAAAATGGTGGTTGTTTTTAGTGAAAGGCGTCAGCTTGTATGATAGGATTTGTGTATGGAAGTATGAACTAATCTCCCTCCACGGCGCTTCATAACTCAATAACGTCGCATAATGAGAGGCCTTTGATGCCTCCCCCCGGGGCCCGGGAGGTGTCGAAATCCTAATTGTAGATAAAAAGATAACTTTGACGAGCGCTGGCGGGATGGGGCATTGATTGGGATTATTTTATGCATTAGTGCCCGGACCGGGGGGCGACGGCATATTGGGTGCGAGTCGAACGGCAATAATATAAGTAAATAATTTGAAATTTGAAAATTTAGAATTTCTGGCTTGTAGAGCATGATGATGATGGTAGGTTTTAACTTTGTATAATTAAAAAAATGAAAATTTTAAACTGCATTGATATTGGCCTTACTTAACATGAAAATTATTTGAAATCAATGTTTCTATGTTATAATCTGTCTAAAATAATGAAGGATGTGATGTGCTTTTAAACTTCTCAATCGCGTTATGGATCATTCGCGATTTATGTATCTATTCCATACTTTTAAAGTAAATTATAAACTTTACCAGTACCTTCTGTCTATTTAAATCTATAGGTAATAATATTATGTACGCGGCGCGTGGATCAATCAACATCTGGGAAACAGTGTTAATTACTGATACCGTGAATAAAAATAAGTGTGGTAGCTCATTCGATACGTCATGACGTTTAGAAAAATCTTCGCGATCGTGATTTGCTGCCACGTGGAACCCTACTTTAAACAATAAATAAAATATATTTATTATTAGAGATCAAGTTTCAATTTCCTCTTCTCTAAGAATCTTATTGTAAAAATTCTCTAACACCAATAGTTTTGGAGTAATTTTCATAAATTTCCCCTATTTTTAAAACCTTTAATTGTTTGTAACTTTTAAAATTGTTTATGTGTGGGTAAATATTTGCACATTTTTCTAGACGTCTTGACGAATGTACTACCTACCACACGTGTTTTTATTTGCGGTATCAGTGTTAAACACTATTTCCCAGATGTTGATTGACCTAGCGGTCCCGCGGTCAAATTGAAAGATAGGTACTATCAATCTAGAATTTGACTAATACAACGTGCATGACATTAACAACTCATTCTTAGTGTTGTTAATGTCATGTTGCTATTGCAACAAACATCGATCATCGATTGGGCGGAGTTTGAATTAATTTTAACGTGACGGAACATAATATGAGCGTATCTACATATACATATTTTAGAAATAAATAAAAAATAAATTAACAAAATATATCACAAATTATTTTATCCATGAATTATTGAAGTTCTAGTTGTATCTAGGTTAAAGTTTCTACTACACGAGAGAGAAATTTAAATAAAACGATATGAGTTTACAAGAATACGTTTGAACCCGTGACGCGGCCGCGGCGGGATGGTACGAGCTTTTAATCGCGCGGTCCCGCGGGCCCCATTCGCCGCTCGCCGTGACAACCTCTACCTCGCAGCGTCGCTCTCGGAGGACTTATAAATGCAAAATTTATAAAATGCTTTCACTTTTTTTAACGAACGTGACTAGCGATCGTATTGCTTTTTAACCGACAGACTCACTTTGAAGATAGAGGAACAACAAGAGGTTTGTTTTTCTGTCTATTACATTAGAATAATATCTATGTTTATTTTGGAATCAATCCTCCCAATCAATAAACTATTTATTGAATTCTTCATAATTACAGTTAAAGACTAAAGGTATGAAGATTGTAATCGCGCCCTAATATGAGAAGTACAAATAAGAAAGACCATAAAAATAATTTGTTATATTTGATTGGCAAAAGCAGCCTATTTGGCCAAGTGGCACGACGATTCTCTTTCTACAATCGCAAACGCTTCGAAAACTAGAAAAGTGTATGGGAATGACAAATTTTGATCACGTGACCTGTCGATAGCAAATGTCTTCCCACACATTTTTCTAGTTTTCGAAGCGTTTGCGTTCGTAGAAAGAGAATCGATGTGCCACTTGGCTACAGGGGCAGGTGGTTTATCTGTTATATGACAAAAAGTAAAGAATTTATTATTTATGGTCATAAAATCTTTCTATCTGTAAACAAAATTGCACGCAAATATTAATAGATCGAAATAGGTCTACGTTTTTATGAATGTTATTCCAAGTAAACGTTAGTAATACATTTTCTTTACTGGCAAACTTTATCTTGATCAGATAAACACAAGCAAGGGAGGGGTAGTTTTGACCCGAGGCGGTATTCGAAGGGTTGGTGTATAAACGTTGTGTAGTGCTAATGTACTGTTACTTCAAGTTTGGTGTTTAGAATTGCCAGTGTATAATTACTTCCGTACTTACTAAAACTATTATCTTATCTTATCTGTTGCCACAAAATTAAATCCACCTTTGGATGCCTCAGTAGGCCATCTCCAAAAACATAACGGTGGTTATATTTATGTACCTAATGGGTTGGGTTGGAATAATTCAGGAGTGATATATTTTATGTTAAATCTTAAAGTTCAACGTCCTCTCGTTGGATGTTATATCAATAGGTAATACTTTCGAGGTAATACTTAAGAGAGTGATGGGTAACTTGTGTTCAGTTCTCTGTTGAGCAGCGATCTTACCGTCACGTTGTTTTATCGTGTTAGTAATTTTGTGCAATAATATTTTGTTGTGTAATTGATCATAAATTGTTTAGTGTGGGTGTGGAGAACATGTGGGCAATAGATGGTGAACGAGCATTCTAAAAGGATCCTTCAAATTTGCACCCAAGGTCACAAGTCCTGGGGCCTGCTCGAGATATTTCCTCTACCACAAGATGATGATACAATCCCTGTAGCTGCTCCTTATCGCGTTATAATATAGGTATAGTACGTAGACGTGTAGGTAGATGCGCATTTTTCAAGATTACCACATATCGCAGGATAGGTCCTTGTCCTTGCGTCTACTAAAATATTGAGCTTTGTGGCATAATGCATATGTCTGGGGTACCGGATGCCGGTACTGAGATACGGCAAATTGACCGTGCTCCTACCAAGTTACTGCAATAGGTACATTCATAGACAGCATCATCCCTTAACATCTAATGAGATTAATATTCAATTATACCGTTGTAACTGAATATTATATCAACTTATCTCGAGGGCGTTGTGACCATTTGTATGATCAATGTGGCGTCTCCCACTTATTTGTCAAGTTTTCGTGGAAAGTAGAAAAACAACTAACGTGTTATTCAGATAGCATGATGACAGTTGCCTTAAGACGTTCATAATACGTACTATTATCGTGAATCGCGGCAAACTATCAAGAGTGAAACGTACCCATGCTATCTGAAAAACACTTTACGTTATTCATTGATACCAGTTTCTAGTATTATGATTTTGTAATTCGGCAAACTCAAAAGATGTGGTGAGATGGTCCATTTCAGGTCCACTCTTGTAGCCGTAATTTGTTAAAATTTATTAAAGTGAATAAATCTAACTAAATAAAAAGAAATAAATAAAATAAAAACCCAAGTTTTTGAGTTATATCAAGATGGCGCCCATAGAGCAACTATGACATGACAGTTGACAGCAAACGTCAAATTGATTAATGCATTGAAAACGTCATCAACCCGCCATTAATACCCTTAATAAGTAAATTCGTAGATTTGTATAATCAAATATGTAGTTAAAAATCTTCTTTTATTTCCGCCAGGGTACAATGACTTGTTTACAATGACTTGACTTGAATGCTTAGCTTACAAGGTTGTTTTGAGACAACGGTGATAATTAAATTTTTTTTGAAAATTTGAGTTACGAGTACTTAGTAGTCGTAGTAGTAGTAGGTGTCTAGTAATACTTATAGAAAAAAATATTAATTACATCCTAATAGTTGGGTGTACGCGCCGCTCACCGTTCGCCGCACGCTGCTCGCCGCTCGCCGCTCGGGGAAGCACCTGCTTAGTATTCCGGCCGAGCGCTGGCCGTATTGATTGCCTCTCCCCGCGCCCTGCGTAAGGGCGGCCTTTTTCAAAACAATCTACCCGAATAATGATTTTTTTCCCATCCTCGTACTTACTTCCTTGTAACACACTATGAGAAGAGATGGAATTACAAAAGATTTGTGAATACTCCGATATCCACATGTATTTATAAGTGTTATTTTAGATTTCATATAATTAAGCAGCGATGTTTGTTGAGTTGTAATGAAGCTTTTTATTGACAGAGTTTGTTCGGGGAAGTAAAACAGCCATGCTTATTTTTACTAAACATGATGTGTTCCGGTCTGAAGCCTGAAGCCTGAAGACTATTTTGCACGGTAAAAGCCAACCCACGGTCCGATAAGTCTGATAAAACTGATCGTGTGTTGGTCGCGATCGATGTCAAGCCTTTAGCGCTGCAGGCATAATATTGACGGCCTCCGTGGCGCAGTGGTATGCGCGGTGGTTTTACAAGACGGAGGTCCTGGGTTCGATCCCCGGCTGGGCAGATTGAGATTTTCATAATTTGTCCAGGTCTGGCTGGTGGGAGGCTTCGGCCGTGGCTAGTTACCACCCTACCGGCAAAGACGTACCGCCAAGCGATTTAGCGTTCCGGTACGATGCCGTGTAGAAACCGAAAGGGGTGTGGATTTTCATCCTCCTCCTAACAAGTTAGCCCGATTCCATCTTAGACTGCATCATCACTTACCATCAGGTGAGATTGTAGTCAAGGGCTAACTTGTAAAGAATATAAAAAAAAAAAAAAGCATATGGGCTTATTGGATGGTGGGGAGCTAGCATAATATTTACGCCTTAGACAAGACTGATGGATAACAGCATTTTTGAGTTGTCTTCCTTGTCTAGCTGGACCGGCACCCATACGGTTAATCTATGGAATGCCAAGATATTCGTCTCTCAAATAATCTTCACTTTAATGCAGCCTCTGCGTCGAAATAAGATTTATAGGTCAACCATAAACTATTGCTAAAATTGTATAGGTTGGATCCTTCCTTCCTTCCTTAAATCTTGTACTTGCTCCCCTAGCCAAGTGGCACGTCGATTCTCTTTCTACGATCGCTAACGCTTCGAAAACTAGATGTATGGGAATGACAGATCTTGGTCACGTGACTTGTCGATAGCAAATGTTGTTCCCGTACGTCTTTCTAGTTTTCGAAAGAAAGTTTTCGGGGCTTGTCTTGTTAAAGTATATCTACTGCAACATCCAGATTTTTTGATTCGTTTGGAGCAATAGTATGTCAATTTGCTAAGGTTTCGATTATTCCAGGAGATGACATCTACCTAGTATTTGGTTTCATGAAATCTAACAACTATCACCAGTATACCTAACCTTCATAACGCGTACGATATTTGTCTTGCATAACGCACTCGTTATGCAAGACAAATAAGGTTTGGCACTCCAAACCTTAATCTCCATGCAACATCAAGCTCTACAGTTTTATTATCTACTATGGAATAGGCGCCAAAAGTAAAGGTCGGAGCGGATATTGAAGCCTTATCAGCGCCGTAATCAGCGCCAGTGTCAACAGATAACCCGCTCCGACATCGCGCAAACAATGCGCCACTCATCGCAGAGCCAATCCAATCATCTCAAACAGTAACTATCCCAGATAACAATACCGGAGTCTCGATCCACCCTTGAGAATACGGCCAAATCAACTTACCGTTTCATTCGCCCTTGTTGACTTTTGACGTTACTGCTTACTACATCGGCTATGGTTTCACTGCGCACTGTTCCGTAGTACGCATGGATTGTGATAATCCGCACGAACAGTCGAGCTATAAACTGCTACGAACTGCTACAAACAAAACAAAAGCAGTAAAAATATCTAATGTCTGTTTATTTGAGCTTTATCACCTGATTTTAGTTCAATCGTCCAGGATTTAATAAAAATCTGCAGTTTTGACGCTCTAAAATATTATTTTATGTGATATTAGAAATCAATTTATATCAATGCTTAAATGACGATACAAACTAAAAGGTTGTGCTGATTATTTGAATATTTAAAAGTTGAATTCAAGAATAAACGTTGACGCCTGTAGAAAAGTAAAAAGTAATTAACCTGATAGTTAATAAATCAAAGTATTTTAATAATTTCCCGTCTCGCATCTTGCGGCTGTTGAGGTAATGCGCAATCAACTGAACATTGGCAACGTTATAGTTTACTTAATCAGCACTGGAACGCAACCGATTCGGCGCGCGGTCTCTGGGGCCCCTTAACCGGTTAACCGGCCCCAGAGCGAGCCGAGCGGGGGTCAAAAGGGGTTTCCTTCATAATCTCGATGCGAAAGGAAAATATTCCTTATCTTTTTAATTATGGCCGGCGACGGTTCCGCTACGTCATCTGTTTTAATTTTCGCCGCCCCGCCCCTCGGGACTGATAGCGAATATGCTGCGAGAGTGTTAGGATTAATTTTGTAACTTATACGGCCATTCTGAAGATTGATAGCTAGATATTAGTGCCTTTGAAACTAACCTGTCGTTGTTTATAAGATGAATAAGTTAATAACTATTCCTTAGCTTATGTCTACCACCTAGGTATAAATTATATTTCTACTCGTAATATATTTTTTACATTATTTTCTCTTCATCACATCTCAATGAAACAAAATTAGCATATAGATTCAATGTAATTACTTACTCAAACTGCAAAAAGACGAATTTGATTAATTAAGTTGAGTGTTGCCTGACAAAAAATCAAAATGCTTCAATTGATGAGAATCGAACGTACGACTTCTCAGTTTTGAGTTTGGGTGGCCCTTTAATCTGAGATTCAATTGTTTTTGCCTTTCTATGTTGTATTATTTTTTACTATACTTATTTTTATGATTTCTACTGTTTGAAACGATAAAAATGGAACCGTATAGATTTATTCAAAAAGTGGTGGAGTATCTCGTTTCACCCAGAACATTGTAAAACAAATAAATACCGTACAATAATAATTTATTTGTCGTTAAAATTTAACGACAAGATTCATTGAAATAAAAATAATCTGCAACAATAATTCATTTCCCGGCCCCTCCCATCTCCAGCGTCAGCGCTGCCTCTGTCCCTCAGAGCTGGTGTCAAACTACATCGCATCTGTCACTGCCCGCACCGCCATAAAAACTTAATAAGCGATCCGTCACCATAAAATAACCATTAAAAATCCGGACGCTTTTAAAAATACATCAAGAAATGAAATCGGTAGTTAATTACCAAGAGACTTCGCGGCTCAGATTACTTGGGGCGGCCGCTGGGCTAGGGTAGGTGTGACGTCTCTCGCGGAATTGTAATTCCCCATACGCAGGCCGATGAGCTTTGCAGTGTTCCAGGCACGGGACGTGGCCGGGCCGTGAGCGTGCCAAATCATTGGATTCGTTTGTAGATAGTTATGAGATTACCATACGAATAGTTTTTGTACTTACGCATTGTTTGGCTGGTGGGAGGCTTCAGCCGTGGCTAGTTACCACCCTACCGGCAAAGACGTACCGCCAAGCGCTTTAACTTTCCGGCATAATGTCGTTAGAAACCGAAAGGGGTGTGGATTTTAATCCTGCTTATAACAAAACCATAAAAAACATAGTTTTGAATTTGCCTACTTTGATTGAATAAATAAATAAAAAAATAAAGTATGTTTTCTTATTTTCATTATGAACACAAGATGTGTTTAATGTTTAAAATAAACTTCTTATTATCATGATGAACACAAGACGTGTTGAACATTAAATTCAAATTAATTTCAGTTTAAAGTCATATTTTTCTTGGAAAGCGTAATATACATTTTATCGAGAAAAGTTTTGTATTTTTGTATGTAACGAATAAACTCAACTACTGGGCCGATTTGAAAAAATGTCATCAATAGAAAGTTACATAGATTATTGAGAAGTATATAGGTATAGGCTATTTTTAGCAGACTCAGGTTTACAAACAATAAGAAAACTAATGTCTGACAAATGTTATGATTTACAACATTTGTCAGGATAACTTAATTAACAAACCAAACTGTAACCAAAACAATGAATGACCCTAGAATGGCAGAGAATGACCTTAAATGGAGTCACACACTGAACGTTGTATGTAGGGTTAAAGGATCTTTTGACTGTCCTTTCTTAAGATTCGAAGTTCGGAGCTCATTATCCAAAGTTAACATACGCTAACCATTTGAACAACGACGTGGATGATTTTTTACAAAGCAGATACCTCGTTAGTTACCAATTACACTTAACAACAGGTGGGCTATTTGCTTGTTAGATGAATCATTACTGCATAACATAAAAACCTCAAAACGTTCTCAAGAAATCGAATCGCTAACCCTATTCAGATATGAAAAGCTCATCAAAAACGCAAAGTTAACACTTCAGCGAGCATCTTGAAATTTAAAATCCCTGACGTATTTGCCCCTAAACACTCGGCGCCTGATATGTATGCAAATATTTACTATCGGGGCACATAGCAGGTAGGTATGTACCCGTTCACGGGTGAACGCTTCACTGGCTCCTAACGAATCATTCGCTCCCCTCCGCGCCCTAGGCCTCTGCAGATACCTAGCGGATGCCTACTGTACCGAGGGTTGTACACTTGATGCGTTACATTGACATTTGTGTAGTTCACAAAATAGTATGCTCAGTTACTCATTTATATACTTTTTTTCGTCCGCGTGGAAACCCTGACCCACGACATTCTTTTTTATATTAATCTTCCTCTTGAATCACTATAACATTGAAAACCGCATTAAAATCAATCAGCGACCGCACCGCTAGATAAAAATGTAATTGTGAAGAAGAGCCTTAATATAATTTAAAATTCGACCAATATCCTTATTATTTGAAAATCCTTTTAATTCATCGTCATCAGTATTAACCTATTTTGCCATAGGCGAGGTTTTCCTCCCTAATGGTAAGGGGATATGGAACTTAAACCCACGACGCAGTTCCGTTCCGGGTTGGCGGGAATTTACAAAAATTTCAAAAATTACATTGTCCCATCACTAGCCCGGTTCGTCCCGGTATTATATGCGGTTCACTATTTACCACGACAGCAGCGGGACTGAGCGCGTCGCGTCCCCCCGCCCCCGCCCCGCGTGTACAGCGGGGGAGGTTGTGATTGTTAATGACATCCTTGTCCCGGCTGTGTGGACTGCTGACATTTCAGTTATTTGGATTCAGTCCATTCGGCATTTAAAAAAAAGTTCAAGTAGTCTTATTTTACAGTAGATAAATGATGTGTTTTGTGAGGCCATTGTCAAAATCATCATCATAATTATCAACCCACATTCGGCTCACTGCTGAGCTCGAGTCTCCTCTCAGAATGAGAGGGATTAGGCCAATAGTCCACCACGCTGGCCCAATGCGGATTGGCAGATTTCACACACGCACAGAATTAAGAAAGTTGTCTGGTATGCACGTTTCTTCACAGTGTTTTTCCTTCACCGTTTGAGACACGTGATATTTAATTTCCTAAAATGCATACAACTGAAAAGTTGGAGGTGCATGCCCGGATTCGAGCCCACACCCTCCGGAATCGGTGGCAGAGGTCATTTTGACTATATCACGATTCATGGATTGTCAAAATATTGTTACATAATAGTCTAATGTTCACTAAATGAACACTATTTAATTCTAGATATGACCGACAGTCCTCATAGAGCACGTATGGAGTAAGACGATACACCGACACACGGGACCGCTTATGCAGCGGAGTAACAGAGCTACGCGCAACCTTCATTGGCTCTCTAATGATAACCCATGGTGATGATGACCTGGACGGCCTGCTAAGTTCACCAAGTATCAAGGGTCCTACATACAACGGTCAACAGCAACAGGTTGACGACACAAAATAAAGAAGTAAGTCTGAAGCCTAACCAATAACCATCCAGAAGGGTAATGACGCCAGTGTTAGACCTATGATAGTGCACTTGAACGGCGTTGGTACCTACATTTCCTATAAATATTGTGTTTTATTTGTATTTGGTGTTTCTAAACAAAAAAAGTAAAAATAACGAATCAGTCTAAAATGGTAAATCTTTAAATAAGAAGTTAAAGATTAACTCTGAAATGCATGAATGTTTATTTAACTTATAATATGTACTCATATTATAGCTAATTGGTTTCTATGCGACATCGTATTGGAACCGTAAATTGCTTAGAAAGGCTTATCCCCAGGTACGAGTAAGTAACATTGGCCGAAGCCCACCATCAAAGAAGATCTAATTTAGAAAAAAAAATCTAAATTTACCCAAGCTGGGAATATAACCCAGGACCACTCTGAATCAAACTAAGGCATACGTACCTAGTAAATACCTATCCTCATAGGAATCAAATTGTATAGGCTCCTCGCTGCTGGTACCTGCTACCTACGTCCCTGTCAACGATATTTTTGGCCCCTGTGCATAAAAATTAGATGAGAATAAGTTTTAGATACCTTGTGTGTTAACTACCTTGTTTCATACTTTTTAGACCGTGATTTGTTTTTACCAGGTTTTAGTTTTCAAACTCACTTTTTTCGTCAAACACAAACACAAACCTGCAAGTGTTGTTATAAACTTCCAACGGTTTGTCGATGTAATACAACAAAAGGTGCTACAACATTGCGCCCACGCCGCGGATATAGTGTTGTGCGTCACAAAAAATCGATATCGACATAAAAGAACCGAAGGAGATTATCGGCCTTATCCCCAATTTCATCTAAATACCCGCTATAATCCCCGCGTACAATGGTGACAAAAATAATAAATATGGCGTCGCCGCCCACCGGCACAATGCTTGGCCGTCTGTGTTTCAATATTTTTGTACCGGGGGTGATTAGTGCACGCTAGGGGAGAAAAACTAGAATAAAACAAAATAGTTATTGATATGGTCAGAATAAGAATGGTATGATGTTTGAACAGTGAATAGAAACAGGAGTTTGTGGAAGTTTTGCGTAACGCGAAAAAAACAATATTTTCACGCAATCTGACAATCCTCTAGAGTAGGTACGCCATACAGATCCGACGAAATATTATCAACGTACGACATGACGCCGGTGACCAAACATCCCTCGACAACACGTAACTGAATATTTCAACTGAGTGTTATGTACCCGTACGTTACCTTGAGTTTGAGATTTACTATTTTAATAAACAAATATAAACTACCTCCACTGGTTCTGTCAAATACTGAGCTATTTTACCAAGTTATCTGTAAACATTTTTAGCCAGGAGTTTGAAACTTGGTGTTGTTAAGCACAACCCTGTGCCTTAGAGAAATGCTAACGTCCCAGGCATTATCCTCAATCTGATAGTGTTTGTAAAATGTTTTAATATTAACATCCTAACATTAAACGCAAACTCATCGTTGGAGCACCTTGGTTAAATTGATAAATTTCAAGGTATACCATACAAGGTAATAAGAATAACAATGCGCATGCGTGTATTTGTAAACCGTACATCTAACCTTAACAAGGTAAAGTTTTAAGCTCTGCGATCTGTTTAGCACGCCTTCAATAGGTAAAGAATAATGCGTATTTCCAACAAAAACACAGGCCCCATTAAATACGCCCCAATCGCGCCTAATCTGGTAACAAAGCGATGTTGGAACATTTTGGCGCGAAAATAATGAAGTGCACGTGCCCTGGCCTGGGACCCCCGGACCAGAGCGGACCAGAAGCGGCACAATAGGTCGCGTGGCGATCACTATCAATACCATCGTACCATCGACCGTTCCCGCGGTACAAAACGCGCAGCACTACTAACTAAAACATTACGACATTACTTGATAAATGAAAGCCGTAGAATTTATGCTATTAATCTGTCAAATCAGAATGGATATCATCTATTTTGTACGTGACCGTGTTTTAATGTCTTGTGAATTCCGCATGATAATAGTTTAATTGTAAAAGTTTAGTGGTAGATAAAATGACCTAAAAAGTTCATCTAATAAAATAATAATCAATAATGAATTGTTTATTTACTATTAATTGCACCATTGCATGCCATTTAGTAGTTCATAAAAATAAAATAAATGAATGTGAAATATGTATATCTGATATCTATATTAATTAACGTAGTCACTTACGTTGGTGAACACTTGCTAGGAAATAGGGTACGTTGAACAAAAATAAATTTTGGTTGGAAGTATTTTTGTAAATTTCATTCTTATTTTTCATCCAACAATTCCCATGTAGTTGCGTTTTTGCACGTTACGTGCTAGGCGGGTTTTAATAACATTTTAACTTCAATTAATTTAGTTTTTTGTTGTACGTTTCTTGTATCCCATTTTCTCGTAATTTAAGATAAATATTTCTGAAAAAAAAAAACATATAGAAGGGTATAGACTTCAGTTCGTTATCATTTTTATGCCTCAAAACAAAAAAATGTCAAATTCAATGGAACACCGCAAACCCAAATAAAAGTATCGGAGTCAAACATAAACGATCATGACTTGCATTCGTAATGCACGCAATAAAATAATAATTATACACAAGCGACTTATTAGTTGTTCACATTATGATTCATGATGAAATCGACGAATTAAATTGAGCTCTACGTTAAGCTTGATAAGAATAAAAATCATTTGCAACAAATTGGAAACATACGCTGTTATTCGTCGGAATTATGACATGTAAAAGCAAAATAACAAAAGGTTCAACAATAGAAGTGCGTCGTATCATTTGTTAAACGTCCCTTTTGATGACGACCACTATTATTTTATGAATGATGGGAGGACGCGGGGATAAAATATTTTACAAGCTCCCTTAATATTCCTAAATTTTCATTCTCATCTTCACTGATAGTTACATTTTCCCTGTGTTTTTATGTTATGGCATATTTAGATAAACTTTATGTGGGGTAGTTAAGAAGCTTTTGATGTGAATTTTCTAGACGAGTATGTAGGTATTTTTATTATTTTGAGTTTATTTAGTAATAGTGGTTATTGAAGTCATTGAGGTAACATTACCAGCATCCCTATACCTGAATGATTGAAGCGTATCGATTTGTAATAACGGTACAACACTAGACAATCTTTGCAAGAAGAGATTTCATACAGGCGACAAATTATATACATAGGAAAACTTTGTGTTATAATTACTTTAAAGTTTCGAATTACTTAAGCTTCTATAAATAGATTTTAATATATATTAATAAAGGAATATTTACTAATTGTTTTGAAAAGTTGACGAAGATCAAAGTTCTTAACTTCAAGATATTGCTAGACACATATTATTTTGAAGTCGGTTAATATATATATAGTTATGTATAATAGTTCTAATGAAAACAGATTTGTTTGAACTTGAACTTTCCTATCGCTTTATTGCCACTAATATGAACAAAATAATGTTCATAAAACAATTCGCAAAATTGCCGAAATAATTTATTAAAGTAGGGCAACATCGTCACACGACATCCCCATTCATAAAAGATTTTTATTGTTGCTTTTGAAACGAATAACCGCGTAACTTACTGCCTGGTACATTCTAAAATACACTTTACCACTAAAAGATAGGGTTGTATTTATAATGCAGCTTATCTGTTACTACGGATAATAAAGGCAATGTCCACGTCATTTGACTAACGACACCTTAATGCGGAGTATTTAGTCGAGCTGGAATGGTTTTATTGTGAGAGAGAAATGTATCGAAAAGTTTTAATTTTGGTTTATGAGCCGAGTACCGAGCCCCCCTTTGATACAACCCTTCAGTTTTTATGAATACTTTGTTACGGAAGAGTTTTGTTTAACTAGGTGCACTTTTAGTTGACATGGGGAATGTAAATAAACCTTACTTTTAAGAAAGTCAATACCTAATTAAGTCATGACACTTTAAGTAAGGTAAATAAAAACGTCTAATAGAATAGAAAAAAGAAATCCTGAGAGATACAAACAAAGATATACGCAAGCAAAGCCGCGAGTAAACGATGATATAAAAATCTGATACCTACAGAATTTTCATAACCTTTTGGTGAGTCGTTGTCAACCCATACTTGGTTGAATGCTGAGCTCGAGTCTCCTCTAAAAATGAGAGGGGTCAGGCCTCAGTCCACCACGCAGCCAATTGGCAGACTCTGCGGATTGGCAGACTTCACACACGCAGAGAATTAAGAAAATTCTGGTATGCAGATTTCCTCACGATGTTTTCCTTCACAGTTTGAGACACGTGATATTTAATTTCTTAAAATGGACACAACTGAGAAGTTGGCATGCCTTGGACCCGATTCGAACCCACACTCTCCGGAATCGGAGACAGAGATTATATCCACGGGGCTATCACTGCTCTATTTGGTAAGTATACTAATTTAAAATCCGATTAAATGAATCCAAATAATGATTATATCTACTAGCTGAAGCTCCGAACAATTTCAAACGCGCCTAAGTAAAAAGCAATAAAAGACAACCCTCCAAGATTAGCTGCCCTAATACCATAAAGAACGATACAGTCGGGGTGCAGGTCACTGCGGGGCGCCTTTGTACTTCTTTATTGGTGTCCGCGACGCCCCGAGGAGCTCTGGCGGAGGAGGTCGCGCACTGGGACATTTACCCCACTGCCATTGAAGTGATATTATGCCATATTTATTAATTGCGCCATTAGTTAACGCATTGCCTGTAACTAAAGACCCGACTGGGTGAAATTCGACCGTAGGTATTTTTGGAATGAGGCAAACTGTAATTTTTTTTCATATAAATATTTGTGCATTGTATTTCTGGTAAGAAGCGACAGTATAGATACACCTACCTACAATGCTGATTTTGGGCAGGCATCTTAGAGCGATTAGGTTTAGGTATTATAAGCCAGTGACGGCCTGTGTGGCGCAGTGGTATGCGCGGTGGATTTACAAGACGGAGGTCCTGGGTTTGATCACCAGCTGGGCCGATTAAGGTTTTCTTAATTTGTCCAGGTCTGCTGGCGGGAGAAAGCTGGTGGGAGGCTTTGGCCGTACCGTCAAGCGATTTAGCGTTCCAGTACGATGTCGTGTAGAAACCGAAAGGGGTGTGGATTTTCATCCTCCTTCTAACAAGTTACCCCGCTTCCATCTTAGATTACATCATCCACATTGTAATCAAGGGCTAACTTGTATAGAAAAAAAAATAGTGGCTTGCAGAATTGGAATAATAGGTAATTATTATTAGCTAAATTCCCAACTCTAGAATGCTATCAATAACAATATCATACAAGAGGGAAATTAAAATTAATATTTTCAGACCTTGCCTCGAACGCTAGACCTCGTGATGGTTAATCGCGTCAGCTAACCATTGGACAAACGAAGAGAGTTAGAACGAGGTAAGGTGAATGGTGCAAACGAAGCGTAAACACTTGTAAAAGCGTACAAAGCAGTCCACTACATGGTAAGTGTCGCCCTCGGCTATGATCTTGTTCACACAACATTATAAAATCACTCTCAACTATTACAATTGCTCAATAGCTCTTCAAGTGCGTCGAGTTGTTTGACAAATCGCTCTTATGAATTTATTATATCGTATTGTATGGTAAAGTGGCTAATTCTTTAGCCATTTATGAATAAAACGACCAAGTCAGACTCGTACGTACATTGACTCTTTTGTAAAATAAAATGGGAGAATAAGAAAAAACCACCAACGTTTTTACCGTATCATAAAGATCGTATGGAATTTTCCGCGTATAGTAGTAAGTTTGCTATGCAAAAAATTTACTACGTCATGGATTGGTAATGTATATGAGTAATAGATACCGTTAGACTATTTGAGCGCATTGGCCAAGAGCAGAGTGGCGCAGTGGAAGCGTGCTGGGCCCATAACCCAGAGGTCCGTGGATCGAAACCACGCTCTGCTAGTAACTTTTTGTTTTTTTTTTATTTTTTTATTATAAACGAAATAATAAACTTATTATTTCGTTTATAATAAAATTTTATGTATTCAAATTTCTGTTTCATCAAAAATTAACGAATTTTGATGAGATTTTACTTTTTATCCTAACAGGTAAATAAATACTGATTCGAATTACCAAATACTTCATAACTTTTATTTCAGAGTAAAAAATTATGATTGTATATAATTATATTATGTTATTAAAGTCTTCTTAAAAGACAGCGTAATCCAATCAACTCCAAGTGCCAACTCAATGTGGTTACTTTCAAATGAAAGGTCGCTAAATAGGGCATGTCTTTTCAAGTAAGTAAGTATTTAAAATTTAAACTAAAATTAAAAATATATGTAGGTATATCGTAGCTGGGAATCGAATCAATAGATAAAAAATCGTAATTAGGTACTTATAAACAATAGTACTTAGTACTTAACAACGATTCCTTCGTACACGTAACCTATCCTGCATACAGTTATGAGTAGGAAGGAGTCATGCGACTAATACTGAATGACGTCATTAAGGCTCGAGAATGTCATTCGGCGTCATGGCTGGCCCGCGGACGTGACGTGAGCAGCCTTTGTCAAAGTATTGGAATGCTCTGGTACCGATGGTGTCATAAGTCCAAACCAGCAGTTTTTTTTAAAATGGCTTTTCGGCACTGAGTTCTAGTCTCGAGACCACTAAACTTCTATCCAGTACCGTTTGAAATAAAGGAACCGATCTACTTTATTAAAATTAAAAATTTGTTTTTTAAATTGGAATTTGCAGGTTTTAGTATAATATTATACTTGCTGCGCCACGTTGTTGTTAGTGTAGGTATTCAAATAGACATATAGACAGACGTAAGTAGGTCCTACTCATACTCTTACGTATGATTATCGTTTAATCGTTTACTGTTTTTAACCAAAATAAATTTTAAAAAAATTCTGTGGCTAGCGAACGTGCATCTAGAAAAGATGTAATGTAAGTTATAACATTGAAATATTGTATGAGAGTTAATCGCTTATTAATGATTGTTTAATATTAAAAATGTACCTACTTAATCCGAGCTAGGAATCGAACCCAATATCACTAGATAATAATTTTACTTTAATTCGATAAAAAGTCAATTTACAAATTGCTCAGATCGTTAAAGAATCACTATACAGCATGAAAAGTTATTTCAATTCAGAGGTTTCACACGGCTAAGGTACGAATAATAGCAAGATTTGAGTATCACAGTATCACAGAGCATCGGGGTCCTTGAATGTATGTGCAAGGTTACCCTTTTACAACTAAAAAAGAAGAAAGCTAACAGTAAACGATGCTCTCGAAACCGAATGTTGCGAAGTAAAGTATTTTATTGTTCCCAATCCTATCGGCATAACGTTCCCAATCGATGACCATTCCGTCGAATGGGATCCTAGCAGCAGGCAGCCCTTGCCCTCAGGGCGCCGATTATCATAACAAGACCCGTATTACGCACCTAGGGCAAAGGCACCTCTTGCAAAACTTCATTCACTCAAAAACGTACTCTCGGTGCCAAATTTTATAGTTCAAAATTGATTGGCAAATCTATCCTGTTGCAGTTTAGGGTTGTACATCTCTTTTGTTACACTGAAAACTAGAATTTGACAGAAGAACGCTTCGTTTGTCAATTGCCATCGATTACGTACGTCGGAGTAGGCAGCCGCGGGCTAATTTGGGGGCCGTAGTTAGGTATTTTTCGTCGCTAACTAGATAACAAGTGGTTTTAAATTGGAATCTACATAATAATGCGGGGCGGTGCAGCGGCGCCCCATACACGGGGTCTGCCGCGTACCGAATTACGAGCACTTTCCAACGTCGCCAAATTTATTAAGACCACTTGTGCTCGAATGTGATTGTATTTTCGTCACTTTTTTATGTAAATAGCTGGTAGGACATCTGCCTATGCGATCTTAAAAATAAATAATAGAAACTGTAGTAGGTACACTCTAGTAACAAGTCCTCCAATGAGTCATTCTTTGTCTATCATCCTGAGGAGTAAAGTCTCAAGTCCTGTAATTTTCTTTTAGTAGTGCAATCTGTCATCGTAATAACCACGTCTCTGCTCGTGGTGTACAATGCAATGCAACTCTAGGTTTGGTGGTTGATTGCATTGTTTTTTGGGTTACCGCCATCACTATAGTCCGAACATCGAGCGGGGATCTTCTGGACCTTTCTTCTTACATCTGCACCACCAAAACTGAACTGTACAGTGCCTTAATTAACGGTGGTAGTACTTTACTAAAACCGTGGCGAGAAGGCTCACTATTTTTATACAGTAGTAAAAATATACTTTATACCATCACTTGGTACATACAGACAATTAATATTTTCAGAGTTACATTCTATGGTGCCTTCGTTACTCGTAAAACGGACCTATACTCGGATATTCTATGAAATCGTTTATCGTACAGGATTTTAGTTTATATACCTACTTATGCAAGCGAAAAAAATAGGTATATTGAAAAGGAAGAAAACAATAATATCACAGGCGGCCGCATTCTGCCGACCAATCCGCAAAAAAATACTTGCAACATCAACAAACATACAGCGCCGCCAGCTACGCAGTAGGCTCAGAGCTGGCGGACAGTTTGAGTTCTCATTTTATTCATTCTGCAATGGTAAGTGAAACCAGTGAAATTAGTAGCAGACTCATTGTTTTTAATACGAGAAAAACCCAGTCAGTCATGACTAATTTAATTTTTTCATTATGTATTGCATGTGCTAGACAACTGTACGATATAATATCAATGGGTATTTATAGAATTCTATATGACGTTGTAATAAGTAAACATAAAGAAACACTTTATTTTATCTAGGTTTTATATTAACATTGATTAATTTTAAAAATAATATTTGCATTATGTACATTTGGTTGTAATTTGTAAAGATTGTTAGAAGTGCGTATACCAAAACCCTGTCATTGAGTCCCTTAATTAACTTGAACTATTATATTAAAAAATTAAAATTAACTGAGCATTAACAATATCTCTCGTAATGTACAAATGACATGTGACATTGTAGCAGCTATTGGTTTTACTAATGAAATAAATAAATGGAAGAATGGTCGAGCCGCGTGGTCACTGTCTCTTTGCCTACAACCAAACCAATGATACTTATCACAATTCAACAGCCATTTTCCTTGTTAAAACAAAAGCGAATTGCGCGGACGTTTGTAAAAACAGCGGCTCGCGGCACGTGCTATAAATTATCAATATCCCACGATAAAACAGGCCGTGTTTGTTTGCCGTTTGTTTTTAAACAAAACTGTGCATTTCACAGTCGGGTACGCTGGACCCTCGCGCCACGAGCTAAGATGTGCGGAACCAATCAGACCCGCTCACTGTTTAGAAGATATTGTACAGTCCTCCGTATTTTAATTGTTTTGCTGTGAAAAATAAATAAAACAATACATCAGGAAGTTTTACATTTATAGGATGCATTCCAGAGTTTAGCGGCTTCTTGAACTCCTGGGTTTGAATCTTGAATGGGGCAGTGACAATTTTAGCTTAATATGAGAAAATTTCTAAAAGAAATAGAGTAAACACCCCGGAGTTGGAAAGTCGATGGCGTTATCATCAAACGCATCTGATAGTGTTCGTCAGAGTTAAACATTTTTACGCTTAGCCCGCCAATTGCCATTGAAGCAGCACGGTGGGTCCAAGATCCAAATTCTGTCTTCGGCTTAGCCCGTTAGTGGGCCTCTTAAATACGCTGGTGATGGTTCTTAAGTGTGCTAAGGTAGGTAGGTACCTATTCAAAATTCAAAATTCAATTATTTCAAGTAGGTCAGTTTACAAGCACTTTTGACACGTCAGTTGACTATTTGTAAAGATTCTACCACCGGTTCGGAAGGCAGGTTTAACTCCTTCTCCATTTTACCATGCTATTTATATATATAGGATTCGACACAGAATGCAAAATAGTATCTACAATTATTATGGTGCAATCACCACACCTATTAAGGGAGGGGTTTTGTTCCTATCGTACATGTCATGTGATATCTTCTTATTAGACTACGGTGTCGGTGTGGTCTGGAAACCCCTGAAAGGTTTATTTTCCGTAATACTTTTTAGTTAGGTATCGTTATAACAATGATGAATATAACAATATATATCGTTATAACAATAACTAAACAAGCACTTTACAGTTACCATTATAGTATGCGCGTTATCATCTGAGTCGTCCGGTCATAAAAGTCAAAAAAGATAGGAATGTGCAGCGCGCCTACCTGCGCACCCTAATTATCGATAAACGGCTACCTGCGCACGTGCTAATGATGAGTCAATAATGATTTGGACGATTCTGATTGGTCGGTTTCTAATGTAATTGCATTGCGTATTTTTTTTGCTATAAATGTGTTTACTGCAATTAAATAAATACATTCATGTGTTACTCGTTGCGCACTATGGATACTAATATATAATAAATTTGGCAGAAGACGAAGATTCTGATGATGAAGACTCAGATGAAGATTAATTTTATTTAGTTAATAATTATATAATATGAAATATGTATTATATTAAATCAAATATTGTTAATTTTTTTAATTTTGTGAACAAGATACGATAATAAACTTTACTTATCGATAATATGTCTTTCATTGTTACACCCTTCACTAGACGGCTCCATAAGACCCATAAGTGCAAGCGAGATAGATATAGAGAAATGATTTATGGCCCTAAGACTCAGTTGTTAATGCTATTAGTATAGGTAACCAAGTCTGTAGCAAAAGTCAGTTTGTAATATTTTGGCAAGTAAACAATAGAAAAGTCGAGCCAAATAAATGGTGTCCGTGACCTACCTACTTACTAAAATACCTTTGTGGTACTTGTAACAAAATACTTCGAGGCAATCAATAGCGCTGTTTTGTAATGATTATTATTAATAGACTAGCGGACGCCCGCGACTTCGTCCGCGTGAAACTCGATGTAAACTTTCAACTAAACCCTTACCCCCACCCTACCCCTACCCTACCCCTACCTATTCCTGAATTTTCTTTGCTATAAACCTCACGGAGCCCGAGACCTTTCCAACGAATGCAAAACCGTGGAAATCGGTTCGTGCGTTCCGGAGTTATAGCGTCAGAAAGGAAAACCCGACTTATTTTTATATAGTAGAGAATAAAAAATTACTTATTTTGCTATCATCCGCAAAAAGTCGTCAAACCCATGCGACAACGTCACCCAGGTCCGACAAAATACTCTCTACGTACGTTTCACCCCGAAACCGGAGCTCAGAAGATGTTATCTCTACAAAGTGCAATTACGTTGTAGTCAAAATAAATAATTAATTTTTTATCAGTTCATGATAAACTTCCGCAAAGTACTTAACGCCTGGTTCTATCCAATAATAATTATTTTATACCTCAACAGTATCAGTTTTTAGTTCGTCTTTATCTCCATCTAGCTACTACGTATACTCGTATGTTACAAAAGCCATGATAGCTGTGGGTATGACCTCTTCCTCCGATTCTGGAGGGCGTAGGTTCTAATCCGGTCCGCAGCTTGCACCTCCAACTTTTCAGTTAAGTTAATCATTCTAAGAAATTAAATATCACGTGAAGTTAGAACGGTGAAGAAAACACCATCGTGAGGAGCCTGCATACTTCGAGTGCAACGCGTACGAATGTGGGAGGTCATTAAAAAAATTAATAACATGCAATCGTTATTGAGTTCTTATCAAAATGATAAGGACTCAATCACGGTTTAAAAAATTGCGATTTCAATTTTAAGCCTTAATATAAAACACATTAGGTCCATTTTACTTTGAAATTTTTGATACCCACCGATTATCTACTCGTCTGAAGCGAAAGTATAAAGATAACGTAAGTAATTATTATACATCTAATCTTTTTCTATTATTACTACTATACTGTTTAAACTTTGGTTTCTTTTAATAGTAAATTGAAATATAATATATTAATTTATCAACAAACTATCAAAAGCTAGCTTTACCTTTATCTACATAAATATACGTTTCTATTTAGATAACCTTATCTAAGTAGGTAACAGGGGCGATGGTTTCTAACAACCCGATTCCTATCTTTTAAAAATCCACCAGTTTTACGGACGTACATAATTTAACGTAGGTACTCAGCTAAAAACACATTCAAACTAAAAAAAAACACATGAACTGGTTACCTACGAAAAAAATTCAGTCTTCGTTACTGGTAGGTAATGCTTCTTATTTTTGTTATTTAAGCTAGGCCTTCAAGATAATATATGAGTACAGACGTAGTTAGTAGTTTTGAGGTAAGCGCTTACAGACAGATACATTGTAACGATAGTATATGCTATGAAGTTAATCATGTACGCACCATTGTTTACATCGGAGCACGCGATCGTCCGTCCCTCTCGCACACCGTCCGTCTCTTTCGCACGATGACAGATGCGTGGAACGTCACTCACCTATCGACATCGACATCGACGATTAAAACTATCCGCAGAACGGCACAGAACGTAGTACAGAACGCGCGCGGTTTCCACGTAGTTTCCTCCGTAACGTTCCGAGTTGGCTGAAAGACGTGGCCGAACTGGCGAATAGGAGGCTCCTCTCGCTCGTTCGACTAAATTTTCAATTCAAACAGGGTCTTTATAAGGGTAGTGACGCTGTACAAAATTTACATATCGACGTAATAAAGCTCGGGCGGGCTATTTAAATTCGGCGGACGTTTTACTACGGCGCTCTGAGCGGCGGAAAAGTTTCCCGTAATGAAAAATGTTCGTTTGAGATTAATATAAGTGGTAGTTGCGAGTTGTACAAGTCTGCTAGATAACAATCTGAAACCGATTGTAAGGATATATTTCCTTTGGTTCAATGCTAGTATACTTATTATTCGGCTGATTCAACAGCCTTCGAGTGAGAGTTCTCTGCCATTGACCATGACAGACTGATGATAATGATGATGATGAGCAGGCACGATTATATGTGTTATACAATATAAATGGTTCGTAACCAACTTGACCATGTCAAACTAAAAAAGGTATTTTACCGGTCCATTCATTGAGTACCTATGCTACAATGCCACAGACAGACAGACACGTCAAACTTAATTAACAAAACAATCTCTCTTTTTCATACCGGGGCAAACATGACATCCTTGTTGGGCAGTAAATCTATGCTAATATTAAAAAGAGGTAAAGTTTGTGGTATTGTATGGGTTAATCTCTGGATCTACTGTATCGATTTTGAAAATTCTTTTAGCACTAGAAAGTGTGTGGGCATTTTATCCTCGTATTCTCAAGGGAACGGGAACTAGTTTCTTATATACAAATGAAGTTACTTTTACGAATGGTTTCGAGGCTCAAAAGCTTGTTGTATAATTGTATATCGATGCTCAAAAGGCTTAAAAAGATGTCTCAGAGTGCGTGCGTCACAGAGTAATTATCCACCGTACACATGCCAGCTATGACTCGATCAACATGTATGCACTTAATTGCCAACTTGTCTTTGCGCTGACTGATTTATGATTATTGCTCGCAATCTTGGGATATTAATATTGTTAAACGTTTATAAACGGCAGAGTAAAGATTGCACGTGAACTACGTACTTAGGTACCGATGCTTGAAAATATTATAGAGAAACTACTTTGTGATTACTTAGTTGATTAAATGGAATTTTTGTTACTTCATATTTTACTACTGTTTTATCCGTTATTATTACATTTATTATCAATGAAACAAACGAAAATGCCGAGAGAAAGAAAATTGACGATCTATTTCCAAAAACCAAAATTAAAAATGCAACACTGCTCGAAAAATAGCTGTTTTAAAAACGCATACGCAAACACTTAAGAATGCATTTGTTGTATTTGAACGTTTTTTTAACGTCCGTTTCGAATGAGGGCTGAAAATTAATACTGTGTAGGTAATAGGTACCTACTTAGGTAGACTTTCAGTACCGATTGGGATAAAACAGTTCCTATAAATAATGCTATCCTGATGAGCAAACGTTACATAACTTGTGCAATCAATTGAAATACCATTATAAACAAAAAAATAGAATCCACAAAATGACTAAACAACATTCACAAATAAATTATAGTGCCACCAAACTAGGAACGCGGTGGGCAACAAGTCCTGATAAAACATCGTTCAATATCAAATGTAAATCCAAAAGACGGTTTCAAGATCAATAAGCGACGTAAGGTCTGTTGTACGTATACTTGTGCAGATATACAACAATATATCCAGCGATAGTGGAGCGATGTCTGCCCATAATATTCTTTGGGGTGCATCTCATTTGGCTTAAGAACCTGCCTTTGTCAACAAACTCTGGGGTGAAAAATCGATAGTAGCCGCAAACGGCAGGCCTCATCGAACGCCTGTCTCACGTAATTCGCGACTCAATTTAAATTTTAAGCCCGCCACACTTCTATGGACTTAATTGATACGATAATCCGGAGTCACAGTCAAGCTTTCTTTATTCTGAGTCAAGTTGAAATGAAGTTTCATGATTGACATCCATTGCTTCATCTCAGGTTAAGAGCCGCAGGGCGGTGCGTTGTATTGTTATTGTATGACGTGTTCTTTGCATACTCTGCGTCTGCAAGATATTCCTCTGTTGTAGATGACGATTTTGCACATAGCTTTTTGCTGTCAACTGCTATACCATCAAATTATAATTTGAATGCTACTGTAAAATAAAAAAATAAAGGTTTAAAAATTACATTGATTTTGAATGAAAGATATGTAAAAGATAACTTTCTTTAAAATATTATCAACTACCCACTAAACATCTTTTATCGTTGTCGTTGTTTATATCCACCCTCTGTGATATAGAGATTTATTCGCACTGGTAGAATTGGTGGCGTGACTTGGGATACCTAAACTATTGTTTATAACTTAATCGCTTGTTTGATAAAGTATACAATAGATCATTATATTACGGACGAAAGACCATGAGATTCTATGTTTGAGCCATCCGCAGTTCACATTTGGGAAGTTGGAGGTACTACTACTACGAGGTATACATCCCTCGGAAAACATATTACGCCGTCGGTCCTGGTCGTTATTAAATTTAAACAACATCACCCTTAGCCCGTCAACCTGCCCTGGAGCAGCGTGTTGGGTCTAAACTCTTAAAACCCTATAAATAAAGAGGGCGACTGACCGGTAGTAGGGTATTTAAATTAGGCTGATGATGATGTCGACGAACCACAAGATTGGACAGGAAAGCATAATAATTGCATAGTAAATAGTGTTGCACCAAAACAGAAATGGAAGCTTAGGACGTCACAATAACCTACGATGCTTATCGCAGTATAGAGGTCACCGTGCCGCTGGCTTAGTGATGCGCGTGACGTACAATCGACCATCGATAGCTCTGTGCCAGACGCGTCGATAAAAAGATTACACTTTGCGTATACGAATGGTACGTGATGTGAATATTAATTCGGTCTCCCCTTCCGTGGTGGCACTAATAGATTTTAATCGGCCCTGGCCAGTGGGAATTTGACTTCGGTATGTATATGAGCGACTGAGCGTGTTTGGGTTGACTTCGTACGAGAGTGCTAAATCAATTAGTGTCCAGTTATTGAGTTGCAATTTGCAATGCAATTAGCAATTCTTTTAAATAACATTTTCTGATAAAATGTCTTTCTAATGTAAATCACTTAAGCGTAAGTGCATAAATACGTTATAAATAATTAATAGAATACATGCCTTACCTTTACGATTTAATAAGATTGTGTTAAAGAAAATGTAATGAAAACTGAAATTACAATATTAAAGTGTTAGGTATAAGATTAATTTTAAATAAATAAACGCCATCATACTATCAACATTGCAAATACTAGTTACATAGGTCAATTTCTACTTATAAGTCGTAATGCGCAATTTTACTGTTTCATTTAAAATACTTATAGCATTCGCCTGGTGGTTATTAGGTATCTAAGTAATTTTGTATATATAATAATAATCTTAAAATTGCAGTACGACTAAGTACAGTAGCAGTGAGCCCTTTGCACTTCCCAAACAGCTTAGCGTAAGTGGCGTCAGATTTGAATATTTTTATCTATCTAGTTGATTTAAAATATTAATGGCGTTTCAGGCATTAAGGGCATTATGGACACCCTTGTTTTTGTTCGGTGAATTTGCATGTTCGGGGGACAGTGGGAATACAGGGTGTTTGCATGCGGCGGGATCAAAGAGATGCATTATAGCAATGTATTCGGTAACACGTAAATAAATAAAGATAAACATGGCCCCGGGCGAGATTCATCAGCCCGTATTAACTCGTATCGACAACATCCGCCACACGTATCGATGGAACGTTTCTCATGCCTATCTTCTGCGTCAATAAAGCCGAATTTGTGCAATAAATGTTGATACGTGCGAGTAAAATCATTATTTAATGATTGAATATTCAAAGAGGTTAATTAAAAAAAAAAACTTTGGATTTCTTTTAATAGCCTATCCACCATAAAGCATACAAGGAGACCCGTCACCAAGGTCAAACTCCTAAGTTACCTACCTTTTGAATTCCAATTAGAATTTATTATACTAACATCATTATCATCATCATTAACGGCCGATGTACGTCCACAGCTGGACATAGGCCTCTTGCATGCACTTCCAAACAAAACGGTCTCGAGCCGCGAGCATCCAGCTGCTCCCTGCAACCCGCTTGGTGTCCTCGGTCCACCCAGTGGGGGGTCGACCAACACTGCGCTTTCGGGTGCAGGGTCGCCGTACCAGCACCTTGGGACCCCAACGTCCATTGGCTCTTTGAACTATGTGGCCTACCTATTGCCATTGTAGTTTCGCGATTCGCTGAGCTATATCAGTGACTTTGGTTCTTATGTATCTATTATACTAAACACTTTCCCCTAATTATGTCTACGAACCTGTTTATTATGTGATTATCTCTATGAAATGGTTTGTCTTTTGAAGATCACTTTTCGTACCATTTAGATTTTAGACTATGATCTTAGGATAAAGCCCCAGGAACAGCAGAGCTATGTTTGTATTTTAACCTACATTTTTATTAAATTGTTTTTTTTTTAAATTTTGGTTTCACTGGTGTGTACGTTGAACGTTTGTTTTAATAACTACTCGTAGAAAACGCCTACGACTTCGTCCATGGAAAATTCAGTTTTAATATTTCAGTTTTAATTTTGATAAAACATTGCTTAAAAAGCAGTCAGAAAGATAATTTTAAAATTTCATTTTGTGTTTGTAGACTCATCACTATTTTTTTTGGTGTTTTTCATTAAAGATTCTCCAGTTATGTTTTCTTATTATATTATAAATTAATTCAGCGAGAACCTTAAAGGTATATTTTCCCCCCTGAATATTCGGTTAGGCAGTAACTCACAATTCCCTAATGAAACAAAACTTCTCTATCTACGAATAAACTACGAGTAAAAAAATATATTGAGAAGGCGTCACCTTCCGACCGTCCGTCCAAATTGTTTCCGCGTTATCACTATCTGCGCCCGGGGCCGGGGTCGGAGTCAAGCCTCACACGAGAAAAATACACCCTACTTAGCGGACGATTACAGGGGCCCGTGCCAATGGCCAGCTAGTTCTTATCAATCTGTATTAGCTGAGCTGCCCCCGCCGTGAAACTCTACTTGTTGATATTGTACTAACTGTTCAGGAAAAGGTCCCTTTGACGATCGTTTTTCATGTCCTTTTAGTTTTCTTTTTGACAAACACACTTTTGGAATGTATAGTTGAGTAAATATTATTGCACATTGTCTAAGACCTTGTAGGGCTATGCAATTAATATGACCTATAGACTTGTTACTTATTAGTTGATATGAAGTTAAATGCCTTTTTAAACAAATGGTAGCAAAGTTCTATGTGAGAGTCCACGCATAATTTCTTGGACAAAGAGCATTGCTATTCCTTTTCCAATTGTAATGTGTTTTAGCTGATAGAGACTCTGTACATTCGAAAACGGTACCGGAAATGTTGTTACAGGGACAGCTGCACGTGGTTTTTGGATAGGTGGATGTGACCTTGACGACGCGGTACACATAGCAAGAGCAAAAGCGGCAGCACTGTACTGTGAGAGGAGAGGGTCAGAAATGGTCATGGACCGGAGTGACTATTTTGGGTGCGAGAGTTAGACGAAAAGAAAAATAGTCCAAATGGGTTTTTTAAAAGCTCATTGGCTTGCAAATTGCCATTGGCCTTTTTTTTAAAAAAAATAACAAGCTACATCTCTCAATAAGTATAACGAGTTGTTATTCAATTAAGGTGGCGCATAATTAGGTGTATTAAGAAGACTTGCAGAATCCGATCCCGACAGTAGTTCGCGATCGCCGCGCAAATCCCGCCTCGAGTGGGATCCGCGGAACTTGGCTGTGTTCGCTTACACTAGATCTGCAGGTAAGGCGCTTTAGACTGCACGATTATCTACTGCTGTACTCTATACAGTTGACAGGACAAGAACATCTCTATTTTCCGTCTATAATAATAACAACTCACAGAGTCACACTCGCTAAAAATACTTCCTAGAATTCGTCGTCCTAGTCTGAAGCATAGGTGTTACACAGAACATATGCAACAGGCATATACTCTGTTGCGTATGGTCTGTTTCTCTGAAAACGAACCTTTTTTAGTCGATACACAGCTAAGCTTCTTGGCGGGTATATAAGTAATTAAGTATGACATTAGTGCCATGGGCGAGTACTGTTGTAATCCTGAAGCAAGGTGTCAAGACTCATGTCCCTATAACAGTATTCACCCGTAAGACTTGGAAACTAAAATTGCGTTTGAGGGCAGAAATAAATGTCTGTAATAGTTCCCCAGATGCATCTTGTCACACAGTGTTTATGTGCTAGTGTATACCTCAAAATGTAACTAGATACACGTACTAAGTAATATTAGTTTTAATCGTACACTGTAAAGGTAGCGTCACAAGTCTGCGCGGCCTCAAATAGAATAACTTGGAAGCGAAAACTCGATTAGTCTCCCAGCTTCCGGAATATTCTACTCTCCCTCTGTCGGTGTACGATAAATACGAAGTTATGGCGCAGCGGAGCTCCTACCTACCTACGTTTATAAATATTTGCATCTACGTGTTGTACTAACGGTATGAAAGAAATTTAACGTGTAACATTTGCTATCTAAGGAAAGATCGCAAAAGTATAAGGGTAAGGGTTAGATGATGCGGATACCACAAAACAAACTGGTGTCTCATGTAGATAGGTATATATTTACTTGTCCAATCAATGAGTAATTAAGTACTTATGGCTTATTTGAACTAAAGATATTGATGACTTTCATATAAAGTCAAAATATTGATAACAGCCAGCTAGATAATGTCTGTGCTCTCCTTTGCTTACAAGATTAGGATGATAATAATAATTTTTGTATGGGTAGTTTTCTTGAAACTCTCATCAATAATTATTACTTAGATATTTAAAACTGACTGGCAGAACAATTTTTTCGAAAGAAGGCCACTTGAAATAAACCAATTTTAAAATGTATTCCAGAAGTGTATCCAACAACAGGAGATAGCTTGTGACCAGGGCAAGACAAGTAAGCGCATATCGCCTGAGATGCTATCTGTTGACACATCACACTTAACCCCGTTTCGCTCCTCGAGGCTTCTTATCCTTTATGGACCTTTAACAGGCCCTTATCCGCTCGAACTTCTGAGTAAGGCCTCTGTAGAGAGGGTGGAGTTAAGAGGCGTTTATGACTGATATCGGGGAACTATTGGCTGAGTTTCCTTCTATTAGTTTTTATTGACGTAACTGAGACTATTTACGTAAGCTCTGCTATCGATTGCTTATTGTTTGATTTGCTAAAGACCGCTGAAAGTTCAACACTGCTTCTTATTTTCAGACCGTAAAACAGTTTTATACAGACTGGACGTATGATTTTTAATCAAACACGAGTAGGTTAAGATTTTCTTCATAATACATTAAAATTTTTAACGTATTATGAAGAAAATCAAGTACCTAGTAGGAAGGTACTATATAAAAGTTTCTCCCTTTCTTTCTATAGCAATAATTACACGGCCTATCGTTCAGTAGGTAGTTCCCTCTCCATAGAAAATACCTTACACCATAGTTTTGGGGATCAGACGGCCAGTTAAACAGCGTGAAGGATAAGAGGGTGATGTGTCAGCCGATAGCGCCATCTACTGCTAAATGCACTGACTATTTTCTCGACCGTAACGTTCTATTGAGCTAAACTGAAGTGGAAATGGACTTTTATGTTTAAATCAAACTTTTTTTAACCTTTCAATTGCATTTTTGCTTCGTTCTTTATCGAATAGTTGAGGCAAGAAGCAGATTGTTTATCTATTCGAATTGGGTAAATATTATTTATCCTTGTGTCATAAGGTATATTTTAATCAATGTTTACATTTAGAGAAGCCTAGATTTTCAAGTAGATTCTTTCACGATATTCAGTTCTGTAAAAGATCCACCACAGCTATTTACATATGAGTTTTGGTTATTTCTACATTACTAGCAGCAGACCATTGACAAAAGTCATTATATAATTAAATATATGAATATGGTTTGAGGGAATCTAGTTATTTCAATCTCTCCTTTTCTGATCTGGTTATTTTCTCAAGTAACTACTAGGCATATCTATATGCAGGATATAAATAATATAATTCATATTTTATTATCACCTTGCATCTCTATTATTTTGTATATATTTGGCATAATAACACATTTTGCAAAGTTCAAAAAGTTCAGCAGAAAATAGTTGTTTCCATGCTTAGCAATTTATGTGAGGGCAGTCCCTTAAAGGACATTAGGTGACACCATGGCTCCCTTGCACCATATTATGGGCATCTAATGGGACTCAATTACTACACGTAGGATATTAGGTAAGAAAAGTTTGTCTTTAATTTTGTAGCTATATTGTATGGAGCAATCTTTTAACATCAATTTACTCGTATCAAAACAGTCGAGAGTCGGTTTATAAGCCTACTGTGCCAAGTTGTTTTGCATCTGAATTAGACTGACTGATATTAAAAAATATACCGGCACCTACGTGTTTGATGGCCTCCATGGCGCAGTGGTGTGCGCTGTGGATTTACAAGACGGAGGTCCTAGGTTCGATTTCCGGTTGAGTTGATTGAGGTTTTCTTAATTGGACCAGGTCTGGCTGATGGAATTCTGCCGTGCCTAGTCACCACCCTATCGGCAAAGACGTACTGCCAAGTGACGACGTGATTTAGCTTTCCAGTACGACGCCGGGTAGAAACCGAAAGGTGTATGGATTTTCATCCAAGCAAGCCCGCTTCCATCTTAGATTGCATCATCACTTACCTTCAGGTGAGATTGTAGTCAAGGGCTAACTTGTAAAGAATAAAAAAAACCTCACCTCAATTACAAATTCAGACGGACAAAGACGTGGGCATCAGCTAGTAATTATATTAGATGATAGAATATTGTTACACGTTACTTTTATTATTTCAATATTCAATTGTAAAATATGGCAATGATGGTGTTTTGTTGAAGTAAAAATTGAAGGCTTATTGCAAGCAACAGGAGAATAGCGAAGAATGCCAAAATAAATCTTATAATTATTATTATTTATCATGAATTAATGCAAATTAATAAAACTTTTTTTAAAACTTATCTATAGGTACTAATATTATAACGCTGAAGAGTTCCTTTGTTTGTTTGATTGAACACGAAAATTCTTTCAGTGTAAGATAGCCCATTTATCGAGAAAGGCTATAGGTTATATTTTATCTCCATATTCCTACGGGAACGGGAACCACGCGAGTGCAACCGCGCGGCGTCAGCTAGTAAGTAATATACATATAGGACGGAAATAAGTATTAATGTTTCAATGGTCGCATAAAGCGCATAAGTGGTAATTATCCAGTTAAATAGAGCCAAACACTTATCAATCATCATCAGTAGGTGTGAACAAAGACTGAAAGCAAATAAGTGACATTAGCGAGGTAATTGCACTCGGCGGGCGCACGCTCCGTGGACACCAATTTGGGAGTAATTACGTTTTACTGTGGAAAAAATGTTATTAATTTTTACAAAGGAAGTGATGCGCCGCCGACGCTCTTTGTATGTCTTTTGTTGCTATTGCGATGTGGAATTTTTGATGGCGTTCATTTTTAAACAATTTTTTGCAGGTTCGATTCTTTATATTAATTAAATTTGCATGATTTTATAACAAATATAAAAACTTATTACGAGTTTATTATCATTATCTATTACAGTTCGTGCGCTGTAGCATGGTGCGCGTGTTAGTTGCCTATATGACGTTCATGATACGTACTATTATTGTGAATAAACATTCAAGAGTGAAACGAACTGTCACCGCACCATGCTACAGCGCACGAACTGTATGTAATTATTTTTATGCTAGGTATATTTCATACATAGGTGTAATGTATGAACTCTAAAGTATAGGTGTGCATACATAGAAGATGCTAATTCACATTTGTTTTGGTGCACAAATTGTGACAAGAATCATAAACGCTAAAGGTAGGCGTCCACATACGCGCATATATATTGTACACATCGCATCAAACGGATCGTAGTTATCTTTGTAAAGAAAGTCATACAAGTGTGTCCATTGATCCGCACCGTACGGATCGCATGATTCTACCGTAAAATTAAAAATCCGTTGGAGTTGGGCTTACTTTGAAGATTCTTACTTAGTTTTGCCCTAAAAGTTCACAATATGTGGTAGAAAAAAATGATGCCGGAATTCTATTCCACAATGCTCAGATTAGAAACAATGAACCGAAATGTTTCGGACAAGACGATAGATGTAACAATATTAGCCAATAAAAAGCAAGGCACTTTCTGTTTCTGTAGGTAGCGTTATTGCAAGACCTCATCATTACCCAGTAAGCTTATAATTTAAACAAAGTTTCTTTTTAAAATTTTCTTTCAGCTAAGGTTATCAGTCAAACTTGGTTGAACTATCAACTGATTCTCAGTACCTGGCAGTCTGGCAGTCGTCGTACGACGGCCGAGCTAGCGTTCACGGCTTTCTGGCACGCATTAAGCCCCAACAATCGGCACAGAGGTGCCGAACGCTTATAAAACAACGGCGAACAAAAAAACCAACACTTGTTCTGCTCGCCGCACATTTTGTCATTATTCGAGGCACGTGGAGTCGAATATATAATGTTTTATTATTAGAGGTTACGACTTCACGCCTTTAGCGGTGTTCTCTACTGATAATACTTTCATTTGTTCCGAGAAGTTGTTATCTATAGCCTCGCACAGCCGTGGTGCATGCTGTTTATCTTCGACGACCTATTTTGCAGCAGTTGTTTGCACATATACCACGATAGGTAACACATCGCTGTCTAAAGCCTAACTTAAAATCTGTCATTCACATTAGAAATATGATTTAACTGGCGCTAGTATTAGCGGTACTATATATTACTATTGGGGTGCTTTTCCACTAGATATGTGCTATCTAGTGCTATGCTGCAAAGATGTGAAATCTACTCTTCGAAAATATGTGACCGTTTCCACCAAGCTACGAGTATGCGAGGAAGATGCGCCGCCCCAAAGAAGCTGCGCGAGAAAGATACGCATCTCGAGCTACAACTAGGTATGCGATGTATCGACAGTAGCGGAAACTCGCGACGGTCCATAGCAGGCATCCATAGCACGCATCCTTCCATATAAAAACATATTTTAGTTGAATCCGTTTCCACCAATGAATGACAAATATATATCATTGTGATCCAGAGAAGATAGTTCGTGATGGCTTATAAATGTTTTTCTTTTCTATAAACAGGTTCAACAGGCCTATTGCAAGTACCGTTCCGGACATCCCGGAGGCTTCCGATGTGCACATACGGATGGCCAAGGAGAAGAGAACATTTGACGACTCTGTAGTTACCTCAAAGCCCTAGGTTTGATCCCCATCCCCATTTTTAACTTAATTGGCTCATGTCTGATCTGGTGATAGGTTACGGCCATGGCTAGTTTACCACTCTACGGGCCAAGACGTATCGCCAAGTATTTTAGCGTTGCGGTACGATGCCGCGTAGAAACCGTCAGAGGTATGGTAGAATAAACTGTACCTACCCTCGTTAAAAAAAATAAACAACCGCAGCGTTACCTCCAATCCCATTTAACCTCTGTTTTAACAATTAAAATTCCAACTTAATAATCAAACCTCATAAAGCAACAAAAGCACTTTATAAAATGTGTGAAACGAATGGAATTAAGTTGAAATCGGTAATTACACAGTGCTTGGTCAGATCGGCTATCAATCACGTCGCAGGCGGAGCGAGGCGCAAATCATAGTGCTCGCGCCTGCGCCGACACCTGCATCCCGCTGCGTCAGCGCGCCACGGAACAACTTGCAGACGGTGAAGTAGGCATCAACTAAAAACAATGTAATAACATGATTAATGATTTTCTAAAGGTAAAAAAAATCTCAGTATCCCAACCGCAGGAGGAAAAGCTTATGAAAAAGACTTAAAGAAAAATAAAGAAAGACTGTTCCAAACATATCACGCTGTTCTTATCGGACGACTACCTACTATAAACTACCTCCCTGCTAAATTTCAACTTTGTACGTCAAGCGAGTTTTGAGTTTTCGTGATGATCTTTCGCTTTTATATATTTAGGAAAATGCTGTAAAGATATCCAAAAAATATATGAACGAAGCTCTTTGTTGAAATGTTGGTTCTTCAACTTAGTTAATCTTTGCCGGTGCGCCTGCGCAAGCCGCGCTCGCAGCGACGTCACAGTCGACAATGCACCGGAAGTGTCGACTAAATCGAATTACACAGCGATGCGACCAGGCGACCACTCGACGCCCGCTCCGACAAATGCCCGCCATTGTCTCACCGTGACTTGTGACTTTGATGACGTTTGCTGCTTTTATGAGCATAATGGATGAGGTGTCTAATTCAATTTTATGTTCTTTAGTTATCTAATTTAGTACTGATTTATTTGTTAACAGAGTTCAATCTTTAAATTGATTGATCATTAAAAAATGTAGTTATTTTATTGACAACAGTGTTATTATTTTGTTTTTGTTTTCGGCTGATATTATCAATTGTTTCTTTACGGTTAATATTGATAAACATTCAGGTGATATAGAAATGTGACTTTAAGTCTCGTAGTTGACAAATTATGCTATTGGGCACATGAATTATTGTTATCAGCCCTGGAGCTATATACCTACCTCGGTTATTGTTTTTAAAGTGTAATTTTCACCCTAAGACCGTCTGCATTGGAGGTGGTATTTCTAATAATGCCTCCTCTCCTACAAAGGATTCTATAGACATTTGTTGCATTCGAAATTCATAATTATTTTGTATCAAGCAGTCTTAGTTTAGTTTAATTTGAAAAGTGCAACTATTTGCACTGATACCACCGGTTCAGGTGCCCAGGTTCTGCTGAGATATCCAGCGAGACTACTCGTCATTCGAAATATATGATGACGATGAAATTGGAAAAATAGGTAAATAAGATAATATAGACAAATATTATTATAAAAAAGCTGGTGTGCATATGTTCAAAAACCATTTACGAGGTAAGTTGTATAACTACATCAGGTAAAATATTTATTTTGATGTTACCTGGTAGATTATCCTACAGCATATCAAACCGGTACCAGGAATATAAAAGTAAGATCGAACGCGAGATGAAGTGCGCGATGAAAACAATTGAATACATATAAAACGATTGAACAGCAATGGCAGTGTCGACTGTCGGCCGGCAATCGACGCAATAGTCGTCATATCACCGCGCGGGCAATATATCCAGCCCACGTGTTGCAAAAGCAATTCCGCGCAAAACGACCGACCGCGAGCAATAGAGCAGCGTTCGTGGAAGACAGCGGGCGCGCCCTTATCGCGGCTGTAAATCAATATATGATTACAAATTTAATGCTACTGTTGGACTATAAATCAGCGATTTTAAATTACGGCCCGCAAGCGACGTATCACTACGCGTGAGGCCCCCTAGTGTTGCGCGCTGTCCACACTCGGCGCGCGGCGGGCGTGTAGGCCGTGTAGAGCTGTCTGCTGTTGTTGTGTTTGTCGATGTTCGACCTAAGAATCGTATTTCCGATTAATGTGATACAGTAGTAGAAACTGAGTATATGAGAATACTCACCAAATTCTGAGAGATAAACAAAACACTAAAAATATTTGTGTCAAATTATTTACAGATTTGTGGAAATTAATTAAATTAATTTAAAATGATATGTCACATCAACAGATTATTATTTGTATTGTAAATTATCTGATGAGGGTTGCATCTATCTAATGAATTTGCTTATGACCAGAAAATATTACGCACTGATATTATTTTGTTATACTTATTAGTACCGATACATTTTATTATTGTTGTGTTAGCAATATCAACGCTAGTAAATCGAATGGACAAAACTACTTTCCTTATCTGCAGTAAATGTTGGAGTATCGGAGATATAAACGCTCGCGGGTCACATAAGAACGGAGGTATCTCGGAAGATTACAATACTTAGCGCATTTTATGCCTATTGTTGCAATATTTTATGCTAGAGAGATTAAGTTGAGTTGAGTTTTGTATTTTAGCATTTCTATTTAATTTGTAATGGCTAAAGAAGTATTAAATAGCAATTACAAAAATACAGCGTCTTTATTAGTGCAATACGAACGAGGCGTTATTCATTCTTGACTGGATGATACGCATATTTTAGGGAAAATTTATCAGGAATGACGTACCGCCAAGGAATCCATCCGCCATCTTTTACCATGAAAATAAATAGTTGCAGATATAATATTTAAACCTTCTACATCAGCGAGGTATTTATTTTTGTCCATCGTCATTTTTAGTTAAAGCCGTTATATCGACAGTAGTGAAGGCACAACACTACTACGTGATGTAGTGCAGACAATATCTCGTGTTGCTCTTTCCACGCTATCGGATGTATCGCGCGAATAGTCGCGTGTCTATCAATGATATAACTCAGCAAATATTATTTGTTTAAGATTATACAGTTTATTTCATCGCATTATGTAGAATTTAGTACTCAATTTGCTGCCGTGTAAATTATATTCCCGCGAGTCGCTTTGTTTGGAATTTACTTTGAATTAAGAGCTGTTGTGTCTGAAATGAGAGTGAGCGATTTGACTACAACATCATTAGGCCTCTACGAGTAGGAGGTTGGACTCAATATTGAAAGGATGGGTTCGAGAGTCGGTCGTTAGATTATTGTCTTACCCCAGCATAAGTCAGAGAGGCGAATGTTGTTAAATAATAATCTTTATAAAAAAATGTTAACATCGGCTAACTAACGAAAGTTTTGAAACGAAAATAGACTGTTTAAATATATTTTTAATAACATGAAACAAGTTCCATCATTTTCAAAACCATAAAGTCACCAGACAAGGCAATAAACAAGCAAGAATATAAGTTACCAATAGCCCACAGCGCTCTTCAGCGAGATGTCGTTGCAGCTTGTTAAGTCGCCAGTTGTTTTTAACATTATTTTATTGTGTTTATGTCCGCCTCGGTGAAATACTGTTGCCGCCTCTGGGAGCCATATTGATTTGTGGAAACAAATTTCAAGATCTTGTCTGTTAATATAACTTGGAAACTTCTTTGGAGAATAGGAATGTGGTAGACAGGAATCAGCTCACAATATTTAATATCTATACTAAAATTTGTTTAAACCCATTTATTTAAACAAAAAGTTACACTTTTTGTTTAAATATTTTTTTAATAAATAATTTAGTTTTAGAGAAATTCTGTATCTTCTTTAATTTTTGTAAACATGTATTAAATTGAAACTAATTATTATTTACTGAATGTCGTTAAGCATCATTATCAGGCGATGTATTGTCTACTGCTAGACTTAAGATACTTGTAAGGCATCCAGCGGCTCCTTGTTGTCATTGGTCCACCTAGTGGGGGTCTACCAATGCTATGCTTTCTAGAGTGGAACCGCCATAGAACAATAGGATAGTTGACTAAAATCTAATTTAATATTTTGGCTCGTATTGTCAAAAACATTTAAAAACTAAAATTTTCATTTCTTGATTGATTCATTTTCAAATGAGTTTAAAAAAAATATGATTTTTTTTTCAGTCTAGTAGAACGATAATGAACTATTTAAGAGTATTTAAAAAAAAGTGTCAACTAGCCTATTCTATGTCTATGGAACTTCCCGTCCTTGGGAATACCGACATCTCTCCATTCTCGACCTGTATGACGTTCATAAAACGTACTATTATCGTGAATCGCAGCATCAAGAGTGAAACAAACTGTCACCCCCACCATCCCATGAAATGAAACATGAAACGAACTGTAAGTGATGTCAAACTTACTTTAATTTTTTGAAAAAAAGAAAGTTTATGATATTTATGAGTTGGTGAAATGTACGGTTTTCCTGTTGTCTCGTATTTCGGTGGTAGTCGATTCAGTCGGCGGGTAATTGCGTAGTAAGTAAGTAGCCGAACTTGTGCCGTAAATCTGCGAGGCGACAGGCCTACCACATTCACCAAACAATTGAAATTTATAGTTCTTAGACGAATATATTATACTATAACTGTATTATAATGATAAATATTTTAATAATAATTTCTTGCTTCTAATTATTATTTTCAAAAATAATTAATCTCATCTGTGCCCTGACGTTTCACTCAGTCTCTGATAAAATTATCAAGTATATAGTCTAATGTTATTTAGCCTGAAGATTTCTTAACTAATTATTATCTATCCAGCACTAGTATATTTTTTCCTTTTTCAGTATGTCCTGCGCACGCGTCTAACCACAAAAACTCTTCACTCTGAGAAAAATAAGCTACGAAAAAAGCTACTTAAATTTGAAGATCGGAAAGTACTACTTACTACGACTGCAGGATACTAGAAGATACGTAAAATGATGTTTACTTAATAATGGTGCAGCTTACTGATTACACCATTGTTACGTACGGAGCTTGTACACAACAAGGTGCCGACTACAAACGGATAGTGTCTGGTGTAGTAATTTAAAGTACAGGACTTTTTTTTTAGTGCAGCTTTATATTATTAGTACCTATATAAATCTGATGAGGGTCGCAGCAATCAGCTGCAGAAAATTTTAATCGTCACGCAATTCACTGTGATTAACAATCGATCTAGATATACTAATATTATAAAGAGGAAAATTCATTTAAGTTGGCTTAAAGTCAGCCTCTGTAGTAGACACAAGCTAATATACTGGAACTATTTGAAATGAGCCAAAAAATTCGGTCAGATTTTGAACATCGATTCTTAATAGAAGATGATCATCGCTTACTATAAAAATATATCCACGTAATAAACTCGGTCTCATACCTATTTATGGTTATTTTCACGTGTAATTTGACGAACGATTTCTTTTAAATCCGCGTTAATTTGGCCATCATTGTGCTGGGAGAAATTCACTGATATATTGCGACGCAGTTTGATGACGGGGCGATTCTGACGATGCGATTATTATTATCGACGAGAAAGTCGATGAATTATTCCGGATAATCGTTTCCAATTTTTCCTCCACTACAATACAGAAATTTTTTGACAACCTACTCAAGAGTAACGTAACTTTTTTGGCTTTTAAGTGAGAGTTTCACGATATGAGTTATAGCCTGAAATATAAAAAAAACTGGGTATGAGGACGGCCTCAAGTATTCACTCAGTAGTAGACACTCAGTTAAGGAAATTTCATTCACAATGTTTGTGGACGCTGGCCTCTGATATGGTATATTCTAGATTATATTGATTTTTCTTTGTATATTTTGTATTTGGCGTCCATCATATAATTTTAAATCAGTAGCCCAGAATTCTAAGGTGGGCACTAGACCACTGTAGGGCCCCTCGCTATATATACACCTATGCAGTGGAACGTTTTTTATCGTCGAAATAAAAAATATCGACAATTGCCTATTACACCCATAGATTAAAATATATTTCGGAACATTGCCCAAATCGAGGTAAGAAAGTGTTGATAGAACATCGACATAAAAAATCATCGAATTGATAACCTTTTAACAATCGAGGGTCGGTTGAAAATATAACAAGGCCTGTCAAATTGGAACAATACAAATGAAAGTCCAAAGAGACAGCACGGTTTAGTACAACACACTAATGACTTGGCGAAACCGTCGCTCCTTCCAAAATTAAACAAGTTAAAAAAGCGGGTAAACCATCGATCACCGACGCTTACAAACAAAACACAGAAAAGAATCACGTGGAAGGATGTATGGAACAAATTAAAAGCTCAGCATGAGGTGTTCGGCCCGTCCGCGGCCAGGGCCCAGGGCCCAGGGCCCAGGGCTCAGGGCAAATATTAAAGCTGTCAGTTTTGTGTAATTTGAAGGCCCGTTTTCGAGTTATAAGTTATGTTATTGAATGTTTTGGGGGCATGGACGCATGACCCGCTGGACTAACGAACTCCGATAAGAGGATTAAAAACAAACTAAACTGACTCCGATGTGTTATGTAATGGAAGTATGCTATTAGTTGTGGCTGCCTTGGTTTGGGATTATTTTTTTGTAGTCATAAGTATAATTGAAACCTTGATTTCCAAAAATCAATATCGATTATCAAATCTTAAAAAAATCACCTAGATCGATAAAACAACACTTCATCATCATCATTAACTACACATAATATTCGGCTCACTGTTCAGAATGAAGGAAGTGTGTGATTTTAGTGGTGGACTGTGGACATGCCGGCTCAATGCGGGTTCACTTCACACACGTGGAGAATTAAGAAAATTCTCAAGTATGCAGATTTCCTCGCGATATTTTCCTTCACCGTTTGAGACATGTGATATTTAATTTCTTAAAAGTAAGTAATTATAGATGGAGATAATAAATAAATATAGTGTTTGTGGTAACTAAAATAAAGAAACTTAGGTATCAAATTAAAAACATCCTCACTTTTTACATATATTAAAAAGTAATGTTATTGAAAAGATATTATCGATACAATCAGGGTCTCTGATAACATAAGATTAACGTCACCCAGTGAACACGGCCTTCAGTGTAGACATCGACGCTATCTGTATTTCCTCGCCGTCCAGTAAATTCCCTCTTTGTACATAAAAATACTTTCTAACGAGCTGTCGCATTACACGATAGAAAGCTGATAACGTTCATAAAAACTCGAAATTATTAACAAACGCTCCGAAAACGTTTCTCTAATGCAACCCCAGTGAAATGTGGATTCGGTTGGACAATTTAATTTAGCGAAAATTGGCCGCACTTTGTAAGGACTTTGTTAAGAAAAAGTCCATTTCGAGCGATTTTAACGAACGATTGGGCGATAATGGCGACGTCAGGTGGGGCAGAGATGCACTCGGGGCAGTGATACGACCACTTTTTCAATACAAAGGCAATAAAAAAGCGCCAGTCACGCACTAAATGCCTCCTCCGCGCACTCCACGCGTCGGCCAAAAGAAACAAACAAAAGTGATAAAAGTGCGCCATCACGCACCCACAAAATTATATTCGCCTCGTAACACGTGTCAAGTTTCAATTTTACTAACGTCGAAATTAACAGTGGGCGTAAACAGATTATTGATATTTTGGTCGATAAAAAAGTAATCGATGATCGAATAGAGCATCGCATAAAAAGCGCCTATTGTTAAGAGTTTGGAGATCGGACTTTTTCTTGTTAAAATTAAACGGACGATGCTTGACAAAAAAATTGACTTCATCAATCAGAAATGGTTTATACGTTCGACAATGGCTAGTGTTGCAATCGCGGCGTGTGATCTGCGCATTTCTAGGAATTGGATCCAATTTTTAACATGTTAAATGGGATCAATTTTTCTAAGACGATTCTAACACCCAATGCGGTGTTCAATTTTAAGTAAGTATCATAAGATCAGCAGATTTGTCTCTTGGCCTTATCGTCTCATCGCATGGAACCTTCTTAACATATTCTATAATATATTCATGGCTAAAAATATTTGACGACAGTGGATGATTTTTTTTGTATATAAAAAAAATCTAAATAAAAGTTCAAAACCTTAAAAGTTTGGAAGGAGAGCAAAATAAATATGAATCATCATTTGTGGTAACAAAAGATCTACAATTCGATAAAATTGCAATTTATATTACAACACCGCAACTAAATATAATTCTAAAATATAAAAGTAACATTTTTTCGCCATGAAATGTGCCCCTCTGTTAATAATGCTGTAATCATAGGTTTGACACCCCGTCACATCGTACCAAGCGAAATTGGGTGTAGCAATCTGATGCGGTTCTAATCCATTGATGCATTTGTTTTGTGTGTTTTGTTACATAGGAAAGAATCAGGCAATGGATCGTTCAGTTTGGATATGTCAGTCTGTAGTTTTACTGACTCAGTTTTAGGTCAGGCGTACGAAACCGAGGCAGCTAATACGCTGGATTGTGGGGGTCTCTGTGTAATTATAGCAAATGTGCCGTATTTGTGTTGACAATGGGAGCGGTTACGTCTCGGCTATATTGTTGCCTCTAAATGTCTGTGTTAGCCTTTCTTAAGCTTTGATTAGGCGGGGCTTAGGAGTTGGAAGGCAGCGTTAATATTGATTTAGTCCCTTCAGCCTGTCTTTATGCGAACTTGTGTATGTATTTCAATAACTACTACTACTGCTTAGTGCTTATACGGACTGGCTCATCGGTCCAGTGGTGGTGGTTAGCCTATGCCACGAGATCTTGAGTCGGGCCCTGATATACTGAGCTTTTCTTTTTTCTGAGATATTTCCAAAAAAATTGGGAACTCTCTTGCGAAAAAGTCTCAGCAAGTAGTTAGGAAGATGGTCATTACCATCAACGTCTGATAATGATCGTTAAAGAATTTCAAATTATCAACCCACCAACTCGCATTAAAGTAGCGTGGTGGGAGCTTTAAAACCCACTCCCACAAGGGGGGAAGCCTGGTCCTGTAGTGGGCCGTCAAAATAGGCTGATAAAGATAATGATGGCTTATTGGGTCAATTAAATCATTAATATGACATAACTCTTTTTTTACAGATTTTGTGCTGAGTGCCAAAGCAATTCACGAGGAAGGAGGAATGCTTTTATTGGATGAACTAAAAAGTCTGAAAGAAATCCTGCCGTATAATATCCATGTATATAATCTTTAAAAAAAATTGGCGTGCTACATGTACAATGCCCTAGGGCAGTGATGCTAACATGCGTATGGCGTCAGAGTTGTGCCAGTGCCATCTCTTTCATGAAATGCCGATATTTCCGGTTGCGTCGCCATTGGTTGATTTGCCTATATTATATCTTCACGAGATAATATCGTTGGTCACATGTTAGCAGTACTGGCATAAACAAACCTATTAAATGATTATAAAATCATCAAGATGAATTTCATTTGCTCCAAGTTTGTAGTATGTATCCATTACAGGTATAGTGTAATGGTTATAAATCATAAAGAATAAAGAAATGTTTAAAATCGTCGACGTTAATAAATCCCATCCCGACGTCGACGTCGATGTCACAACAGTGAGTTTAGAGCCCACAGCCCACAAAATCGCCCACGCAGGAGACAAAGCCGCATTAGCATAGGGGTGTGGTGGGGAGTGGCCGTATTAATCACAACTCACATCCCGGCCCGTGCCTTGCGTCTGCGCAGGATATGGAGAGTATGGGGAGTTCGCATAGGATTGTTGTTACCTAAAGGACTACTGTCTCTGGGAGGACAAAATTAATATGTAATAACAAAATATAAATACTACCGCCATCTGGTTCACTGTTGAGTCTACCTTTATTATTATGATAGTCATTTTCACAATTTTAATAGATAAAAGAAGTATCAAAATCCATAAAAATATTAAATGCTAATAAAAAGCAAGACTCAAAATGAATCCTTTTAGAAATAAAATGTTAGACATAGACAAATAACTATAAAAAAGAGCAATAAAACAAGTTATTTAGTTTTAGGTTTAAAGTTATTCTCATAAAAACTTAGTCGCTAACCTATGAACATAATATTATTTCTTAACATAAATTAACTTCTATTACTTCACCATCATATTTTTTACAATTAGTGAGTGAGTAATGCATACGTTCCTTCCTAATAATTGAAACTCATGTTAATTACTTATTATGTATACTGCTAATTTTGCATCTGTATTCACTCGTATGTCTCTTACTAAAACAAATAGAAGGTAGATATATAGAAATATTTGAAAAAGTGTCTGTTCAAAGAAGTAATCTTTGACAAGATGATCCAAAAGGCAAGTCATTCGCCGTGTTTCTATCACGAATATTGTTAAATCAAAATGAACCGTTTTGTTCTGAACGTCTAATGACAGACATAATAATTCACGTTGAGCGCTGCAATTACTTCGTAAGTGTCTTATGGGACTTTTATGTAGCATGTTACTTTGTAACACATAAACTAGATTCCAGTAGGTTTAGTAGACGATAAAGTCTTTTAGAAAAACATGCAATATAAAAATACTCTTAATATCATTTTAACTTGGTTAAAAATAAAATTATATTTAAACAATTACAATATGGTTTTAAAAGTTCCTACTCAAACAAAGTAGGTAGTTATTTAGTATTTTGCAACATAATTTTAATTAATTTAATTTTTTAAAGTAGGTTTTTAATGTCAAAGATGTAGCATTTGGAATGTAATTTAATATTTTATTGGCCTTAAGAGTTTTTATGTTCTTCTGTTGACAACTAGTACAAGTCTTTTTTACTTTGTAAAGTTATGAATGAACCCTTTCTCATTTTATGAATCAGTATCAGAGCCGTGAATGGCCGCCCATGAATGGATCACATGAAATGAAAGCTTATTGACACGCTGTGTAGTGTATGGTGTATACTGCAAGTAAAACGATAAGTATTGCCTTTACTGCAGCATTTCACGCAAACATGAACCTTATGAATCATAAAAGAGCTATTAAATCTGTGTGACGAATTCGTGCTTAGATGATTCAAGAACGTAATCCGAGATTTCATAAAAATATAACTCACTCAACGTATATTGAAACTTAAAGTGGTACAAATACGATGTACGGTGCGTGTAAAATGTATATTGGTAATGTAAATATTGCAAGTCATTAAACGAAGGGAGTGATAAAGATGACGTCCGATAACTTACAGCAACTACAATGGTGTTATTGGGAATTGATTTGAGATGTGACGATGAAAGAGCGCTGGGCGATGTAGATATAGATTGCTTAAATGGTTTGATATATGAACATAAACCTGGTTATAAGCAAGTTGATAATGTCCATAAGAACTATGAGAAATAAGTATTTGAGTCCTCGATAGGAAATTGGAATTTTGGTGAAAAAGAACATTTTTTCTGGAAAGAACATTATATAACCGGTGAAATAAAAGAATTATTTCGTTTTACAGTTCTCTAAAGAATTCAAACTAATAAAATTGGATAAAGCTATCCTTTAAAAAATCATAATCGTTTCAGTTAAAAAGACTCTCGCTAGTATTAAAAATATAATGCTGGAATTATTTAATTCCATATGTAAACAATAAAATTCAATAGAACGAGTTTATCGTTCTATTGAATTTTATTGTTTACATATAGTATTAAATAATTTAAGACAATTAGAAAATAATAAAACTTTTAATAACCATAATTATCATAAAACAATTGACTAAAAAGAGTTTAATAGCCTGTTATTTTTAAAGGTTTAATCAATAACAGTTTGAAGTTGAATATTATGACACGTGAACATCCTTATTAGGCGGGTCATGGTCTTTGTTCGTTAACCACAGAGTGCACACAATGCCCGTCTTGTGAGGGCCCACTTTTTGTCTTTAACTCTGTACTCTGTCTGCTGCCCTTCGCGACATCGATGCACGAAATGCATATTGCTAATTCCCCAGTACCTTTTAATTTTATTCAGTGCCCAGCTAGAATAAAATACTTTTTGTATAAACTTTTAAAATTGTCAACCAGTGGCATTTCATTTTGTTAATTTCCCTTAAAAATAAAGTTTCTGTTTACTTTTAACGTACTAAGTAGCAAAAAAAGCAATTGGAAAATATTTTTATTTTATTTAGGCGTTTTGTGTTTCATTAGGTAGGTACCTATTGTAGTAAGTAGACAAAAAAAATAGCAAATGGATGAGTTTTTGTCTATAATGAACTTTCATGAAGTAACGCCTATTTTTATTTTTAGGCGTTGCTTTTTGAGATTTGATAAGGAAATAAGCTTGACTTTTGGAGTTTTGTTTCCTAGCTCGGTGTAATGAGCACATTTTGTGAGGTCGGGCGGCCGCGGGCGGGCGGGGCGCGGGCGGGCGGTGTCGTCGATGAACAAAGACGCTTAATTGTCGGTTATCCGACGATAAATCCGCGCAACCCCTCATTATTGGACTTATCGAATCATTGTTAATTGAAACAAGCCTTTTATTTTGATGCTCGTGAAAGAGCCTTCGTCACCGACTTGTAATAAATTGAGGCCATATTTCTTCTGGAAAGAAAAACATTTGATTTTAAACTTATGTGCATTAAATGATTATCAGGCAATCCGTTGTGTTTTACTTTCATCTTTAGTAAAGAGTAAAGTTTGAAATCGAAATAGGCTAATATGGATAGTCAAATTCAAACAAACTTAAGTTGCCAAAACCTCACTCACCTGTTTTTATTTCGAACTAAGTTCTGCAATGTTCTACGAGTTTCCTGTCAATAAATAAAGCCTCCAGCATACGTGTATCGTTCGCACCTCACTCATGAATCGGACATTGATTTATAGATGCTTTATTTGATTCGATTGTATCATCAGAATGTCATAAATCGACTTCCCCGCTCCGTGGCGGTCCCCCTCGTATCGTTGGCGATATTTTCCGCGGCGAGTTTTCCTGATGCCATTATGTTCGTGTATAGGTGATAACTGAATCCGACTGTTGGTTTGCTCTCCGACTTATTAAAGGAATAGTTGCGGATTATCCGGGTGTTCCTTCCTTTTCTTGTGTGCCAGAGGCTTAGAGGAAAAGTAAGTGTGGTTACATTGTTAAATTGTTTTCCTTGCTGACATTATCGCGAACTGTTTTATTAGATGTTAATGGACATATTTTTGAAACAGTGCTATAAAGATTTTTAGTTTATTTAACATTTAACAACAATAATTTCAATCATATGAAAATTAATAATAAAATTGCTCAGGTAGTACATTACTTAAAAGTAGATTTTTGCTGATAAAAAAAATATATTTTTAGCAGACTCATAAGTGGTTTACAAACAGTAAGAAAACCAATGTCGAACAAAGGTTACGTTTCACAACATTTGTCAGGACAACTTAATTAACAAATCAAAGTGTAACCAAAATAAGACCATAAAATGGCAGAGAATGACCTTGAGTGAAGTCATGCACTTTTAACCAACCACCCTTTTCCACTCAAGTCACTCTCCGCCTATAAAGAATTACACAACAATTTCCAACAATATTTTAAATCGAGTGGTGACTTTATCCGTAAATTATCAGACTTGGATGGAAAACGCCTCACCACCATGGTTTGCTACGTCATGAATAAGTATTTAGTTCCTATAGGCAGTAGAGGGTATAGTTAGCATAGGCTTAATAGGCATTAAAAGTCGTCCAGGATATCCTACAATCTCAGTGCGATAGTAAGACATTCAGTTTTCCATCAAAACATACAGAATTGTATAGTTGAAAGACCAATAACAAGTAGGCGCACACCCCTGACCGAGACCACATTTTTACTCGTCCAAATAAATGAATACAGGCGTCCGGGGGCGCCGCTAGACTTGTCAAATTAATTTCTTCTTGCGAGACAATTTGTCTGTCGCCGGAGGGCCGCAAAAAACTTCAATATCGATTGCTAGCCCATTAGTTTGGCCCCTCAGTTCTGGGAAGATGTTGTCGGTCCAGTGGGAAAATGTTGCTCCCGCTTGTTGTAGAGAAAAATTGCATTGTTTAACATCGCCATTAATTAGCTCGGATAGATGCCGGCGGAATCAGAAGCGATCTATTTGGGTTCTTTGAAATTGAAGATATATATTTTTTATAAGCTTTTATTAGTATGTAGAATGTAGATACACCGTATTTATTCTTCACAAGTTAGCCCTTGACTACAATATCACCTGATGGTAAGTGATGATGCAATCTAAGATGAAAGCGAGCTAACTTCTTAAGAGGAGGATCAAAATCCACACCCCTTTTGGTTTCTACACGACATCATAGCGGAACGCTAAATTACTTGGCGGTACGTCTTTGTCGGTAGGGTGGAAACTATCCATGGCCGAAGCCTCCCACTAGGCAAAAAGGTATTATTAGACAATTAGCTTGGGAAGCCCGTGGTTTTCTTCCTGTCTTAGAGCCTGGATCATTATACCATTTCATTGAATATGAAAATGAGGAAATAGAGAGTGAGTCCGGTTTTCCTATTTATTCTCCTTTGCCGAAATTCAGTCGAAAACATTTAATTAAATAAAATGCATCTGCAAATAAATAAAAAATACCTAACGCGGAATCCCTTTAGAACACAAAGAAATACTCCAGACGAGTCATAACTAACGAGGAGTGAAAATTCATTTATCTTTCTTTAGTGCAACAAAGAAACATTTATGCTACAGTACAAATATTTTGTGTGTCTGTAATATACAGAATGACTGTAAAGTGTAGGGTTCAATATAAACACCATGAATTATAATATTACGCGAAGCTTTTCAAGTTGTTTCAAGTGTCTTTTAAATAAAACAATAACCTAATCTTTATATTGGTACTACGCGCCTTCCGCCATCTGTACGGTTCGATTTTTTTAGCCACAAAACAGATTTTAATTCGACTGTTATCATTAGATAGAGTGAGCGATAAGGAAAGTATATACGTATATGCTTAACATTGTTTCTAATATTCTACGCGAACACGAAGACGCGAGCGTCAACTTGTACTAATGAACTCACAAAATCTCAGTAGTGTTTTTTTTTAATTACTCTAAAACATTATTTTTTTATATTCAATGGTTGTCAGAACAACCAGTAGCCTCACCTGCTGTTAAGTGGAGAATCATTGCCCATAAAAGGACATCACCCTGCACACTTAGACACTCCTATAATGGACTACCTGTGGCCTGTGCCTGTCGATCCGAGGCGCAGGTGATAAACCACGTTTAGTTTTATTCGGATCTAAAGCTTTTGTACCCAAAAATAGCTACTACTATACTATTGCATGATGACTGAAATATACTTACCTACTATTATAAAGAAAAGGCTTACCTTAGAGGCTGATAATTTTTACAAGTTTAGACACATGCTTACGATATTTTTCAACCACACCGAGCGGCCACTGATGCGTACTTTAATATTAACAACAGTTGTTGGTGACAGCGAGATGTGTGTCGCGGGGAGCTTTGATAGCTGTAAATTATGCCGGATTTATATTTGTCTGACGTGTCGTGTTGATCAGAATCGGTTTCATACATTTTGTACGACACATCAGTAGCCATCACGACAACATGTCACAATACATAAGTGTAAACGTTGCCATACAAAATGTATGATAGTGATTCTGTTCTGATGCGTTACGACACTTTACGTCAGATAAATGTAAATCCGCCTTTATTTTTGTTTTTCTTTCTTTTTCTTCTCGTTTGTTGCTTGAGACGCTTAAGTGTACAATTATCGATATAAATTAGTCATCATTAAATATAAAAAAATAATTTATACCTACTAATATTATAAAGCTGAAGAGTTTGTTTGTTTTTTTAATTGAACACGCTAATCTCAGGAACTACTGGTCCGATTTGAAAAATTCTTTCTGTGTTAGATAGCCCATTTATCGAGGAAGGCTATAGGCTATATGTTATCCCTGTATTCTTACGGGAACGGGAACGACGCGGGTAAAACCGCGCAACGTCAGCTAGTAATTGAGTATATTATGAATATAAATATTTATACAGATTCCAGTAATATTTTGCTATTTTCGTCTTAACTTTCTCGTGGATAAAACCCAAAGTAATATGGTCATCTTACTAACGTTAGAAACATTAAACAATTTTGTACTTAGTTACTAAGAGACATAGTTCCAAGTAAATCGTCATTTGTGACGTCATTCGTACTTGAGTCGCACCGTCGTACGAGGCAAGAAACAACAAAGTCCCAACAATAAAACAAGAAACAATCGCAGGAGATATTAATACACGCGAATTCTGCGCGACGCAACCGCGACAGCTTGTTGAAATCAAATTATGTACAGGGGCGGTGGGGGTGCGGCGCGGGGGGGGGGAGGTAGGGGTGCTGATGATCACATGATGGATTGAGACGAAACGCTGGATTTGTGGCCGATTATTAATGTGAATGCGAGACAAATGAACACGGTGGAAAGTTATTTGATTTCACCCTTGACGTTGATATGGATTCATTTTCTAAGTCATTATCATTAATTGCTATCTATTACGAATAGGTAGGTACTTGTGTCCCTCGGTTTCTCCCACTTGGAAAGTGTTACTGTGAAAATATTGGGATATAAATAGAATGGTAGTAATAATCTTAGCGGCAGATTTTTCTCGGCTAAACTCTGTCAACCTCGGATGAAAAGCCTCTTAACTACGAGTACAAGCAACTTACTTCTACCTAAGGCTCAGTTTAGTGTTCTTCTACACAAATTAGAGGAAAGACAAATATTAGTCAAATAGGCCACGGTTTTTTTGAAAACAATGCAATCCGAAACCTGAATGTGGAAATCAGTTAGTTTGTCCCGTGGGAATACGGGGAATACAGCTTGTGTTATTCGCTGATAATGTTCAAAATCTTAAAACCATTGCAGAAAAAATTTTTGAAATCGGTTAAGTGGTTTAGCCATGATTTGTGTGTAAATGTTACAAACAAACAAACTCCCATTCATATTTATAACATTAGGAGGTGTAGCTCATGTTCCCTTTCCCGCACTCATAACATGAAGTCGTCAGCCAACAATTACAAGCCGGAGAGTAACCGCAGAGGAGGCGCGGGACCGAGGCAGAGTTCGACCACAACTGCCGACGTACGAGCTACGTTCGCTAATGTGTTGTTTACTGCTGAAGTTTGTTGCTTATTACACGTATTGTGGCGCGTTTTGATGTTAAATTACTTTAAACAAGAATATTTTTATCTTAAGACAAATTCTCACAGTCTTGAATGAATGATGTGTTACTTTTAAATATTTTGTTATGATAAATGGCGGCGATGATTCAGTACTTAATGGCGATAGACAAAATTGTGAACAAGTGAGCATAATTGCTTTGATTTACGTGTTTATACAAGGCGATAAATAGTCATTTTCAGTACGCTTGAACACTATCAACATTATCATCAACCGATGAATGTTCACTGCACCTACATAGATGTCGTCAGTCCACCTACTGAGAGGTCCACCTACACTGTACTTTCTGCGATGCAAAGTCACAATTCCATTATCTTAAAAAACCACAGTCCATACATATTACGTTCGACAACCGTCTCACAAGGTTTCATTTGTGGAAACCTAAATTCGAAGGAATAGGTTTTAAAATAAAACATTTTCTTTTACACCGGTCCAAAGCAATAACGAAAGAGATTCAGAACAAGTAATAGATGGTCGTGGAACGGTTTATAGGTAATCAAATAAGGCGGGCGTCACGCACGGCGGCTCGCCCGCCAAAATTAAAGTGCGCGTTTTTGAGTCTCGGCCCACTCGGCCCCGTCACACGCCATAAACCCGCTGCGTGCCGATTGCGGCGCTTCCCAGCGGGTAAACGTACAGGCTTTACGAGCTTCAGGTAAAATAGAGCACCAGTGCCTGTGCTATACACCGCACAACTTTGTAGTACACCAATAACACGCCCGTCAGACAGTTTGCTGTCTTATGCCCGTCGACTTGAGGAATAGATAAAGAACCTCTTATGCCTGGTATCTTGACAGATGACTATAGGTATAGTATGTTACCTGTCAACCCGTCGGGCCAAAACAGCGATGCTGTGTAGCGACAAAAATATTCATCATTATACGAGTAAGCCTTTTTAACGGCATCCCATAGAACCAGTCTTCTATATGGTAAGTCTTCGAACAGTGCATTTCGTCAGTGATGACCTATATTTCCAAGATTTGGTCGCTAATTATGGGCCTCATAAAAAGAGGGTGATGGCATTCCATCACCCTCTTAGCTTCATAGTAGCTCATTAGTTATCGGATCTCTGCGTGATCGAATCACAAATAACGTGATCCGCAGAAGAACCAAAATCACTAACATAGCTTAACGAGTTGCGAAACTGAAGTGGCAATGGCCGAGACACACAGTTCGATATTGGTTGGGGTCCTGGAAGGTGCTGGAATGGCGACCCCGCATTAGAAAGCACAGTGTTGGTCGGCTCCTCACCAGATGGCCTGACCACATCAAGCGAGTCGCAGGGATTCGCTGGATGCAGGCGGCTCAGGATCGTGATGTTTGGAAGTCCCTACAAAAAGCCTATGTCCTGTAGTGGACGACGATAGGTCCAGACTGTAAGTAAGGAGGGAACTTGCCGCCCACCACGCTGTTCCAACGCGATTGATTGGAAGGCTTAGGGTTATAATATTTTAATTTTTATCAATCATTATCAGATGTTATTAATAATGACCGAACTGCGGACTTCCTCTCCGAGGTACGGTGGTGTTACAAAAATAACTCCGGGCTAATATTAAAAATATAAGAAAAGCTCAATTCAAAAGAAAAGCCCGAGCCGGAACCAAGGACCCCAGGACTTCGTAATCCGACGCCACTTAGGCTAACCACTGGTCTGGTACTTCCTCGGAGTACTTGTCACAAAAACTATACCAGTTAAAAACTTCAATTAAGACAAACAAGTCGCATCTGCGTAGCGTAGTTTGTGTCTATATATTCCATTAAAACGTACCATATACATTTATATATTGAACTTATATAACATTGTCTATTCGTTGGGTATAAGGTCGATAAGGTCGTGTAGGGCACCGGCATACATTACATCCGTAGGTAAATTAAATACTGGCGGTCTAAATTAGGGAAACAATAACCGCAAACAGAGGGTCCCTTTTAACCCTTGCACTGTCAACCGCTGCAATTAGACAGGGTGCACCATATTGGATTAGCTATACCTACCTATTTTGATTGCGGATTCCCTAATGAAATAGATAATAAGATTGGGCCCGTTACGTTGTTTACTGTCGAGTTGCTGGTTTATTCTTATTCAATCTCAATCAGATGTATGACTATAAAAAAGTCCGTAAGTTTTTCTTTGTAAGTACTAACAATAGAAATATTGAGTTAAATATTTTACCATTATTGTTAGAAGATCCAACGGTTGTTGGGGTCGCAAAGAATTGTAATATAATACTTCGTCGTCATCAACCCATATTCGGCTCACTGCTGAGCTCGAGTCTCCTCTCAGAATGAGAGGGGTTAGGCCAATAGTCCACCACGCTGGCCCAATGCGGATTGGCAGACTTCACACACGCAGAGAATTAAGAAAATTCTCTGGTATGTAGGTTTCCTCACGATGTTTTCCTTCACCGATTGAGACACGTGATATTAAATTTTTTAAAATGCACACAACTGAAAAGTTGGAGGTGCATGCCCCGGACCGGATTCGAACCCACACCCTCCGGAATCGGAGGCAGAGGTCATATCCACTGGGCTATCACGGCTATATAATACTTGCAATTAATTAAAAATTTTTGAAATTTTAATTGAATGAATTGATATCTCGTTGGAGGGAACCACTGCTTGCAGGCGGTTCGAATTATCCGAAGAGAAGGGCTTACAGCAGAAGACCTATTTCAATGACAATTAGCGGCTGTTGGTAATGACTTTTCTTCACGGATTAGGAAGATACGTTGAGTAAAGTAAAGTTTAGTAGGACATGCCACAGTAATTCAGGAGAAATCGAACTTAAAGCTGAGGTCTACAGAGTTTAATTAAAGTTTGAGTTCCAGTTCCCCCTCATACAGAATGTGGTAATCTCGTTAAATTTATATAAAAGTGTTGACATTATGGCTTTGAATTAGAGGTAATTCGGCGAGACGAGAGCTTGGCGACTGGAAATTGACCACATATGGCGTTCAGCTAACCCCCTTACCCTACTCTAGCTAACAATGGCACATTTGCACACCTACCATAGAAAACTTAATCTTATCAAGACTGAACAAGGTGCATTATCGTTTAGATTATAATTTGCACATGTAACGTTAAGCTTGCAGTTGAATTGAAGTTGGAAATAGTTGCAGTGTTAATAATTCACCTTCATTCGTGACAAATAAATCAAAGCTGTCGATTTTCTTATAAAGCGAAATTGTTTTGAACCCCACGCAGCGGCTTCGCGCACAAATGACAGATTGGTATTTCGTCTATAGGTACATGTGGTATATATGTAAGTAATGCGGACTACAGACCTTCAGATTTAACTGCGCAGTTTTAACTGTATAGTTTATCTAATAGTAATTTCAATCAAAGTCTAGGAAGCGGGCTTATTTGGAAGAAGTACGATTTCATTCCACACAAACCTCTTATAGTTTCTACGCGGCGTCGTACCGGAACGCTATACATCTAGCCTGGAGGTACGTTTTTGCCAAATTTGCTAAATCACTAATTCTAGAATTAAAATGTTTGTAGAATAAAGGAACTCGGGGACTTTTCGTTTTTGTTTTGGATATTATTATCTTTTTATTTAAAGAAACGAAAGTTCACTTCAGTGCCCTTCAAAACCCAAGATTCCACCCATCAGTGCTCCTACAGTGTCACGACACACGACGTCAAGTGTGCAAACTTCGCTGCACTACACCGCTAACTCTACCACCTGAATATCCTTTATTTCTTCAGCTATAGAGATCAATTTGCTATGTACCAGACGCACTATAAATTGGCACGGTAGCATCAAACTCAAATGCACTACAGCTATATCTTTGCAAATTTATCAGATCTTATTATGAAGTAAATACAGTTAATTTTCCAATAACCCAAGCGTACGTAAAATTTGTGAGACGGTATGCCAGGCGAGCGATTTTCGAAAACGTCACTCCATGTTTTGCTGACGATGCGATGAAGGGATATGATGGTTGCTTATTTTGTACTAATCTTAAAAGAAAAAGAGATTTTTACACACGAGTGCGCAAAAATAGGGCGCGGTATGTAAGCAGTGTAGTTTTTATATCAGTTACGACAGCTTTTTAACCAAATAAAAAAAATAGTAGGTTCTCAATTTGACGCAATTTTTCTTTTGTTTGACGATAAATTAATGCTTGACTGAGATCTCATCTGATGTTCCGTGACGGCGCGTACTATTTTGTGTACAGCGTTTATTAATAAGTAACTTTGCCTCTGGTTTTCTGTACTTAGTATAAAGGAGCGCTAAATTATGTGTATGTCCACGACGTAGTAGTAAATTAACTACGTATAAATTCCTGAATGATTTAACCTCCATTATGAATCGAACCCTGGACGTTCTGGTCATAAAACAACGCAGTTGCAACCGTGCTAGGCTCCCTTCGACTCGTTTGACATCGTCAGTCCATCTAGTGGGGGGTCGCCACTGCCCTTTCCGTTTTATTATTACTAGTAAGTAGGTTTAGTAAGTACTCGAAGGTAACAAAGTACGACGCCATTCACGTCTTTATCCGAATCCCAATTTAATTGTATCCTATGCTTAGTTGCAGTCATAATATTTATAACCAGTTTAGGCCCTTTGTCCTTCAAGCATAACGATCCTGAGCCACCTGCATCCAGCGAATCTCCGTCTTGACTTGCTTGATGTCGTTAGTCCAGCTGGTAAAGTAAGTATCTACCTATATCATTAAACCTTATCCCTCTAAAACTGAATAAAATAAACTTCAAAATTCAAACCACACCAACCAAACAATGCAACTCTGTCAAAATCGCAAGAATAGAACGATTTGTTTACACTAGAAAGTGTACTATCAATGGCCATTGTTGAAATAAAAAATTAGTAATTTCATTTGTGGCGTGACTACAATGGGGAGAAATTTCAACTTTACACTAGCAAATTTTAATATTTTGACCGCACAGCCTAAACATCTCACATAGTAATACCCAATTCTTTTCCAGCATGTGTACGTAATGTATCATTGTTTGTTAGGCTGTGGCTCATATTTGGTGTGTGTGTGTGTGTGGTAGTTGCGGCAGGGACAGCCGTGACGAAATTATGTGGGGTACGGTGATGCAACCCTTCCGACTTGCATCGCGGCGAGACGAAGGGATGCTGTGCTGTGGATCAGACGGTGTTGATACTTTTACTGAAATATTGAATAATCCTCCTACAATAGAATGAAGAATAAAATATATAAATTAAAACTAAGAATTACACAGAATATTAAATTTAAATTTATAAATAAAATAATTATAACAATACATGTTGCAAATGTTCACACTTGCAAATGTTTCGGATAATGGTGGCATTATAAATCGTTGACATCTAAAGAGTTAGCTTTAGCGTTTTTACGTTCTGTTGTTAAAATAGCTTTTGTACAGTATATCCAATGCCCAAAATATATTAATATCACTATTCAAGTCATGAAACTGTATATACCGCTGCTAATCATAGGTGCTAATATTATAAACGTGAAAGTTTGTATGTATATTTGTATGTTTGTTACTCTTTAACGCCGTTACTACTAAAGCGATTTTTATTTACTTTTTATCCCGGAAAAATATGGTTCTCACAGGATTTATGGAAACTGAATTCCACGCGGACGAAGTCGCGGGCGTTCTCTAGTAAATCTAAAATACTGTGAAAATCGTTCATTAATCGGCTTGGTTTCCCGCGATAAATATTAAAGTAATGTCGAAGTAAAAGAATGTAAATGTTGAGGTGCTACGTAACGCTACGCTCGGGGAGTCTACTGTGTTCAAAATCAATCAAAACCTTTTTATTGTGGTAACCTATGGTTGTAAGTTATAACTTAGCTAAGTTCTAGTAAATCTGTCGCCTATTATATTAGAACATTGGCTCTCGACGCAGTTTATAAATGCCATTCCTCGTCGTTTAATGTGTCGCCCTGTAGCATAAGTTGTTCTATTAATTTTCTCTAAAACCTATTGAATCTTATACAGACAAAACTGCTTAGTCTGCAAATACCAACGTAACATTTTCATTTTTTATCGAAATGCAAGTGTATTTGTAATTTGTATCCTTCCACAGACGTCTATGATTTGTAATCAGTAGTGTCTCTACCAACGGTGTGAAAGGTACAAGTATCAACGGACATCCAGCGCGCTACACGCAGCCCCACGTGGAAGCGTGAAATTCGTACAATAAATGGCTTTGTATTGCGGCGCTGTTGACTTGCGGGACTGGCCGCACAATGGCGTGTTGTTGCGACTTTTTAACTTATGAAGCGCCCTTATCTCCGCACGCCGCACCACCTAAATATACGCTCTCGTTACATTATTCTTCTTCATTTGTTGCCTTGCTACAGGGTATCATGCCTGCTGCCTCTCGCGTTGGCCATGTAACCTGTTGGTCCGGTTATTAGCCTGTGTGACTTCGGGACTCGAGGTTTGGGTTGGACTATGAAGTATTGTTTTTTTTCTTTCTAATAAGAAATTCTGGAGCAGCCTGGAGTGGTGTAATATAACACCACCAATTTTTTGCTTACACCTTAAGGCGTCGATTCCGCTCTTCATGATTAACATTGTGAATAGGGATCGTTACAGAGTTAAACATTAATACTCTAAGCCCACCATCCTTCATTGGAGCGTATCTAAATTCACTGTTTATTAAATGTCTATGCAGTGAGAATATAAAAAAAAAGTTCATGCTGTATCACAGTTCTACGCTATACAAACTCGTAAATCTATACAAACTCGTAAATCTATAGTTCTACAAGTAGCAGCCACATATTATAGTAGTATAGTAGGTACCTACTGAAAATATTGAGTTTGTACATGAATATTACCGCATAAGTACACTCGTGTACTAAATAAATACTATGAGTTTTGGTAAATTTAGAAGAAAAAAAATTTGTTAATTTCATGCAAGTACACAAGGGGTTTTAGTAGGTATATCAGTTTAGTCAATCTATTCCATTGTTCGATTTTAATACTCTGAAATTTTTGTAAAATAATTTAACGACGATATCATAAAACAGCTTTTTGAATATAGCTACACTGAAACTGAAATTTAAACGTATTTAAAGCCGTAACTCGATAAACCGATTTATCGATTATGATTTAAAGACCAATTTGCGGAATCGATTCACTATTGGTGATCGTTAGTTACCCAGTCGGGTGACGGAGCTCCGATAACATCGATACTATAATAATAATATCGATAGATCATTATATACACGCTCTATCTTTAAAAGCGCACATTCCCATTATACTCGTAATAAAGAAACTGAGTAATAAATTTATTCTTACTGCGTACTCGTTTCAGTTCAGGCAAATTCAGGCAACTATTCTTTAGATAAAAATACGTTTACGACACAGAACTGACGAGTAACTTTAATATGAATCGGATGAACTGAAAGGTATTCATGGAGTTTTTTCTTTACCATAGAAAATATGGGGAAACCTAACCTAATGTAATTATCGAGATTTTAGGTTTATTCGATAAACCTACTATAACTAGATGCTGATACGGTCTGTAAAGATCTATTTTTGAAGCCGAACGCTTTTGATAGCTTTTGTTCATTTGAGAATTGACAAAAACTTCATTTGTAGAATCTTCATTCAAACTTTGCTTGACTTTATGATGTTATTACTGTAGATTATTAGCCGAGTGGTTCACAAAACCGTGTCGACGTAATGGAAACGGACAATATAAGGCAAAACCAGTAGTGCAGGTGCGCGATGCCATTATTGTTATTATGTAATTTAATTGCGAACCGTTAACTTTATGTCAGTTCCTTAAACCATTTAATTCACTCGAAATCTACTTATTGCTTCTTTTTTTAATAACTTCACTTTAATCCTGGCTCTGTTATTTAATCTCTGACGTAGTTGTGTTACTCTAAAGGATATCCTCGATTCTTACTACTTCCTTATAGGTGATTTGACTCTTTTACGATCACTTTTAATTATTACTATGTTAGTGACCGGGACCAACGGCTTAATGTGATCTTCAAGACACTGTGCAACACCACTAGCTTCGCGACTTTTGGTTACTACTGAGAATTGGCAGAAAGATAAACTCAACATTAGGTCAAGAACCAACGGGTTGCTTGGAATGATTTTTTTTCTGATCTGAAGTATTATTTTCTGAGTATTTAAATACAATCAGATCTGGATGAGGTCTAAGTTGAGATGCGCTCACCTAAAAATAAATAATAAAATCAACTCCTTTGCTTTTAATACCGTGAAGGTGTTACCTGTTGGTCGTCTCAGACGTACATACCTTATCTGACAATGAGCCTTCAATAAGAATTTTCCAATTCTTTATTTAACTTTTAATAGCGATTTATCTTCCTTTAACTGTTGAAATTGTAAATGACGAATGCCTGTGATAATTTGCTCGACGATACTTTGAGCCGCAATAATTCGACTGGAGGCCTCGACTCGACTCGACTCGACTGAAACTCGGCGTCTATTAATCAACGGCACTTCATCGCGATTATAAGCTTTTAAACAGGGAGGGTGCAGCGAGATAAATTAACCCGCGATGAAAACATCCCGCCCTAGTGCTGCCAAGTGTCGATAGATTTGCGTACTCATTTTAATATTTTATTTCTGTGTGAGTGACACAGACGAACCTTTTTGCCAGCATCATCGGTATCATCATGATATAGACGTCCATATGTTGGACGTCTATATCACTTCTTGGTCAAAGACCTCCTGTTAAAATACCACGTACTCAAGCATCCTGTAGTATCCATCTCTGTATTCTAGTCGATGGTCCACCTAGATGGGCGTTTATTATATTATAATTATTTATCATATTATATATTTATTGAGTTCTAAGAATATGTTTAGATGTCCCTCGTTAGATTGATTTAAGTTATCAATCTCTAAACCATGGACAGTGTAGCAGGTACATAAGTGAAAAACATCTTGCATTCTATTTTATCTTGCAACAATCATCCATAAAATACAATTAACAAAACTGGTGATAAGTAGGTAAATCAAGATTAATACTTACGCGTTTAGCGCGTTTTTACTTACGCACAACGTTTTTACAACAGTAATTTTGCCTTATATATTTTTTTCTTGTCAAGACCTTTTAAAACCAACTATTCTTTTCGGAACATTAAATCGGAAGTACGATTCAAACAAACATGATACTAAATAAAATTCTCTTCAGAAAATAGTATTACCACAGAAGACATAGTAACTTGTTTATAAAACATTATTGAATCTTTCTAAGAAAAAGGTATTAATAATTTAATCGACCAATTTGTTTAACTTGTTATCAACTCTATCTTACTACTATGCGTTATTTCGGATATAGATGAAGAACCAAGTCACGTATAACATAAAAGCACTTTGGCAATAATCCGAAGTTCCGACATTTTATCGTGTGCTGAGATCGACAAGTGATCATCACATTTTAACCCTTCCTCGGCCTGCATCGCCCCGAGCGCAGCGAAACAGTTAACTAAATTAAACTGAGTGTGAAGACCGCTGCAGGGTTAACTATTCCATTCCGTTTATTGCGCACAATTCCCGCTTAACCCTTCGCTGTTTAATAAAGATATAGAGGCCTATTAACACTGACGGAGACTTCACTTTTAAATTGTAGTTTTAAACCCATAGGGTATGTGGCACCCTCTAATCACCTGCGTATAAAAGACCAGCATTTGCCTGGAATTTCTAAGACCCGTATCTTAGGAACATCTGTGTAATTCGTTACGTGCAAATGAATTGCATGTGACTTGCTTAAGCTTTAAGGCCCCTATGTGAGTTTTTGCGGGATTGCAATACACTTAAGTGGGGTAAAATTATAGGTATGCTAATTAACATATCTTGGTAATTTATTTGTACATCTGTTTACTTCGGTAGAGTGGTAATTGATGTTTGTGTTTACTGAGACTTGTTCTGTAGAATTATTTCCGGCAGCTCCTCCAGACGGTCGTGCGGGACTGCAATTATGATATTACGTCTGACAAACCAGCAGAAAAATATACAATTAGCGCCATTCAATAATAAAAAATATAGTTTCAGAAATATTGTAAAAAATCATGTTAACATTAGAACTAGAAATAAATATTCTTACAGGCTCTGTTTGTAAATTATTTTATGACATAACATATCTCTTTTAAATGAAATTAAGAAATAATAATTTTTCAACAGTAAAGTATTCTTAAAAGCTTAATGAAGTTACTTGCTCAGTTTCAGCATAAGGTTCCACATTTTTTTACTTTGAAAGGATGTTAATCATCCTTAAAATTAATCAATCAGCTATTGATTTATTTAGTATGAATATGATTTAGCAATGTTCCGAACGAATCCTCCAGATTAGGTCGTGTATTTTGATCTCCGGCCTGTCTAATTGCTACCCACGCGGATATTATGTAAATGCGCTCCTACAATAGTTGCCCATGCATATTGATACTGGTACTCATAAAACCTTCTAAAATGTCGCATCGTTATTCAATTTTAATTGATTAGTGCGGAAATATCCTTCACTGTCATTGATATAGTACCTAAAGATACCAATACAAATGTAATTAAAACAACTGCATTAAATGTTTTACAATTACCATAAAAAACTATGCGTTTAATTATTATTATGCAAATTGTAAATAATATAATCGTCGTTAGTTTAGCACACCTTAACGTCTTAATGGTGTTTTAAGTTGGTCGTTAATTAAATAACGGCACTTTCATTAGCTCTTTAGTTGAAAGCCGAAAATGTATATTTAGAAATCGATAAGTATAGCCATAATAATAAAAGACGCTAACTTTAAGGTTAAGAATTTAATTAAAATAGATCGTTTAAGCGTATTAGTAAGAAAAGGAAAGATTAAAAACCGACTCGGTGCTGATGTTCAGCTCAACCTCACATTGAAGTTTGTATCTGTTTTGTTATAAGATCTATGTGCAAAGTGCAAATGGCGTCCATTACCGCGATGCATTTCGGAATTCATCGGAATTGGTAATGATTACACGGTTTTCAGATTTGCGAGTGTTTTTGTTCGATTGCGATTTGATTTTGTCTGACGGTACCAATTGACAGCTGATATCTGATATTGGCATTTTTTTATTGTGTGCAGTCGAAGGGTTAGGTTGATTTTCGAAAATGTTTAAGTTTACATGTAACTTTTATGCGTGGATAGTAAATTAATGCTCGAAGCAAATAAGCTGAATTGATTTTGTATTTCTTTTCTAAAATATAATTAATATTAATATAAATCCCAAGTGTGGGAATTATATTGGGATTGGGATTGGAATCGATGCGGGAAAACGGTGGTGTTACACCCGTGCCTCGGAGAGCACGTTAATACATCGTCTCTGTCTTCATTAATGTCGTCACAAAGCAAAATTTTATCCTCAGTGTCCAAGTTTCAAATCTCCTTTCTATGAAGAGGGAAAACTAGACCTCTAGTGGAGCATTCAAAGATACAATAATTAATTAGGTCAGAAAGGAAATTCCGAATCAAGTCGTTGGCAACAGCGAGTAAAATACAATTTGCGTCACGATTATAATGGAGTCATGTTTTTGGTCGGATATCGGTCGTTATTCGGGATAGTATTATTATAGCGACACGCGCTTGCGTGGGCTCTCGGCCGCTCGCCGTCCACGTGAGCTCATGCATAGTCATGACGGCGTGTTTACTGAATCTGACGTTAGAAATTATACTCGTAACAAATACGCGGTGATATTTCCAACAGTATTGACAATGATAACACTTCACAAATTTTCCACTGACAGGATTTGTTGTAGAAGTTTTTCATAACACGTGTTGAAATTTTCTCCTATACGGACATACGAATTTCTGATTTGTTTTATTTATCTATTGAGACGTTAACGCTTAACTGCGGCTTCTTCTTGATGGTCAGTGAAGATGTAGTCTGATGTTAGCTTGCTACTTGACAATTTCTTTAATCCCAAATTTCGCATAAAATGGTATCTACGTTGGCGTTATATTAGACCGCTAAATCGCTTGGCATACATTGTATTTTGCTAGCAGGTATTTAGTATTAGATTCAAATCTCCTATACTCTAAGGTATAGCAAAGCAATGGACTTGCTTTAGTTGAAAAATATGGTGTTCTGAATTAATACGAGCTGGGTACCGAACCCAAACATCAAAACCACTTCGGCTAATCACTGAATCAACGAGGCAAACGCTTATCTACTAGCTTACACATAGATTTTTCATTTGTAATATTAACCAGTAGACGCCCGCGTCTTCGACCGCGTGGAAATCCATTCGAATTTAAGGAACAGGCTTTCATACAGCATTCCACCCCTTCCCCTTTCAAAATCATTACATCAAAAGCAAACACACAATACATACGTATGTATGAAATACACAAACTTTTCCTACCTATCTCGGCCCGTTGCCTCGATTAGTGACAGAAAGCTTGACGGTTGAGGGTCTGGATCCTTAAAACCTGCTATCTCCCAAAGCCACCACGGTCCAAACTCTAAAATTGGCTACCGTGCTTACTGGTTTATGGTAGGATTCTGAGCTGACAAACTGAGCTTTTATAAAATGACAACAGTAAAGATTACAGATTGGACTGTCTAGTACCTTTAGCCAGTGGCTTCACCCTGTAACGTAGGTAGCGAGCGTCTCCAGCGCCGCCCACGGGCGTCACGCCAGCGCCGCGCAACCGGCAGCAGTCGTACGTACGCGGCGGTAGAAAGTGTGAAACAATACGCCGCGCCACAATGCCCATTGTGTTGCACGCTTGAGTCACGCCGCCCACGCGCCGTGATGCGACTGTTGATTTGTCAACCAGCACCGTGCTTGGGTAATACTTTCTTATAGGTAGGTACTTGTCTCATAACAATATCACTAGCTGAAGATCTTGGTAAACGTATGAAAGCATACTTCGCTAGGCGCATCCTAATTATTAAAACAGACATCTGATCAGATCAAAATTAAAATAATCAATAGCCGTTTTTATGCTCTTCTGTTTACCTCGTGTTCCAGTAGGTATTCACATCCAGATGATTCGTATATTTTATAGTGAATCATGTACATCAATATCATCATATTTTAATACACACGCACTATGAAAACATTTTTGGAAGTGTTGCTTTGGCCTATTTTGCCCAAGATATCTCCTGCGCATCGCAATAGTGGAAGTTAGTTTAATATTTCATATAATTTAATATCTCCTTATTTGTGTTCAGTTAATTCAAATTCCTTTTTTCCATAAAAATAATATTATTATTATACTTGAACATAACTTCTGAATTGCATACTACCCTTACATTTATTAGTAAATAATTAATAAAATGAAAAAATAATACTTTGTTTCAACCAAAGCATTTTATTCCAGCACAAACCATAATCACTCTAGTAACAGGACAGGAGTACTTAGCTCGCAAAAAGTCCTGTAAGACAGATGTCCGTCGAAAGAGATACTGTCAAACGGAAATCAATGTGTTTTCTCCGGGTCTCCCGCCCACCGATAAAAGAATCGGTGTCGAATGATGGAACGCTTTCTAACGGGTAATTGTTTCCCGGACTGCGGCCGGTGCGGCCACTGCGGCTGCGGCGCAGATAAATCACACGAGAGGAATAAAACGCTGTCCGGCCGCAGATAGCCGCAGCTGGGCCATAGGGAACGCGGATTTCGCGATAACTACGAATAGCTTGGTAAACTATACTTACCATTCAACAAGTAACGTCTTTAGCCTGCGAACTTGTATTAAAATGTGGTGGGTCCAATGAGTTTAAACACATATATTACACCGAATTTATTATACAAATTGATTAGTTTATTAACGACAAAATGCTCGGAGGACTTAAATAAAATTAACTATTCTATGTAATAATAAATATTGTAAAGAATGATAATTGTGCAAGAGCAATTATTGAGTCAATTGTCAGTTCTTTTCAGCTTGCCTTCCGAACCGGTAGTAATTTATAAATAAAAAAAAATCTTCAAAAGTGGTTATAAAATAAGTCGACTTAAGCAAAACTTATGTAAGTAAGTTATAGCTACAGTAATCAACTACAGCTGACAGTTTACTAAAACCTACCTGTTGATAGTGTGGCCGCTTAACAATCACTAGTTTATTGTCTATGTTAACTGTTCTCTGTGATCGGTCTCTTCTTCTCTTGAACTGTGCTCTGTCAGACGTTTACGTACTATAATTATTCTCAATAAACTATTTAAAACTATAAACTATAAAGCCTTTCAATCTATCAGGTTATGGGCAATACCGTACCCGCCGGATAAAGTTATTTTTGCATATAAAGTAATAATTACGAAGTTTTTCGGTAAAAGTAAAACCGCGTGCATAACCTCAACCGTAGTTACCGCGCCGCGAGTGATTTCTTTTTTCAGCAATTTACATAGAAATACATTAATATGTCTGCAAATACTGGAATGCTATCTATTGAAAAGTTGATGGGTCGAGACAACTGGTCTAGCTGGAGCTTCGCAGTGAAGGCGTACTTGCAACACGAGGATTTATATAATTGCATTTTAAAAGAACCGGTGAGCTCCGAGCCTGATTCCATGAAACTGGACATAAAAGCTAAGTCAAAATTAATATTACTGATTGACCCTATTTTGTATGTACATATTCAAGATGCTCAAAATGCAAAACAGGTGTGGGAAAGATTGGCAAAGGCATTTGAAGATAGTGGGTTAACTCGTAAGGTTGGCTTATTAAAAGAACTCATTAATACCAACTTAGAAAATAGTTTATCCGTTGAAGATTATGTAAACAAGATCATGACAGCCGCGCACAAGTTGAGAAATATCAATTTCCATGTTGATGATGAGTGGTTGGGCACTTTGATGCTGGCAGGGTTGCCGGAGGTGTACAGGCCCATGATCATGGGCTTAGAAAGTTCTGGCATGAAGATTAGTGCTGATCTAGTTAAAAATAAACTACTTCAAGAAGTGAAAGTTTCAGACACTACCGCTCTTTATGCAAACAAACCCAAAAGTGATAAGAAAGGTCCTAGATGCTTTTCTTGTAATAAGTACGGCCATCTCAGTAAAAATTGCTGGCATAAAAAGACAAATATTAAAAAAACAGATAAAAATACAGGATATGTTGCAGCTTTTTCAGCTTGTACGACAAATGACTACAATCTTTGGCATGTTGACTCAGGGGCATCTATGCATATGACCATGCACCGAGACTGGCTCACTGATGTCACTCCTTCATCTGTACCAACTATAAGAATAGCTAACAACAAATTATTGAAGGTTGAATGCTGCGGTAATGTATGTATCAAGGTAAAAACAAAGGATGGCAGCACCGATTCAATACAGGTCACATATTGGGCAGAAGCGGTTGCTACAGCTGCATACATTGTGAACCGCTCTCCCACCTGTACCTTATCTGATGCGACGCCTCATGAAGTTTGGACTGGCAAAAAACCAAATCTCAGTCACATGAGAATATTTGGATGTTCTGCAATGGTGCTTATCCCTAAACAAAACAGAACTAAGCTTGATGTAAAGTCACGTAAGTTAATATTTGTTGGTTATAGCGACTGTACAAAAGGCTACCGTTTCATAGATCCTGAAACAAAAAAGGCAGTTATTAGTAGAGATGTTGTATTCCTTGAAGCTTCAATTAAAAGAAATAAAATAGATAATTTACCTGAAAAAGAAAATGAAATTAGTAGACATAACTTAGAATTAGAAGAAAATAAAAAGGAAAGTTATAATGAAGTAATAAAAAAAGAAAATATTTACTTACCCTTAAGTGATGAACCTGAAGAATCTGTGGAAAAAAACATTAATGAAACACAGGATGCTTCTCAGAGTATTTTTCTTTCAGATGATTCTGATCAATTCGAAAATGTTAATGATGAGACATACATACCTGACGAGTCACTTGACTCCCCAGTGGTACCTAATCTTAGACCATTGCAGCAGAGAAGAAGACGCCGCAATGATGATGTTAATCAGAGTCCCTCATCACTAATGTGTCAAAATGTTGAGTCAACAATGAATTTATTGAATAATGATCCACAAAGTCTTCAAGAAGCTCTTCACAGCGAAAAAGCTGATGAATGGAAGAGAGCTATGCATGAAGAATATCAGTCATTAATAAAGAATAATACGTGGACACAGGTTGACTTACCAGAAGGAAAATCAGTAATTCCCAGCAGATGGGTTTTTAAAACTAAGATGGATGGAAATGGGTCTATTACTCGCTATAAAGCTAGGTTGGTGATTAAAGGATACAAACAAGTCAAAGGCATAGATTACAATGAGGTATACGCCCCAGTTGTACGTTATACATCTATAAGATATTTAATTGGTCTTGCTGCCAAATATGGGCTTAAAATACATCAAATGGATGCCGTCACTGCATTCTTACAAGGTGAAATTGATGAAGAAATTTACATGTCCTTACCACCTGGCTATGAAGATCAAAATAAAGTATGTAAATTAAACAAGTCAATATATGGGCTTAAACAAGCCAGCAGACAATGGAATAAAAAATTAAATAGTATTTTGTTAAATATTGGAATGACTCGATCAAACATAGATCCATGTGTTTACCACCATATTTTGAGTGAAAATGATATGCTTTTCATAGCAGTGTATGTAGATGACATACTATTCTTTTTCAATAATGAGGATACCTCACATAAAATAAAAGGAAAATTAAGCGATACATTCTATATGAAGGATTTAGGAATAGCAAAACATTGTATTGGTTTTAACATTGTACAAGAAAATAATGAAATCTCTATTGATCAATCTATCTACATAAGCATGATACTTGAACGATTTGGAATGATTCACTGTAAACCAATGTGGACACCAGCTGATGCCAATGTTAAGTTAAAGAAGGCTGAAAGTCAAGAAGAAATTTTAAATAATATTCCATATCAAGAAATAATTGGCTGCTTATTATACCTATCACAGGGCACTCGCCCAGATATTACTTACATTGTGAATTCTTTGAGTAGATACAATAGTCAACCTACTAAAGAACATTGGGCAGCTCTGAAACGAGTAATGAGGTACTTGAAAGCTACAATACATATGAAATTAATTTATAAGAAGAATGCTGATGGATATATTTCAGGCTATAGTGACTCAGATTGGGCAAATGATATTGAAGACAGAAGATCTTGCACTGGGTATATATTTTTATTTCAGGGAGCTGCAATAAGTTGGAACTCCAAAAAACAACAAACTATAGCACTTTCAACGAGTGAGGCAGAATATATGGCTTTGGCATCAACTATACAGGAAGCTCTTTGGTTGAAACAGCTGGCAGACGAGTTTCAGCCTGACCTCAAAGGTACACCAATAACTCTTTACTGTGATAATCAAAGCGCGATTAGTCTTTCAGGAAATGCTGTCTACCATGCCCGAAGTAAACACATAGACATCCGTTACCACTTTGTACGGGAGAAGATTGCAGCCAAGCAAGTCGCAATACAATATAGATGCACTGGAGACATGGTCGCAGACAGTCTAACCAAGGGTCTGCATCGGCCGAAGCATGAGCTTTTTGCAGCAGCTATGGGATTGATTCCGAAGTGTACGCGTCCAGGAGAGGATGTTGATAGTGTGGCCGCTTAACAATCACTAGTTTATTGTCTATGTTAACTGTTCTCTGTGATCGGTCTCTTCTTCTCTTGAACTGTGCTCTGTCAGACGTTTACGTACTATAATTATTCTCAATAAACTATTTAAAACTATAAACTATAAAGCCTTTCAATCTATCATGTTGATAGTGTGGCCGCTTAACAATCACTAGTTTATTGTCTATGTTAACTGTTCTCTGTGATCGGTCTCTTCTTCTCTTGAACTGTGCTCTGTCAGACGTTTACGTACTATAATTATTCTCAATAAACTATTTAAAACTATAAACTATAAAGACTTTCAATCTATCAGGTTATGGGCAATACCGTACCCGCCGGATAAAGTTATTTTTGCATATAAAGTAATAATTACGAAGTTTTTCGGTAAAAGTAAAACCGCGTGCATAACCTCAACCGTAGTTACCGCGCCGCGAGTGATTTCTTTTTTCAGCAATTTACATAGAAATACATTAATATGTCTGCAAATACTGGAATGCTATCTATTGAAAAGTTGATGGGTCGAGACAACTGGTCTAGCTGGAGCTTCGCAGTGAAGGCGTACTTGCAACACGAGGATTTATATAATTGCATTTTAAAAGAACCGGTGAGCTCCGAGCCTGATTCCATGAAACTGGACATAAAAGCTAAGTCAAAATTAATATTACTGATTGACCCTATTTTGTATGTACATATTCAAGATGCTCAAAATGCAAAACAGGTGTGGGAAAGATTGGCAAAGGCATTTGAAGATAGTGGGTTAACTCGTAAGGTTGGCTTATTAAAAGAACTCATTAATACCAACTTAGAAAATAGTTTATCCGTTGAAGATTATGTAAACAAGATCATGACAGCCGCGCACAAGTTGAGAAATATCAATTTCCATGTTGATGATGAGTGGTTGGGCACTTTGATGCTGGCAGGGTTGCCGGAGGTGTACAGGCCCATGATCATGGGCTTAGAAAGTTCTGGCATGAAGATTAGTGCTGATCTAGTTAAAAATAAACTACTTCAAGAAGTGAAAGTTTCAGACACTACCGCTCTTTATGCAAACAAACCCAAAAGTGATAAGAAAGGTCCTAGATGCTTTTCTTGTAATAAGTACGGCCATCTCAGTAAAAATTGCTGGCATAAAAAGACAAATATTAAAAAAACAGATAAAAATACAGGATATGTTGCAGCTTTTTCAGCTTGTACGACAAATGACTACAATCTTTGGCATGTTGACTCAGGGGCATCTATGCATATGACCATGCACCGAGACTGGCTCACTGATGTCACTCCTTCATCTGTACCAACTATAAGAATAGCTAACAACAAATTATTGAAGGTTGAATGCTGCGGTAATGTATGTATCAAGGTAAAAACAAAGGATGGCAGCACCGATTCAATACAGGTCACATATTGGGCAGAAGCGGTTGCTACAGCTGCATACATTGTGAACCGCTCTCCCACCTGTACCTTATCTGATGCGACGCCTCATGAAGTTTGGACTGGCAAAAAACCAAATCTCAGTCACATGAGAATATTTGGATGTTCTGCAATGGTGCTTATCCCTAAACAAAACAGAACTAAGCTTGATGTAAAGTCACGTAAGTTAATATTTGTTGGTTATAGCGACTGTACAAAAGGCTACCGTTTCATAGATCCTGAAACAAAAAAGGCAGTTATTAGTAGAGATGTTGTATTCCTTGAAGCTTCAATTAAAAGAAATAAAATAGATAATTTACCTGAAAAAGAAAATGAAATTAGTAGACATAACTTAGAATTAGAAGAAAATAAAAAGGAAAGTTATAATGAAGTAATAAAAAAAGAAAATATTTACTTACCCTTAAGTGATGAACCTGAAGAATCTGTGGAAAAAAACATTAATGAAACACAGGATGCTTCTCAGAGTATTTTTCTTTCAGATGATTCTGATCAATTCGAAAATGTTAATGATGAGACATACATACCTGACGAGTCACTTGACTCCCCAGTGGTACCTAATCTTAGACCATTGCAGCAGAGAAGAAGACGCCGCAATGATGATGTTAATCAGAGTCCCTCATCACTAATGTGTCAAAATGTTGAGTCAACAATGAATTTATTGAATAATGATCCACAAAGTCTTCAAGAAGCTCTTCACAGCGAAAAAGCTGATGAATGGAAGAGAGCTATGCATGAAGAATATCAGTCATTAATAAAGAATAATACGTGGACACAGGTTGACTTACCAGAAGGAAAATCAGTAATTCCCAGCAGATGGGTTTTTAAAACTAAGATGGATGGAAATGGGTCTATTACTCGCTATAAAGCTAGGTTGGTGATTAAAGGATACAAACAAGTCAAAGGCATAGATTACAATGAGGTATACGCCCCAGTTGTACGTTATACATCTATAAGATATTTAATTGGTCTTGCTGCCAAATATGGGCTTAAAATACATCAAATGGATGCCGTCACTGCATTCTTACAAGGTGAAATTGATGAAGAAATTTACATGTCCTTACCACCTGGCTATGAAGATCAAAATAAAGTATGTAAATTAAACAAGTCAATATATGGGCTTAAACAAGCCAGCAGACAATGGAATAAAAAATTAAATAGTATTTTGTTAAATATTGGAATGACTCGATCAAACATAGATCCATGTGTTTACCACCATATTTTGAGTGAAAATGATATGCTTTTCATAGCAGTGTATGTAGATGACATACTATTCTTTTTCAATAATGAGGATACCTCACATAAAATAAAAGGAAAATTAAGCGATACATTCTATATGAAGGATTTAGGAATAGCAAAACATTGTATTGGTTTTAACATTGTACAAGAAAATAATGAAATCTCTATTGATCAATCTATCTACATAAGCATGATACTTGAACGATTCGGTGTCGAATGATGGAACGCTTTCTAACGGGTAATTGTTTCCCGGACTGCGGCCGGTGCGGCCACTGTGGCTGCGGCGCAGATAAATCACACGAGAGGAATAAAACGCTGTCCGGCCGCAGATAGCCGCAGCTGGGCCATAGGGAACGCGGATTTCGCGATAACTACGAATAGCTTGGTAAACTATACTTACCATTCAACAAGTAACGTCTTTAGCCTGCGAACTTGTATTAAAATGTGGTGGGTCCAATGAGTTTAAACACATATATTACACCGAATTTATTATACAAATTGATTAGTTTATTAACGACAAAATGCTCGGAGGACTTAAATAAAATTAACTATTCTATGTAATAATAAATATTGTAAAGAATGATAATTGTGCAAGAGCAATTATTGAGTCAATTGTCAGTTCTTTTCAGCTTGCCTTCCGAACCGGTAGTAATTTATAAATAAAAAAAAATCTTCAAAAGTGGTTATAAAATAAGTCGACTTAAGCAAAACTTATGTAAGTAAGTTATAGCTACAGTAATCAACTACAGCTGACAGTTTACTAAAACCTACCACAAAACAAGTAACAGTAAAATGTATTCCTCCAGTTCTGTGGCCACAACGAAGGGCGGACACAGTGACATCCGCTGGGCGGCCACGGCGGATACCGCTCGTATGGAAAATAAGACAGATGACCATTAAGGAGCCCATTTGTATTTAAGGGTTGGAAAAATCCATTTTGTTACTCCTTTATTTTTATTTGAACAACGTTTATACTTCATTAGGTTGACAAGCAAGTATTGATTATAATGAAATTAAGTTTCTAGCATATATCTAGTTATAGTTCGTTTCGTTAGTTAAAAATATCAAGTTTTGCAAAATCGAGATATTAATAGTGCAAAATAGCAACTGCACTGCTTAGCTCTTGCCTTATTAGACACGGTACATGGGGCAAATAGGTGCAAAAAGTTGGTATGTTAAAATTTCGTATGTTATAGAAGTGTATATCGTACATTGATTGTGGTTTGCGGCAAGCAGCAAATGAACTATTGTGTGTTACACATAGGTATTATTATTAATTATTGTGTCGCTCAATCTAAAACAAAAGCTATAAAGTTTCAAACGTAACCAATTTAAGATAAAGTCTACAATAAAGTTTTTAGCTGTTAATATTGTGGACTACATTAAAAACTACAAAGCTGCATCTTGTTCCAAATCAAAAATATTATAAGTCGTAGGAGTTTTCTTGATTTTTCTTAAATACCGTGAAGTTATTCTGAGGAATAGTCACATAATTTAAAAGCTTGTTATTAAAAACAAAATAATTAATACTATTTTTTTAATAAGATTCTGTTGTTGACTCTTTTTAAAATACGGGTGTCTGGAATTTGGCTTTAATTTTAAATGTGCGAATTCATTATTCCTAATTATTGAATAACTGAAAAATAATAACAAAATGTATTTGCGATTCAAAACGAGTTCGTACAGGATACGCAAAATTTCATTTTGACTTTGAGGAACATTAAATAATCACACACCACAGGTAAGTTGTTTTTGTAAATCGTTTTAAAAGTGTTAAAAGACTTGAACAATAGTTATCGCTCAAGTGGACAAGTAGCGGCGATAACACTAAACGCGCCGACCGCAAACAACACCGCAAAGTTGCGGTTAAGTTGCGGTTGTTAAAAGGATAATGATGCTAATTCTATTCAAACAAATCATTGAAGTGAGGAGGGCGCTACATGTAGTACTGTCTTTATCTACAGGATACGTTTTAAAAGTATTACATTCAAAGTCACTAAACATGCTTAAGACCCCTCTTAATGTTCAAGAGGGGTCTTAAGCATGTTTAGTAATAACAGACTTTTTTGCTGAAAAACCTCTATTAAGATAAATTAAATAAGTGGAAAACTATATATATTTATTTCATTAACTGTAAATATAATTTTTTTTCTACCTACTTTAGAATTGCTCTGGTAGGACCACTATGTGTGATTGCAGGATGGCCAGGCAAATCAGTAAAGTGAAATAAATATATTTCAAAATAAGTAATCTGCAGTTTTCCCCAAAAACGTGAAAGTATAAAACCTACTCGAAGTTAAAAGCTGTATAAAAACTATATAAAATTTAAATTTAATATATTGGTTAACTTTAGCTACACACTGACAAAACACCGAAACTTTATTGAAAACAATACGCGAGAGCTCTCTTACAATAAAATATATCACGGACCGCGGCCAACTTTAAACACGACCATAAATAGGGGTCATAAAGAGACTAGTCCTGAAACTTTTGTCCCCGTAAATCATTGACCGTCCCCGGAAAACTGGGAATTCCGCGCACTATATGAGACCTGCCCCCGTGCGGACAAGAGCTAGTGGGGAATTTGAGCCGCCAGTTAATTACGTGTGTGTTTTGCTTTTGTTTTTATACATTGACTGACTTGTCTAGCTAGCTTTTTGACGACGCATTTACTTACCGATTAATCTCAGTAACCTTTATGTACCACTAAACTAGTAAATTCTTTAATCTAGAACGAAACTAAATTTAAAAGGGTTAGTTAGAAGATTTTCTTATACGAGTATAATAGCTCCGAACTTGACAAAGAAAATAGAAAATATGGTATTTTTTTTCATTAACTCGGGATTTCTATCAAGTATGTCACCAATGCTTAGGAGGGTTTGCGGAGGCTACGTAATGTAGAGCTTTTCTTTTTTCCAAGAAATTCTCAGTAGCAGTTGAGAAATTGATGGTGTTACTTTGCCTCAAAGAGCATGTAAAGCCGTCGATTCTGGTGATTATAATCGGTAGCTTAGACCCGCATCTAAATCTACGGGTCTAGGCTTAAAATTATGTCTTTTGTAAGGAGAGAGGCCATTTAAATAGGCTTATGATAGTGTCTCTAACAGATACCACAGGCTCCTGGACTATCACACGCATCGACCATATGTCACGTCGGTCAGCTGCTATCTGTCTTGCAAAAATTCTGAACATCTTAAGAGCGCGAGGGGCCGCGTGTCATCTCGATCGGAATGTGTAGGGTTAGGGCGTGTTGTTTCGGAGCTATGACAGGCCGCCGGCTCTCTCGGAACTTCAGACCCCATGTACATTGGTTGTTGAGATCGGAAATAACCCATTTGTCAGTTATTTTGTATCGAATCAGTGCTAGATTATCTATAGGCATAGACAATGCGCAAATTATTGATATTTTGTATTGCATCTGAAAAAGTCGAAACTAAAAATCGTCTACCATGTCATAAAATAGGTGTATTAGACATAAAATAAAATATTCTATTTCGTCTGTTTTTTCCAGGGCACTCCGAGGACAACTGCCTCTTAACGTAGCCGCATGCATCAATTTAATTTATAAACCAAAGTGTTGAAATTACCATGTTCAAGCGTTACAGAACATTTTGAAATGTTCACATTTTCCAGCAAAATTTAAAATCAAAGGAAAACCGTATTCAAATAAAAAGAACCCTTTACCAATATGAAAGGCAAACACGATTCTCAAATCAGCGTCTTGGACAATAAATAAAACAAATTCCATCCCCTGATTGCGGCGCCCCGCACCCCCGCACCCCCCGCACCCCGCACCTCTGCGCAAATACGCCGAACAAACATCGACGTACGTTTTGTGGCCGTTAGCACCAACTATATGTAGTATTCGCTAATGTATGCGATGGAATATATTATCATATTACGTCTTATTTCCACCGACCTACTTCTGAATGCGAAGACTGCAACTCGAAATTAATTTCGCAAGCGGGAACGGGATCTAGTTCTGTGCTAATCACGTACGGTTTCCTACCGGGGTCATATAGAAGTGCTAAAATTTAAAATTGCTATAGGCATAAATAATGATCACTAATCAGGCATATTAAGTATGACAGCGATTCTTATTTGTCTTTAAATTGAAAGTAGGTTACTTGCTGCGAAATTTTACTGAGTTTGTTAGTTATAATTTGATTGTATTAAAGTCCATTTCTAACGTTAACTAATTATTATTTTTAATTATTTAAAAGTAATATAAATTAATCCATATAAAGTTATTTCAAACAGAATAGTTTTTAAATCTGTATGAGTACGTTCCTTCATTATGCTTTGTGTGCGCTAAAAACATTTTATTGTAAAAATGTATTTTTAAGAATAAAAAAATAGATTTAACAATAAAAGATTTTTATCAACTAAGATATATTCAACATGACACAAAAAGGGTTTCCAACTTATTAAAATTCCACTTCCTTCTTATTGCCTGTAAAGTATTCGTAGTAAACGTCTCCGAATCCCTGAGTCCGGTCACTGAGACACGTCAATCACAGCCGGACATCGCCCGGACATAGTTGGGACGGTCCGGGACAATCGGATCGTATTTGCGTAAGCTGACCGCCCAGCTAATCCGGGGATTAGTGTTGAGACGCTACTAACAACGCCGCGGCATTAGTAGGGCACGTCTAAGGATGTGGGCTATACTTGTGTACACGTGGATTGAATGCTTTGTTGGTATAGCATTATTCAGCTTCAGATAAGATGTCCAAGGTTCGAGTCTGTGAGCGAGGCTGTGAATAAATAAAATACTTTTGTGAATTTTAAAAAGGTGAAAGTATTAAAAACTTAAAATTAAAGTTTCATAAGGGTCTTTGGCAAAGGGTTGCTACGAAGCTATTTTGCTATAGGGGACATGATTTCTTCATAATATCCCAAAGAAAGTATTGATAATATACACTTACCTAATACTACTGAAAATCACTAACGTCCAAACTCCTTGGAGTTGCATGTACTCACAAACTTTCATCAACAAGTATATAGTTATGCATCAGAAATAGGCTGTAGTGTATTTGTATACCGTAGTCCCGGGCGTCCGTTAGTCCTAAATACATAAACGAGCAAACGTCCGTTTAGTGTAAATCGAAGAGCGTCAGATAGAAACGCGGGTAAAGTGGCCCTCCCTGGGGAACACCCGCCGATACATTTCTTCATTGCAGTTGAATTTATAGTAAGCATCATCATTACATTAGATAATATTACAAACAGATCTTTACTGAAATTGCTTTTAATCCTAAAGCCACTAATTCCTTTCACGATAGATAATCATGAATAGGGAAATATAGAAAACACAGACAGATTAATATACCACATTGACGGCCTGCGTGGCGCAGTGGTATGCGCGGTGGATTTACAAAACGGAGGTTCTGGGTTCGATCCCCGGCTGGGCAAATTGAGATTTTCCTAATTTGTCCAGGTCTGGGTGGTGGGAGGCTTCGGCCGTGGCTAGTTACCACCCTACCGGCAAAGACGTACCGCCAAGTGATTTAGCGTTCCGGTACGATGCCGTGTAGAAACCGAAAGGAGTGTGGATTTTCATCACCCTCCTAACAAGTTAGCCCGCTTCCATCTTAGACTGCATCATCACTTACGATCAGGTGAGATTGTAGTCAAGGGCTAAACTTGTAAAGAATAAAAAAAAAACCACTATTAATCTGTGTGACTATGATTAAGCGTGCCAACTTGCACTGAAGCCGCTTGATGTGATTAAGCTATAAATTCTCCTTCCTATCAGAACCTACCTAGGAGGATACCTAATCTTATAGTAATACCTGTGAATCTGTTCTTCGGAGGCGAACTATTTAACACGTTCGATTGTCGCCATGTCATCCAAACCTCGGCTGTTGGGTCACGGGTTACGCTATCAGATGGCCGGCGCCTTCGGAGTGTTATCACGGAATTTACTGCGACGGCCGCGACGTACTCCCCGGTGTTTATAGCGTCGTAAACCTGGGGGTTATAGTAAATAGGTGACGTATCGTGAGCCCATCGCGGCGTTTGGACGTAATGGAATAGCTCGGAGATATGCCTTATCTGTGACTTAGCTGGTTTATTAAATGGCCGAGATAAATGCATGCTTGTAGCTTGAGCCGACGTCTCGTCTTACTGTACCAACTTTTACCCGGATGGCTTGAAACAATATATTGAAGTTACAAAATAAATATTTTTTTTATAATTTGAATATTGGGCATGTTTCTAAATACTCGCGTTTTCTTTCAATTATTATTTGTCGTAAATTATATATGGATACAAAAATCATAAGTTCATTTCACCTTATTCGATATGATTTGAACACTAGACTCACCAAGACTTTTTTAAGATGATGCTCTAAGAAATGCCTATTTACGTAGTCTTGTGTTAAATTTCTCAAGTTCTAAGATTTAAACGAAACAGACCATGAAAGTATATTCCAGTTTAAATGAAAAGATGATGCAAACAAGGTCTTAGGAAAATCGACATAGGGATGAGAAACCCGCATAATATCCTGCAGTGTGTGTAAATAGAGGAGAACGGAAAATCAAAAGGTTCAGTTAGTATTAGGTAATGTCTCGGCGGAATTTGTGTTTAGTGTTTTACGACGCCATTAATTCCACGAAACGTGTTAATCTGCAACGTTCCACCTGCGGCCGGCGGCGGCACGCAACCGTAAATTTGTCCACTCGTTTTGTATGAATACTCATTATTTTTTCGGCAACTTTACTATTTTGGTGATCTAGCAGAAGGTTTCCTCAAATACGGTCAAATTGTTTAGGTGCTCTATTAAAAATGTCGTAATTATCTATGGCCTACGAGTACTTCCATTGTAACTAATCAGATCAAATCTAATAAAGCATTATAATTATTATTGTTTTTGAAAACTACTACAATAATGAAAATCAAGATTACACTTAGCTTGACAGTGTCATTTTCTTAGAAAGTTCTTCCGGGGAAGTGACACTGTCAAGCTTATTTTACTGACAAGCAGCGTCGCTGTGTTTTGTCTTTGTGTCTTTAGGATATGGTAAAATTACGAGCGAAGCTTAAGACCTTATGCTTAAAGTTGACGAGTGCGAGGTAATGTGGCTATGTGAAGGCAACTGTTGAGTTTCTTGCCGGTTCTTTTCAGCAGAACCTGCCTTCCGAACCGGTGGTAGAACCTTTACAAATAGTCAACTGCCCTTTCAAAAGTGCTTGTAAACTGAGCTTACTTAAATTAATGAATTTTGAATTTTAAATAACATTATTTATAACTGTGATGATTATTTTCATAAGTTTGAACTTTTGAAAAATAACATTCTTAAATTTGTTTTTGTTTTGTTGTTTACACGCCTGCTCGAAATTTACAAGCCATACATAATTATGACTTTGTTCACTAATAAATCTTTATCGTACTCTAAGCTGACTTTATATTGGGCCATATAATGAAAAAGTCAACGAACTCATGAACAAGGACCCGGAATAAACAACCGATTCAATACCCTCTATAAATACAGGTTCGACTCGCACAGCGGGTGTCGTTTGATAGAACGAGTACATTATAACCGCGGGTAATTGTCGCCATTACCCGCGACTAATTACCATGTAAAGTGACGGCTCGCTCGCCGCGACCCGCCGCGCGCCGGCTGCTGGCTTGTGGCCCAAATTGGGTTAAACCCGCGTCTCTAACCCTACATAACTCTAGCTCTGTACTTCACAACGGTACGATAATGTCATAATTATAACTGAAACTATAGACTAGTCATTGGTCCAGTGATTATTTATGTGGCTTCGGATCACATAGCCCTGGGTTCGAATTTTGTTTGTCGCAGTATGGAGTTGGAAAGTTGGTGGTCCTGCTCAGGATTTGCCCTTTATACGAGAGGGGGTATAAAGCTGACAGCCATTATCATGCTTCAATGCGGGATGTCGAGTTGGTGGGTTTGGTGTTTTAATAATTGACTCTGTAACGAATACTATTATTTAGAAGTTAATGTCAATAACCAGCACGGAGTAAACAACACTACGTATCTGCCCAATATCGTGAATAATTTACTGAGAATTTATTAGTACGAAAACCGAGAATTTGAACTCTGAACATCGTGATGTGAGGCCATATAACTAGCCACTGCACCGACGAGGCGGTTAGGTAACGTGGTAATCCTATTCTAAATTATTCCGACAGCCGTTGTCCTGTCGGAAAGTGGGCTTACAATTATTATTCATGCAGAAATCCACTCATACAACCACAAAAAATAATTTCATGATGCGTGCATGCCTACGTACATTCGGCAATTGATTTTTTTGTTACGCTTTCACGCCTTAACTAATTATCATACGATTTTGCATACGCATTATTAGGAGCACAGAAAATGAAGTAAGAAGTGTTATAATGAGTTACATGCTGACTTTAATTTGCGTACTTCAATATTAACTGAGCTTAGGTGATAGAGTTTCTTTATTTATTTATTTATTTATTTGCTGAGAACACATACATTCTAATGTATTTTTATACAATGTTAAGGTAGCTCTTGATTGTGATGATGTGATTAAGTGATGATGAAGTTTAAGATAGAAACAGCTCACTTGGAAGATATACAAGTTTATCCTAGACCTACCCATACCTACCTTTGACATTTTGTGCGCGGCATCGTACCGAAACTCTTGGCGGTACGGCTTTCCCGGTAGGGTGGTAACTAGCTACGGTCAACGCCTACAACCAAACCAGACCTGAGCCAATTTAGAAATTATAGAATCCTAAATTAACGGGCTTAAAGAACTGGATTGGGCCATGAGCGTTTCTTTCTTCTAAGAAAAAAATATCAGTAAAAAATCTCAGTTTGGTTTTGTGAAAACACCACTTGGTGGTGTTTTTATTTGTTATTTAATGTTGAAATTAAAACATTTATCTTATGTGATATGCATTACATAGTGAATGTTTGTTCGCTATAATCCGCCGTAGCTCCAAACGAAACGTACGCACGCAGTCTGCGCGCCGCGTGCGTCCGCGAGTCGTCGATAAATTTCGGTTGACATGAAAGAACGCACCTTGGGCTTACACCGCTGTTTAGCTAGCAGACAGTTCAGAAACCCATAAACATGTTATAAAATATACTGTAATATACCTTTCTTGATGAATTCATGAAATGACATGCGTTTTCTACCTTCATTTCTAATTTATTTGTTGGTAAACAGTACTCATCAAGAAACTATAATTATAGTCATTAAATTCACAGGGACTATTCAAAATATATTGAATAGTCCCTGTCCCTAACACTGAGAAAAATCTGGATAGCCATACTGCGTAATACGTTACGTACATACGTACGTATGTTGTAGACAAGAGCAGCTTCTTATGAAACATGGTGTTGCTTCTAAGTGGCAAGTTGTACTACTACTGTGCACAGTAAGTTGCACTAACTACTAACTATAACTAACTGTACGGCATTTGTTTTACGTATGCTGTACGCATAGCTTATTTTTCTTAGTGTTATGTTTCAAAATTAACAGATTTAATAAAATGGAAGCCAAAAGCTCAAAATGAGATTGTTTTTAAACTATTACAAAACGATATGATTGCTAAACTTGTTTTACCATGAGCAAAAAAAAAACTACAGTAGATTATATGGAACTGGTGAAAGGGGTAAAATGACTGTTTGACATCGGCCCGCGCAAAAACATAACAAGCTTTTAACAACTAATGGCCATTTGTACATTAATTGTTTTACTGGCGTAAAAAGTAATTAGTAAACTATCAGTTTTGTATGTAGCTGGTAGATTAATAATTAAGTTAACATATCCAAATACAGAATAGGAAAAACAGGAAATGGACTTTAAAGTTCAAATAAATAGAAATTTAAACTGCCAACTGCCAATTAGAATGCTAGTTCTTCTGCAAAATCTATGATCAGCCTCAAAAGCTAAACTAAAGCCATGGTGAAAGAACAGACGGACGCAAATCCTAAAGCTCTACAGTTCAATGCTAGTTTTGTAGTATACTTACTTCGATCAAACGAAGGAAAAAGTGATAATTGGTCATTAATAGAGCAAAAGTTTATTATTGTTAAATTTTTTCAAGAAGTAGATAAATCAACAACCCTATGTGGTAAGTTTATGTGGCTTCGATTCACGAGTCAAAATTTTGAATCGGGTGAAAATTTTGAATTTTTTATATGAAATATAGAGGCTATTTTTTAACCAAGATATTTTCAGTAAAGCTTCTCAATTCGGTGTTGGAATGTCAGTGGTGTTAAACCTCCATGGCTCGGACAAGCCGCCAGTCCCGGTCATTATTAATAATATTAATTGTAGTAAAAAATATCACCTTACGAGTAAGCCCGCCAATCCGCATAGGAGCAGCGTGGTGTCTGTTCTTCAGTCTGCCTTATATTCTCTCCCGTATAAGGAGGTAAGACGTGGGTCGTATTATCGGCTTATATTGATGACGATATTGAGATCAGTTAAATGCGGTTGTAGTGTTTATAATAGGTATTTATCACATTTTTTATTAAATTAACTTTTCAAAAAATTCTCTCGCTTAAACACATCATTAATTAATCACCACAAGTATAATTTAATAAAAATGATGCCTTATTAGTATAACGACATCTTCATCACGTATTCAACATACACATTTCTCTAAAATTACTTTATGACATTACGAGTATTATTATAAGCTGACAAAAAGAAAACATGTACTTAGGTACTTACGTGAGTGACTTAACAATGCTAATGATAGTACGAGTGCGAGTACATTATGTAGTAGAATGTGAAAAAACCGACGTCTTAAATATCGTACAATATTAATAGTCGAAGAGATAGTGGGATATGTAAAACATAGCAAACAATCAGTGGGAGTGGGTGGTTGGGAGTCATGTATTATCAATATTAAATATTTTAAGCTTCAAGAGCCTAGACAAACGTTAAAGCAGACAAATAAAACATATTTATGATAACCTTGACCCGGTGATATTATGTTGTTTAATTGGTAAATCGTAAATTGTTTTTAAAATTGGAATTTACAATCATTCAATTTTAGGTTTAACTGTCCACCAAGTACATCGGGACGGCGCTCGTCATCGACCGCGCCAACGGCGAGGACAGGAAGGCAGTAGGTACGAGTACCTTCGCACTCCGAGGTGATGCATGCTGCCGTACAAGTTTGCCAACATCGCTGATCTGATAAGCTTTGAAGAGCAGTGATGACCGAGCATTTGTGGCATAATTGGTAGTGCTGTAGTTCAACAAAGAAGGCCGACTTCAAGGTCGGGTCAGTTTTGGATTTATAATTTCTAATTTGGCTCACGTCTGGTCTGGTGGCTAGTTATATCCTATCCATCCTAAGAGTATCGACTTAACGACGAGCGATTTATCATTCTGGTACGATGCCCTGTAAAAACCGTCAGAGGTATGGGTAGAAGAAATTTGACCTAACACGGATGAAACGTTAGCTCGTTATAATCGTTAGCTGGCAAAGACGCTGTATTACTTGTGTTTAAATGTCCACAAGTGCATTGTCCACAAGCTCTTGTACTATACAGCGCTGATATGCAACAGTTACGCAATAATTGAAACGCGTATACCCGCGTGCGCGCGCGTCGTTACTCACACTAATGACACGGCTAATTTGATAACGATTTGCAAGTTAAACTGTGCTGGTTATCGTCCATGTAGTACGTACACGAGCGAAGTGCGTGATGGATAGTGTTCGCTACATCTTTCTAATCGCATAGTTCTTATCTTTTCAGATTTTTTACACAAGATGTATTGATTTTCTATAAATTCCGCCACACCTTAAGAACTTAACATGCTTAAGATCATGAGATCTTGTTAACCATAGCATTACTTTTGGTACTTTTCATCTAAGACTTTTTGAAACTAAGACAGAGCGGCAGTTATATTGCCAAAAAAAACAAGGAAATGTAACTGCCGCTCTGTCAAACATAGGCTACATATCCGCATCGTTAATATTGAAAGAAAGAAAAAAAAAATTTATCCAGATTTAAAAGTTACAGTAGGTACCTTACCCTAAAGAGAGCATGTCACACGGACATATTGGACATACTGCATTAGGTACTATCGCATCCCTACTATTAAAACACTAGGAAATTACTTTAACTTACTAAAATAAATTAAATAGAAAATAAACACATTTTATCAGATAGAAGCTTTAATACATTTTGTGTGTTTTTAAGTAAACTACAAAAGTTTTTAATTACAAAACAATTTGCTTAAAAAAGGAATTCAGAATGTAATGTCAAAATTGGTAAAAAGTGAAAGTGCAGAGACAGTCCATCATCGCTATCTCCATGATCGCAAGATGTCGTTCCACTAATCAGTTGTTACACGGCGCTGTCACGCCGGTCGCGGCTGGCGGCAACGGTCGGCGCGCACCTTGCGTCCACCTTGCGTGTAACGTCGTGCGCTCTGATACACCAAGATATCAATTATAACCACCACGAACACCCTAAGTTACCGCCTCGCCAAAAACGAAACAAAACCTTACACCTTTCAAAATAGAGTCACTTTTTGAATGTACATATGATCGTAGCGGAAAGATGTTACCACCCTACCTGTAGATTTTATTTTTTCCAGTATATTAGCGTACACGGTTGTCTTACGGAATTAGTCGGTTCGGTTTCGCCCAATTTGGACGCTCGTCCGGGAGCCGTTGAGATCTTATTTGATAATAATTATACAATAGCGATAATGATTGTCCGTCCGAGCGAGGCTTTGTGCTCGTCACGCTGGTGGCTTTCTATTGAGGAGATAATTGACGGCTGATGGCTATTGTCGTGATAGAGTCGAGCGTGTTAACGACTCTATCGGCGTCGACTGATGGGAGATCAATTAGTAATTAACTGTAATTATTAGTAAACAAACTTTTGAAGTACTTAATACTCTTCTTGTTTTATGGCAAACCATTTAATTTGTGATCGTGGTCGTTTAGGTTTAGGAAAACCGATAATAGATCATAATATTTATATAATATAACATAATATTCATAAGTTTTAATCCGTGGAAATGGCGCCTTGGTTGAGGCCTGATTGTAAGCTAGCAGGTTAGACAAACAAGTACAGTCGAAGCGATTTAGCGTCCCGGTGAACTAAACAAACCGTACTTCCGATTACTGAGCATCTTAGACTGCATCTTCACTTAACATTAGGTGAGATTACACTCAAGTTCTAACTTGTCGTTAAAATAGATCATTTTAATTTATATAAACAAAATCTTCTGATTAACACAAAAGACAGCAATACAAGGAATTCCCAAACTAAACATTATGATAAGTTAGATAAAGTAGAATTGTGTTTCATTTCTAACGGCAAAATATATCTCTCTCCCGTGATAATTGCATATGTTGTTTGACCTCCTCATATCTATGCTCGTGTGTGCATTCAATTAAAAGCTTGTTTTAACATTTAGATCTTAGTTAGGCATCATAACCAACTTATATATATCTTGTAAAAACTTCGAAACACCACGATGTTGACCGGCCTGCTTCTAGCGGCTCCCTGGATGCCGCTTGATATTGTCGTTTCATCGAAGCCGTTTAGTTGATAATAATATTATAAATTTCAGTAAAGGTATCCGATATGATTGATTATAAAAAACGCGCAAAATAGTATACATGTGTGCGCGATAACAGGTGCACTCTATTCCCTTATTTTCACAGTAGGCAAAACACTATACGCACTGCATATTTATAAGGTTTACTGTTCGCTAGGCCAGGGTTCAACTTGAAACCTAAGCTGGCTTTCATTCCATTTATTTCACGGATATGAAGCCGGGAAAAGATCAATGAATTATCCAAAATTTCTTCGAAAAGAGTTTCTAATATTATTCTTCTAATATTATATCTGAAGAGTTTGTTTGTTTGTTTGAACGCGCTTATGTCAGGAACTGCAGTGATCCGATTGAAAAAAATCTTTCAGTATTAGATAGCTTATTTATTGTGGAAGGCTATAGGCTATATTTTATATTCCTACGGGAATTCTACTAGTAATTGATAATCTATTAAACAATATTCCACACTATAGGATAAATGAGTTACTCTAAAAAAACATTTTTAGAAATTTTATTTTACGACTTTGATGGCGTTCTTATTGTTCATACATAGACTAAATTACAGCTTTCTAGCACTAGCAGTCTAGCTAAAGCACGGACAGACAGTCAGATATTGCGATCGACGACGGGCTCAAACCTGGCTTTATTACGAAAAAGCCGTTATAATAAAAATCTAAATTCGTGTATGAAGTGAAAATTTATGTTAATTTTCTTCCATTCTTAGGTACATTTGTAATTATATTTTACACGAGATTGTAAAAAATACAACCAAAATTTAATCAAAAATCTGTAGTGTAAAATATAAATCAAATTTAGAACCGTTCCACAGTTATTTGTCTACAATTAATACGTACAATTGTAGAAGTGGTTCGTAATTGCATGATTCGTCGCCATTTGCACGGCCCATGAAATCTAATTACCGAAATACTCCAAAAATCGCGTACAAATGTAGCGATATCGGTGCGTGCGCTACATCGCGTTACATTTGCGATAAACACGTCGTTACGAGCAGAACACATAAATATAAACACTAATATAACTTATTCATGTTCTAAAGTCCATTTGAGACATGGTTGTGCTTAAAACTATGCATCGATATTGATGAATTTTAGTACATATACCAAGATGTGCACACTGGATAAGGTTACTAGTTGTAGTTAGGTATCACTTTAAGGACTTTCATTTTATTTTACTCAGGTAGATAGTGTTTGCGTCAGATTAGTATATTACGAGTAGTAATGTTCTTTACAACATTAGTACTTAATACTCGTAGTTATCAAAATTGAGTGCTTCAATATCTTCCACCTTCAATGTAAGAAATATATACCCTCATCTGTTATTTATTTAAGAAATAAATGATAGAAATTGCGGCCGGATAGTATTAAATGATTATTTTTTTATTAAACGTAAAGTTTGCCTTCTTTCACACTGCAACTGTGGCGCTGCCAGATATAAACGGTCGAGTAATGTTATTGATAAACTCATTTACTTAGTAGTCTAATATGTCTAATGAAAGCTTCATCATCATCATCATCATGTTAGCCGATGGACATAGGCCTTTTGTAGGGACTTCCAAACATCACGATACTGAGCCACCTGCATCCAGCGAATCCCTGCGACTAGCTTGATGTTGTCAGTCCCCCTGGTGGGTCGGCATTCCAGCACTTTGGGAAAGCATTTATGAAAGCTTATTTTATGAAAAATTTAACTGTTTTAAGTTGCTTTTGATCTAGTTCATGGTTTCCTAGATCTTGTATGAAAAATGTGTGTGGCCGCAATTTAACTTGGCAACCTATATGCAATGTGCCGCAGTGAATATTATCCGTCATTTATTTCTTATCACTAATAAATAACAAATGAGGATATATATTTTAATGCCGAATCTTAGACCAATTTATCTATCTGCCTTCCGAATGTGTAGTAGGTTCAGTCGCACACATATAGCCAAACTGAATGTTTCCAAAGTGAATTTATAATTTTTGCTATTAATTATTGCTATTAATTATTTTAAAATTTGTTTCGAAACTGGTGAAGTTGTAGACAAGCCTTATGATATTCGAATGAACACGTTATTTGCAGTAAAATAGTCTCGAGCAAGTGGTTCGGTTCGATCTACAAACAAGTTGACGTAATCGACGGGATAATTGGTACAAGATTAGTGCGCCCATTTAGTATTTAGCTGATACATAAATACATGTCGAATACTGGCAGAGGTATATTATACCTTTCCATATTACTTTCTGTGTAAACATTAAGAAAATTGTAACAATAGTAAATAATTATTATTCGAGCCATACGCGGTTTGGTGTAGAGTCGCGTTTTATCGTCTTCTTTTTCATGAGTGTATTTTTTATTAATGTTTAAATGGTTAAAAGTTATGTAACTAATGTTAGCAGTATTACAGTAAAAACAATTAGTTGACCAACGCGCGGTTAGGTGCGGTGTCAAACGTTTTTATCGCGTCGTCCTCCGTTAGCCGCGCGCCCGACGGAGCTCGACCCCGCAAATGTCAACGCCTGTGCTGACATTTATTAACGGCCAAAGGGTTCCGGAATGTCCGCAGCATTGCGCGGAGTCTTCGCCGAGGGTGTTTTTGCCGTGTTATTGACACGACACGTCACTATTCCGATATCCCAGTTCTCCAACGGAGTGTCTTCACACAAAATCAGCATAGTCAGCGTAATTTATTTTTTGTGACAGAGCTTGTCCGGGGAAGTCCTATCGCCATGCTTATGTATGTCACAATGCAGCATTGGTACATGACATGGTTGCAGGTGTAATTCACGCACACGAAGCTTACGCCTCAGATTGATGTCAGCGCAAGATTCCGAGGACGTGTTCCTTGCATGCGCTGCGAAGTGTTACTCCGTTTATAAACGATGGTCTTTCAACTGTTGGGACATCTGATTGCTCTTATTGGTCTTCTTTTTAGAGAAACTAGCGAACTCTAGCAACTGTTGATAGAGTCCAATTTTAATGAAACAAAATCATTCAAAATCATTTACATCTAGATGAACCCTGACTTTTCACGGCAATTAGTAAAATACTTCTACCCACAGTAGACAGAACTTTCAAAATGTCTTCAAGTACTAGTACTTAATACATAAGAAATAAGACTTATTAATGTTTCAGTATTGTTGATATATAACGATATTAAAAGATTTTAAAATAGATATAAAGCTGTAGCAACCCAAAATGTTTAACCATCCACATTTAACTAAATTTAACTGACTAAAATAAGGCGGAAGTTATCCATTTGTCTCGAACTTTAATTTTGTTTAATTCAACGCAAAAAAACAACAAATACTGTATACTTGTACTATTATGTATTCTGTGGTAGTAATATAAAAAACATTGTAGTCACCGAATATGTGTGAATGCACCCCAATAAATAGTCCATTACAGAGAGGGTAGGAGACTTTTATAAGGAATGTTCTTTTAAAACTTCCGCCCGTGGTCAGGAAGGAAAGAACGAAACGAATTCCTGTTTTGTTTGCGAGCAAGCGTCTGACGTTGATCGATTTATGATGATACCTACCTACACTGATACCTATTACTGCACTAACTATTGCTGTTATTGTTGGAGTAGCATACGTCGTGAGGATAAAGTTTTTCTTTAAATTAAAAATAATTTTATATTTATCTAGTACTAACGGCCTCGTAGGTGAAGTGGTAAACTTGATCATGCGGTCCCGGGTTTGACTCCTGGCTCACGTTATAAAAAGTGGCGGTGAAAGAATTCTTCCAATGATATCCAAACAACGAGTCAGGTTTGGGAAGAGTGGAGTGCCAACCCTATGCCTCAGAGAGTACGTCAGCCGCAGTCATTATCAGATACAAACATTATCTCTCTACCTTTCAACTCGCAAAACACCATTTCCTGTGGAAAAAAGACCTGTAGCGGAGCATCAATGTATTCTAATAAAAGGATTGTTGATTTTTTTCATTTCTACAGTGCGTGAAATTGGTAATCTAAAATTGACAATCTCTAAAAACTCAGACTCTACACCTGCAGGACTCTTAACCTGAAGTAAAGGTATTTTAAACTGAGACGCGGCAATACTGCTTGGCGACTAGTCATAATGCCTCATAAGAAAATATAATCGTGGGTACAATCGCTAACTTAAAATGAAACTAAGGTAGGATGGAAAATTTCGTCCGCGTCTATCACCGCACAGAACAATTTACAGTGTACATTTCGTTTCATGTAGGTGGTGGTAGGATGGAGGATCATACAGGCGACTGTCACCTTACCCATGTAGTTTTAAAAAAACCTTAGGTAAAGGGTGGGTTTCACAATTTAAAGTAATTTAAAAATGTTCAACTTAAGGTTGGTTGGTTTGTTTGTTTACATGGTGATATAAACAGATCAAAACTTCGTAAACACGAGTGGAACAGCCGGTGAGACAAGTTGCGACAACTGGCTTTCCTTGTGCCGGTTGTAATCCGACTCTATCGACTCTTATCGCTAGATTGTTGTTTGCATATTTCTCGGATAATACGATTAAAATGTCAACTTGTTTTAATTATGTTAGGCTGTAGCACACACGATGTTCTTGGCATCTGAGATTATTTATTTGGTGGCTGCGTCTTAATTATTTTTATTTTTAATACGCCATTTTATTTATTAAACATAAAAAATAAAACATTTTGTTTTATTATTTTTTATGTTAAACTAAAAAAAAACACTAAAAATCACTCAAAATTGAAACGACAACTAAGTTCACACGATAAAACAAGAAAAAAACATCGCCCAATCTTTTTGTACTTTTATAGCTTGCTTGATTAATATTATTGTTCTGTAAACTTGCGTTTAACAAAAATCATAACAATTCCAGGCAGGCCGCAGTAAAAGCTGCAGGTAAAAGCTATTCGTTAGAAAGTCTAGGTGTAAACGAAACATGATCATCTACTTTTTTGACCTTTAGTCGATGGTTAAGTAAAATGAATGTTATCCACATTGTGTCATGTCATGTTGTCTATGCAATGCGCGCGTTCAATTTTTTTTATAGTAATAAAAACAGTTTTAATTTGGTAAAAGATCAAATATCATGTAGTTTGTAATTATGCCGCAATTTGTCTCGCAGCCTACAGTTAGTGATGGCTTACACATTAAATTTTATTGTATTGCTAATTTGAAATACGCTGCATAAATAGGTGTTTACGATTTTTTAACAAATAACGTTATTTTTATGTAAATTATGTTATTGTTTGGTAATTAGCAATATTATCATATTAAACTGCTGTTGTCAAATGTAGGTTTTGTGAAATAACACCTACTGAGTGTAATGTCAAGGTTTCTGGAAGTTTGTTTGTTTATTTTAATGATAAATTGCACAAAGAAAAATATAATGGGAATTTACTTTTCGTAGGTTTTCTACACGTCACCTATTACATACTTGATCGATTTCTTATCAATGGTCGGTTAGGGCAGTAGCTATATGATCCCAATCATGTTTAAGTGTTCACAGAACATCAGTTACCGACATGTTGTGTAAACATCAAAAGCAAAGTTGCTATCGCTCAGCTATAGGTAAGTTCATGCTATAAATATTATCAAAGAAAATAATTATATATGCGCCACGATCTCGCACTGGATCACGTATTTACGCATATTTTCGTAATATATTAAAGAAGTTAAAAGTAGGGGAAAGCTTCCGCACACGCCACGTTATAATCTGGACATCACACTGTCGACAAAGCTTTAGCCAACGCATTCACTTGAACTGCTCTACCGTAACCAGTATTCATTTACTACATACCAGTATTCATTTGATAATTACATCGCTTAAGAAGTCGAATATATACCTTCTCAACCTAAATAAAGTAGCAATAAAACGTCCAACAAACGTCACACAAGCTTCATTTCACGCGCGATTTATAACAAGATATTGTTGATCCGATATAAAAAAAAATGCATTATTAAGCCCCATAACCGTTTCCCGATGTCGTTATACGGAGGTGCGCGAACTTACCCTTTTTGAGCCTTTTTGAGCCCGCACAAAGCCGGTGTAAATTACGCGCGAGATCGCCTCCGCGCTTCCTCCATTGTCCACCACCAGGCCACTTTGGGGTGACTTAAATCCGAAATTGGGTATTTCGAAATGTGCATGTGTCATTTATCACGACCCTCCGTTAGAGCGGGAGGAAAAAATGCCTCCTAACCCTATTTAAAAAAAACTACCCTCAATAATCCGCCGCCAGCCTCGCGCTAACAGTATTAAATTTTTGTAGTTAATACAATCGCTCGCCGGCGAATAAATATTGGATGAATGCGACGCGCGGAGATAATCCGGGAGAGCGTGTGACGTCACAGGACTTTAATATGTTATTAACACTGCTCACATACATACTAGCACAGAGGATCACTCGATCACTTTAGAAGTAAATTTATACTACATATTGTCTCTATTCCAAATTAAATGATTCATTTGTTTTCAGAAGTATTAGACTAAATTGAAAATTTCTTCCTCTGTTCCGACATTTTTTGGTCAGTCATTGGGACCGGTAAAGTGCAACAAAATTTATCATTACGTTAGAAATAGTTTTCCTTTAAAATTATTGAACTCGAAATATAATAAACCCACTGAAGCTTACATTATTTTTATTTTAGAAAAATGAACCTTTTTGCATCCAAAGACAATTACATTTCAATTAGAAGTTACTTTTGTAAGATATTTAATTAAAATGAAGGGCGTTATACAGCAGCAGTCCGTCCTAATGAAGTAATTGAGTGACTCCCGCCGCCACCGCCGCGACCGCACCATTCAGGCGCTAAAATGAAGATAGTCGCGTGGCGCGTTAAAAGCGTTCTACAAAAGTGCGGTTAAAGTTTTCAATATTTTGGTTAGAACACGTGCGGGCGCGTGGCGCGGGTTAGCCCCCGCTCGCTTTTTATTATTTTCATAATTCACGTTTTACAATAACAACTGGGAAGGCGTTTCGCACGGTTTATGGAAGATGAAACCACTCTCGCAAATCGCGGTGGGGCAACTTACCGCGAGGACCACTCATAGGCCCGTCTGTAGGGTTCCGTACAGAGTGCTGAGATATCGGAACACTATCTATTATTCTATTATAAGGAATCCGTGATCTTCAGTTAATAATCTGTGCTTAATGTAAGCGACCGATTGGCTTCATTGTATAACATTTATAAGGACATTGATTAAACAATGGGAACTAATAAAAGTTTACTTAATGAATCACACAGAATTTGAAACATTAATATTGCACTAATAATCCTAAATAGTACCTTCAGTGTACTTGTTGATGATCGAAACTGTTTAATTTCTGGAACCAAAGTCTACAAGTGTAACTTTTTTCACGCAATACAAGTTTAAAGCGGATATTGGAAATACTTTCGCATTTTTAATAAGTATTAGTTTTATGACACACAATCACGATTATTAATTGCCAACTAGTTTACAAGCTCGTTTTAATTATAATTCGAGATTTATTAGTTTTTAGTATCCATTTACGGCTTTTAGGTTAAATTCGAGGATGTTTGTAAACATTAAATTAATTTGTTCAGTACTTAGCAGACATTATATCGATCAGAAGGTCGTACATGGTTATTCATTTAAAAAACTATAGTATCGTGAGGCCTAATTCTAACACATTTCCCTGTAAGTAATCCACAAGTAAAACTTAGAACATGATCCATTATTATTTTCTTCTCTAAGTACCTAACTGTAGAAGGATGATATAATAAAGAATATTTTTATCATACGCGGAACCCGACTATATACGTGGGATGACACTCACTTATGGGCCCGTTTTTATTTATGTTGCGTTATTTTGGCGCGCGTTTTGTGATCCACTTTATCAAACGCTTTGCACAGATCACGTGGGGTCGGAATGACTTGGATATAATTCCGTGCCGGTTCGCAATGGCTTATTGTATTTTTTGGTGCTGGATTAGCAGAGCTACGGAGCGCCATAAAACGCGCCTGCTGTTCGACGGGAAACGGTAAAGCGGATTTGAGACGAAGATTTATCTTATGACTATTCTGATGCTGGTTCTAAGTTAATCCTATATGTCATAGTAAAAACAAAGTTTAATACATAATTATGACGTCAATGTTCTTAATTAAAAATTGACTACTATTAGAATAATAGATATTTTTCATCATTGAAAAATGTAAGCCATTGGGGTCCAATTCAAAATTTCTTTGAAGTATTAATGGCAAGTTATGTCCGTAATGCATGCACCTCCAACTTTAAGTTATGTACATTTTATCATGTGTCTCAAACGGTGAAGGAAAAACATCATGAGGAAACCTGTACACCTGAGAATTTTCTAATTTCTTTACGTAAGTGAAGTCTAACAATCCGCAATGCGCCAGCGACTATTGGCCTAACCCCTCTCATTCTGAAAGGAGACTCGTGCTCAACAGTGAGGTTGGATTGTCAATGATGATGATGATTATTTTTATGCTTCTCTGTCATCATGTAAGTCTTTGTGGTATTTCTACAAAGTTATTACGAAGTGATAACAATATTAAAATTAATCCTTGTTTAACTGTAAATGAAATAAAGCAGCCCAGCTGATACAGCGGCTATCCATACCTATTGTATACGTATATGTTTGTAAGCTGCCGAGGTAATCTTCGATTAAAGTCGTTCAAGTTTTATGACGTTGTAGTGAAAGGGAATATGCATGCACATTGAGACTTGTTTCTAAGTGGAATTTTTGTAGATACGTGCCGAGGGAGAGTTGGCCAAATTGCCGTAACCGTGGGGTGCGCAGGGAGGGTTTTTTATTTTAGAGTAATTTCCCATTACATTTTACGTGAGTCAGGAACTGTGGGGAAGAGTTTTTTCTGTTCCCTCCTCTCTTACAAACCGCCGTTTTGTTTCTATTATTTTGTTCGGAAATTTATGCTCCTTTAAATTTTTAGGACAATGTAACCTAAATTCAGGTAATTCGAGGTATACCTACATCAAGCGAGTGAAAACAAGATTTTCATTGTATCTTAACTCACGAAGGTGTAACTGTATCGTATCAATACAAATCTCCTAGGTTACGGCTAAAATAGTTCAAAAATAACAGCTGACATTAAGAATCTGAAATTTTATTAATTTTAGAATCAAGTTTCATCACTTGATCTACGAATATAGTGAGTGTCTTGAAATATTAATAATAAGCATTCTCAAATATGATATCAATTATATTTTTTTGATTCAACATTGAACATTGAACGTTGCTGATTGTTCTTTAGTTTGCCTGTTACAAAGTTTATTTGAATAATATTTTGAATTAAAATTTTTAACCCATTAAAAATGCAAGTAGATAACTATATCTTAATGCTTGGTATAAACACATAGGCCAATTGTTACTTACTATATGAAATGACAAAAAAACTTTAAAATCAGTAGTTTGACAGTATAATAACCTTCATTGCATAAGTTTAAACATTATTCTAAGGAAAACATTACACTTATTCCCACAATTGTGCAAAAAGCAGCTCATCCCGATCCCTCCGCCAATAAACGGTGGACGCGTGTTTGGAGGAAGTATTAAAGTCGTACAAGTTAACCCCATACGGACCCCGTGGCTTAAGTACATCCGATAGAAACTAATAGTCGAAGAGCTACTGGTAAAAGTTAGAAGCATATGTATACATAAAATGTTACTGTTAAAGAGAGTGTGTAAAGAGGGAACTACTGGATTAAAAAGCAATGTAGGTTCAAATAAACAACGTCAATTAGATGTAATTAATCTGATTAACTATACCTATAAAAAAGCAACATCTGTACATTTACAGTTAACAAAACTCGTAACCTATTATAGTGTAAGTTGTAAAGATAAGTAAGTATACTTCTTAGGAGTTGCATCAAAAGTTTTAGCGAATAGTGTCAACATAGAAGTTGGAATATGTCCATATATACAGTTTCATAAATTAACAGTTGCATATCCAAAATACTTGGACTGAAATATTAAGTACATTCCAAATTCATCAGCAGAGATCCAAGAATACACTGAAATAACCAGAAAATAAAGTAAAGTCATATCAGTTTAAGTGTTTCACAAAACCCGTGAGCTCTCATACTACACCCACCCCTGCAGAAAAAAACGTTACCCCACGAAATAGAAATGTCCATAAAGGAAAATTTATCCGCAAATTAATTTGCACAGCGAAATAAAATTAAAGTATTCCGATTCAAGACGTTGCACGTTTTTTGCATTTGTTTTTTTTCAGTTGCACTTGGAGGGAATTGAATTTCGAAATTAGGTTTTTGGAATGAACTAAAACGGAGCAAGTTGAGATTTTTCTTTCCTAATAGTCTGAATACGCCTTTGATTTCACCTAATGTTGAGTGACGATGCTATCTTAGGAACTGTAAGACTTACTTGGTAAACGTTTAACGCTCGATACCGAACGATTAATTATTATTGATTCAACTCCTTTCTGTTGAACTAAATGCGTTACATATTAAATTATAAAAAGCTTTATTTATAATTGGATAGTAGATGGATTATATTACCTACTTAACATTTAACATTCCTCAAAAACAAAACGTCCCAAATATAATTCAAGCAACACAATCCATCATAACTCCTAAATAAATAAATCAGTTACGTTAATCTTCCAGTGCGGGATACAAGTTATTTACAACCTTCGAGACACCAACATAAAAATCTATCGTACACTTAACAACTCGCTACAAACTACACCAAAACTATAAACAGGACGAGCGAGTGTAACCTTTATACGATCGTAATACGATTGGTTTTTGTTTGAATTGTTATTCATTTGTGTTCATTGTACGTTTGTGTACAATAAATCACCCGGTCTCAAGATATGAGAGTTTGTGACTCGAGAATGACTTTTATGGCGAAAATCTCTTGGTTTCTACATCGAATTCCCATGATGGGAAATTAGGAAACACATAATTAGATTCTGTAGCGGTAAATGTTTGTATTAGGCAGTATATCTTGTCCAAGAAACATTTCGTGCGTTCAATAGATAGTACGGGAACAGGTGGATTCTTATTCGTAAAACTAATTGCTCATAAAATGCAGCGTGGGTAACTTTGTACCCATAACACAGGCTATGCTCGCTTTGGGGCTAGATAGTGATGTGTGTATTGTCCAATTTTTATTATAATTATTGTACTGGTAATTCAAGATGTATTTTTTTAGAAAACATTTTTTTAGTTACATATTCTTTTTATTAGAAATTATTTTAGAGCTATTTGTAACATTTGGTTTATCTCGTGTAGGAATATACTCACTACCGCCGTAAAATTACTTTCTTCGAAATTTATTGTTGAGAGTTGAGACTAATGAATTGAAACGCTGATAAATATTTCTTCTAAGTGATCTATAATTGTCCTAATTAATATTATTTGTTTATTTGTTACGATTTCACGTCTAAATCACTGAAACAATTATAAACAACAAAAGTAACATAGGCTATTTTTTATTCCCGGAAACGAGACGCACGCGGGTAAAACCTTGGGGCGTCCTAAAATAAAGTTAATTAATTTAAAACAGACTTATTAAGTTTAATTAAAAAAAATCTTTACACTGTTTCACACTTTTTAAGCGCGTTAAAAAGAATAAAAAAATCTGGAAAATTCTATTAAACTAGTAGGCCAATACGATTTATGAATGTTGTTAAAGCTTTGATACAACATTAATACTTTAACATCATTAACATATTACGATGCTAATGTTAATGATCAAAGCCAATAAAATATATTTTTTTATAATCGACATCTGACGATTGAAAAGATTTTTTTCTAATAAATTATGTTTTGTTTTACATTTCTCTGTATAAATTAGTTAAAATTATTTAAAAACTATTGATAAATAAATGTTTAATCACTTTAACCTTTTACAGATAGAAGATAAAGTTGTTCAGATTTCATCGTATCTTTTTGTTTAACCGCTGAGCATTTGACACCTTAATTTCAAGTTTAGCTTAATTTCGATTAAAAATCAGTTAAAGCTTTTAGTGGAAATGAATACTGAAGATCAAGCACGACAAAGTTATTGCTATTTTGTGATTGAAGAATTCTTATAATATCACCTCTACTATCAAACACTAACACTGGATGTTTGGTACTAGTCACTACAAATCTCATTAAAGTACCAAATAGTCCATCCGATGTTTAATAAGGAAACAATTTGCAAAGGGGTAATAAATGATATCTACGCTTAACTCACCTACCTAAATATGTTACTGGTATTGTCATAATTTAAATGCTAAGTATAACTTACCTTAACATAAGAAATATCATGTATTAAGATTTTTAAACAATCCAATTACATGATTTAATCTATAGGGTTAAAAAACATTCTACCAATCTAAATCCAAAGAATTCCATCACCCTAAATTCAAAAAACAACATATTTAATCATGGAAGCAACGATGCATACGCAAGAAAAAATTACATACAATCAATATAAAGCGAGATTTGCTCTAAAATTGCCTCTAAATCTACCCCCCCTCGTAATCCGTCGAGCTGCATCGGGGAAGTTAAAAATAACCATTTCAAGGGCGGTTGCTTCACCTTGAGGGCGCGTGATTGAACACGAGCTATTAAAACTCTTGAAGTAAGTTAAAGTCAAAAGATTAGGCCATTACCGCGGAATTGGATTAGTTTTGATAAGTTTAATTTGGAACGACGTGTCTGTTTACTCTATTAAATACTTCTCATCTGATGTACCTAAAGTGACGGTATGTATAATCTATTTGCATTAATTTGAAAGTTTGTTTAGCTTACTTAATACTATCTCTGATTAATTTAATGCGGTATTTTACATGTTAAATCGTTCGTATGGTATCTAGCCATTGACCATACAAAGGTTTGGTAACTTAGTCAATTTTGATGTAATTTTATTTTTGGTTAAATTATCCTTAATCTAAAAATCTTTAAATTCTAGTCTAGGAAATCCACCAATGCACACTATCATAATGTGGTGGGTTTTATAATTTGCCTACATATGAATGCAGCCACGCGCGAAACGAATTAAAAATGGAAATTTTTAATGATAACAACATTTATAATATTAATGTTTCATATAAATTACTTAAGTATTCATTAGAATATTAATTTAAAAAGCATCTTAATATTCGTTTGGATAATGTTCATTTCTTTCTTTCACATTAGCATTTTTTGTTGATGTTTTTAGAAATTTGTTAGTAATATAGAGATGTAGTAAATCTAAAGACTAGTTCTAAACATATTGTAGAGCCATTAGGATTGTAGTCTAGGAGTTGGTGACAAATTCCTGTGAAATACGTTTTATATAATAGAAATTATATGGCGAGTACATCACTCAACTGCGGTTCGCGGACGATGTAGTCATCATGGCACAGACTCTGGATGACCTTAGTACCATGCTCAATGACCTCAGCAGAGTTTCTCAACAGGTGGGCCTGAAAATGAACATGGCCAAAACAAAAATAATGTGTAATGCTCATGTATCGCTCCACCCAGTTATAGTTAAAAACGCTGCACTAGACACGGGCATAAGTTAGTTATTTCTGCATATCGTCTCCAAAGAGTAAAAAAATCTTTTGTAGGTTTGGGTGTACTCTTCTATAATAAGATCCCCAAGACTGTGATGGACCTGCCAATGCATAGCTTTAAGCAATGTGTTAAAAACATTTACTTAGTCGAGGGTACTACAACATTGATGAGTTCCTTAATGATAAAGATGCTTGGAGGCCGTTGGATCAGCTTCCACCTTCACACAGGAAGTAAAACTATAAGAAATGTAAACAGTAATTGTTATCAATTGTAAATTATAATACTGTATGACTTTTTCAAAAGAGCAACTGTTGATTTTCTTGCCGGTATCTTCTCAGCAGGACCTGCCTTCCGAACCGGTGGTAAAATCTTTACAAATAGTCAACTGACGTGTCAAAAGTGCTTGTAAACTGAGCCTACTTGAAATAAATGATTTTTGATTTGATTTGATTTGATTTGCACTCGAAATTGTAGACGAATACATATACCTAGGACATATGATCCAGTTAGGTAGGTCCAATTTCGAGAAAGAGGGGAACCGTCGAATCCAACTCGGCTGGGCTGCATTCGGGAAACTTCGCGACATCTTTTCGTCCGAAATTCCTCAGTGCCTGAAGACAAAAGTCTTCGAACAGTGCGTGTTGCCAGTGATGACCTATGGTTCCGAGACTTGGTCGCTAACTATGGGCCTGATAAGAAGGCTCAGAGTCACACAGCGGGCGATGGAACGAGCTATGTTAGGAGTATCTCTGCGTGATCAAATCAGAAATGAGGAGATCCGCAGAAGAATCAAAGTTACAGACATAGCTCAACGAGTCGCGAAGCTGAAGTGGCAATGGGCGGGGCACATAGTTCGAAGAGCCGATGGACGTTGGGGTCCCAAAATGCTGGAATGGCGATCTGGAATGCACTAGTTAGCGCAGTGTGGGCCGACCCCCCACCAGGTGGACTGACGACATCAAGCGAGTTGCAGGGATTCGCTGGATGCAGGTGGCTCAGTATCGTGATGTTTGAAAGTCCCTACAAAAGGCCTATGTCCTGCAGTGGACGTCCATCGGCTGATATGATGATGATGATGATGATAATAATAATAGAAATTATTAATAAATTTTAAAAATACTAACTTCTAATGTAATAAATATTATAAATATTTTACGTTTTTAAGATCCAAAAAAGGGATACATCTTGCTGTTTAATTTATTTTATATAATCTATTTTAATTGATTGAATTGATTAATTTATAAAATATTTTCATTTTAAATAATAAGCCTAACTTTAAATGTAAGTTAGGCTTATTATAAAAAATGTTGACCAACTGATAGACTACGGGGTCGAACGGGACAAAATGGAAATTTATTTAATTTACGATTAATAGCTCATTAAACGATATCAAAGTGTATATTATTTGCATAATTTGATGTAGAAAAAGAAAGTACCGTTGCCCCCTAATGAGGCGAAACTGATACCTATTTGGTTTCCGGATCTGTGGGATATGGGACTTAGATCTGATTTTTACTTAATCGTTGCATTTTTTTGATAGTGTGTCAAATTATCCATTGTAATCATCATCCCAAACAGCCGATTCGAATCCAGTTCGGGTCGTGCACCATCAACTTTAGTTATGTGCACAAATTAAATATCACGTATCTCAAACTGTGATACTGTGAACTGTGAAACTCATCACGAGGAAACCTGCTTTGCTTTGCTTAACCTGAGAGTTTCCTTAATTCTTTACGTGTGTGAAGTCTGCCAATTCACATTGGGCCAGCGTAGTGAAGTATTAGGCTAACCCATTGTGAGAGGAGACTTGTGATCAACAGTGAGCTGATCTGGACCAATTATGAAAACCTCAATCAGCCTAGCCGGGGATCGAACGCAGGACTTCCGTCTGGAAAATCCACTGTGCATACCAATGTGGCATATGGATATGCACAGTGGATTTTTGAAGGTCGTGATGAAGGTTAGAGAGGGAGGGAGTAAGCATCTTATTGAACCCCATTCACCAAGCTGATGCAAAGCGCAAGGGTGGTGCGGGGGGTAAACATTGACTCAACCAAAAAACAATTATTTATTTATAAACTAAGCGTGCAATAACTAACAGAATAACTTATAGTCAGATCATCTGTTTAGCACCTCTTCCTGCAGTCGTTACAGCTAATTGTCGACAATAACTCCTCCAAGCAGGAGACGAGCTAATTGACAACAAATAAAGCTTAGCGAAAGATACGACGACACCGCGTCGCTATAAACTGCGCGATAACAAGGCGTGTCATAAGCTAGCCACGGACGGACAGACGGACACTAATCAACACTCGCCTGTATTTATGTGGGCAGCACCTCGGCCCTGCTGCTGATGGAGTGCTGCATCTATTTGCTGCTTGCCTTGCTTGATTTGTTGCTGTTCAAGTAAAAATAATGTTTTCTTAATTTTTTTGTTGTTAGAAGCTTCTTTTTAAAAGATCACGTTAGACGTCTCTCATAACAATTTAAATTCAACAACAAATTTAGCCAGGTTATTTAAAGACAGGAGAGACTATTTAAGTTTGAACCCACAAAGCTTGTTGCAAGCGAGCTGGTGGATTTAGGAGAAAATTTAACCATAATGTTAAGTTAAGTGTTAAGTTATAAGTAAAACGTAATTCTGAATTATTTGAAAAAAAATGTACAAACAATGTCTCGTCACTCATTTACTTTCATTCGGTAATCCACAGCAAATAAACTCATAATCATATTGAACAATAAATATTTCATTATAATAAAAACAGATGTATATTTTATTTAGTCGTAACTATGTATGTAGTCAACAAAGTGCATGTTTTCCTGATCTTAAAATGTAACTTGTTATGTGTGACCATTATTATACTTGTTGTGGCAAATGAAATTTAATTATGACCAATTGTCAACATTGTACGCAGTTGTGAATATTTATCAATAACCAGCGCTCAATCGTGACCAATAAATATAATTTATCTCACAAAAGTGTCGTTTGCCGCGGTTTGGACCAGATCGCCTATAAATCTCCTTACACGGGTAGATTGAGAAAATGTAACAATTTATATGCTAACTATTATGGGCGTTCAGAGCAAATATTGTATAATTGGAAGTGGGTTAAGGTTGCTTGTGTTTCGAGTCGCATATTTGTGCTGATCGTTTTGTATTTGGTATTTGCATGTTAGACCATTTCGGCTCTTTATGATACTTGCTTATCATATTAACGGGATATATTTTATAAGATTTAGTAGAAGTAGAGCTTCTTGTGTTAACTGCCTTGTTGCCAGTGATTAGCACTATGTGTTTAGAATTACAAGGTCGTGGTTTCGAGTCCTGGGTTTAAATATGAAAATACTGAGTTTTTCTTTCTTGAAAAAAATATTAGTACACATTTGAAAAGCATGTTAAACTATCGGTCATTATAATTTGGTGACGACACATACACAGTTATCAACCGCCGGTCCACACAGTAGCAAGGTGTTTTTTCTATACTGATAATGTCCTTCGCATATTGGAGTTTTATTTTATTTATTTATTTAGGTCTACTAGTGATTATTGTAGTATTTACATTAATAAAAAAATATATTAGGGCAACCGCCAATCCGCATCAGGCCAGCGTGGAAGAAAACATCTTTACTCTGCTATTAGCCTAACCCCACCATTCTGAGAGGCGACTCGTGCTCAACAGTGAGCCAAATACAGGTTGCTAATGATGAGGGCAAGCGCGTAACATTCTAAAACTAACACTAGGCATAACATATACAAATACATATACTATTACTTGAACGCTCTTGAACATAATTTTAAATATTTTAAACGCGTATTTCTATTTTTACCGTTAATAGTAATTTCAAGGTCAAAGAGCAAGACGTATGAGTTACAATTTCCTCTTCCATGCAGGTAATATAACCGACCGCGCAGTTATAAAAGTCAAATGAAATCGCAGCACGACGATAAAACGCATCGTAACATTACGTCTTGCCAATATTAACAAAGTGCAACTACCGTAAAACCAACACAATATCTCATGGCGAAATATACCTTATTATAACGTGTTTACGATAATGGCGTAGCTCGGTGCTTCGTTCTACTGCTTTATAATGCCTACACTTTGAATCGTAACTGGATTCATTAACTTACAGCAAACTAATAAAATAACACTACACATACCATCGAGAGTTTCATGTTGCTAGAAAAAGTTTACAAGCTGTATAGTTTTTGTAGTTGCGTTAAAGAGGTGGCACATATTGCCTACAGCACCCAATAAAACATACTTAGACCGTTTCTTTTTTACAATTAAACAATTGATATAGCAAGCATATCTGATATTAAGTGGTTTAACCATTTCCTACCGAATGTAAGTTAGGATCACATGTGTGATGCCTAAGGAAAATCCTTAAAAATTGAATCATTTTAAGTAGCTTTTGTGTCAAAAAAAGTTACTAAAATAATACAAATACTAAATTTATAAAAAAAGATAGTAAATCCAACCTAATCACATTACTGACAAACTTATCCCTTTATAAAGGAACCCTGAAATGCTGTTTTAGATAGAGTTAACCCTTTGGGCTTAGTGCACCCCCGATCATTATGAAAGAAAGGGTTAGTGAGCTCGGTCTCAGCGACCCACCCCTGCAAGATGCAGTATTTCAACTCTAATTAGCGATTTAGGGTAACGTGCTGAATTATTAACTTATCTGATAATAGTTAACTCGTTCACGGGTTGGGGTTAGTATTTATGTCTGAATTAGAATATTTTGACATGTCAGTTATTATCTTGTTCCTTTAAACTTATTCCTACTTATTCCTAGTTATTAAAAAAACAGACAAGTTTGGGACTTGCGCTTTGGTTCCGTAGAATAAAATGTACTTACCTGTATCTTGGCAGGTACATAAAAAGGTTGTTTCTTAATTCTTAGGACCATAACATGTTTGCCTAAATACTGAAAAAAATGTGTGATACATTTTATTGAAATATACTTGTTTTTGAATCAAGATCGTGTCCTTTCGAAATTAAAAAAAAAGTAAAAAACACACTAACCATCTAATTAGCAACTTTTTTAAAATTGTTGATATGAATCACTGATTATTCTGTAGAAACTGCACTTTTACTGTAGTAATGTAGATAGATTTAGTGAAGCAATAAAATGTTAGGTAGGTACTTAATATTTTACTAAGAAACCCAAAAAAACTGGCACTATGTGTTACTGAATTAAAATATTTAACCAATTATATAGAAAGTCTGTCTGCCTAGAAAGTAAAACTAATATCTAGAAAACATATTTAGTAAACACGTCTCAGTTTACGTCAACTTTGGTCAAAACTATTTGATTTAAAGCCACGCTTTATTTACATTAAAAAATTAAGAAGGAAATTGTTGAAACGATTTAACTCTTTTCAATCTTTTCTTTTACGATTCTGTCATTATAGCAAACAAACTAGGCTGTATCCCGTACAATGATAGGCACTAGGCAGACAATAAAGCTGTTTATAAAGTCCTTCGTATGAAGTTAGATCAAACTCGACTTTGCAGGAGACTGTGTCACAAAACCGCTTGTTCGTGCGCTCTGTAGAGATTTCTGTGACAAAGCTCGGTCTTTAACGTAGGTACCTAATATAGCCATGCTTATTTCTGCCGCCTGGTACGAATAGCATCTCTTTTCGCATTCTCAGGTATGCAGATTTTCTCACGATGTTTTTCCTTCACCGTTTGAGACACGTGATATTTATTTCATAAAATGCACAGCTGAAAAGTTCGAGGTGTATTCGAACCCACACCCTCCGGAATCGGAGGCACGGCTCTTGTATGGCCTTACTCGCTAATTTGATTTGATTCAATAAAATTGGTAAAAAATCGGTCCAACAAACGTACAAATAATCAAATCTTTCCTCTAAATATTAATTTACATTGTAAGGCTAACCACCTAAACATCAGATAAACATCGAGCTGTACTTTACTCATAATCTTTACGAGTAAAAGCACTTAGAAATGTTACCCTATTTGATCATAATTTATTAAATACTGTTGAAAACAATAGCGAATCTGTGGAGATTAACTGAAATCTATTATTTTTTTAGAATTTATCATATATAAAGATACTTGAAATGTTACATCACACTAATATTATAAAGCCGAAAGTTTGTGTGTATGTTTGTTCCTCCTTTACGCTGCGGCTACTGCAGCGAGTTGGCTGAAATTAGAAATGGGAATACATTTCACTCTGGATTAACACATACGCTACTTTCATCCCGGAAAAATCCATGGTTCCCGTGTGATTTTTGAAAAACTGAATTCAACGGGGACGAAGTCGCAGGCGTCCGCTAGTAGCTTGCATCTTCATAAAGGATTATTAGAATCCCAGGTTAATACAAATTCTAATATAATATGTTTAAAAACTTACAACATATAAAATTATCATATAAAAAGCTCTCGTATTGTTATTCATATTTTTATATTTCTATGACACATAAAAACCACAATAAATATGTCACTATAAATTATATTTTTTATTAAGTTGTATATTATCTACGTCATATAACTTTATTGGATGTTAATTAACTTCAGATTAAAAAGGTAGATACACGATTCACCTATATCCCCATCCTTGAGCTCATTGTTACTAACGCGAGCAATCAACTAAAACTAGCAAGTTGCATAAACACAATAGAATGGTCTGTGAAAAGAAAGAAAGAAAGAAAGAAAATATATTTATTACTACATTATGCCACACACCACAATTATTTAAGAATAATACCCTGCGATGTGTGGCATAACCTAGAAAAAGGTCCTAGCTCAGCATATTGCTGTATGCTCCCCATAAACAAAGAACATACAGCGCTGATTTTCAGCTAGGACCCAGTTCTAAGTGCCACCATGAAAACAGGCAACATAAACCTATATTTAAAGCAAAACCAAATTAAAACTTATAACTAGTTTAAAACATATAAAAAAGAACAAAAAGAAAAATTATATAACATTAAAGTACCTACAGTATTAAAACCAACAATCAAATTTATTCCCAAGTTTAATAACTATACTATTATTATTATATTTACTTACTATAACTACATAATAAATAAAAAAAGAAAAAGAATATTTATATAAAAATGTAATATGAATGAATAATTACTAAATTTGTACATTATTAAATATAATATTGATTACACATATAAGTTACACATAGTATAATATATAAATATTTGCTATAAGAAAGAAAACTCCGCCACATGATGCTGGAATTCCATCTGTTTGTGTTGGTCTGACCTTCCTCTAGTCGTAAAAGATGGCATCCTACAAGTACTACGGCTTTGGGAGTTAGCAGATTTCAAACGCCCAGACATTCCAAAGTCCAAGTACAAAGCGTATTCTTTATATTTATCCTTAGCTTATGATGAAATGATGTCCCCAGTCGCTAGACATTTAGTTTTGTGACCTTTGATAAAACATTATTCTAGATACAAAATTTAAGGGTCTCTAAGGTTTCTCAGGCATGCCTTGGACCTGCGTTGAAACAGCGTGGTGGGTTTAAGCTCCATATCCGCTCTCCTGTACGGTGAAGCCTGGCTGTGTAGTAGGCCTTTAAAGAAAGCTGGTATTTAGGAAGTGTCTGGCGACTAGAGAAATAATGTTTGACGATATCCTGTAAAAAAAATCAAGAAATATTTACGTATAGTTATTACATAGGACTATTGAAGCTCTGGACATTTGAATACTGCTATTTTCCAAAGCCTCTATAGTCCAAACTCTATATATACTCTATCTTCCGTACTTAATAGTAGGACTATTTTTTTTTATTCTTTACAAGTAAACCCTTGACTACAATCTCACCTGATGGTAAGTAATGATGCAGTCTAAGATAGAAGTGGGCTAACTTGTTAGGAGGAGGATGAAATCCACAGTCCGTTCGCTTTCTACACGATATCGTACCGGAACGCTAAATCGCTTGGCGGTACGTCTTTGTCAGTAGGGTGGTAACTAGCCACGGCCGAAGCCTCCCACCAGCCAGACCTGGACCAATTAACAAAACCTCAATCGGCCCAGCCGGGGGATCGAACCCAGGATCTCCGTCTTGTAAATCCACCTCCTTCTCATTTTCCATCTCATTTTATAAAATGACGAAGATCTGGCATTCATACCCTCAGTCCATAATAAAGTTTTCACACAGATATCGCAACTAACAAAATATATGATTCCATTGGTACGACAATCAAAACGAATGGCACCAACAAAACAAAACCTACATCAGCCATTACGTTAATAGTAATCCGGTTGTTAAGATCATTACGCGCAGTCGTAACCATAAATACGGGCAAAGAATCTGTATTGATGCTCCTAATGCCGTTACACAATCATATTCGGCTGCGGCTGGTGTCTTGGGGTACTTCGATCTGTACAAACATAAATAACACCAATGCAATAAATATTCTTATATTCAGTTGTATAACAGCACTATTTCGTAGTGTACCCTCGCTAGCTATGCCAAATAAAGCCTTGTCTTAATTTGACACAGGTAACGCATTTAACGGATATATACGTCTATATAGTCCTAATGGCTTAGGCCCAAAGTTTGCCAAAAGTATTAAGCATTGATACTACTGATTCTTATCCAAGTAAGCTTTGACGAAAAATGCCTTATCTTATACTCGTAGTATTTTAAGATAAGAAAAATCACTTGGATTACTTCTTCGAAGTAGACTTGTATAACATGTGCTTTCAAAAGTCTGTCTGTTTTAGTGACTCTACCTGAGAATATAAAAACAACAAATAAGTGAAAAATAAGTGAAAAGTCTTGTAGAAAAAAAAACATAACTTACAAAGTTAGTATTAGGATATCGGTTAAGTATTAGGATATGTTAAACTTCAAGCAGCTACGGTTTACGTACTTAGCTCCAATTACTTTAACATTATAAATTTATCAGTTATACTACTTTGTCTCTAATAATAAGCTTTCTTCGTTAATTAAGATTAGCATTTGTTAATCACTTTCAGTGTCTACGAGTATGTTTGTAAAAGTGTTTCTTGAACTGTCTATTACAAAAGAAAGTCGGTTTTGTTTTTCGATAACTTATGTTCTGCCTGTGTAAATTAGATTATTCAATTACTTTTACTACCGGGATCGCTTATTTGGAGATATCAGTCAATTTTCGGATGTGAAAGTATGTAACAAGTGCGCGCGGTTGCGACAATTGACGTTGATCGAAACAAACACGCACCAGACCACATCATGTTGTATTAAAATCAAAGGCCGCGTGTGTAATCAGTGGGCAGCGTTGCAAATCATTAGTTTATAACATAGGTACGAGTAGGTACTGTAGGTACCGGAACAGGTTCGTTTAAGCAACAGGCTTGGTGACATTCTCCAGGGCTACTTATAATCTAACGCCACAGACGAGGAAAAAGATCGACGGAATGTGTACGGACTGCTGCTATCGTGTCAGTGAAGCCGGCTTCAATACTTGGAAATCATGTATCAAATTTATTAGAGCAAGTGTTAGCTTTAATTTAAAAGTAATGAAAATTCAGTTTTTACAGTTTTATGTTAATAAAGGTAGCTAAAAGATATACCAGAACACCGAACAATAAGTTTACGTATGATGTTATGTAAAACAGACAGACAAGACAAGAGAGCAAGTAGGTACAATAACGATAATAAATGAATTACTCAAGATACTTTACAAACCAATTGGTTTGTAAAGTATCTTGAGTAATTCAAATATTATCACATTAGTCTAGTTTTCACCAACCGCCCAAATTTTTGAATTCTAATGCTCCGTCTAAGTTTTCATTTGGTCCGGGCGCGATACAAACTAGTCATTTATCTACATCTCGTCACATTGAGAGGCTGCTATCTGAAAGTTGATTAGCGGTTATCGTCGCATGCAGTACAGAGACGCGATAAGGGAAAAATGTAGTTTAATATCATGCAACGTTCTAATAGGTAATTGCTCAAAGTTTTATCTGCCTTACATACTTTGATAGAGGAAATCATTAATGAAATTTTCATTTGGTAAATATGTTTTAAATCCAGCGCTGGCTTTAATTAGATCTAGTCGTAGGTAAAATGTATGTTGCTGTACCCCTTCACAGTGTTCTAGTTGAATCAAGACTAGGAGCAGTAAGGTGCGATACAAAATAAAAAGAAAATTTTATTGACATTTTAAAATTAACATAAGTTTTTTAAGTTAAATCGATTTTTAGGTTAAAAAATAATGCAACGTCACACTGACGGCCTCTGGGCCATTGTGGTTAGAGAACTGAATAAATGTGCTTCCAAAGTCTAGAACACAAAATCGTAATAAAAGTTTAAAAGAAATGCGAATGTAAGTCTCTGGAAACAGTACAATGATCTATAATGGCATTAATAACATTTTTGAATTTAATTTTGATTTTATTTCGGAGTAAAAACTAAATAATATACATGGGTAAAAATAATTATAAAATAAGTAAGTATTTCTAGTTAATTTATATTTTTTGAAAATTTGCATGCTGGGTCAGGCGTTTTAGTTGTAAATGGTGTAATTATTTATAAGAAGCAATAGACAGTTTACTTGCGGTACGGTACTTGTTGTACTTAAAGACGTCAAATTTAAATTATTTATACTTGTAACACATAAGACCTTATCCCGGTCAACCCAGATAAATAATAACAGGCAACACCTAAGTGTTGCAACACTTAGGTGTTGCCTGTTATTTTTTTTATTATAAGCTGATTATTATCACCTTGCCTTTTTTTAAAAGCCTGCAACAATGGCTTAAGCGTCTCTCATAAAAAAGAGAGAAATTTGAAACTTATACCCTCCACGTTGCACCATCTACTCGCGTTAGAGCGTTTTATCAGGTTAGAAGCTGACCTTGACTACTGAGATAGCTATTATGGTGATTTCATAAAACAACTTGGCCTTAGAGCTGGTCACTGGTCAGCAAGCAAGGCTGCAGCTGCAGGCTGAGTCTCGTCAGTAATTACGCAGATAATTAAATTATTTCGACCCACATCGTTCGAATTGCCGCGCCGCAAGCGATTTTGGTTGTGGTCACAGAGAAAATGAATACAAAACAGATGGTGCAGTATTTGTTTATTCACATACTGTTTATTTATAAAATAATTTAGATCCATTATAAAAAAAAACCTTGTGTAGTAAGTATTATAACTAAAGCAGTACAATAAATTATAATAATTTGAATACAATATAATCAGAAGGTTAAAGGGCATCAAATTAAACCGGAAAACGCACAGGGCACATACACATAATTCAAAGAGCTGATGGATGTCGAGACCCATCCATGGTGTTTGGAAACCATACAAGAGACGTATGTAAAGTGGCACATCAAATAAAAGAATGTTATAGAATAAAAGGGTGTGTACATTACAGAACTGTCAGTAATGTTTCTTGTAATGAAAATCGGCCAAATTGTTAAAAAGTTATGGAAGTTTAAAGATACTACTTTCAACTTCCATAACTTTTTACTTTTTTAGAGACATTATTATAATAATTTGTCGTTAACGTCACGTTTTCAAAATGTTCTTGATTGTAAGACTATGTTTTTACATTTATTTGAATAGTAACATTTTTTTGAAGAAATTTCTCCTTGTGTGCTTGTTGGCACATCTACATAATTACTTGCTCTAGTGGTATCCCAATAACACAAACACATGTAGCGGAGAGTCTCGGGCATGTTTTTATTGCGCACGAGGTATTTTAACGGTTCGCCGCGAGACATCGGTTGCGCAACCTCTGCTGGGAGACACCAAACTTTTATGTCTTATTAACTTGATCATGATGCCTAATGCTGACTTTAATGAGATTCAATTATATCAATGACTTGAGACAACTGTTTGCGATACCAAAGGTGCACTTTCCATTTTCTCACTATCATAGTGATGGCACAGTTACACGACCACACACAGCTTTAACCTATTTAGCCCTACTGTTATAGGATTCCATAAAATAACACGGGGTTATACCAACATCAATGTAGCGATTTTTCATCTAGAAGCTGTTACTGAGAATTTACTTGCCTTAAAAGTTACCGAATATAAGCACAATACTAGCGGTCACGAAATCATTCATTATCATTATGGCTCACTGTAGGTCTCCTTTTACCAATAGGAGGCGGTGTTTTGGTTTTGGTGCAGAGCACCACGCTATTTCCAATGCAGTTGGCGTTGATAATGTTGACAACGACGATATTCGTGACAACGCTCGGGACCGAACCAAATACTTAACGTGATCTGATGTAATACCGACTTACTCTGTATTGCATATAGTAAGAGAATTACAGCGAGAGAGTAAATCCGAATACTTCATAAGTTTAACCAAGACTCAAATCAAAACTTCATGATCCATAAGTATCACTGAATCAACGATCCAGCGAACCGATTACACACAGCCCACATTTTAAATATCTGTGGGAATCCGACGAAATAGTGCGCAGTATCGGACGCGACAATAAAAGTCGTCGTAAATACGACGAGGCGTTATGCGCGGCCGCGCTCCGTCAGAAATCACTATTTAGGTTATCGGGAGGCACAGTGCGATACATTCGGATTTTTTCCACTGCATCAATGTATTGGCGCTATAAAAAGAGGCTTGAGTCAGGGTTGTCATCGCTTACAAAAACTACTGGCTCATTTAAAGATTCGTAGCAAAAATTTGTTCATTTTCACGTTGTAAAATAAAAATCTTTTGATCAATTTGTTAATTTATTTTTGTCGTCAGAATGATTAATATTTTATTTGTGGATGAAATGTTGTAAATTGTTTAATAAAAACAAGAAAGAAAAACGGTAAAAAAGACTATTTTAATTAACCGTTTAGGCCGAACAATTAGATGATTGTATTTGTCATGCAAATGATCTATAGAACATGCAGATGATCTACATTGTGTTAAGTGAAACATTACCTCGCAAAGTTCAGACGCAAAAACTTGGGCCTGGGCCCATCAGCTTAAGCATAGAAATATAAATAATATTATAATATACTTACTACTATTAATTATACAATAACTAATAAAACAGTCAACAAAAACGCCCTCAATTTAAAATACGTGGAAATGGAAAAAATAAACAATTTATTAACAATAGTTCAATAAGAACCTTTCTTAATTTTTTTTTGCCGTCGATACAATTTACCATTTCATCCAAACTGGAAGGTCTTGTTGATAACCCTGCAATCTCGATATCGTAAGAGGTATCATAAAAATAGATATACAGCAATCATCGCAGGTCCCTAATACCGTAATATTACTGTCAACTCACTGACAATAGAAATAAGCGTCATATTTGTTTGATTTGTTTGAAATAGTGTCGCGAAATGTACAGTGGGTAAACTACGATTCGCATCAATAATTCAAGTTTACTTATCGAGGATGGCTGATATTTTCCTGTCTATACAATTTTGTTAAAGATTTTTAGGATATATTTTAGGATGTGAATAAAATAAATATGCTTTATAGGTCGTTAATGTGTGGAATAAAATATTTTCAATTTCAACTTAGTATTCTAATTTCGGGTTTATCTGGTTTCTGAAAAAAATTCAAAGTGTAAGTTAATGATTTATTATGTTTTTTTTTATATTATGCGCATAACTAACGTAAATGTGACTATCTATTTGTTACATAGCTTAATAATCTCTATCATAACTTGTATATTTATTAACTGTTGTTAATTAAGTAGTCATTTGTAATGGAAGGAAACTTCCGTAAACATACAGCTTTATGTGACTTGATAATAAGGCGTGATAAGTATTAATTTTACTTATTCAATTGATTTTTGTGACGTAGAGACAGGAACAAGTATGATTATTGTTGATTACAGTAGCGAATTTGACAATTTGAACTAATATTTTTACACACTTAAAGTAAGACGAGTATGTGCGATTTGTATATATTTACATTTTGTTAAGGATGTCTCTAATGGGAAGAATAACGAAGACAACGTTTGTTTAATTCCTGTAGGTAAGAAATCACACGATAAGAAAACTGTTACATAATATACACTTTGTATTTTTAAAGACACAATATAAATTGTAGGGAATCCGTAGATTGTCGAAACTCCAGTACTTGTTATACTTGAATTTATTTTCTTGCCATAAAGTGACGTGAAATTATTTGGGGGACACGGCCGGATCCGAAAGCGGTCGGCTGTCAAAAAAATAACGTTTCACATTTAAAAAGAATTATAGGAATGAGGATCGTACGTGCCTCGGAGGGGACCAAATGACGAGCTTTTTGTTTACGCGCTACACCGGCGCCATCGCCGCGCGCTAGGGATGGGACGCTGCTCGGTCTAATACTGGACCTCACAGTTCGATTTAAGTCTGGACTACAAAATAAATAGATTCGTTCATCCAGTGGTCCAGTGGTTAGCCAACGTGGCTTTGGATCATGAGGTCCTGGGTTCGAATCCTGGGTTTTATTTTAAGTTATTTATGTAAAGTTCGCTAACAATACACGCCAACAAACATCATAATAAAAAAATAGAATATATCACACAAAAAATCCGATATCTATATAAACAATAGGCGCACGTAACAATTATATATAATTATATGTCAAATTTATTTAAAATTTTATATGTTAAAGGATGGAAAGTAAAAGTTAAAAGTCTTGGTACTGTGCTTTTGTATCTTCTAAAATATTTCCATTAAAACATCACAGCCCCGAAGTTAGGAAGTTGGTGGTGTTAATCTAAATTAATCTAGGAAAACACTACGCATATCTGTTTTAATTATGAGAGTAATAATTATAAAACTATGTAATCATAACAATGATTACTTAAGTAAATTCAAAGTCAATATGTTCTGGAATATGTACATATCTTTAGTTTAATAGCAACATGAAGCCTATAGGTGCCTAAAAAATAATTAAGAAATCTTGTCTTGATTTGATTTGTGAGTCGAATGTGGGGAGTCGGCACATCTCTACGCGATGCACCAGTTTTTGTCGCGAACCTGATTAGTAAAATCAATATCATTTTATATCTTCCGGTTCAATTTAATTATAAAAATTTACGAATTACATTGAATTCAGCGCAACCTATATAAATTTCATGCTTTCCTGGTTTTTAAAATGTTGAAAATCATTATCATTCAAAAACAGCTTATAAAATCTTTATACCAACAGGCACATAACTTGAGTAATGTCTTTCCGGCGTCCGTGTTTCCTGTCACGTATGATTTGAGTACGCGTTCCAGGAAAGTACTACTACCATGTATAATTCTATCACCAATCACCAATGCTGTGTTCAGGTCTGAAGGGAACGGTTGCCGGTGTAAATATATCAGGCTTATACCTATGCCTCAGGTCAGTAAAGGGGCAGCATTTTGGAAGACGTGCGCGTTGCATGCCGCACTATATTTATAGATGATGGTTCTCCACTTAAGATCATTTGGGTCATCGGCTTGGTCCGTCAATCATGGATATAAGAAAGGCTTACCTAGGCAAACATACCCTTAACCGACAAGCATATTAATTAAGGGCAAGGCTAAAATTAAAAATACATAGTGTCAAAAAAGTTAAATATAATGTTAAAATAAGATTTTAACATTATATTTAACTTTTTTTTTGTTTAATTTCAACAGACTTTTCTCTTCAAGTTAGCCGTATAAAGTAAGCGGGCGTACTATAGCCAAAAATATATTTAGTAAAAAATAACAATATAGTCGGCTGGGTGTCAGTCCGTGCGTAAAGCACCCCCTCCCCCCTCTCGTAGCGTACGTGCGTGACAATCACGCTGTAGAGTCGCGGATGAGAAATTGAATCGCGACTACTGAGCTAGGGGTAGTTGTGCATGGATTCGTACTTCAGAATAAAAACAAAAATGCAATTTAAATTTTACTATTTTGTTGTTGTACCTACTCCTATTATTAAATAATATTCAGAGTTTATACTCACCACACTGCTCGAATATAAATCATTAGCTGTCAGGCAATATTTGTCTCGGTAACGATGATTATCAAAAATATGTCAACGATTTTCGTAATGATCGGGGAAACGGTAAACCGAGATTTTTGTGGCTACGAGTTGTTCTTGACAATTCTTAAACGTAAAGAAATGAGGTTGGAAGTTAGCAATTGGACCTACTAATTATTAGGTAAAAAAAATATATTATAAAATACAATAGCATTTTTAAGCCCCGGTTTCAAAGCCGGAAGGTTTTCGGTCTTCGTCCGCAAGTAATATTATCGAAGCTAATATTCTTCTTATAGAAACTCGTTTCGATACGAATATGTTCCAAAAGAGCCGTTTTCCATTTTGAAATATGTACCCCCAGGTACGAACCCCACTAGCCTAAGTGCTCATGACTAGACTTCCTTATGACTGTGTATGTTTGAAGGTCATCTCAGTGTTTACGGCCAATTTATTTTACGACTCCATTTACATACAGACACTGTCGACTCGGCTTGTGTCACATCATTTAGCCGATACGATAACCTATCGACTATACCTATTAGTTACCACGTTGGTCTAGCAAACAACTTGTACAGATGCGAGTTTTGAAGGCCAGGGTTTATATATAAATAAACACACAGAATGTTTTTCAACATCACCCTTTCTCTTCAAACAACAGTTCAATTGGAAATCGAACTGTAGACCGCTCGGATATAAGTGGAATATTACCTGTCATTAAAAAGTACGGAATCCTTAGCTAAAGTTTATACGTTCTGAAAATAATTTATTGTCTCTTGCTATAATTATAATCGACAAGATAATGAATTTATTACACGAGGAAACAAACCGGTATCCGCGACTTAACGCTATAATATAACATTGTTGATCACGTCGGATGTGTTGGAGTGATCTAGCGCTAGCTGCCCACGTGTTGGATACTCGTATAGCTGACGCTTATGAAGGTTTAGCTTTAAAGCGAGATATATTCATATCGAAAACTTTTGCATAGACATGGTACAGATTTTTGCGAGAAAAGTTAGTGTCTGTATGCCTAGCATCCGACCAACGACATGTCATCTCTTGATGAGAAAGAGACAAAATGTCAACCAATGGCGGCAGTAGTCACACCATCTCTTGCGTCTTAAGGCAACGAAAGAGCGCGTTATGAAGCTTAGACCCACCACGCTGCTCCAGTGCGGTTTGAGGGTGATAATGTTAAATTCTTTAATGACCACTATTTTAAAGATCGGGACCGATATAGACCGTGCTTCCGAGTCATGGGGGTGTAACACCACCAACTTCCCTATTTATAATTATTAATTTTTTTATTTAATTCTTTACAAGTTAGCCCTGGACTATAATCTCACTTGATGGTAAGTGATGATGCAAGATGAAGTTGTAAAGTAAGCCTAATTGAAATAAATGAATTATGAATCATTTTGAATTTTGATGGAAACTAATCCTAACAAATTAGCTAGTTTCTCTAGGAAGAGAAAATCCACACCGGTTTCAGTTTCTACGCAATACCGGAACACTAAATCGCTTGGCGGCACGTCAGTGCCGGTAGGGTGGTAACTAGCCACGGCGGAAGCCTCCCACCAGCCAGATCTGGACTAATAAAGAAAACCTCAATTGGCAAAGCCCAGGGATCGACCCGTCTTGTAAATCCACCGCGCATACCACTGCGCCACGGAGGCCGTCCCACTCCGGGTTGAGAATTTTTACTGAAAAATTTTTAGAAGTAACAAAAGCTCAATAGGTACGTACTTTACCACCTGACGCAGGCAAGAAAACCAACGAGGCAGTTTGCTATTGTGTAATGAGCTGCTGAGGCTTCTTTGATGACTGTAGAATGACGCTGAGCTATCCGGGTCGGGTGCGTCGCCACAGCTAATCTCCGCTCACCAGCGCGTCCCGGGAGACATCGATTGACCTCCCGGCTCCTGCGGGACGCGCGTAATTTCTCCGAGCGGGACGTGCGCCGAATGCGTAACTGCACGCGATAGCTCACGCCATTACGCTGCGATACCAGACCTGGCGCCCGAGTCATGAGCGGTCGCGGCGTTCTTGCCCTTGGATTTGACTATTTGTACCTAATTCGCTATGCAAAGTAGCGTGTTGACACATATGGTAGTACTTTGTCGGATGGTTATACCCAGTGGAAAAACATTTTCCACTTATCATCCATCAACCATCAGGAGAGCCCTCAGGTGAATTCTCACAGACAACTATTGCATACATCAATCAACAAACTGATGATTAGACTATGAGAGTTAGGAGTCATTACTCTGACAGTGATTATAAAATATGACTATTACTAGACAAACCACTGTTTCAGAAGTAAAATAACTTATTTTCATATGATGATGTTTCTCGCGGCGCCTCAGACTCATTCTATATCGAAGCGTAAAATCTTTATGAGCTTTCTGGTAAAATATATTAATTTCGATCAGTTCGCTTTAGACTTGGCCAGCACGAGGAAAACATTACTTGGATCGATGTCAAATCGAAGCAGCCAATCAGACGGTCCTTACCTCTACCGAAAACTGCTTACTGTTGCTGCTGGTATAGTTATAGCATGGCATAGCTTTATTTTCATATTACCGCATTTCTGTGGGTAACTACTAATATAACTGTAAACTAAAGAATTATATTAAAAGTTACACAAATACACGAAAATGCAATTAAAATAGTTTACGTAAATACTTAATAAAAGGTATTTTAATAGCGACTCGGTGGCTGAGCTGTATTTATTGACAGAAGCGTAACCTACGCTTTTAGAACAAGAAATCAAATATTTGTTAACATTTAGCCGGATCCATATGCTCGCCGACAAATCTGTCGTGAAACAAAATTCCACATTTTATCAGCACCATGCTTTACTGAGACAATATCATATCACTGATACACAGTATAACTGTTAAATAACTGATAACCCATATTTAAGTCATCTAAATAAGTAACTATGTACACATCTACGACACAAAAGCCACGATAAAAGCGCTTGGAGGCCATTGGATCAGCTTCCACCTTCACACAGGAAATAAAACTATAAGAAATTGTAATTGTTATCAATTGTAAATTATAATACTGTATGACTTTTTTAAAATAGCAACTGTTGAGTTTCTTGCCGGTATCTTCTCAGCAGAACCTGCCTTCCGAACCGGTGGTAGAATCTTTACAAATAGTCAACTGACGTGTCAAAAGTGCTTGTAAACTGAGCCTACTTGAAATAAATGATTTTTGATTTGATTTGATTTGATTTGACAATTGCGTATATCTAGCTTTGTAATTAGAAGATTCTCAAGTTGCAATTTAGGTATTTCTAACAGCTTAATAAGCTTAAGGCTTAAGCTTGTGGCCAATTTACAACAACTTGTCAGCAATTAATCAACAAAGTGACCAAAGTGCTGCTAAGTGATTCTCATACGACGCCGTGTACCAACCAAGACTAAGTGTTGAATGCATAATACTCCTTTCTGGAAAAAAAATCTACAAGACTAGGATTTAAATGAAATTACCTTAAACTAATGGCCTTTCAGTAATTGTTAAGTATGCATTTCGAGTTTATTCGCGTGGAAGTCGACTTGCGAGGCAGCTCGCTCGCTGTGGACCCGGCTACACAAAACTGTAATGGTTATAGAACAAGAAATCAAATCGTCGTTAGCCATTACCTAATGAGTGTTTTTATTGGCATTCCGAGGATGTGGTATCAATTTACAAACCGGTACGTAACGTACAAATAATTTGGGAATTGAGATAAAATAACTATTTTATATTTTACTGTGTTTTGACATTGATACCGTGGAAATTATTTACTAATTTTCAAGGCTACTTCGCCCGCGTGGAATTTTAACTTCAAAGAACTATTTAACATGAAAAAAAAAATCAGTAAAATGAGAAGTCAGTTTTTTACCACTGACATCCTATCTAACTGCTACGACTGTTAATATTGAGAACTTCTTGACGAAAGAAATAGCTAACATTACATGTCTCAGACCAGGGCGTACCTGGAACTTATGATCCGTATGCACACAGCAAGTCAATCCAACGAGGTAGCTAAAAGGGATATCTCATACTAAACACAAGCGATATCTCTAGGTAAGATAGTTGTGAACGCAAGGAAATGTTAGCGGCCTTGAGTACGCGCATCTACTGCGTAATAAGCCCTGCTCAGTGCTCACTCTAGTACTGGCTGTACTTAGGTATATGAAATGCCATTGCCGCGTAGGTAGGTACCGATTAACAACCTGTTATTATACCTAACTTGACTGTTTAATGATTTTACGCTAAAATGCAAGCCTTGAGAAAGCAGTAAACAAGACAGCCAGCAGACATTTTCTAAAAGAAAACATCTTATTTCACTTTGTTTGACGGCATCCGTGTCCCAGTGGTGTGCGCGGTGGATTTACTAGACGGAGGTCCTGAGTTCGATCCCCAGCTGTTCCGATTAAGGATTTCTTAATTGGTCCGGGTCTCGCTGGTGAAAGGCTTTGGCCGTGGCTAGTTACCACCCTACCGACAAAAACGTACCGCCAAGCGATTTAGCGTTCCGATACGATGTAGTATAGAAACCGAAAGGGGTGTGGATTTTCATCATCCTCCTACCAAGTTAGCCCGCTTCTATCTTAGCATCATCACTTACCAGCAGGTAAGATTGTAATCAAGGGCTAACTTGTAAAGGATAAAAAAGAGATGTTTTTTGTCAGGTAAAAAAAAGGCTTAAGCTCAAGAATAAATAAAAAACAAAAAAGTTTTCTCCTATTTTCTATTTTTTTGCTTTGCAACTAAGCGGAAATCCTGTGGTAGGAGTGGGCGAGACATTAGTCCAACCCAGGCGGAGATCAAACTATTCACTTCTTGGATTCGAGTCGAGCTACAGAGCGAAACGGGGCTAAAGAAAAGGTTTAACATGACGTATTAGTGAAACTTCCTAGATAGCAAAACTTATATTACTCAGTCAAATAGAACGCGCTACATTTCTACCCCACGAAAGTAAAGCAAACAGTCATGGCTTTATTAGCTGCATTTTATTTAAAGAATAATATTTTTTTCATAAAACAATTATTTATAATGCATTTAAGCGTCGGTGAATACGGCGTGTAATGTTTACGGACTTATTTTGAATACATTTTCATACATTACACATAGACTAAAAGAAAATTATATTTAGTTAAAAATATTTTTTTTGTATCGTTAAGTTTAATTAGATATACATTTTGATTTGTATAGAATTCAAAAATTACATTATTTTTGTATTCGTCGAGAGTTTACATTTAACTATGTGATTTTAAGTTACGATACAGTCTAAGTTGATTTTACTTTAACAAAGAAGAAGAAAAGTATCTACATCGTACCAAAACCATATATTGTTTGGACGCTATCAGTAATTTTTGCCGATGGTTTATAGCTACAGCCGAAGACTACCACTGGATAAATATAATATCCAATTAAAATTATTTACATGTAAACATTTTATTACTAACGGAACGAAACGTTATTAACTTTATGTAATTTGTTATGTTGTAAAATACGACTAAACGCAGTCGCTCCCTCTATACCGATTGAGATTTCATTAGTCTGTGAATCACATTAATTCGGAAGCAAGTATTCGAATTGACTTCACAGTTTAATTGTTATTTGTTTGTTTTATCATAATAAAATAGTGATTATTTTTACATATTACTCACTAAACATAAGAGAGTGTGTTTTATATTAATATGTTATGTTTAAAATTTATCTGCTCATGCAATAAACGAAATGAATATTTACTTATTTGGATGAAGCGGGTGTGATTTGTTAAATGAACATGGAAACATATCAAAATTTTTATCTGAGCTTGTTAGTTGTAACCCCAATACTTTCGTTTTATAAAATGGCCAAATAAAGATAATCAAACTGATGCAACATAATATCATTAGAAAATAAAATCAGAGAAAGTACGTTCGAATACCTCATAATTATGTTAAGAAGTAAGAAATAAATATATTATATCAAATTCATAAAAACCGTTTTTTTCTGCCGTTACTTTCTAGTAACATTTTAAATTGGTTTTCGTCGATTAATAATATTTTAGAAATAAATGATAAATGATTTGTGAAACTGCAATTAATACATTTTTTATAATTTAGTATAAATTTATAATATGTTTTCAATAAATACGTATTATCCTCGGATAACTGCTAATTTAAATAAATAAACGATTTATTATTTTATCTAAACTATAAAGTAATCGTTTATTTATAAAAGAATATCATAAAATATTATACAGATGATGTTGTGTTATCTCAAATATCGTTAATTGCAAAAATATTGTAATGAATACAGATAAAAATACACTTTTGTAATTTAAATAAAATTGAGGACGAATTTTTTTTTAAAGAAAGAGATCAACAATTATGATCTTAAAATTTGTTTTAAAGTGTTGTTAGGAGTGGAATACCGAAGCGATGGATACATCTCCTTTACTAAATATGTATTGGATATTGAGTTATCTTCTCGGCAAGCTCTCCAACATCCGTTTCATTGCTTTCTATATGATACGTACGATTGTAGTTCAGCGCAAGTGTATAAAATATATAAAATTGTTTAATTTTGCTATAGTATGCGCGTTATCATCTGAGTCGTCCGGTCATAAAAGTCAAAAAAGATAGGAATGTGCAGCGCGCCTACCTGCGCACCCTAATTATCGATAAACGGCTACCTGCGTACGTGCTAATGATGAGTCAATAATGATTTGGACGATTCTGATTGGTCGGTTTCTAATGTAATTGCATTGCGTATTTTTTTTGCTATAAATGTGTTTACTGCAATTAAATAAATACATTCATGTGTTACTCGTTGCGCACTATGGATACTTTATTTTCTAACGTTGATCTGAAGAAATTACATGGCGATATTAGCCCTCAAGCTCGAACACTGATTCACAACGTATTCCTGTTTCTCAATGAATTGAAAAGTGATCCGAATAAAGTGGCTTCTCTAAATTTCAACAAACCACGTGAAATGGCCGCATTTGTTTGTGGTGTGAGCAGAGCGACAGTGGACCGAATCAAGACGGAAGTATCACAATCAGGCAGTACCTGTATACCAAGAACAAATTTACAAGACGAAGATTCTGATGATGAAGACTCAGATGAAGATTAATTTTATTTAGTTAATAATTATATAATATGAAATATGTATTATATTAAATCAAATATTGTTAATTTTTTTAATTTTGTGAACAAGATACGATAATAAACTTTACTTATCGATAATATGTCTTTCATTGTTACACCCTTCACTAGACGGCTCCATAAGACCCATAAGTGCAAGCGAGATAGATATAGAGAAATGATTTATGGCCCTAAGACTCAGTTGTTAACGATAGTAGTATAATAGACGGCTATATAATTTTTGACGGCCTCCGTGGCGCAGTGGTATGCGCGGTGGATTTACAAAACGGAGGTCCTGGGTTCGATCCCCGGCTGGGCAGATTGAGATTTTCTTAATTTGTCCAGGTCTGGCTGGTGGGAGGCTTCGGCCGTGGCTAGTTACCACCCTACCGGCAAAGACGTACCGCCAAGCGATTTAGCGTTCCGGTTCGATGCCGTGTAGAAACCGAAGGGGTGTGGATTTTCATCCTCCTCCTAACAAGTTAGCCCGCTTCCATCTTAGACTGCATCATCACTTACCATCAGGTGAGATTGTAGTCAAGGGCTAACTTGTAAATAATAAAAAAAAAAAAAAAGAATAAAATAGAATAATTTTGGATATAGATTGAGGTGTGTCCAAATGTAATTTTTAATCTTTCTTATTTATTTAACTTTTTCTCTTCGCAATAGAACATTGAAAGTTAAAGTTCATTAAGGCTCAGGCTTAGTTTACAAGCACTTTCGAATAGTCAAGTAATGATATTATTAGATAATGGTGATAATAATTGGTCGAAAACTTAAAAATAAAGTTACGGGGGTTCCATATGCGCCTTGGTCTGAGAAGAGCCCACAGTAAAGCCAGCCAGGGTTTCCATTTTACAAATTTATCTAGGTAGAACTAAGTACACAATCGTATAATGCAATTCAATACCACGCTAAATAATCCTTAAAACAATAAGATTTTCAAACTAAAATCATTTCAAAATATATACATCAGTACAGTGATATGTATGGGGCTTATTGATTATATTTTTTACAGCAACGATTCAGCTATCGAAAAGTCAAGTTCCACCAGCGATGACACAAGCCAGCTAGCGCGTCAGATCACGACTCAGCCATAACCGATTAGTAAAAATGACACAAAAAGCACACGAATTCACACGCGTCGTGACACGCGGAAGAGATCGGCGGCAGATACGGCGGCTGGTCACGCGCCGCCACTGCCCAACTATGACTGCATACACGGGTACATAGGTGTTGATGTTCAAACTCCTTGCTCCAGTGTTTAGCATATGTGGCTTCGGAACATGAGGTATTAGAATCGAGTCCTGGACATTTATTACTTTCAAAAAAATTTCGGAATTGGGAAGTTGGTGGTGTTATTGTCTTCGGATAACATGTAAAGGCGTCGATTATACACGTCTTACAGTGGTCGTCGCAAAGGCAAACTTTATTACCCTACCCACCTACAAAAAGGTTTGTCTAAACTCAAAATCATCATCATCATCAGCATATCAGTCGATGGACGTCCACTGCAGGACATAGGCCTTTTGTAGGGACTTCCAAACATCACGATACTGAGCCACCTGCATCAAGCGAATCCCTGTGACTCGCTTGATGTCGTCAGCCCACCTGGGGGGGGGTCGAGCACTTTGGGACCCCTAACTCAAAATCGAATGAAATAATTTTTTGCTGATTAAAATACCAACCTATTGTTCTTAATAAATAAATGAAGTTGAGTTTGAACTTTAACATTGGAATTTGAAATTTTCTATTTAGTATCGTAGCATTTTTGACCTCTGAAAGGTTTATTTTTTCCGACCCAATAAAATAATACGATTTCATAGTCCTGCACGGTACGCGTGGACAGCCAAGCGCTAACCACATGGGGCCGCTTGATTTATTGACGTAAACACTGACTTGCTTGCTCAAAGCGTTCAACTTACTCTTTAACATTCAAAATAAATATTATATGATTAAACTTAATCAGTTACTAACCTTTGGGATTGATAGTAATAAAGACAAAATATCCTCAAGATGCGATGAAGAAGAAATGGAACAAGTTGAGTATGCTTTGTAATTCTGCATGGCCTTTGTAGTGCTCGGCTCACTGGACATCAAGACATATTTCTCTTCGCTAGTGAAGACTGCCACTGAAGCCGGTAGAAAACATAGATCTATTCTAGATTGGGATTATACTAGGTCCACGATTTTCAGAAATGACGGAACAACTGCTCAGAGAGATCGTATAGTTGACGGTCTAGCATTCAAGTGTGCAAGTTTATTGACTTGTAGTACCTTATCTAGTTAACGGGTGATTCGTTTTAATAGTTGAGCTTTTTATTACATCTGTTATTATTATTAAGTATTTTTACATTTACGTCTCAGGTTGATAAAGTGTTCCTTGAATGATCTAGGAAGCGTTGCACTTTTATAAGCGTTATAAGCGATAGTTCATCACTTACCATCAGGCGGAATATCTACTCGGTCTGTCAATTCTACTAATATTATAAAGATTTATGAAAAACTAAATTTCACGCGGACAATGTCGCGGGCGTCCGCTAGTTACTGTAAAAAAAAAATTGATTGAAGATCTTTAAACCAAACGGTACACGGTAAATGGTCAAATAGCCTCTTCATTTTTTAAATAGGTCAAAAAAGCTCGAGGTCAACCAGCACCTGTCAATAATGGCAGCAGTATCCGAAGCATACATACATACATTAACGCCCGTCGGTCGCACAATTATATAAACGCCGTGTCTATTATGTTCCTCGTAAAAACGCCAAAATGTGCGTGCGTAAAATTAAATGGACCAATAATTTAAAAGTGTCTCCATTTTATTATCTGCCGTATCTGTTTTATTGCTGAATTATAATAAAAAGTGGAAATCTATGCGTGCTAAAGGTTAAACGGCGCAGTGTTCGAGAGAGGCAGCTACCTCAGACTGCGGTGGTAGAGGACGGTGATTTGTTGTATCGTCTTTGGCCCATTAGCTACGAAACGACATTTCAATTACAGTTTCCATCAGCTTAATATGTTTTTGTGCTTTTGAGCAAAATTTCTGGTTAAAAAGCTGATAATCTAAGGAAATATACATCCTATAGGTACGTGTTCCCAATATTCTATAGCACCTGTTTACTGTCTAACACTTTTCTCTTATCATAATCATCATCAGCCGATGGACGTCCACTGCAGGACATAGGCCTTTTGTAGGGACTTCCAAACATCACGATACTGAGCCATCTGCATCCAGCGAATCCCTGCGACTCGCTTGATGTCGTCAGTCCACCTGGTGGGGGCCAACACTGCGCTTACTAGTGCGGGGTCGCCATTCCAACACTTTTCTCTCTATAAACAATGTACTGTATATACTAAAGAGTACTGAAAGTTGGCTTTAATTAACGGACCAAGCAAATGGCACATCAGATGGTATGTGGAAAACCATAAACAGAGTAACACTGTAGGACGTGCAAAGAACACGCCCTACAAAGTGTTGAGCAGCGTCAATCAATCTGAGACATAGCTCTGCCTTATTTGCCTGAACATTTTATATAAAGAATAATTGCCATATTATATTTATATTTCAAATATGACTAATATTCCGATTCCCCTCCAATCATTCGGAAAATGACAATAGTCCAACGGGCGGGGATCGAACCCATAACTTTTCGGCTTGAGTCCCGAGTCCAGTCCCTTCACTAATGAGCTATTATTTTATCATTACACCGGCTCTTTACCTTGGAACAGTAATACTGCCTAGCTTGGACTAGCACTCACAAAAGCTCTACTACTAATACTCAAAGAGAATGAACATTCGATTTCTGTAACCTATATATTTTGATCGCACTCCTCAATAAGCACGCAGCCACAGACCGGAATACGGAAAGCATTGCCAGTGACCTCAGCGGGAGATTCTCAAAAAACGTAATGGCGCATAAATCACGGCGCTCGGCAATTAGCGACTGGCGCGATAATTGTTCGCGGCACGAACCGATCACTAAACTATCAAAATATCGCGTTCAACTCACCAGCTACTTTTTGTCTTAACACTTTTGGTTAAATAGTTTGTGTAAACAAGTCCTAAAATATACAAAAGTTGAGGGAATATACATAGCTTAGTATTAGCTACGACATAGAGTTTGCTACGAGGAATTTAATTTCTTGACAGAGTCCTAAGACTTTAGCAAACGCTTTTACGCCACAATTTACGAAATACAGTGTCTCTTTCATATGGAATATCACAAAATTTTAGAGTTTCCTTAAGCTGCCAAACTGATTGGCCGTTTTATTTTGTATACCTACTCTTACTCTTAAATTAATCTTAAAATACACTAAATTTCTTACTAAAACAATAAATACTATGTGAATCTATTTGTTGACACTTATCTCGATTGACAGCCATGAAAGGCTTCATATCATACGATATTATATCCCTCATGTGGTTGTGCCCTTAGTTTCTAAGGATGGACGCTTAATTTCAACACTTATCGATAGGTACTAGATGATTGCTCCAAGCGTCGGTCCAAATTGATATCCGGATGGAGGAATTATCTCAGGCGGAACCAAAGGTTAATTTCCAAACCGTGTCTTGAAGACATGCATTTAATCGTTGGTCTCATTTAATGGTACTGTATGTTTAATTTTTTTATATACGAGTACCTATAGATATTTCTTGCTCACTATAGTAAAGACTAAGAAATGTTTGCAATAAAGCTTTTAGGATTCCTCGCAAAAGGTGCTAATAAAAATTGAAACTCATAAGTTAAAACTTTTTAAAAAAGTTTTTTTTTTAATAATTATTGAAAAATAGAAGACAATGATTTAAACGGGCCCATCTGGGCAGATATTCACAATCAAACCCAGCCAGGTATTTTAATACCACCAAGCACCATCCTATAGTAGGTAGGTACTTTTTATAAGGTTAGCACAATATGGTCACGCAGTTGCAAATAAATTACCCTGATCTTTTTCTCATTTACACATTTACGAGGATACTATATTAGTGTTTTATTATAAAGAGGAAAAGTTTGTGGTGTTGTTGGGGACAATCTCTGGATCGACTGAATCGATTTTGAAAATTCTTTTACCACTAGAAAGCCACGTTATTTGCGAGTGTCATAGGTTACATTTTACCTCTGTATTTTACGGGAACGGGCACTACAGGTGAAACCGCGGGGCGTCCGCTAGTTTCTTATGAGATTGCATTTGACATGGAACTTTACCTTATTGATAGATACGCCGCCGGCGCATTTTATTTTTAGCATAGAGCCTTACACTTATATAAGCCTTACAGGTATAGTATACCTGAGCATGTCGATCGAAAGGAGAACCGGAAGGGAACCAGATCCTTGATGAGTATTAGAAACGAGGAAACAGAACTGTGCAAGTGTTGGTGAATGTCAATGAGCGATGCTAATTGATTCGCCGCCGTATTGTGAGGGATATAAACGTTGGGCCGACGCCGGCTCGAGTCGAAATAATTTATGTTTATATATGCAGAAATGTACAAAATGACCCGTTTACGACGCTCGTAACGTCGGTAGGTGTTAACAGAGAGTTAACGTCTCTAATTATATTGATTTATGCACCACATACTTAGATCTCTTCGCCCGATGCTGGTTTATTGCCGACCGCGGGGTTGCGGGGTGATGTTTGGAAAACTTTCGTGTTTTATTGTGGTCACTTTACGTGTGGTCTTTGTTTGTTACTTTTATGTGGACGATCGTTTCTTCGGACGTTTATATGGATTTAACGATCGGTGTCTTTTGATTCAAAAAATAAAAAATAAAAATTTGTTAACATCAAATTAACCCAAAAGATTTACAGAATTTATTGACAGAACAATGAGATGGCCTACGTATTTAATATAACAGAGTAGAAAGATATCTGACCTGTCTAGAATTTTACTGGCAGCCAGAACATGCCAGCATGTGGTGGCATTAGTAAATATAGCAGCAGTAAGAAGTCTGTACTTTTCCGTACTTTCTTCGTCATAAAAAACACTGCTACTTGTCATGGTTTAAATTAAGGATCAGGCACTGGCATGTACCTAAATATTCTGTAGATTGTAGATAGGTAGGTGTAGGTAGATGTAGATAGTAGATAACAGATTACCAAGTAAGTTTATTCTTCTCAAAATCTGCCTTTTAAATCAATACCTTTGCTACAAAAAACAAACGTGCTTATGCAACAATTTCACTTCTGAAAAAAAGCAAACTCTGCGTGTGTGAAGTCTGCCAATCCGCATTGGGCCAGCGTGGTGGACTATTGGCCTAACCCCTCTCGTTCTGAGAAGAGACTCGAGCCGAATATAGGTTGATAAATGTTTAATGATGAAAATATTGTATAAAAAATGTAAGTAAAAACAATATAGCAAATCATCATCATTAATTGTTAAGTAAATATTTTATTAGAAAACTGTTATTTTATTAAATTATTGGCTGGCTATTCAGGCCAAGGAGTTTCGGTCGCGGCTAATGGCCACTGATCAAAACCGCTTTGCGAAGGTCGACTCATCATTTTGAATTGGTTTTTAATGTAACTGTGTGACATTCAAATGTTCACACACTTAATACTGCAATTTGTGATGACTTATTTATATGATTCTATGATGATTTATGACTATAAATTAATAGAAATACCTAATACCTTGAGAAGTTATATGCGACCACTCTCCCTCAGACCTCTGGTGGAGTCTTTGCAGCTCAAAACCATTTATAAGTAACTATATATTTATTTATTTAAGTTAGTCATCAACATTTAACCATAATATACCGCTAAAGGACTTATAAACTAAAAAACTATAATTATATAATGATTTATTTATTTTGCTATCAACCGCGAAAATTCGGCGAACCCATGCGACAACGTCACCCAGGTCCGACAAAATACTCTCTACGTACGTTTCACCCCGAAACCGGAGCATCCTCAGGAGATGTTGACTCTACAACGTGCAATTGCACCGGTTTCGGGGTGAAACGTACGTAGAGAGTATTTTGTCGGACCTGGGTGACGTTGTCGCATGGGTTCGCCGAATTTTCGCGGTTGATAGCAAAATAAATAAATCATTATATAATCATGATGAACTTCCGCAAAGTAACGCCTGCTTCTATCCAATAAAAAACTATATACCATCTTAAACGAATTCGTTACTAAACAGGTGATAAAATAATCAAACGTTATCTTCTAATCAAATAAGAATAACTCCTATATTATATAAATTCTTAAATTTACAACTATCTCACTTTATAAAACCGTTAACCGTTATCATATTAATAATATAACTTTTTATAATTATAATTAAAGTCTATAAAATCATAGACATCATTAATTATACGACGAAATTCATAATATATCATAACATGTCAAAGAACTGCTTAGCATAATATTAGATTAATACAAAAATATCATGAAATTTATTAGAAATGTATTTTAGAATCAAAACGAAATCATGGCCTGGCTAACTGGTAGGCCTGGCCTCGGGTCTGGCGGCCATAAAGGACTTTCACGCAAAACTGTCAATTAATAAGAACGACCATATATTTTGGAATCTTCGCAAAAGATAAATAAAATTAATTGGTAAACTATTGATAAACGACTGTCATTAAAAAGTGACAGTTACTTATGACAGCAGATCTGATGATAGTTTGTTTATATGGATACTCTTTTAGTTGGTGAACTCCTCAGTTTGATACCTCAGTTGATGGACACGAGGTAGCATAGTAGTAATATAAATGACAAGGGAATATTGACGCGATTTCAGGGAGGCCTACGCCAGATTAACAACCAACTTTAATCAACTTTAATTTAATTATAAATAACGACTTAGGTATTAATTTTATTTAACTTTATATTTTTAATCTTCTCGTCTAGATAGTATAAAGCTTGATCGTAGCTCGATATAAGCCTGCGTTATTGAATGTACCCAAGTCAAGTAGGTATACCAGTTACCTATCTAGTTATTCGGGTTTGGTTGGTAAGAATACGTATACCTATTCATAGAGCAGCATGTGGTGTTAACATAGTACCAATCGGAAATTTAATAAGTACGTTGTTGGTCTAGTGATGATAAGTATATGTGGAATAGGATCATGAGGCCCGGGGCTATTGCTCTGATAGCCGTTTCAGTCAATTGTCTTATAGCAAAAAGCTTCGACCAACACGTTCCACCTTCGATTTAAGCCACCAACATTTCGGTACGATAAAAAGTAAAGGGCATTACTTGGCGGTAGTTGTCAGGGTAGTAAGCCACAGCCGAACTAACACAACTAGAACATAGTTAAAAATATAAATTCTTCAGCAATCAAACCCTGGACTTCTCTGTTGTATCAAGGCATTAGCCTCAGCGTCAAATGTCTAACTAAGTCGCCGTCGGTCGCAGCGGCGCACCGGGCGACCTTCCGCGCGACGGCTCACTGGAATGGCGGCAATGGGCTTGCGAAACGCACCGGCAGACCCGCACCGACTCTCCTACACTATAACTATTACTTATACAACTTTATAATACATCTACATTTTTATTTATAACCAACATAAAATAAGTATAAGTTAACGCAAATCTACTTTTTCGGAAATGCTTAAAAATTTCTGATCGGCTTTCATTTCTACTCGAAAATGTAAATAAATTGGGTTTTTCATTTTCGCTGACTTTGTTACGGGCTCTTTTCGATAAAATCTGCATTATAAACCTGATTGATCAATACAAACAGACATCAAAGTGTTGTTGACATTCAAAGTATCGTCCTAATCGTAATTATATTAGTACTCGTTTTAACCGTAGTTAGTTGATTAAATAAATTTTAATAGTTCGAATAGCTTTTATTGAAAAGTCAAACACTTTTCAGTAAAAGCTCTTAGAACTACATGAACGAAATAATTTGAATACGAACCCGTATACGTCAACGTTACCAAGTTCTAATAAAAAACCTTGGTACAAAGTTAATCTTATCAAAACCGGAGCAACTTTAGAAGATGTTGACTAGACACAATATCTTCTGATATCTTCAGAAGATATTGTGTCTAGACAACTCTGAATCTGAAGAGCACAGATCACACAGGTTTTGTCCAAATCTATACTAAAAAAAGGTAAAGTTTGTGGTATTAGGGGGTAACTTGAAAGCCACGTTATTTGTGAGTATCTTAAGATTTATTTATTTAGAAAGTTGGAAATTGTTGTTTCATCATCATCATCATCATTAACAACTCATATTTGACTCACTGTTGAGCACAAATCTCTTCTCAGAATGTGAGGGGTTAGGCCTTAGTTCACCACGCTGACCCAATGCGGATTGGCAGACTTCACTTACATAGAGAATTAAGAAAATTCTCAGGTAGGTATGCAGGTTTCCTTGCGATTTTTTTCCTTCACCGTTTATTTAATTTCTAAAAATGCACACAACTGAAAAGTTGGTGGTGCATACCCGGACCGGATTCGAATCGACGCAACGCTTTCCAAATCAAAGGCAGAGGTCATATCCACTAGGATATCACGTCTTAATTGTTGTTTACAGATACTTTAACATAAAATTAAGAATATTTGTAAGAATCAAGTGAGTTATACTAACGCATGTTACTTGTGTATATAATGTGAACAGGTTTTGTTTTTTGTAGCTACCTACCTACTTTTATTTTTTAATCATATCTACTCGTAACAATGATAACTAACAACTATTTTATTTCATTGAATTTAGAATAACAACAATCACAACACAACCATTATTATCGTTCTGTTATAAAAAAGAAACCCGATACAATGCCAGTCACGACTTGCTACAACACTCGACTCAGCTCGAGTGTGAGTGAGTGTGTTCATTCGTGTGATCTCCGATCGCCGCTTATTGTAAATCATTCATTCATCATTTCAAATCATCTCTTTCTAAATATTATGATGGATAAAAAATAACTGTCTGTTACACTTTATTTATTTTTTATTTCTACGATCAGTTTTAATGAACATTATTAGCTATACCTGTATAATCGAACTCATACTCGAATTTTGATTTCTTTTTCAATGAGAATTGATTAGGTGTTTTATGTTAAGAAGCAACTACTTTATTTCTGGATTGCTCAACTATGAATTTATATATTATTTAACAACAATGTACCTATTTTAAAATAATCTAAAAAACTTCGACTTTATCTCTTATTTTCAGTTCAGCCGAAAATCCAGATCAAAGTTCAGGTTCCATTGAAAATTTATTTTTCCTATACACTTTTCTACTCCACCGTTAAGGTCTCTATTACTATTTACTGCATTTTCAGTTGACTGTACTTTTGTAATTTAAAAGCCTCAAAAGCTCCACACACCCTTATGTCGACTTACGGCATGATGGGTCATGGGTTCGATCCCTGCCCGGACTTTCGTTGTATCCACTTCTTAGATAGTACTTCTGACTAAACGATGGGGAACGACAATACCTATTATTCATATTTTAAAAAATAATGGAGATAATAGAAAAAACATTTATGTCAAAACATTTAATATTTTTAGAAGTAAGTAGAACAGAAACAAGGTTCACAAATTTCTAGTCCCACAAGCAGCAGACCAGTATAGAGATTACTGAATGAGGAGCGAGACGCACGACACGCGAGCGACAGAGACACAGAGATCACTGCTGCATTCGATTTCTTTCGGAGATCGATTCACAATAAATCTCGAGATTTGTTTTTTTCGTGTCCGGTGAAGTACCCTCTCGTCGCGTGGAGCGACAGCTCGTTGCTACTGGGTTTTGGTTCGATTTTTGTTGATGTTATTTTATTTATCGGAGCCCCGGTTCGATTTATCGTCACTTGGATTTTATGGCTCTGAATGAATTGTATAAATATCAATGGATTGTTGTGGCGCGTTTTATTTTCCGTTCCATTGTTATGTTTCTTGATATTGTTCTTAACTGGGTGTCGATAGTCGATATGTCAGCGCGCTAGCGGTTTTTTTCTAGAAATATGTAGCAGTAATGGGTGGTATATGCCGGCAATTATATTTAATGCCGCGCCCGCGTGCCGCGCGTTCCTACTCTATTAAATACCTATGGACTAACGAGATATACTTGGGTACTTATAATTTTCACACGCGTTGTTTATTGCGTCGTTAATAAAACGTGATCCAAAATATGCATTTTTATAGCATTTTTTTTCATAACTGTATTAGATTTTTTACGCGTGGTAGGCTCGCGCTAATTGTTAGTAGAGACGATATCTCTACTTACAAATTATCGCGTTCAAAACACTTTGGCCTAGAAGTGCCATAAAAACATGTTATAAAAATTATGAATAACATAAATTTTGGAAATTTCAGACCCATCACTGGATAATCTATTTTAGTCTCTCAATTTCTATTGGAATCTTTAGCTATTCGATACCTCGTAGAAAACTTATCAACTTATTACGTGTATAGTTCTACAAACATTCATAATAATCTAAGCAAAACTGTAATGTTGTTTGATAGCATGGCGTGTGGTAGCACTTTCCCGCTAGAGCTTCGACACAAGCACCTCTACTAATGTCTATTAACTTTGGATAATATTTACAAAAAATGCTTAATATAAAAAAAAAATTAATAACTAGTGTGTAGTTGTCGACAGCTAAACTCGGCGCGTTACATAATTACGTTCTTATTCACTTCTCATATCTATCCATCATCGAAAGCTTTTAAAAGTATAATTATAATCAAATACAATATTAAAATTAACTGACGCCTATACAGGAAAATTAATAAACCAGTTCAACAATTAGAATGTGCTTCAGGGTTGCCAACTGTGTCAATTTAAAATAGATTTTAATATTTGACCATTTAATAATTTTACTTGCAGAACATGCAAAGTCGAAATCGAGATATACCTATCTGTTTGTAATGATTCTATCAAAGGTTTGGCAGATTCAAGTAGATTCGATAAAACACAGCAGGTATTCATCATCTAAAATTAAATATTCACATCATTATTACGATTTCCGTAGGTATATTGATAGAGGAGGATAGTCTATGAATATTCTCTAGTACCTACTGTAAGTAGGTATCAATAATCAACCCATATTCGGCTCACTGCTGAACTCGAGTCTCCTCTCAGAATGAGAGTGGTTAGGCAATTAGTCCACCACGCTGTCCCAATGCGGATTGGCAGACTTTACACACGCAGAGAATTAAAAAAATTCTCCGGTGTGTAGGTTTCCTCGCGATGTTTTTTCTTCACCGTTTGAGACGAGTGATATATAATTTTTTTAAATGCACACAACTGAAAAGTTGGTGGTGCATGCGCTGGACCGGACTCGAACCCACGCCCTCCGGAATCGGAGGCAGAGGTCATATCCACTGGGCTATCACGGCTTTCACGGCTAAGTAGGTATATAGGTACCTAATCGTTTTTAATTAACTAAAAATGTTATTATTTTGAATCAATTTATTATCAACATAACTACATACCTATCAACCAACGGCCACTACAGGGATCTCTTTTCTTGAGCTTAACTCACCATGCTGCTACAATGACATAACGTGCTCTCGACGTTGATTATTGAGTTCCTAAACTAAAATATTAATCTATGCGTCATTAAGATAAAGATGTTAATTTAAGTTTTTATTCTTTGTAGAAAAGGAAGAAAGATGCCAACCCTAGATGTAGGTAACGAGTGGATAGCTAACGGCTTCATATACGTATTATGGTAAATGAAGTTATTGGTATAATTTTATTGCTTACCACTGTACGTCGTGACTGGCTTGCTCGCATGATCTACTCACGTCTGGCCGTGCCATGTGATTGAGGTTATATCGCCTCAGTATCATGTAAAGTCTATGTATTGTTAAACTGGGGCTGAGTTTAGAGGTTAAGGTGGTTTTATACCGGTGTAACTTATAATGTAAACATATATTAAAGAGTCAAAAGCGCAAAATATGAACTTGACTTTTTTATACAGAAATGATGAAAATAGACCACTTCTATATGGATTTGATATCGTACAGTTTTATTTTACATTTAACATGTATTTTACTATCTCCATTTTACGTCATCGTCATTAAAATTAACCGCAAAATAATTTGATCCAATTTTTTATCATCTTATGACGTATTTATAATGAGTGGGAGTTAAAAAATGTTAAATTATTCCTCCGCGGAGGTGATAAAAAATCAATGGAAGATAAAATGTTTATTTATTCGGCGCAAATTACACGGCGTCATTATATTATGACGAGGTGCTATAATTATACACATACTACCAACAAGCCTCCGGAAATAGGTTTTTGAATGATAGCTGTCTATTTGATTGCTATATCATCTGGTAGTGATGACGATACTGACTATAGAAGCGCTGCGTTATGCTTACCCCCCTAGAAGCACTTACGAATCATTTACACAAGTTGCGCGGGTGGGTCAATTTTGACCATTTTATTTTGTTGTGAAGGTACAATAATCATGTGAAGTGGTAGAATATAAAATAATTAAAGACACACAATTTTGATTTTAAATTTTAAAACGGCGACTCTTACCTAAAGCATTCCTTGGATTCACAGTGTCAATCGCTCGGCAGTCAGAAAAACTACAAGAATATACCAGGTCTTGTGACTTGTGACTATTCTATTGTGTGTTTCATAATCACAATAAATTCAAATAATCTAACCATTCAAAATCCATCCAACTAGTGTAGCTTATTTAGAAATCAGTGAAAATAGAAAACACGGATTGCTCACACTCGGAAACAACTGCCCCAGCTGCTGCTTCAGAAAGACTATAATGGCGATAAAAAATTCGATAATATATTAATTTATTCGGCACAAATTACACGTTGTCATTATGTTATGATGCGCACCGCGATATGATATTTATTCATTACGGAGCCGCCTCCGGAATTATATTAAGGCCGGACCACACTCGTACTCTGATTTATTTCATTAACATCATAGACCTCTCGCGCTGAAGCTGATGTCCGATAGATCTTTTTCATTTATTACAACTTGTTTTAATTTCATAATTTAAAATACTTATTTGTAGCTCTATTTCATGCAATAGGTAATTAAATAAAAAACAATTTAACCGACTTCAAAAACATAAAACGTACCAACTAAACTAAAATCATACTAGATTTAGATCTAGGCAAGAAAAAATCCCCCAAGGTATGTTGATCTATGTAGTCGTGTTAAAACCCCCAATGACAGTCACAACCTATATCTAGGTGAAAAGTCATCATCAATATAAATTAACCAAGCCCAATACGAGCCCACAAGATACGAGTAGTTACTGTACACCATAAGATGAAGAATAGAATAGATAGATAGAAGGTTCATTGCCTGTTGGGGCTCTTACGATTTTTGAAAGTTTCCCTCGATTTCTCCAGAATCCCATCATCAGATCCTGACATGATGAAAATGGCACCACCTCAGGAGTGTACCCTTTCAAACAAAATTATTCAAATCGGTCCAGGCATCTTCGAGTAATCAGGTAAAATACGTACAAAATAAGGGTTCCGTTTTTGTACTACGTACCTACGTTCGGAACCCTAAAAAACATACACTCGGAAAAAAACATCGATTCGAATTAAGAATCTCCTCCTTTTTTTGAAGTCGGTTACAAAATACTTCCTGCTCTTGGTTTTTTTCCGTCCGATAGTTCGTCAAAATTAACGAACAAAGATTTTGGAAATCTGTAGCATCGCAACGACACTCTCGCACTTAACCCAACTACAATAACTAAACATGAATTGAATGGCACAGTGGTTAATATCGTACTGTATGCTTTAATTCTGGGCATTTGGCGATTTCTTATTTAAAAGACATGTTTTGACGAGAAATGCAACAGTGAAAAGTATTTTTGAAAATTATCTAAATTTTTGTTTTTGTTCTTATTATTTTAGTGACGTGATAGCCCAACGGATATTACCTTTGCCTTCGATTCGGAGGGCGTAGGTTCAAATCCGGTTCGGGGCATGCATCTCCAACTTTTCACTACTGTCTCTACGAGTGTGAAGTCTGCCAATCTGCCCAGCGTGGTGGACTAAGGCCTAACCACTCTCTTCTTCGTTCTCGTAGAGGAGACTCGTGCTCATCAGTGAACCGAATATGGGTTGTCAATGATGATGATGATGATCTAAATTTTGGTATATTTGCCTGAGATTATCAATTATTAACTATCAATTACATTAAACAACATAAACAAAACAATCAGTAAGGTAATTATCAATAGACAAGTTGTCCTATTACTTCAATAATATTAGAATAAAAACTGTAAAGAACAAAAAAATACTTCCTGCTACATTAAATTATTCAAGATTAATTGGTGGCGTGCTAGGCTTCCACAAACAACCTGTCGAACCCAAGTAAGATTAACATGTAGATGCAATGAGCTTGAAGAATGTCGCGAAGAAGAGTAATCCACGCAAAAAACATAAATGGCAATCCTCGATGCTGTTTAAGGTCAAGATTGCAGCATTTAGCGACGGGTTGTAAAACATGAAGCATTCTGTATCGTCTTCAATTAAAGGTCACGAGTAATTGCAAATTAAAATAATCGCTCCTATATTATAAATGACCATTACGCACGTAATCGAAGCGTATCGCGGGTATCGACCATCAATCATCTATATATGATTCCTTTCCTTCTTGCGTTTCATTTATATTGATTTCGATAGCCTTAAGGGTTGGACAGTTAATACTTCAATTAAAAGTCAAGATGAGTCGACGCCTCTTTTTGACACAACGCCATCATTTTTAAATTTCTGTTTCATCATCTTGGGCACAGTATTTAAGTATATTTTTACTCTGTCTGTGGGTCTTGGTTCATTTTGATTAAATCCTACCATAGAACACATATTAAAATACACACAGTAAAACGTTTGATAAATGATTGACACCATATGTATGATCTTAATAAAAAACTATTACGAAGATTCATCACAAATTAAGAGTTTTATTTATCTACCTGTCTATTTTCCTTTTGATTTTTTAGGAATAGGTACCATGTAAACCAGATCTCTATTTAATAAGTACATTTCTAAAGAAATATAGTTAATTATCTTTCTTTTGCAATTAAACGACGAATCTTTACGTACGTAACGTTAAACGAAAAGTGTCTGTTACGAATATGTTTGTGTGTGTGTGTGTCCGATGATCGCAAAACTAAGGCTTAAAGTGGAGATTAATTTACCTTATCTTACTTGCTAAGCTTTTTAAACAATAATCCTGGTAGAGTAGAGTTATGTTTCCTAAATTCAGGTTCGGTTTAGGAAGTTATAAACAGGTACTTTTACATAACTATTTTTAAACAGCCTTGAAATGATATCTATTAAGGTTGGACTTCGCAATAGTCTTATAAAGCTGAACTATGATAATCTTGATCGATCACGCAATCATTTCCAATTGACAGTACAATATTTTTTGCAGCAAATATTTAAATAGCAACATTAGGTATATGACCAATTTACCATTAGTTTTATTTCAAATTAATTTATTTAAAGTTAAAATATACGTTATGGAAATATACATTATCATCATCATTTATATTGTCATTCTCTCTGTCAAGGTTTGGTGACTCCACCAATGTTTCCAGAATATTTCAAGTTGCGCATCTTTAACACAGAATTAAAAAGGTATCTTCTTGAATCTTCTTCCTAAGCTGTACTTACCATCAGGTAAGATAATAATGGAGTATTATTATTATGTAACTATTCTGTGGTTAAGCCCGATTCTATCTTTTTTTGCGCGACGATATCTCATTACAAATAGTACCACATACATAAATGACAGAGCCTCGTGCAGTATTTCCGATTACTAAACAAAAGGCATTACTCACTCCACATACCGGCCATATCATTGTATTGTCTGGTCACCAGTGTTTTTAATAACTGTTATTAAATCATAACATAAATTGACTTCAACAGATATTAGAAAATATTTTACTGATTAATTCTAAAGGACCCTTAAAATACCATCACACTTGACCAAGACAATATCATGAGGATGTTTTTTCTATAATTTCATACATCGAATCACACATGTTCTTCGAAAATCGATAAAATCTCCCTGCACATAGTCCGACGATCGACAGCCGATAAAAATCAAGGAAGCATGTCGCAAGCGAGCGTCGCGCGCTACCTATATGGATAATGTGCTCATACGAGCACGTTCAGTTAAGTCATATCCCAAATACCAATAAAGCACCAACGTGAATGAAATGTCCGGCCGCCCGTCCGCACCTACCATTCAACGTCTGCCACATTCTTTTTATTCTCAAACTTATATCAAACCTTAACACGACGCATTACGATTTCATTTTGTGCGACAGATACTGATAGTTGCAGAACATGTTCTTGATAGATTTGGTATAAGAGTTGTTGGGTTTATTTAAGCTGGTAGTTCTTGCTTCACTTCGATTGTCGGTTTGAAAAATCAGGTCTACCAATGTGACAGAGGAACCAATTTAAAGTATTTTACGAATTACAAAATTATTTGGTTTATTTCAATAAAAATAATAATTAATAATGCATGCAATAATGCATATTTTCTGAGGAGACAAATTTCATTAATTTATTGTAGGTACTCGTGTAAGTGTACCTAAGATATGAATATTTACACCAAAATCAGATTTTTTCTTTGATTGTATTTTTTTTAAGGTTCTATGGAACTGTAAACACAACTTGCACTGGCAGTTTAGTGAGAGCATAGAAACTCTGCCACAGGAAAGCCCGCAGAAGTGATCTGATAGGGAAAACGACTCCCTAAGGGCATCTTCTGTGAAGCTCGTGATTACGGCTTAGAGGGCTATTCCAGTGAGGTTTGAGGGTTTGTATCGTCTAACGCCTCCATGATCGCCAACATCGCATGTCTAACGTTTAGTGGCACGATAAATCGCATAGTGGCGTTTCTATGTTGGAAAGCAGAAGCCAACTTCGACCTAGCCACGGCCACAACCACGGCGGTTTCCAGACAATACTTAGGTTAATTTAGAAAATGATAATTTTAACTTGACTTAGCTGGGAATTGAATCCATCTCGCAATCGCAAACTGAGGCATTGTCAACCGCGCCAGAGGAGTCGTTATGTAGCACTTAAATTAACATGGTTAAAAGAATTTAATAATATCGCACATGCTCTCAGACTATTCCAGAACATAATATCATGAACTCGATAGCAGCGCAAACAAAACATAACTAGCATTAAAAACAACAGTGGTTCTAGTAGCGCGCTACCAGGCGGCCAGCGGCGCGCGGCGGTAGACCGGTATCACTCGACGCTATTTACTGCTGAGTGCTGCCATACTCGGCCTATTATGATTGCTTCCCGTGTTACTGCTTCAACGTTATTCTTAATAGATAACTTTTATAGACGGCATTCGTTTTTTAAATGAACCAATTTAAAAACTAGTCTCTGCCATCATCTTCGCTCACGTGGTGCGGCTTTTTAAAGCTAGACTGGCGTTTATTTGTTACGAAAGATTGTATGACAGAAAAACACAATAGAAAGAGTATTTTAGAATTTAAACTATCGTGAGTGTTATTCATATTAATTGATTATGAAACACGGCTAAAACTCACGTGATATTACGTCGGAGTATGCCCGACTAGTTTCGAACCCATACGGGGCCCTTAGTCATGAGCTGGTTCTTGCATCGCGGCACGATCAGTTTGGATCGTGAGAGTGATCACGTGAGTTTTAGCCGTGTTTCATAATCATAGAAAGAGTACTTACGTAAACACATAGAGTAATAGTTGGATAGGTAATAATTCCTACAGTTCAAAAAAGCTCTTGTTTAGTATACAGTAAGTACTAACATGCAGGTATTAATTGAATTATTTTTTGTCTATTTTACAGAAAAACCAAAGCCACCGACATAGCTCAAAGAGTCACCTAAAGTGGCAATGGGAGATACATATAGTTAATAGAGTCGCTGGACGCTGGGGACCTAAGATACTGGAAAGGCGATCACTTACGGAAAGCGTAGTTTTGGTTGGTGGACTGATAACATCATACATGGGGGTGTAACACCACCAACATAGCACGGAGGTGTAACACCTTTTCATAGGATTCGAACCCAGGACTTCGAGATACGAAGCCACATAGGCCATTATATCCACTGGCCAACGAGGCAGTTTAACATACAATATATCGAATGTGAACCGTGATAGCCCAGTGGATATGACCTCTGCGTCCGATTCCGGAGGGTATGGGTCCGAATCCGGTCCGGGGCATACACTTCCAACTTTTCAGTTGTGTGCATTTAAGGAAATTAAATATCAAGTGTCTCAAACGTTGAAGGAAAACATCGTGAGGAACATTCTGATTACCAGAGAATTTTCTTAATTCTCTGCGTGTGTGAAGTCTGCCAACCCCTCTCATTCTGAGAGGAGACTCGAGCTCAGCAGTGAGCCGAATATTGGTTGATAACGACGACACAATATATCAATTTAAATATACACATATTACATTGATTGATATACTTAAAGTCGTTCAATGTGGAGTGGTCCACGAAGACTTATGCGCTGCAACGTCATAAAGCAGTGAAAGCGGGAGCTACATTTTTGGAATTCCTCGGTCGCGTATCTATCGGGTCAGTTTGGGTTTGAGTTCGACTCTCTCGTCGTAAAGTGGGCACTTAATTACTCGCCTGCCGGCTAACTGTACGTAATTAGTGAAGAGGCTAAGATAATAAAACATTCCAATCTTAGATTACTTGGAGGTGGAGACGGCGCGTCGGGGTTTGGGCTATCGCTCAAAATACATTAATTGTTAATAGAAGTTTGTCAGTAGTCAATCCTAATACAGTACCAAGTATCGCATTATCGCATATTTGACGGCCGCGTGGCGCAGTAGGTAGTGACCCTGCTTTCTGCATCCACGGTCGTGGGTTCGATTCCCACAACTGGAAAATATTTGTGTGATGAGCATGGGTGTTTTCCAGTGTCTGTGTGTATTTATATATTATATAAGTATTTATATGTAGTATATAAATGTATATGAATATTATAATATCAACTATCTTAGTACCCATAACACAAGCTACTCTGTATGCTTACTTTGGGGCTAGATAGTGATGTGTATTGTTTAAGTATATTTATTATAAAAAAAAAAAAAAAAAGTATCACAAAATCATCAGATCTAACTTAACGACTAACAATATGTGATAAAAGAAACTATATTTCATAGCTCAGCCCAAAACTCAAACCCAAGATCTCATTATCTAATGCCGCATAATCTACCCACTGAGTTAATGATGCGCGACATAATAAAATATTAGTATTTAGTAGAATTACTTAACTATTAAGTATAATTGGAATAGAATATTCGCGATAAAGGTCTGCGGACTTCATGGACAGGATTCTGGACTTTAAGCTCTGCCAAATATAGGAGTAGAGTTAGATATCTTGATTTTTCGTGACGCATATAACAACAAACTCCAACGAACAAAATCTCCACTTATTTTAGTACCTACTCTGTATGTCCGTCTATACTTATTTAAATCTCATTGATTCCAATATTGAATCCCGTTTACCTATCCCTGTCCCTCTCCCCCTCCAGGTCAGTGCGGGGTCGACGCACACTTATTACACGTAACAAGAGAAACGCATTTGAGCCGCGACCGGTAGCGGCGTGTAGAGATAGCGGGTTCGGTTCCCGCGCGCCTTATCTAGCGGCCTACACTGATACACGAGATAAGCAGGTGCGGATGTGGGCGGGGAACTGAAAACACTTTCAACTGACCACCGCTCTAGTGCAGCGGTATATACTCGTAGAGACCCGGGTTCGTTTGTATACCTACGAGTACTTCTGATAGCCCACCTGATGGTACGTTGCTAACCATCACCTGTAAAATTGCACCTATGAAGTGTTCCTACTGTAAGAGCCTGTAGGTCATACGACCATATTATCTTGTGGAAAGAAATTGACAAGTTTCGCGCAATCTGAAATACCGCTATCTTTTTCATTCGATCGTCCTCAAGGACGAAAGAAATGGGATTGGGATAGCTCTACCATTGGTCGACATTTGGCCTATTTCTCATCACAAGATAATTATGGCCTACTGGACTCGACACCGAGTGGTTGAGGATTCAATCTCCGCCCGTTGTACTATTGTCATACCCACCACGAACACAGTCTTTCCAATTAATTGGAACCTGAAAATATAAATTACTGAGAAGGACCAAGGATCGAAGAGGACAAGCTCTGACTCAAAGAGCTGTGAACTGCTAGTCTCAGGCAGCTGAGGATAGTACAAAAAGTTTACGTCAGGAATGACCATAGGCTGGTTAATGGATGTACTAGGTAATGATGCAATCTAAGATAGAAGCGAGCTAATTTGTTAGGAGTAAGATGTAAGTCAACACCCCTTTCGGTTTCTACATGACAGGTAACGGAACGCTAAATCGTCTTTGTCAGTATGGTGGTAACTAGCCACGGCTGGAGCCTCCCACCAGCCAGACCTGGACCAATTAAGAAAACCTCTATCGGCCCAGCAAGGGATCGAACCCAGGACCTCCGTTTTGTAAATCCACCACGCAGCACGCAGTTACGGTATTATTAATTTATAATATAATGTTTGTGTTCTTTATCAATTACTTTTTCATCACATTGAAATTGGTACGAATGTAAGCTAAGCTTATACCAATTCGGAATTCAAAAGTTATATAATATCAATATTACTACATTAAAGTCCTTGTGGAGTTTTAATTAGAGGCTCAATAGCTCAATATTAAATCTAATTAAAATAAGGCCGTAATCATCAACGATAGGTGGTGGTTCGATCCCCGCCCCGTTGGTCTTTTGTCATACCCACTCCTAATACAGTTTTTCCTGATTACTAGGAGGCGAATGCGAATATTAGTTATATTTAAAAATATTAGTCAAATATTCTTTGTAAAAAAATTATAATTAAACTTTGCTAACTATCAGACTTCCATCATATAGAAGCTTTTGGTCTCCTACCGTAAATATGCGTCTAATCATCAAATAAACGTCAACTACTTACCTTATTGAAGACAGAACGACCTACTATTCCTGATAATTTATTTATAAGCAACAAAAAGTGGAATCATTTACATTTCTCCAGCTAGGAAAAGCTTAGTGAATTTTAACTAGCTGTAATTTACGTGATTCATCATTAAAAACAGTCGCGGAGTAGCCAAATAAGAAAAAAATAATCACTCCGCTACAGCCAATGACCAATATTGGAAACCAATAGCGCCATTACACATCTCTACTTCCCTATAAGAGCTCTCCGTCACATAAAATCATTCCAACTAGTCTAGTTGGAAAAAAAAATCACTTATCTATGATCATAGTCAACTCCTAGATAAGCCTCGGGTACCAGGACCGCATGGGTGTGCAGGATGTCGATGTGCTGCGCGTTGTCAAGTGATGGAAAAACGTAGTCGCGAGTACTAACTGCGCGATCTTAATGAGAGTGGACAAACTGGATGGCCAAGAAACGCGATATTGAATAACATGGATACGACTTTTATTTCTTGATTAACTTGATAACTTGTTCCTCTTATTATTATAAGACAATTTGCCTAATTATTACGAAATTGAAATTTTAGACTTAATTGTAGTCCTATTGTTGAATTTCTGCTGAGATGTTTAGGTACTTACATCTAAAACTTATTTTAATTTCATGCTTTTTTCTTCTTTGTTGACGGTATCTGCTATTGTTCAATAAGTGAAGTTCTATTGGTAAGTATTGCCCTATTAAATAAATTGGCAACAACAAAATCGTGCGGCGTATCCACACTCGGCAGCAAGCATCATAACGCGCCGTATATGGCGCTAGTACTCGTATCGCTGGCCGACCGGTCGCTACCGGACACCGCCGCGCAGCGCTGATAGCCTGGTAGCCGCACAACTATTCACTACTGTTTGTTTTTACATTTTATCTGCAAATAGAGCCTACTTTACCTCCACTTACAACCATTTACTTTCATTAGGCACACAATACACGCTAACTGTATATATACCAACAAATTACGGGTATCGGTTAGATAAAGTTGTCCAGAAGCACAAGTGCACTTTATGTCCAAAATGTTACGCCGGTGTCAGTCGAGTACGTTCTGCCAAATATCTGTGGATCTCACAAAAACGACGTATACTAAATAAAAAAAAAATAGGTAAAAGACAATTTTCTTATGATAAGTTACCCAGGTTTGCAATATGATCAATATGACCCTTGGCAATTCAGGGTTTTGTTAGTGCCAAAGGTCGACAAATCTAAATTATAGTGAAGTAGGTACTAGCTTGTTAATGTTGCTGTTGTAGACAAAGAATTAAAAAAAATTACGTAACAAACAATTTGAAAAAATTTTTTCAAATTGGAATCCAATAAAATTAAGTCAAGCAAACATTTGAAATCTTAAAGTAATCACCGTACGATTATTGTACTTAAAAAAGAATTTAGTAATGATTTGTGAAACTTAAGTGTCTGCATACTTTAGTGTCAAATATTGAGATATTTCTGTGATCAGTATGCGGTCAAGTACCACTCAACATAAACTGCGTCTAAGCTTTCCTCAAATAGATACAAAATTTAACTGTTCTTTACCAATTCTTATTTTTACCAAGTAAACTTTAATGATGTTTGTTTCTGGTCATTTAATTCGATAGCTATGAAATTTCCATGGTTTTACATATCTTCTTTGAATTACCAAGATAATATAATACGACTATTGGACTATATTAAACTAACGTAAGTAGATAAAATTGGTGCAAAAGAAAAAAATACCAGACTGATCACATGTTGAGTTTGACATTAGTCGCACAAATTCCGACAAACACACATATGTGGTTTGTTAATTTCAGCTGACTATGTACTGTTAGTTTATTTATGGCATTTTCCTATAGAGGTTCCCTTTTGTTCTTGTAAAATATAACCTTAACGATTGAAGAAGATGGGTTTGTAAGTACCCAGATATACTCGAACATACAAGTTGTGGGACTGGGGATAATAATTGGACTATATGAACAAACTGAGCATATTTTATTCTACACACTTGTTCATTATACCTATTTATCTACTTCTGTACTTGGACATTTTGGTATCCTATAACCTCGGTTTAACCGCTGTGTTAGTCAGTAACCTCAAATTAATGAGAGCCTTCAGCGAGGCACGGGAACGGGTTCTGGACTCCTGGCTGCCGGATATTTGGACCAATTAAAGGTGAATTTGCGTGTGCACCCTAATCAATGTCAATCGATCGATACGTGGAACTAATGGCCGACTGCACAGTGCACGTGCCGGCGACCAGATTCCGACGATGTGGTCGAGGCCCTGTGTGGGAGGTTGAAAAAGTGTTACGACTGGCTTGCTCCAGTGGTTACGGTTCTAGAGGTTCTGGATGCAGGTTCTACAACGTTGTATGAAAATGAAATTTTTGTGTTCTAATAATTCTCAGTTACAACCCTCGAGTTCAGAAGTTACATCCTTGCGCTGTACTGAGTACGCTGTGTTGCTTCATTATGCATCTAATAGTGACCATTACAGAGTCAAACAGAATAATCTTAAGTTCGACAACCTTTGGAGTAGCATGGCGGGTCGGCCCTTCAAATCACTTCGGCAAAAGATAGGCCGGACCTTGAAATTAGCCAATCATATATATATATATATATATATATATATATATATATATATATATATATATATAAAGATGATAATGATATGTTAATAAAATAAAAAAAAGATATAATTTTTCATCTGATTTAAAAAGATATTGCCGTGAATATATCTTAATAGATTATTTATTATGAAAATGCTAAATGCTTAGTACTTAATAATATTTGAAAAAATTGATTTTCATTTGGTAAACAGCGGGACTTCACATTATTACAGTAGACATCATTCTTTCCATCAGGCGTCTAACCATTTGAACATATAAATCTGTCAACTTAATATCAATACGAGTACAGAAATGAAACATATTGATGACCACTCAACAGCATCCAAACATTACGGAAAAAAGTCTAATAAGACAATAAGTGGACACGGGTAATCACCCTCACAAACATCTACATTGGGAGTTATCGAGAGGCAAATAAATAAGTGCCCTCGTCAGACTTATCTCAGCGAGTAGGCGCATCAAACTCCAGTAGCTTAATTTATTCCGTGTCGCTTGTACGGAGGAACAAAAAGCACAAATAAGTTTCCAACGTATGAATACACTTATCGTGGATAAAAGGCCCGACGTTCGTTTGGGGGCTGCCCGGTGAATTAAAAAAGTAATTATAATTCTCTGTACATTATAAATCTTACACGGCTCCTTGTTTTGGTCGGTGTTCTTTTTGTTCCTATTGGAATGAGTTTGATACTTTTTATATGGTTAGTGGGTAACGGTAAACGGATTTTTTAATTCTTGTATCGCTACAGAAAGTGATTCAAATCAGATAAAATAGGTACATTAACATAATGGTGTGTCCTTATTGTTATTTAAAAAACACATTTTGAGAGCCTTTTGATTTGTTAGAGATGAATCATTTTAGGTTAACGACGAAATTAGCAACACTTTTGTGGTTATTTCTTATACGTGCAACAAATACCTATGAAATAAAAATATTTAAGAGGAAATCCTTTTAGAGTGTACAGGTATTGGAAAATAGGGTCAATTTCCAATCCATCCAGTCGAAAAACGTCGACGGACGTGTCCAAGCGGAGTGGCGTGGAGTGGAGTGGTCACGCCACTCGCCATGTAATTGACGCCATAAATCTTGTCCTTCACCAGCACGTACGACTGGATTACCGATTTTTTAAATCGACAGCTGTGAATAAATAGGTATAAAGCTATAAGGTAAAAGCAAAGTGATACTACCAGAAACCATCGGGGAAAGAATTAAGTTTAAGAACTGAGCCGAAAACTAACAAGAAATTTTGCTGAGTTTCATTTAAGCACTTTTTTGACAAATATATATAAATAGGTTTAAAATAGTTAAAGTTTATAAAATACATATTATCCTTTAATATTTTATCATTGTTACGCAATAGGTAGGTACGGTACAATCTTACGGATGCTGAACTAATAACACAAGTCAAAAATTTTACTACGTTAAGAGAGGGGATCGTAGTTTCCTCCTCTATACTACAAGGAGGGAGTCCTGAGCCTGCAGTGGGCTGATAATGAAGGAGCTATGATGCCAGTGGTTGCACTGACCTGCCCCGTACAACATAGTACGATGTAGGGAACAGTTACGTGTGTTAGCCTCAACCTTGCCCTTTGCGCGCGTTCAGTTCCGCGCAGTCAGCGCGTCACGACCCGCGACGTCGATGGAACTATTAGTTGTACTCGCATTCATCGTAACTAACACGTGTAATTACATTATCATTATTATTGGATTAAAGTCGAATGTTAAACTAATATCTACACCATGATACGCCGTGAAGACCGTGTTAGTTTTTATTTACAAACATGCTTGTATAAACCTACTCGTATAAGTTTAGAAATATTTGAATTTGAATGTATGATAATTAGTAATGTTTTTTTTTATTTCTTTTTTGAATTGTAGGCTTTATAGCTCCACAATAAGGGCTCAACTCACACAGGAATATTGGCCATAAAAAGTCGAAAATCAATTTCATTTACTTTAGTTAAGTTTAACTGGCTGACCACATCACTAGATCAACAGACCAACGATGGACTCACTCTACAACCGTATGGTGAGGTCCAAAAGGAAAACGAAGTACAGGATGTCCAAAATCCCGTTGGTGTAACGACTACCTTATACATACAGCTGGGAGCCAGTGGAGGTTAATGGCAAAGGACAGAAACAATTGGAGGTACTCATACTAGATTTAAGAAAACTATTGTAACTAAAGAATAAGCATTATTATTATAAGCTTACCTTACAAATGAAATATCAAATAATGTTAGTAGATAATGGTGATAATGAAATTCAAAAACATAAAATTAAATTTAGAAGGTGAACCCTCGTGTCTTTAATTTTAAGTTTTAGTTCGAGAATGACATCATTAAACATATTTAAACTGTATAGCAAATATTTTTAAATATACAAAAAAACAAGTATAAGAATTTGTATTGGCGTTCGCGAATGCTACACAAGCATGTGTAAAACTTCGGTCTGCTGATCGTAAGACACCGCGCCGCAGGAAGGTGCAGCAAAATCTCAATCTGCAGCATTTCGGTCGTGCCTGATAGTGTTATCTGCCGATAGCGCACGCGCAGCGCCGCAAGGCTAATTAACTTGTTCATTAGCGGCTGAGCCAGAGCCTTTTGCCCCCGCCCCGTACCTCTCGCCTTAAGCGTTTTGTTTCTATTGCGCCGAGGAAAGCTTATCATGTTTGCTGCCGAATTCTGAGCTTTTACCGGCAGTAGATTTAACGATGTTTGTCTTATGATTTTGTTATATCGCAATCACCTAATATGAATGTTAATTATTAATGCTATGGTAAAAGAGTAGAACCCGAATAGAGGATAGAATGTAGGTATATTGAGTGAAATCCTAAAAATTAGGATTAAATTAAAAGAAACAAAAATACATGTGCTGTGCTAAAACATCAGTTTTTTTTTAATTGCCCGCCACATGGCCAGGTCTGTAGGATTAGGAAATGTAGTGCTCAGTCCAGTGTATGGTGCTGCTCCATAGTTCAATAAGACGACGTTGGTAGATTAAGATTGTAGGAATAAAGTGAATTGAATTGAGAGTTTAAGACAATAAGTGATTGGGTTTCTCGACGCCAACAAAATTAAGACATTTTGTTAAAAACAGTGATGAATTTTGATAAATGTTGTCGTTGTTTTACATCAAAACGAGGGAAGAGTTGAAAGAAAAGTTTTTAGGAGCTCATTAGGGCTACCGAGAGTCGCGGCGTGATCATAAACTGCGCTATCGTCCTTACGCTGTATATACAGGCTGATTGGAAATTGTCATGGGTACTACAGTAGAAACAGAGGTCTCTATTATCATCTGAATCATTAAGCGTTATTGGTTCTTCTCTTCTGATTCTTCATAACTTCAATGTTTATTTGCTAATAACATTTTATATGAATGGCTTTTAATATAACGATTAAAACTTAGTCGACTATCGACGAAGCCAAAAAGGGTAATTTCGAGTAAAAATAAGCAAAGAAGATAAAAATGTAATAATTGGTTGCATTTATTAAGTCAATAAGTTAAGTAAATTAATTAAGTAAACGATTTTTTAATCTGTCGTATCATTATATAGCTTATATCACCCGGGCTCATACTAAAATATAATTCATTTATCTCAAACGGACACTAGAATGAGAATTACTTAAATAACAAACTAAAACCCTTCCTTTTTTGCTTTGTCGTACTCGGCTAAAGTCGAAACAGGAGCACCCTGTAGGCGGGTGGTCGCAGGCGTAGCGCGCGAGTTAAATGCGTCTTATCGGTCCCTAATGGCCCCGAACATGTCAATTCATCACCCGCACCAGCCTCTCACACGCTCGTGTTCCGACCAGCACCGCCCGCTCGGAGGTAATGAGATCTTTGGTCTCACGTCTTTGGGGCTCTCGTTTCGATGACCTCTCCAGCATATTATAATTCTTTGATTTTCAACACATATGTCCTAGGCTCACGTCTATTAAAGTTTTTATATTTTCCAATTGTGCCAAGCAACCACTTAAACAGTAGGGTGGTGCTACTAACAAATTCAAATTCTACTAGCAAGTGCCATCAAATTAATATTATGTAAATATTATGTATTTATATATAATACGCTAAGACGTGAACTCTCCCTTCCATTCGGAGGGCGTAAGTTTAAATTTGGTCAGGGGCATGCACCTCCAATTTTTTCAGTTATGTGCGTCTACAACGATGAAGGAAAAACATCGTTAAGAAGCCTGCATACCTGAGAGTTTTAATTCTCTTCGTGTGTGAAGTCTGCTAATCCGCACAGGTGAGGCGCACCTATCCCTTCTCATCCTGAGAGAAGACTCGTGCTCACCAGTGAACCGAATATGGGTTGTTAATAATGATGAAATATATATTATGCTGCTCCACACTAGTCCACTTATTGTACCTTGTATGTAAATATTTTACCGGTTATTGTATCATTTAATATACCGCCTACTTAAGCTCATAAGGTTTAGCGGCAGAAATACAATTACAGTAGTAAAATGTTCTCGTACGAGCTCTCACACTAACCGCCGTGCTACTGTCTCAAAACGATACGATACTAGATTAACACACATGAGATACAGTTCATTTAGTGAACACACTGGACCAAATCAGAAGCAGGAGCAACTGAACAGCCGACGCCCAACGCAAACTCCCGGGTCGCTCGCTACATGTTCGCATGTAAATAAACAACGCTCGAGATCGTAACAGAGTCGTGGAAAAGGTAACAGGGCGGCGAACGGAAGCGGCCCAGAGATAAGTGTGAGACGCCGACAAAGGCCTAATACGTTTAGAGGGTTTATAAATCACTAAGCTATAGTTATCACGGACACAATTAAGACGTCTCGGCCGCGGCGCGAGCGCAGCGTATCGGGTTTTTGGGCCCCGGCTTAAGGAATGTGTCACCTGATTTATCGACATATCCATTAATAATAAACATTATTTCGTAATATTGATCACCTTCGAAACTTACCGATTTTATTTCACAGGGGCAAGCACAGGGCCGTACTCAAGTTATATGAAATAATAATTATGTTTTAAATATTATACATAGCTGTGTCTCGGATTCCCCTCCTGTGGGAATATTGTAAAAAGTAGCCTACGTGTATTATACTAAACTATAAAATATGAGTATATTATCCATGACTCTATCATCTCCGCTATCTATCATCCGCTCTCGGCCATGATTTTCAAACATCTATAAAATAGACGTGCAGATTTCTAAAATATTTCATTCAGATAAATTCTTCTAAATATCAGGTTAAAATTCATAAAATCGGTCAATTCTATAGATTACTTTAGTGCAATTGGTATGTGTAAAAAATAGTATGGTATGTTGTGTATGTGAATTAATAACAACTTATTAATACGTAATTACCTTTAACTTTATGATGAGTATGAGTAGGCATACAGTTCAACATTCCTTTTCATTAGGCACTGGACATTCCACCACAATTAGGTATTATACTCACTTTATTTTATTGTTGAAAGATAATGAGGATGATGACTAGGTTTGATTATATTGATTTTTATGATACATTCGGGTAAATAAGGTCAATGTTAACTAATTTAGATGTTATTTAGTTATCGTAATTAGATGAAAATTCATACAGTTTTAGCTACCTTACATTAAATGTGACATTTTTCAATGAATAAACTATAAACGTAAACGCACAAATACCAAAGATATTAGTAATTTTGTTTGAACGCCCATATAAATCTAACGATCATTATGTACCTACGACGTCATTAAATCGTACCATTTTGTATTGGGCGTTTTTCAGGGATCCGCGGCAGCGCCGCAAATCTGACCCTTTAAATTCCTGTAGATCCGAAAGTAATGATCGCAGATACCCTGTTACTTTTACAAAATTGCTATACTATTAGCATACTCTTAATTTATATACAATTTAAAAAACTGTCATAATCCCTATTTCAAAAAGTGTGAATGACACATGAGCAGAGTAAAGATACATGGGGCACTAGCATTAAAACTAATTATTCTAACACAACATACTTTATTTATGGTAATGTTGTTATTTACAACTATGATATATCTGCCTATAACAAAAAATATATATCACAGTGATTTTCATATTGTTCAGTTTAACTTAAAATCTATTCGACAATATAATTATAATTTTAAATAATTAAGAGCATCTACAGCTATTTATTTTTATCGGTTAAAATATTTACATACCTCAAAATATTATATTAATTTCAAAGTAACCATTAATATGCCTATTAATTAGCTTAACAGCGAACATAACGTGCGATCATATATTTAATATAATTTAATTCAATTTATCGGTCCACTTTTGGCAACACAGCTTAGCGGATATAAGTTACCCACAACTGGGGTCATATATTTGTTTAATCAATGATATAATTAACATAATGTTGTATCTAACGGCAACGGTATTCATATGTAACACATATCAGTTGACAAATATATGATAGTTATAGGCTCAAGTTTCTCGGTAATATATGAAAATGGGGTGATTAAAATTAATGTTAACGTCTCGGGGAAACCACAGCACGTTATTTATATATTTATTTATGTATTAATTTTTTTTATAATTAAATTGGTTTAATAAATAATTTTAATATATTTTTATAATTGTTATGGGTTACCATAATTACAACATTTTTTAATTAATGATCACCCTTTGCACATTCACACCCACTATAATATTATCATAATGCCATAATTTGTGTTCAATTTTAATTATAATTAAGTTTTAAGATGCTACGAAGCACCACATTATAACTGTTGGCAAGGTTGGCAGTAACTAAAGTAATCAGAAAAATGTAAAATATTGCTTGAAAATATGTCGTACTTTTTAAACAATATGGTATGGTGATTTTATGTTAGAAATGTTATTTTTTTAGGTTAATAATTTATAAGCTTAAAAATATAGTAGGTACAACTCAATATTTTAGAATAATGATATTGTTATCTCATCATTTCTGAAGCTAGTTGTGTTTGTTGTTAGTTACGTTTCTCAAGCCGTGTGGCGCAGTGGGAAGTGATCTATCTGCTTTTTACATCCGCGGCCGTGGGTTCGATTCCCACAATTGGAAAAAAAAATGTGTGATCCGCAGTGGTGTTTTCCAATGGCTGGGTGTATTTATACGTTATTTATGTATTTATATTTTTTTATTTATTTTTTATTCTTTACAAGTTAGCCCTTGATTACACCCTCACCTGATGGTAAGTGATGATGCAATCAAAGATGGAAGCGGGCTAACTTGTTAGGAGGAGGATGAAAATCCACACCCCTATCGGTTTCTACACGACATCGTACCGGAATGCTAAATCGCTTGGCGGTACGTCTTTGTCGGTAACTAGCCACGGCCGAATCCTCCCACCAGCCAGACCTGGACCTCAATTTGCGCATTAGGTTACTCACTACTATGTGAAAGTTTACCTAGTGGTACACATTTATGTGGTTCTTGATGAAAAGTAGATATTTATAAACGGAATCAACACTTAAGTGCCACTGCAAATGGCTCACATACCTACATGCAATAGTATATCTAAACCGAAACAGAAGGCCCTCTTCGGTCGCTCAAAAACAAAACTCCAGCAACACGGGTATCGAAATTGTGAACGAACAAGAAGTCGGGAACAGGTCCTGCGCACTATTGCGCGATCCGAAAAAGGGAACAAATAACATGCCTCTCGATAACAACACTCGGGAATCGATTTCGAGAGTAACCATTTAATTATTTTATCGATAATCTCGCATCGAGAGGGCCGGTAAGAAAAAAAGATGAGTCGAGAGTAATCGTCGCTTAGCCCGACGCCCGGTAGCCGGCGGCGGTTGCAGCTCGATTTTATCGTCTCATAACAGACTCGATTTATAAGTATCGATTATACGTATCGATCTCTCGATACCGCTCGCGGTCATTTAGCGCATTTTTTCGCTCGACGGCAACAATTCTGTCGTCCTTACACCGTCCTACGGCGTTGCTCACTCTAATTACTTGGTAAACACGTCCATCCTTTGCCTCGTTATCTTGCTTTGTACTGAAACTTATACACGATATTTACCAACTTTGTAAAGATCAATGTAACCTGTAAATGGCGGCAAAAGCGTAATTTTACGTTACTGGCAAGGAGACTACCAAACCACAGCTGCATGAGTTGATATACCTATAGATATTATATTACTACATCCTTAATAATCTTTTACATGACCATTTGTAACCTAGTTCGTTAGTATTATATTTATTTTATGTTTTTCTTATTGGAAACATTTTCTTATTATAAATCTCAAAATGAAGTATTTTCAGTACTTATACCCTAAATCCATCAAGATTAGTCAAAATATTTCAACTGAATTTTCTGCCTCTTGTTAACTTATAATTTAAATAAGAAAAACCGAACCGGTGCTGGCACAATCAATTTAAAGCTAATAATATAACAGAACTTATAGTGATGAAACGTGGACGACATTGTATTGAGATACCGGTATGTGAGAGTATTATCACCAATTCGAAATTTGCAACTAACCCATATTTCAAAGTTATCAAGCAACGCTAAACAACAACGGATAATAAAGAATAAGCCAATTCTCAGCTTTGAAATAAGTAGGTATAAGTCACTGAGAGACCTCCGTAGTGTGATCTGTGCATCCCTTTCCCGTGGGAATACAGAGATAAACTGTAGCCTACGTTATTCGGTGATAATGTAGCTTTCCATTCATAAAAGCATTTTGAAATGTGGTCCAGTAGTATAAAAAATCAAATGTTACTTGTTTATAATATTAAAGCTTAGATGATGAAACGATATCTTATAAGCGCTAAATGTTTTAAGAATATAATATATTGAGAAACATCCAAACACGCGGAAGGCGATGCGCGTCCTAATTTATTTGAATCGCTATAAAAATTATACAAATTGCCGCGCAGCCTCCCGCGGAAACCTCCGTCTCTTCTCTCGTAAATCACGAGCCAGATATTTATTTTGGCTCCGACGTACCTTTAATTTCATACCGTCGAAGGCGTGCTTCCCCAAAAACAATCGCCCGAACAAAATGTTAAGGTTCAGATGTTATTACCTAAATTATATTGTAAAGATACGTCGAACACGTCTGATAGCATCAGGAGCTCCTTCGATTTAGAAGTTAGCGAACGTCAAATCAGCGTCTGTAGTTTTCGTTTTGTACGGGCGAGCTTACGTCACAGATTCAGAGCTCCGAAGAAAGCGTTTTTCTAATTGGAATTAACTTTCACGGCTTCGAGATAACTAATCAGGTCTTTTTATCAATGTAGGTAGGATTATTAATAAAGATCTACGAATATTGAAAATAAATATGATACGAATAGGTCAACTTGTAAATTATGGAAATCTACACAATGAGATCCTGACTACAGGATCTCTTTTAATATTTGCAGGATCACAAAAGGTGAGAAGAAAAACGACTATTTTGAATTTTTGCAGCGGAGTATCCGTTATAATTTAATTTTGTGTATATATACAGAATTTTCATAGACAATATAGATAAAACAATATAAAACAGTAATGTTCACAGATAATGTATTGATTATAAAGTCAAGTCCGCACTATCATATTATAGGCCTCGACCGCACTATCAACAAGCCACATTTTGGCGTTAACATAAATTCCCCCCTCTGAAACGTTAAACGTTTAAGAATCAGTAGGAGGGCACAGGGGTAAATGCCGTTTAACGCTCGTCGCACTACTTTCCGTGCAGCGTGGACGAGAAATGTGGTGACCCTGAGGTGTGTGATGCTGCCTTCTTGCCGTAGAACTTCAGTTGGTTCTCTGGTCTTCAATTCAAGTCGATGATGATGATTAACGTGGTCAGACGCCGGCCGACCAGTAAGTGCCCTGGGAAGAGAGGGAGAAAGTTAGGAGAGGAAAATATAGGATGCAAGGGGTATACTATTTAGTATAGCCACCACTCGAATATAAAAACGTGCACTGCTCCTCAAATATATGAGATTACTAACTACTGTCTTAAAATTGAGATGCCTTATTTTGACTTGATGCCCTCTCCCCATAGCTCACAGCAATGAGGCGCATAAATTATAAATTAAAATTCATTTGCATGTTGCAGAGAGTTGCTAATATGCTCGATTCTTGAATAAAAAAATAATGAATTTGCATGCAGCTGACATGACAGTTAGAAATACGAAGGTAATTATCAGACGCTGTTCTAGTAAATCTCCCATTGTGGGAGTTATCGCTAGTCCACAGTGGAGGGTGATCCTTATGCGATCATGCACAGTGCGTAGTGCTAATATTCTTCCCCCCTGTGGACATACTGTTTGTATAGTGGAATAATACAATGAGTGCATTAGTTGAGTGTGTTCATAGTGACACAATAATTTTGTTATGACGTGATGAATGTCTAAAATGACTCGGTATTTCTTGTCGTACCGGTACGCTGATGAATCCAGCCTTGGAAATGATTTCCTCAATTTTGTGTGGAATAAATAAGCAGTATTTTTAGCTTTATGATGACTAGAATCAAATATAATTCGAGACACATATGCGGGACAATGCTTTAATTTAATTATATTTATGTTAAAATGATTTTTAAATGTAAAAATATCTGGCTTAATAATAGCCGAGCGCGCCTTTAATTCCGCCAATATAACGAGTACAACGTTTAAATTGCACCAATATAATACGCATATAGGTGTGAGGTATGAACCTAGGACTGCTACGCCAGACCTAGCGGCGTGCAGCGCTGAGGATAGCTCCATTCGTGGAGTTATTATGTTAGGCTTCGCAGTTAGAACTACCCGCGATTTCGCGCGCGCGATGTTTGTCTTGAAGTAAATGCAAGCGCGATACTCACACATTGACTCGTCGTAAAACGAACTAATTTCGACCTTAACGTGATTGTCACAAGGCTCATATCGCGAAGTATTCAATGTGTTGCGAATGTTTGTTTTCGCTTGCATACTCTCGCACTCTTTAAAAGTATTACGTGATCTTATTTGATCGCATTCTAAACTAAACGCCCTTATCCTTTGATTAGGTACTCGTATTTTAGATACAAATAAGATTGATTGAATGGACGGTGAAAGTAATTCTAGCGGCTCGAAAATTTTACAAGTCTCCAAAACTATTTGAAGTTTATTAATGCTTGAAGGTACTTGACGTGAAAATAATTTTATCATGTAAGATTGAGTAAATGAATTCCCTTGGGCCGTTGGTGAATCCCTAAGGGGTAATCGGACGCTAAAACGACCTGATTGTAAGCGAGTTGTATATTTATCAAATTGTTGTTCACACAATTTCTCGCCATTGATTAGTGATTTTTGAGGTAATTTTTCGACCTCCCCGATTTTTGATACTTGTTTAACTGATTGTTCGTCAGATGACGCACCACAAACAAAATTGTTTCGCTTAATGTTACAGCTACTCTGGCTTATAGGTTCGGGAATAATCGACCATAATTGAGCGTTGTCTAAATATGGCCTTCCGTAACCTAATGAATTTTTAATGAACCCTATATCATCGCAGAAAATGTTGCGGTTATATTCCAAAACTTGGATTGGAGGCAGTTTTAACCCGATTTTATTACTGACCTGCTCGTGGATAATCGGAGATGCACTACAGGTGTCTTTAGATCTCGAAGATCTGGCATTGCGCGACATTATATCGCGCGCCATAACAATGGCACTAATGAAACCATCTTCGATGTCTTCGCGAATATCTAGTTCATCCTGTAAATCACTTGAATTTAAGCATTCTATTTGGCACTGTAAATTTAAGAATTCGTTTTCTAAGCACTCGAATTTGTTTAATTTTATTTCTAAAGTACTTAATTGTAACGAATCTAAGGAAAGTTCACTTATTACACTCAAATGATTTTTAAACCTCGTTACGCGTCGCTTTATTATGTTACGTTGTAGAACTAATTCGTCAAGAGACATCGTTTACGATTTGCAACCGCGAGTGGACTAAACAAACCGGTTCCTTATCGCTTGCACTGACGTTCCTTTGTAACCTATTGATGCGCGGCTGGATAAATTTTAACGTTATAAATTGAGTTTAGTAATTAGTTTTACGTGCGGCGATAGTTACAATTTTTTGAATTTGATTAAGTATTAAACAATGATGGTTCACGTATGATATGAAGTGCGAATTTGAAAATTAGTGAATGTTTCATGCAAAATGGATGACTATACTAATAGTGCGTGATATTATAAGGGTTATTTTGGTTCGATGGATGTTTGTGATGTGATTGTGAGATGGATTAGTGGATGAATGGATGAATATGAATGTTTGTGAGTGGATTTAGACACTTATCTGAATATTTCGGCCCGACGACTACGCCGGCTTCCGATGAGATTTTCTTGTCACGTCTCGACACTGCGGGACGCTGCGGTTCGCTCTGATGCTGCAGATGCGATGATTTGCGGCTCGGCGACTACGCCGGCTTCTGCTGGTGATGCTTCGCGTTGCGCCTGGTGCTTGCGGAACTGAAAAGCCCCGGCCTAGCTGCTACGGTCTTGCTATCTTCGTCGGCCCACGACTACGCAGGCGTCCGAAGTTGTTTTAGGTATCCCGATTTGCGGGATGAATATTTACGCGGCCCAGCGACTACGCCAGAATCCGGTCTTGATTGATTGCCTTGCGCCTGGTGCATGCGGAACTCAGTCCCGGCCTGGCTGCAACGGTCTTGTATGTTCGGCCCCACGACTACGCGGGCGTCCGATGTTGATTCCTCTTGTTGCGCCCGGTACTTGCGGAACTGGCGGGTCCCGGCCTGGCAGCAACGGTTTTCTTTGTTTGAGCCTAATACCGCGAAACGAATTTTGGCGTTTCGGTGATGGCTTCGTAGACTTCTCGCTGGATTTTGATTTTCTTCTCAGGTTTTTGTAGTCCTGTCACGGTCGCCAATTATGTAAATTATGGAAATCTACACAATGAGATCCTGACTACAGGATCTCTTTTAATATTTGCAGGATCACAAAAGGTGAGAAGAAAAACGACTATTTTGAATTTTTGCAGCGGAGTATCCGTTATAATTTAATTTTGTGTATATATACAGAATTTTCATAGACAATATAGATAAAACAATATAAAACAGTAATGTTCACAGATAATGTATTGATTATAAAGTCAAGTCCGCACTATCATATTATAGGCCTCGACCGCACTATCAACAAGCCACATTTTGGCGTTAACACAACTTATTATTTGCTTTTACAAGTACAATGCGGGCTACAAACAGATCAATCAGATTTAACTGCGAAGTTGTAACTATATAATTTTCTCTAATTGAAATTTTAATGAAAGTCATTAGAAAAAGTCGTACAGTTCTGAGAATTTTAATTAATTTCAGCGTTCACACTAACAATGTTTGTTACTATATGTTTTTCTCATTCACAGACAGCACATAAGCACAATGCACGATCATATTGCAATGCCAAGTTCAGATACACCTGCCACATCTTTCTTTTCGAAACGGCCTAGTACCGGCCTCGCAGGCTGCAGTGCCGCGTCTCGCAGGGATGCTGCGATAGCCGCAATTACACGTAATCGCGCTCTGCCCTAATAGCAGATAACGCGCTCTCGTTAAGAAACATATTTAACACGAGATTCAATTAAATTTTGACATGTATACGAGCGCCGCGGCCGCAGTTACTCCGCGTTTTTATTGCGGGCCGCCGCTGCCCAGTGCTGTGCCCAGTGCAGCGCGATGCTATCTGCGATTACATTCACATCTTACTCTGAATGTCCGCCGATCGCACTGCCCATGTTTTGGTATTAATACACGTTTTAAATTGAACGAGATATTACTTTGTTTAGAAATTACCTTCGATTTGCATTAAGTTAGATTAAATTTGCATAATACTATTTTATTTTTACATATAACTACTAATACCTACTAAGTCCGATATTATTGTTAAGAATTATTTGCCATATTCAGAGTAAGATTCATCATCATCAATAACAGCCGATGGACGTCCACTGCTGGATATAGACCTCTTGTATGGACTTCGAATCAAAACGGTCTCGAGCTGCGAGCATCCAGCGGCTTCCTGCAACCCGCTTGATGTCCTTGGTCTACATGGTGGGGGCTCGACCAACACTGCGCTTTCCGGTGCGGGGTCACCATTCCAGCACCTTGGGACCAGCAACTCTTCGAGCTATGTGATCTGCCCATTGCCGCTTCAACTTCGCGACTCGCTGAGCTATATCAGTGACTTTGGCTCTTCTGCGGATCTCCTCATTTCTGATTCGATCACGCAGAGAAAGCCCATAGTAGCTCGCTCCATCGCCGGCTGTGTGACTTTGAGTCTTTTTATGAAGGCCACAGTTAGAGACCAGATCTCGGATCCGTAAGATTAAGAGTAAGATTAACTGTAAACAAACATAAAATTAAAATATCGAATGCTAAACATTTTCCTTTTGGGAGGAATTTGCAAATAATAATTCGTAACTGAAGGCATAAATTATAGTGCCTATACTGATAAACATGGCGTCTCATATCATAAAAATGTACAGTAAATACCATAATTGAGAGTGAACTGTCGACGAGGTGATGCTTATAAGTAAATTGCAGCAAGTGAGTTGTTGACACAGCAGGCTGATTGAGTGTCTGCTTGATCATTATTACTTCAGGTGACGCTAATTATGTATCACACGTGTCACTGTAACTGTGGTGACAACAAGATGATAACAAGGCCGCACGGACTGCTTGTAATATTATAAGGTGACACGTTTCAAAGTATTACGACATTGGACTCGATGGACCGCCGCGCTAAGAGGTTTCGACGCAATGATCAGTCAAAATTGCAAACTTTGCAGTACGTACCGGCACAATCTTGGTGGTGTATTGGATATACTTTGAAGAGTATGCTCAGGAATTGTACAATATTTTTTCTTATTTTCCTTACTACCACAGAACTTTGTTACAAGATCTAGACATAAGCGTCTAGGTTTCCAACACCTTTGATTGAAACCACCTTTTTGGCTAGTTAGGGAGGCTTCGGCCGTGGCTAGTTACCACCCTACCGGCAAAGACGTACCACCAAGCGATTTAGCATTACGGTACGATGTCGTGTAGAAACCGAAAAGGGTATGGATTTTCAACCTCCTCCTAACATGTTATCCCGCTTCCATCTTAAATTGCAACATCACTTACCATCCGGTGAGATCATAGTTAAGGCCTAACTTGTAAAAAATAAAAAAAAACCTCTAATGAGAGTGTTAATAGGCATTTTCCTACCAAGTGCGACGTTGGTGCACCGCCAACGTCCCACGTCGGTCTAAGAATGTTTACTGAAAGTATTTAGTACTTCACTCTCAGGAATTACATTTTGCATACGTTTTAATTCTACTAATTTTCAATAAACTTCTAAACCTAAAGCGCATACGACGCAGAGATGTAAATACGAGTAGTTACGTAAAGAAGTTTGCCAAAGCTTGGAAAATAAATTACAATAATGAGCATAATGAATTAATTATGATTGAATACAATTTTATTTGCAGCTCAGCGCCGCTAATTACTTATGTATGCAGTGTGAAGGTCGCAGGCGCGCAGGGGCCCGCGCCACTCACTGCACTATGTTACTTTCTCTCACTTTCTTCGCTCTGTGTGTCACACGTGGCTGTCGGTATGTGTCTAGATAGCCTTTGGCAAGGCCGTGGACAAACAACAAGTGACATAGTGTATATGATTTAGTTTCTTAAACCTCTACAATTTGATATCAAAAGAAAAAAAAATTATGATCACTGACATGCAAGTTCATTGCGAAAATTTCATAAAAATCCATCCATCCTAATACTTTAACGGCGAAAATAATTAAACTTAAATCACTAAACAAATTTGGATGAAATTTGGTATTAGAGATAAACTGAAGCATTGAAGCAGAGCATAGATTACTTTCATCCCGGGAAAATCCCTGGTTCCTGCGGGATTTGTATAAAACCACAAACTATTTAAAGTCAAAAGAAAAGACATTAAGTTCAACATCGTATTTGCGGGGAATTAATTTTCCTGTCTTTTTATTAATTAGGTTTTACTCGTACGTCGTTTTTGTTAAGTTACTGCTACTTTCATTTTATTTTGAAAATGATTCGATATAGCCAAACTGCAATACTTAATTTTTTTTTGTAAAATAATTGACTTCATTTAATAATTTATAAATTAATTATAAATAATAAAATAAAATAATTTATAAATAATAAAATAAAATAATTTATAAATTATAAAATAATTGCATTTAGTATACTCTTATGTTAATTTATTTATTTTTCTCAATATAAATTATAATTTAACTCAATGAATATTTTCAACGATAGAATGGTGAACAATAATTTTCAAAACTTTCAGTGTAAAAACATTTTTAATGCAAATATTTTAATATTGACTTTATTGTTGTGACCATTTTTTTTTTATATTTAATACTTACTAATAACTCAACTTGAATTTAACTTAACTTGAATTTATTTTCTTTCAGACAACATTTCAAAAGCTGCTGGAAACAAATAATGCTGTACCTAACTAATAGGTACAACGAGCCTCCTATGGAATTATGTTTTTCAAAACAAGATAAACAATCGCAATCGTCTACTGGAAAGACCGTAAAGGAACGGTCACTTTGTTGTGAGTAATTTGCATAATTTAAATTTAACCCTTCAATGGCCGCTGTGACAATATGTTGTTTTATTGGGGCAAAAATAGGACAAAAACGGGACAGAACGGGGCAAAAAATGCAAAATAAACTGTTTGCTGACGATTTCTTTACGAGCCGGTGAAAGCCGGACCTATGAAAAAATTAGAGCAAAACCATAAACACAGCGTGTTCCTTATTTAAATATTTTGAACATTTGCGTTCTAGATGTTAAAACGCTGAATTATAGATACCATTAATGTTGTAGTGTTTGGCAAGTTTTGGTCTAATCTGCATAGCTAATAGGATGTTTTAGAGAATATTTAAATTAGAATAAAATATTAGGCGGTCAGCATGTGGTAGGTATAACATGGGGTACCTACTTAATGCTTAAAAATACTAGTTTACTATGATCTAATTACAATAACAATACATGTATTTCTATTTTTAATCACAATCATCAGCAGCAGTGAAAATATGTCTTATAATATAATTAATGTCACGTTTTTAGAATAGATATCAAAACGTAATTATTTTACCAATACAGCTTTTTTACAATGTTTTTGAAAATTTATTAGACTATCCTATACTTTTCCTTTCCACCATTGTTTATTGAAGTAAATTTTTACTTAACCTTAACACATACAGGTTTACTCTCTAGATTTATTCTTTTCTAATTAAATATTAGTAGTGTAGCAGTAATTATAGACGTAAGTCACATCTAATAAATACAATAGTTCTGAAATTAGTTAAAACTGACTTAAAGTATCAATATTAATTAATCATAGATTAAAACAAACACCATTAATTTGTTGACAGTTGTCACGAAGTGTTACTTGAAGTTATAATTGAAACTACGACGAGGAAAGCCTCCATTAAATAATAATTTACTGCTATAGAATATGTAACTAGATACCGTAGCATAAATTATAAAGCTTGGTGTTTTTATTGACCACTAAATTTATCATTCTATTGGTTTATTGAGATATTATGGGCTTTTTTTAATTGTAACGCAGATGTACTTGTCTAAATTAATTTATTATAACTAACAGTAGTATTGCGAAATATTTCATGAAAATATGTATTACTGCTATAAATAAAAATATAAATAAAAATTGCCGATTGCCTCGCGGTTAAGAGGAAGTTTTGATTCCTGACACATGCTGTTTGTCTATTTGGAGGGGTTAATTAAATTTTAATGAACGTAACCTATTTATGAAATAATATAAATTTGTCATTGTAACGAAAATGTTAATAATCTAAAATAATAAAAACATCTGTCTGTGCTGAAAAATATTTATATGGACATAATATTTAATTTTTATAGTTATAAACACTTGCTCATTGTAAAGTAATACAGAGACTAGAACATCCTGTACTAGTCTCTGTATTACTTTACAATGAGCAAAGTTAAACTGTTCAAGTTTTTGCCAACTGATCCTTAATTGTTAGTGTGTCAGTTGCGCTACACCTTTATAACTTACAACACTTAACCATCACCCATTCGTTTTATTGTTTGTGATGAAATGTTGGGGAAAAATAGAGAAAAATAAGATGCCGACTTTAAAAAATATTTTTTTTTTGTAAAAATGTAAATATGTCCTCAGATATGTACTGATGGTAAAATATATGCAATGTTGCTACACATTCATTTACATTACTTTAATAAAGACATTCCAATGACAATTTTATTACAATATACAAAGTTTTGTGATTATTTACTTTTACATATTTGTAATAACAGTTATTACTAATATGCGTAATCAATAATTCTATAAGTTATGATATTCTAAACATAAATAATGTATGTAGTGCAGTGATTATGTTATTAGGAGTCAATAAAACAACAATCACTATTATTATCATCTAAACATTTAGATTTGAATGGACTAATCGCCTCCGGCTCTGATTTTATTAATATCTAATAAGTTCTCTAAATTTATGTACACATTTGTAGAAATTAGCATTAATTTTACATTATAATTCATGTATTCTTTTGTTCGTCACTTGTTCGGATTGTACACACTAAACAGTTAGCGAATATCTAAAAAATGTCCTGTTATGTGGGATGGGCTCGGACAGTAGTCGGAGACCTTAGAAAAAATGTAACGGTCCCATTTTTTAACGACATTTTTTAAGATCAACCCTTTATTGAAAAAGTCCGTTAGCGGGAACAAAACGACATCGCCGCGGCCTCGAAACCGATAGATTATGCAAAAGCGTTTGCTCGTCCTTTTCACTGTATCAATTCCCATGCTCCTTATAAAAGGCGCAACGGCAATCGATATTCACAAAGATGACACCTTGTTTGAATATTCACGTCTTTCCCATGAATCCTTTCAATCGATCCAAAGGGTTGCCTAGGGTGGATGCGTCTATAGGCAAATTCGATTATCTCCGCAGCATTCTCACGCACATCCCGAAGCGGAATAATAAATCTTTGCATACGGAGCGTAATAAAAAAACGCTATTAAAAAAGAACTATCTCTCGGCCCCCCAGCTCCACGCTCGTATGCATAAGAAAAGAACCGTACACACCCAAATTATACGCAAGGTGACAAGTGCTGCATCCCATCAAAAACGCCTATTATTTCGCGCGCGTCCCATACAGTAAAATAGGGTACTTTCTGCGCAGCCGATACGGTTGCGATTTTTTCAAAGCGCCGTGCGTACCTGTGACCCTCGCGCAAACGTGGGGACAGTTTATTTGCATTTTTTTGTATTGTTCCCATTCAAATAGTATCTTAACCCTATTGAATAATGTCAGGGGTTAGGTTGCACTTAATATTCAAAAAGGGCAGGTACATTTCTCTTAATATTCTCGCATAAATTATAGTCAGGTACATTTTGGGTTATTGTGTGTCGCGGAAGGGAACGTCGACACAACGAGCGTAAGGCGCCTGCGCCCGCGCGGGACGTTGAGACTTATGTTTGCACGATACGATGCACTTTCGCAGGGTTAACTGTTGAACTTTGATTCGCGACCCGCGCTGCAAACGGATCCACGACATTTTACTTCCTGAATGCTTAACCCGTTTCCTTTGTAAGAATTTATGCAAAAAAGTATACCCATCCTATTTTTTTATTCAATAAAATTTAGGGGCCATGCACATTATGCAAATGCGTGCATAAATTTTAGAGAGACGCGCACGGTTCGGCGACTGTAACAATGACTTTTATAGCTTTAATCTTAAGAAGCATTTTCTTTTGAAAATCGTTTTGCGTTTCTTTGGATTATAAGTAAGTACGCGATTTTTTTGGTTAGGGCCCGTTTAGAAAAACGGTTCTTGATTTTTTTTCTCAGGGCCGCGTTTTTTAAAGAAAGAGTGTTACCGTTACGAGGAGGTCGAGTGTTCGTTGTTACCTTTTTGTTGTGTGACATACGAGACGGCGGCGCGGGTCGGATTAGAATATGTAATTACTTCCTTTACGGTTTTCGGAAACGGTGGGCCGAGGCCGTTACGAGGAACACCTTCGACTCCTCGCCGGGACGTGATCGGGTTTTAGTGTTGTGGCGATATTCTATTTGGTACTTCCATTGTCGCTGTCATTGATACGTAAATCTCAGGTCAGAAATTGAAAGCTACAAATTAAAAAAAAAATAAAACTAAAATATAGGGAGGTACCTATATCAGTAACATTTTAAAAATCACCTTTAGGACCTAGTGTTAACAACACTGGTGGGCTTACTCTTATCTTAAAATGGTATAATTTACTTATGATGATAATATTTTTATTAACCAATGTTAATGAAAAATATTATCTTTCTGTATTGTGTCTTAATACCTATAAGGTGTACCTACCTAGTATTGCAAGTATGAGCATTGCCTATTATATATGAATAGCAAGCTGTAAAAAAGGGTTAAAATTATTCTTTTACATCAAAGGAGCAAGTATTCCATACTGCACAAATTTTTTGGTAAGTAAACAATTTTATTGCACTCAAAAGTTTAAAAAAAAAATAGTTCGGCGCATCTTTTGTGCAGCTCAAAGCTAGAGATGCAACCGAGATATTGTTTTACTGCGTCATTACGCATCGCCTAGAATGGGTTTACAGATTTTTTACCACTCCCTTATCTTTTTATGACTTTGTACCCGATTTGTTTTTTAATATAAAACCCCCATTACCAATAACATCGTTCGACAGACTAAATAAACAAACTCCGAGGCCCGTTATTAAAAAAAGCGTATAAGGGCGGACTGATTGTTGGAACTGGGAAGGTTGGAAGGAGCTTTCGCAAAAAAAACGTACATTTTTTTTCCAAAAAGAACCTCGGTCCCTTTTGCGCGCCCATTGTCTTCGCGCTATTGTCTCGGCGATTTAAAATACTTTTATGCTTTCCGGATGACAATAATGTTTTGGCTTATTTTTCGATAACTATTATTTAGCGAATTTATTGTCGTCCTTTGTTTTTGTGGTGCCGGCATGCGCGGTAGTCGGGTCGGGCGATGGGTATCGGCCGGCAATTTGTACGCGGATGTCGTCGGGCCCGCTATAAACATTAGCTAATTATGTGTTCCGCTGCCTAATGTGTAATCTCCCTAATTTTGTTTCTATTTAAGTTGCCTACCTCTGACCTATCTGGTGCAGAGGCAGTATGTACCTACTAAGGTTTCGGATTTGATATCTCTATATTCTCTCTCTAGTAAGAGTCAATTTTGGCTTGTTGATGGCATTGACCTATGCATAAAAGTACAAAAAAAATGTTAAAATGATTATTTTTTTATTTTCGAGTTGGGAATGCCAGCCCGCATTTAAGCAGCGTAATTGGACTAAGTTCCACATTCCCTTTTATAAGGACGGCCTAACCCTGTAATGAGCCTAAATAAATATTTTAGGTACAATATTATATTATTAGTGGTAACCAGGTAAAAAGATTATTAGGAAACCCTAAAAAAGATGACTAGATTGTAGGAAAGAAGATTTTGGAAAAAATTGCGGTGTGGGGAAAAATCGCGAATTAAAGAAATTAGTGGAGAAAAGTGGTAGAGGAGACCAAAGCCCACAAAGGGTTGTAGGCTGTAGCGTACGAGTAAGTAAGTTTATTACTAGTGGGCATATTAAGAATTTACAATTTTAAGCAATAAAAAATATAATATAACCAGAAAGTGTGACGATATACCGATAAACAAATACTAATAAATTATACAACTTATTCATTCACATTTTTATTATTACGGAGGAAGTAACCTTTTATTGCTATATATAAAATATGTAGTGTATATTGTTTGTACGTGCAGCACGAATAAAACTACACTTATCCGATTGAAAACTTTAATACATATTTAATTTAATTTAAATTGTTTATTTTTTTGTAAATCATAGAAAATGTTTTTCTATTATTAAATTTCAAGTTTAATTTCCTTCATTTATTTCATAAAGTCGTGGTACGACTTCACTTGTCACTATTACTTTATGATAATACAAACATAAAAAAAAATTATATATATAAGGATAAGTCTTGGCCTCACAGGACAAACAAACAAAGTTTTACTACAACTACAAAATAACTAATTAAGCAAGCAAAGCCAGGGGTAAATACTTGTAAATAACGATATTGTAATTGAGCTAGTAAAAATAGCGTGAAGCCTATACTAATGATTTATCGTCGCATTATTCAAATGACGCGATTGATTCCGATCGGCGCGTTTTTGCGCGGAATTAGCATCACAATATGAAGGTGTAGGATATAATGGCTGGAGCATTGATTGATTTATTTGTTTTGGCTCACACACGGGTTTGGTGCACCTGGGATGAACAAACTAATATCGTATTGCATATACTACTAATATTATAAACGCGAAAGTTTGTATGGATGTTAGGATGTATGTTTGGATGTTTATTACTCTTTAACGCCACTACTAATGAAGCGATTTGACTGAAATTTGGAATAGAAATAGATTTTACTCTGGATTAACACTGTGTGCTACTTTTTATCCCAAAAAAAAATGGTTTCCCGAGATTTGCGAAAACTGATGGTTTTGATGATATGAATGTTTGTTACTCTTTCACGCCTCAACTACTGAACCGAATTAGCTGAAATTTGGTATTGAGTTATATTATAGCCTGGATTAACACATAGGCTACTCTTTATCCTGGATAAATCCATGGTTCCCGAGGGCTTTGTGAAAAACTAAATTCCACGCGGACGAAGTCGCGGGCGTCCGCTAGTAATTTTATAAATGTATGTAAATTGGACATGTAGGTAGAGGTGTACCGAATAATATTTAAAACCGATTTTGTATACATAATTATTGTAGGCACCTACTCGATATGTCATTCAGCTACTATCTTAGCGAGTGTTGTTATCGCTATATATTTACATTTAATTCTATGAACTTCTAAGTAATATTATTTTTTCGTGTTTTTTTTTGTTTTCTTTATTAATTTTTAACCCATGCACGCCACTTAAAATAAATATTATCAGCCTATTTTAAAGGCCCACTGCAGGGCCAGTCGGTCAATTCACTAACTTTGACATGTGCTAGCTACCTAATAACTAAAAGTATAACAATCTTATTTTTTCGTATTCCGAAAAGCCCATTGTTAAGTAAAATCACATTATCAAATTAGCAATGTCATCTACCTACTCTACGATATCCACGAACGATTATCAGTAGACACCAGATGACATTTTGTTGTATATAATCTCAATAGTCTCAATATAGCCTCAATGGCTCAACGGTAAGAGCGGTCGGACTCATCACCTAGGGGTGGTGGTTCGATCCCCATTTGTATTGTCGTACTCACTCTAACACAGTCTTTCCCGATTAACTGGAGGGGAATGGGAATATTGGTCATATTTAAAAAAGATATGGCAAATATTCTTAAAAAAAGAAATAGTGATCAGTTAGCATTAAATAAATAGTGAAAACGAAGTCACGATACTTAAGAATAATTACTAACAATAGCTAGTTAGTAAATTCCTTATGTTATGTCTAATAATGAACGTCAAAGTAAGTGAATTGGCTTGCAGGTTACCCTCCTTATGAGAAAGGGGTTATGGAGCTTAGACTCACCAGGCTACTTGGCGGACTTAAGATGATAATATTTCTTTAACGACCACTCTGACTACCACGCTACTATTTGACCTAATATAACCTGGTTAAACTAGCTTAGCTTTGGTAATGGTAGACCGTTTAGCTAGTTTAGAAAGTTTTATGTTCAAATGGACTAGAGCCGTGCATCAAACCTGAGACCTTTAGCGTGAAGTCAGCCGATAACAACAACGATGACTTTCAGCAGCTGTTAGACCTTTAGTCGCGTCACGGTATGCAAATACGCGCCATAAATAAATCTATTGGGTTCCGTCGATTGTTGGGAATCACTTGTTATTTATATGTTAATTGCGTAACCCGCGGGTTAGCGGTATCGGGTGACGGGAAGGGTTCCGCAAAAAAACAACCCTTCGAAAAACACCTTTTTATGTCGCAGGTTAACTTTAATGCGACCTTAACTATTTTTTTTAAATCTTAGGTACCTGTATAAATAAAATGTCCTATATATTGGGTTATTAGTTAACGTCGTTTATTTCAACCGTGTTATCACTTTTTAAATGTAAAATTCTGTAGTACCTGTTTCGAATGAAAATTGTATTGAGAAAATACAAATGCAATAATAATAATTGTTTCATTTGATTGTTTGTTTTTTGGCTTTCAAATGCACTAACACAGTACAAATGCACTTACAACTTTCATAAACTAAATTTATTCAAAAACTTAAATCTTTATAACGTAGCTTAGAATGACAATTTACTGATTTTGCAATAGACAGATAACTAGGTATTTTATCACTATTATCATTTTTTTTTATTAGAGCTGCATATTTTGTATGATATTAAATTCATAATACACACACACGTTTAATAGATTTACTTAAAGTCCTTGTTACAGGTTTTTTTTTTATTTTTATTATTGAGATAAAATACAATAAGATATATATGCTAATTATCCTAAAAGCTATATGAGAATTAGGGATTATGTCCACGTGATTGGCAAATAAATTAATTAGCTAATTATTTTTATTCACAGAAAATATTAGACTGTAAAAATATCCCAGTTAATTTATTGCCTCATTAACACCCATACGGAACCCTCCGTAGTTTGAGTCACCCTTAACTTTATTTTTCCGCATGACTTTGGAACTGGAGTGATTTGCATTGCAAATCAGTTGAACAACTATAGTTGTAGCAACCATTTCCGTCGCCCGTATTGACAGCCGATGATTGAGTGTCGTAGCTCGACGTCTTGCCGACTCAGCGGCAGCTGAACATTGATTTTGTGATCAACTACCAATAGATGGCAGCACAGGTTTCAAAATTACAATGTTTTATAATATTTATGCCTGTTACCAACCCATATACGGCTCACTGCTGAGCTCAAGTCTCCTCTCAGAATGAGAGGGATTAGACCAATAGTCTACTACGCTAGCCCAATGCGGATTGGCAGACTTCAAGCACGCAGAGAATTTAGAACATTCTCTGGTATGCAGGCTTCCTCAAGATGTTTTGCTTTACCTTTTGAAACACGTGATATTTAATTTCTTAAAATACACACAACTGAAAAATTGGATGTGCATACCCCGGACCGGATTCGAAACCACACCCTCCGAAATCGGAGGCAAAGGTCATAACCACTAGGCCATCACGGCTTCTATTATTTATGCCTATCTAATAATATTACAAAGAAGAAAGGTTTGTATTTTTGTTTGTAACAAAACTACTAGACTGATTTGAAAAATTGTTTCGTCAATACCAAGCCACATTAACAGGGAGTAACGTAGGCTATACTTTATCTCCGTATTCCCACAGAAATAGAAACTTTGAAATGGGAAAATTGGTTTTGTTACTTTATATACAAAGTTTTTTAAACTTTTGTTTTATTAAGCAATGCGGTTTTCAACAAATTAAAGAGGAAGACAATTAATTTATAGTAGGTATAACTAACAACAGATGCCCGGGACAACACCTGCACAGTTCCTATTCCCTTAGAAGTCAGGGGATAAAATACCCCTTTATAATAAGTACGAGTATGTATTACTTTAGATAAGGACTGTCATGGTTCTGTGTTTTTCTCATTCAGGCAGGATCTCCCATCTCATAGGGAATATGGAGCTTAGACCCACCACGCTGGCCCACAGCCTGTTGGCGGGCTTAGTACTAATTTTTTTAACGACCTCTATCAGGTTATTGATAATAAACAAGAAAAGAAGTATTATCGTGCTATTCGAAGTACGGGGTTACACCAACTAAGTATCCAACTGAGATTTTTTACTGAAAATTTCTAAAAAGGAAGCAATGCTCGGTATTGCATAGCCTGACCGGACTCGAACCCAGGACCTCGTGACAAGAAACCACAGGCTAACCACTAAATCAACGAGGTAGTCAAATAAATAAATATGACAAATAAATGCAGCACACTTGTTGTGTGACGCTATGCTCTGTGGCTAACCGCAGGACGCGACGCACGCGCAGTTATGTCATCTGTGGCGCTGCGACTGCGGACTTACGCACTGGATGGGAAAAAACGCTGCGGTCTTACTTCTATTATTACTCATCATCAGCCTATTTTAACGGTGCTATATATGCTCAGGCTTTTCTTCTTATAGGAGACAACCACCATCACCATTCTGCTCCAATGCAGTTTGGTAGGCTTATGATGATTATGTTAAATTCTATAATTACAACCATCATGATCATGATCGGGACAGATGCCTCAACGTGCTCTTCGAGGCACTGGTATATGATAGCACCGACTTGCCAACTCGAGTTTATACTGAAAATGTCTTAGAAGAAAGAAAAGCGTCGTATATCCGACCCAGGACTCGAATCCAGACCTCCGTGATCCGACGCCACATAGACTAACCACTGTACCAACGAGGCAGTGACTAGTTTGTTGTGATCGTCAATATTTTGGCCGATGGAAATTCGCTGCAGGACTTTCTGCAGGAACTTTCAAAGACCACAGTCGTAGGCCGTAAGTAAGTTTATTGTTTAAGTTATTTTAAACTGATTAACTCAATTGTATATACAACTCAATACTTAGGTATTGGTACATATTTGTTTGTGAGTTTTTGACAATTTGATTCTGTTAGGTACCTACCCCAATGGTTATTTATCCTCATGCATTTTTGTTTATTCTTCATTTTTTGTTCAATTTAGTTTTTTATTTTCTGACACGTACCTATTCGGTTCCCCAGTGGTGTGACGTCATCAGCCGCGGCGTTATTTATGCCCCGTCGTCATCACAAGACGGTTCCGGCCAAATTGCAACGACCGATGCCACCATGCATATTCAACACTCTTATTGTCTCACTTGTATTGTGTCCTACCTAACACAACCGCTGCAACGTGACCCGTCGCTCGCCTCCACAGGCCCCCTCGTCAGAAGCACTCTGCTCGTAGCGCGGGGGGCACGGCAGGTCTACGTATGATGGAGGGTGAAACAAAAGAGCGTTCATAAAATGTCAAGTGAGACGCTGAAAGAGTGAAGTTATGTGTAGGCCGAGTTAATCACGTCTTCATGGTACATGGTGCTGCGAGCTGAGCACGTTACCTGTTAGTTAGTGTACCTATTTATAGTGCTATGAGATAGATACCTAGAATATTACACCGCAGTTCGTGACGATTACATACCGGGTTTGATTCTCGGATTAACTTGTTGAAAAATCCGAGTAGCACTCCTTATTGTGGTTATTTGCAATATGCGGGGCATCGTAGGTACATTAGCGGATCTATATAATATGTTAATTATAGTCATAAATTATGAACATAATAATAGTTTTACTACCATTAGTAACCTCAAAACTCATCAGCGATACGTCCTAAACTATTGAAGCTAGAAGTACAGTATTTAACTAGTAACTTAACCAGGAAATTTCAATATCTTAGATATACAGGATGGCTTGGAAATAATAAAGTAAATCCAAATTCAAAATACCTGCCTACCATGTACCATCGTACCCGAATGCTAAATCGCATCTTGGCGGTAAGCTTTTGCCTAAAGGGAAATACGAGTAGCTAGAGACGGCCGATGCCGTTTGACTCGACATGGGATTACCCAGGACCGATAAGTTGAAAACCATTACAGCATTATCATCTGTGCAAGAGAAGTTATCTATTTTCAAAAGAAAGAATTCGGTTGCAAGTCAGTTGTAACATAATTATACTACGAATAGTATTAGTCGGTAACATAATACTTCCCAGGTGTGTTCGTCTAATGAGTTGTAGTTGCGTGGGTTTTCACAAATCCTCTAAATCTAAAGTATAATATTAAACGATTTTTTAATTTATTCGGCCATTAATCTCCGTAAAATTTGGGCTCGGTCAAATGGCGATCGTGTAGAAAATCAATAAGTTGGAAATGTAATTAATGATTAATAGTCGCGAGAGAAAGTCGGTTATCAGTTGAATGGTTCCGCGAGGAGCCGCTCCAGTGCGACGTGAGTTATGGGAGTGGGCTCATTCGGAAATTGATATTAGTATAATTTTTGGCAAATGCCTATATATCACGTTCACGTTTTCACTGTCTGACCTTGCTGTCGCAGAAAGATTCTGTTTCTCGCTTCAGTCACATTCACGGTATAGTCCACTATTTTGTAGATTTAAACAAAAAAATATGGAATGTTTTTCAAAGATAACGTTCAGAGTTTCATTATTCTAAGACAGCTGAATAACAAATATTATATCTATTATTTTGTTTTTTTAATTTTGTAAATGAAAATATGGAATTTTTATTTAATGTTGTAAATATTTACAGGAGTTAATTGTATAAAAATATTGGAGTAACTATTATCAAAAGTATTTTAAGATTGTTAGTTCAGTTGTATGTTTTACTGTTTGTTTGAAACCTACTATCAAATCAATGCTTATTTGTACACTGGCTATTTCTAACTCAGGCCATGAATTATGTCACAATCTGTGCCGATTTTATTATTACTGTAGATGTTTAGTAGATTTGGCGAAATCATAAAGCACAGACACTTACGCAAGTGATTAGATAAGATAATTAAATCAACACATTATCATCGCCGGAGCTCTCTCTGTCAACTTTCGCTAATGGCCGCCGACCTCTTGACTCCTGTCGGTGGGATATTTATTTTTCGCCATAATTTAAAACTAATTATTGATGAAACTGTTACACTATATTGCTAACCATATTTTATATTAAAAAACCGGTTAAAAGAAAGCACTTGAAAAACACAAAACAGAATATTAGCGATGTTTTTTACAATCATTTCTTGTATAGTTTTATTTACTCTATTTACTCTGGCTCTATTTTTCTCTAAAGAAAACTTGAATTTGAATTTGAAAATAACATTACAGTGTTTTTTGATGAACACAATAAGTACATTTATAAAATCGAGACGGCCTCTTGGTAATAACTCATCTACTACATTGAGAAATTTTCTCAAATATTCACACCCTGAATGCATTAAAGCTCAAAAAGCGTAGATTTAAAATTGGCTCGAATCAACAGAAGTTCTCGGTTAAAATCTTTTACCGTACCATTTCGCCTGTAGAAGCTAATGAGAGTTATAGAGTAACCGCCGTAACAAGAAACCGCCGTAACATTTATTGACCACCGCTGCAGTCACACGCAAATTATGTTGTTAAAAAAATGTTCAGCGCGTTAATGGCTCGCATTATACAGTAATTACTTTAGTTAGTTATAAATCACACTGTAACATTTTCAATAAAATATAATTAAAAACGCTATGTGAAAAAGTACGTAAAGTATAAATAACTATGAATTACATTGTACTTGGGTTTGGACTTTGGAGGGAGTAAATCAAAGTGATAAGAGCGGGCGTCATATCGCATCACACACTTGAACACAATTAAGTATAAATTACGGCGGGCTCCTAATTAGGGAGTTTTGTGGCACTGCCAGGCTTTAGTTTGAAGCACTACAACGAGGTGTACGCTCCACTGCGCACCGGTAAAGGCGGCTTACCACTACGTGCGACACGATTACATTTCTTAATATCCTGTATTAGTATATCGTTTGAAAAAAAAATCTACTAATATCTTTCTTATTTTTCTAATAGTTTCTGTAATTTGTTTAATTTCCTTAAAAGAGAGAAACAGGTTTAATCCTTGTAGAGAAACCTTTGGTAGAGTTATTATAATATCACAGAGTATATATGTAAAGAAAACCATTATTTATTCGTCGTTTAGAAAATAAATTTATGCGCAAATTACCTACTAAATATCCTCCGATGCGCGAACTCTAGTTTTACCAACATATATTATTGTTACCTAATAATAATCATTAATCAAATATGAACGATTAGGATCACAACGAACATATTGTTTACTCTTTGTCGATACATCACGATTATAGACCTATAACGGCATTGGAAGTAAACAATAATAACTCATAAGAACAGCTCCCATTTTATTTAAAAATTTACCTCATCAGGTCAACAAACTTTAAAAGCCGTCGGATCTGACCGCATCCAGTGTGCATGAGGTCTAAAATTAATTAACGCGTCGCCATAAGAACACCTTAACGAACACAATCTCACAAATAATAGCAATGAACACTTTAATTTATTATTATAGCGATAAAGAAAATTGCTGCAAAGAATTTTGATATTATTTTGAAACCGTTAACTATATTGTAAAAAAATCTTACAAATAAAAATAAATTGCAAACATGACCACAAACAAATTTAAAGGCGAGTACTTTAATAAATTAGGCAAGCAAAGTAATTTCACTAATTCATTTAAAAAATTAAAAAAAAAAATTGTATTTCAAAACGAAAAACAAATTATTGTATTTAGAATTTGACTTACCTTCATCGCTTAAGTTATAGAAAATTAAGTACTTTAACTTTTATTTTTCTTTCCCTTCTTCTCCAATAAGTCATTAAAACTTTCTCAGGATGGATATGACAATGGCTAGTTGACATTTTTTTCAAACGGGTCTTAAATTTTTCGTTATCGTTAGATTGAAAAAAAAAAAACAATTTATGACATAGTTTTGAGACATACCTACTATAACTTCTTAGAACAAAGAAAAGGTCATTATTTCATTCCTCGACCCAGGACTCGAACCCAGAATGGCACGATTCGAAATGACATAAGCTACTACACCAAAGTTGCAATTTATCTATTGTTTTCTAATATTTTTAACAATTACTAAGTGGGCGCCCATACGAGCTTATGTTGCAATCCTTTCGCCCAAATGTGTTCACACTGCGGCGCATAGAGCTGATCACAATCAGTCGGGCTGATAACATCGCATTACTTAATGTCGGAATATTTCATACACGCTCCGGTGGTATACTTGTATTAAACAGGAATTTCGGAACCAACATATCATAAAAATTCATATAAAACAATAAATTTCCTCCCGAAAAGACTATGTTACCTGTTTTAACTTATTTAAATAAAAAATATATTAGTGCACTAAAATGGCATATCGGTTGCGTTTGATTGTAACTACGAGTATCATTCTTCCAATCTTTAGTAAATCTCACAACATAGATAAGATTTACAAATCGTGTTCAAAAATGTGCTCACTACGTTACTTTTTTACATTTTATAAGTTAACCCTTCCTTGCCTTCAATCATCCCTGGTAATAAGCGAAGATGAGTTTTTACTGGAATATACTCATATATGGTGGTAGGAAAAACGGAAGCTGGAAGGAATATATTCGCAATGCGGATGAGGTATGAGGTACATAAGGTACGCTACGGCATTGCAGGTAGAGCGGTACCTAGCATACCATCAGATCAGACCTAAGCATTAAAGAGCCAAGCCGGAAATCGAATCTAAGACCTCTGTTGTGTACCAACACACTACCAACCATCTTTCATCCATTTCATCATCATCGCCTCGTAGGTACCCATTTTCTCAAAGAAAAAGTCCGCGCGTCACGGAGCGGCGACGGCACGTTTTTGCGCCATTGCGTGAGGACCCTGCGGTCTGCACTTTCGTTACGATCACAACCGCTGCCTAATATGGAACTTGCGCGTTTCGATTGAACGACTTGTTTTTCTATCGGTCCCAGCCATTGTTTGCTTCGCGCATGAAACGGGTAACGTTAGGGTGAGTGCACAATAATTAAAAGCGTCGCACCGCGGAAAATTACAGTGCGCCAGTGGGCAGTTGTTTCGTAAAATGCCTATACCTACCTACCCACTGTAATTAAAAAGAAACACGTTCAGTGAAACATACAGTATGCTTTGGAAATACATCAGCAATGGTTTCCGATAAATTTTTAGATTTTTTCAAGTTTATTTACATAGGTTATTAACTTACTTAACTTGTTAAATAAATGAACCTGTCAAATTTTGTGGAAACAATATGGTAGAGTATGGCAAGATTCATTATTTCATTATTTAGGAATGAATCTTATTATCATCGTCAATATTGACTTGACAATATACTAGTTATTTTGTCTGACATCTAACAACATTCACACATTGTTCTCGTGTCGACTATGAATAGGTAAAACATAATTTTCAGTCACTTTTCAGTGTGACGTCACATCTTTCGCTGCATTCACACTACACAAGTTATCCTTTCTAATTAATTATAATTTGCTTAGTAACGTTTGAATGTAAAATTTAATGTCTACAAAAAAGTTCGCTATTGAAAATTTCCCACAAAACGGCAGGAATCTTGAAGGCAATTATCTTCAAAAGAAAACGCTATCCGAGTAACAAACGTCTTACGAACATCTAGACACGCCTTTAAGGTGTACTTCATATTAAGTTTGCGATGATCGATCAACCGTGAGTCGCTTAGCAAAAATAAATGAAGAATTTAATTAGTAGCATTCCTAACATTCAGCTTGTAGAGCACTGACTGTGAAACTATTCTTATATTCTTGTGCTCGATTTAATATTATAAGTGTAAGAATATTTCTTATTACACTTGCTCTGATAAACATTTATTATTCAATAAAAACATAACGACAATCGGCTTGCACGTTCATTACAGGACATCGTGAATGCATAATATTATGAGTAAAAAAGATTCTTTAAATTTTCCGAATGTATGAATAATTATGTAATTCAGGGTTTGGCCTTTGACATTTATTTTTTATTACAGACTTTTATTCCTAATTCAAATTTTAATGAACAGGTAATCTCAGTCAAAATAAACATTTTTATTAGTTTAAATACCATCAATAGAAAAAACAGTGTCCAATGCCAGATAGAGAAAGATATAGTTTCACTATCTTCGCGTGTTCGTGTACAAGGATTACATACAAGTGGTTTTTGCGTCGGGTATGTCTCGAAGTGTCGGCGTCGGTAGCCGAGAGAAGCGGAGAGCACTACAATGTACACTGGACACTGTAACAAATATGTAACCGCTCAAATATGTCCACCGATTGTGTCCAAATCCATCGCCTCATTGTGCCGCATTAGTCCCACACCCGACTTGGCGACAGGACTTACACTCTCTGTAGACGATCCAATTTCATCGTTGCCAACGAACAAAGTACATATGTAACAACTTTCGGAGTGACCTACTAATATTATAAAAGCTAAAGCGACTTTAATTGGTTTTTATGATTGAAATGATCTAGACTAGATTTGGTACAGAGTTTGAGTCCTAACATACAACTTATATTAAAGGTCACGCATGAAAAAAAGTTTAGTTTGAAGATGAGGTGATTTCGCCAAAATTATACGCATACTCGTGTCACATAACTCTTACTACCGCCAGTAAGGTACAGCTATGACTATAAATTATACTGCACGTTATAGAATTGTTAATATAAACATATTATATATAAGACAACTAATCATTTTTTAAATAATAATGATGATACAGAAAAGCCTACAGCATGACACAGACCGCTTTCTTTTTAAAGAAGACGATCGACACGATTTTTTTTTTTATTTAGTGTTACAACCAGGCCGTCGCTGAGTACAGACCAGCAACCGAATATGGTGTTTTACTCAACACGTCGCTTCTATTATCTACCGTACAAGTTTGGTTCCAGTATGATGTCTGTAACCTGTGGAGTTTGAAGTTGGCATGGTGTCGGCTGGTCTATGCGCAGTGCCAGCCGAGGCTCGACGTGACGTCACGCAGGATGGGAGGTCGTTCACATCGAAGCAGATTGATGGGCGCGACGTGCCTCAGTTTCCTACTTGGCAACGCGCAGCGACGCTCCGTCGCCTCCCAGCTTTCAATACACTACCATTGTCTCACGAGTCAGACCATATTGTATTGAGTGCTGTGGCAGTTTCAAATGCTTACACAATATATAGAAGCTCTTGGAATAATACTTTTGAAGCCTCTATAACTCGACAGTCTACAGTCTACACAGACGACTTACATCTAAGATTTTCATATAAGTTCAAGCTATCGTGATTCATATCTTCATTTTAACATCTTTCTTCTATTGATTGTTTGTATAATTATGTTGTACATTGGGACGGCATTTATGGGAAAGTATATTTACAAAAAGTTTTGGAGTATTTTAGGAAAATGTTTAAAAGGTTGCACTTGATCTTAATTCGTATGTTGTTAAAATTAGCTTATGGAAATTTCATAAATAGGTAAGATATCTCGCACCCAAGTAACGCCACACTTCATGGATAGGTTGCCTTAAAAATGACACAATCATGAGGCTATTCTTCCAGGTTACGGTCATGATCAAGATGTTCATTAGAATATGTTCTTAGCGAGACTCTATTCTGCTCTGGGATGTTATCACATTTACATCAGACAGGCTATCTGCTTGCTTCATCAACTAGTTACTAAAAAAATAGCATTCGTTAAGTAAAAAGCTAACTTTCATCGCTTTGACCTTTCATTCTTCCAAGAATCAGTATTCTCCTCTTTAAACCGTGGTAATTTTTTTGAAAATTTAATAGTGATAATTTCTTAAATAGTTTGGTGGGTAAGGTAAGGTAAGTAGTAATCTCCAACCCCTTTTAAAAGGAGCGAGTGATCAAACAAATTGGCTAAAAAAGATGATTCTTCGCAAAAGGCTCCATTTTTAATCATACTACAAACTTTGTATATTTGACGAAATATACAGAATAGTGCAATTACTGCCCCGGCGGGCGCGTGTTGATTGGCCATCATTACGAGTTCTTGCGATCGGCCGGCGTCTAACAGCCGATTAGCTTTTAATTACTGCGTGATTGTCATCGACACTCGCGCCGCGCCTCGGCGCTGCTTTCTAAACACGCTCGCTCATGTCTTCAGACAGGTTGTAAGTTGTTGTTGTATATGTACACAAATTTCAATTCAAAAAGTTTAATATTGCAGTGATCATTAAAGCTAATTACCAGGACTGAAGGCTTAACGTGCTCTCCCAACACGGGGGTGTAACACCACCACCATTTCCCTAACTTTGAGCTATAATCATTCTAGATAATTATTGTTAATTATGATGATATTATAATGATATAAGCCGTGATAGCCCAGTGGATATGACCTCTGCTTCCAATTCCGGAGGGTGTGGGTTCGAATCCGGTCCGGGCCATGCACCTCCAACTTTTCAGTTGTGATATATTATGATAATTATATTATGATAATCACAAATATGACTTTTATTTCCAGAGGTAACAACACTTGAGAAGGGTAGAGGAGAGGAGGGAGGTCCAGGCAAATTGGACCATGGCACCAAGACCACGGCAGTGTGACTTTCTTAAGCTGCCTATAACTTTCATGATCCTAACAATATTCCTAATGTGCTCTGCGCCGTAACACTTAATGTTTTATTTAATATGGAATAATTAAAATTATTATTCGATAATAAAAAACATCTAATATCGAATAATTTAAATAAATTATAATATGAAATTACTTCAATTATCTATACCCAGATTTATACCCATATTACGAGTTAGGTTCCTCAAATGTTACTTTGAGTAGGTCAGGTTCAGTAGACAAGTATACAAGACGTCTTTATCTTGTGACCCGATGACCACTTCCTTATATGCTATACTCAATTGTGTATTCAAATACGTTAGAGATATACCTTCACGCTATACAGCTTCACGCTGTTATAGCTTTCAAGGTTACAATAATTAGGGTAATTATTGTGTGACGTTTGTAAATATTTTAAAACTAAACTGTTCGTAGGTACGTAGATTTTTTTATAACATACTAATTTATCTGCATTTTTATGAAACTAATGCGAATACCTTGTTAAATGTGAGACTGATATCATAATTAGAGTGAGTTATCGCGCTTATTTACTATGTTAATTATACACAATTGTTGTTTTTTAACTCTTTAATGTATGTGTGAGGCGATAGTAACTTTAGCAGTGTGAAATTAAAAAAATTGTTAATTGAATTTTTTCAAACGCTCTTAAACTGTGGCAGTGTATAAAAACGAAAGTTTATTTACTAAATCTCCTCAACATATAGAACTTTATATTATATTATCATATTATATATTCAATCTTCATGAAAAATCAATCAATTTTTAAATTTATAATTTAAAAATTGCCATTCAAGTCTACAAGAGTATTGCTTAAGATACAATATTCTCCTTAAAGTAAGTTCACCACAAACACTGCTCAAAGACGGGTAGGTTTCAGTTTAAGTGGCAATTACTTAAAATAAGTCAAACATCTTTTTAAATAAAACAAAGATTTTATATCCGATGGAAGCCTACTTGCCTATTTATATAGTAAACAACAAATCCATTTCTAATTATCAGCCGTAATGCTACACCTACAAGAAGATAAATACCCGAGTGCGATACATGCTAATAAACAAATAACTATAATCACATAACGCAATTAAAATCGATTCAACAGAACAAAGAGCACTCATTCAACATGCGCATAATTAACTTTGCACTGCATCCATTACCTTTTCACAAATAGTTTGTTATCCGTTACTTTGGAATAAAAGCAGCTATGTAATGCGCTGTAAGACTAGGTTACAGATGTTATAATCTAGCAGAAATACGCCCGCCACGATTATTATCATATAAACGGCAATTATTGTATAGATTCGAGACTCGCGTTTGAAATTCTATTATCATGCGATCGTTAAGGAAATCTCTATATTTATATAATTAAGTGTTTATTTAACTTGGGTTACAAGTAAACATCCATTTACTTGTAACCCAAGTTAAATAGACACTTAATCTTTAATCTATTTTGATTCAACCTTTATTCTCCGTGTCTATGAAATCGTAAGTATAAATAAATATATAATGCATTTGAACTTTCAGGTGACGTCAGGTGCAAGCTGGTGTTAGTAACCTATTAGATGCTTCATAATAATTATTAATTCAATAACTATATAAAGTATACTATGTATAGTGCAAACTAATAAAATGCTTGAAAATAAATAACTTTACTTAATAAGCGATTTTTTGTCATATTACATTTTTTTTTTATTGTACAAATAAAAGGTGAATAATTTACAATTTATGTTTTTAAATTTGGCAACCCTATTTATGGTTTGTTTACATCGAGTCCAAACCAAATTAGGCTCTATGGATATATATGTATTTTTTTGAGATTTTAATAAATTATACTTTTTCATTTAACTCAACATTATTAAAGTTTGTATGGTTTAAGTGAATTGTTATACAATGAAAAAGTAACCTGGCTTATTTCTACGATGTATATAAAATGAGTCAGTAAAACTGTTAGCATGTGTGCTAACAGCTTTATGCGTGTAGCGTTGCTAATGCTCCTGTAAAAGACTTCAACGGGATACGGTAGCGATATTAGAGATTAGATTAATTTGTATACAAAGAAATTTTATGACACCAAGCGTGTCTCGTTTAAGTATTCTGTATTTTAATAAATCAAATCAAATCAAAAATCATTTATTTCAAGTAGGCTCAGTTTACAAGCACTTTTGACACGTCAGTTGACTATTTGTAAAGATTCTACCACCGGTTCGGAAGGTAGGTTCTGCTGAGAAGATACCGGCAAGAAACTCAACAGTTGCTCTTTTGAAAAGTCATACAGTATTATAATTTACAATTGATAACAATTACAATTTCTTATAGTTTTATTTCCTGTGTGAAGGTGGAAACTGATCCAATGGCCTCCAAGCGCTTTTATCTTTAAGGAACTCATCAATGTTGTAGTAACCTCGACTAAGTAAATGTTTTTTAACACATTGCTTAAAGCTATGCATTGGCAGGTCCATCACAGTCTTGGGGATCTTGTTATAGAAGAGTACACCCAAACCTACAAAAGATTTTTTTACTCTTTGGAGACGATATGCAGAAATAACTAACTTATGCCCGTGTCTAGTAAGACGTGGGTTTAAATCTTCTTTTCGTTTGTACAAATTAATATTTTGTCTTACATAGACTATACTGTTATATATATATTGACAGGCTATTGTTAGTATACCTATTTCTTTAAACTTTTGACGAAGGGACTCGCGTGATTTACAATAAAATACCGTAAGACATTACGCTGTGAAAGTACGCAAAATAAACGAGCCTAGCTGTATCAACATCAGTGAACTGTCTTATTTTTCTCACTGCAAATGCCGCTGAGCTAAGTTTACCAGACAGTTTTTCTATATGAGCACCCCACTGAAGTTTACAATTCACTCCCAGGAAAACTGTGGAACTCTCCATTTCCAGTGTTTCACCATCGATCATTATAGACTTATCTAATTTTATTACATTTGGCAATGAAAACTCAATACATTTAGTTTTCTTGGCAATACATTAAAAGGTTTATAGTTCATTTATGTAAGTAGATTCCCGCCAAACGTTTTGGCGATGCTGGCAAGTAATCCGTCTTCTAATATAATAATAATAATAATAATAATAATAATAATTTATTTATTCATGAGAAAGTACAGAAGAAGAAAAGAAGAATTGTAATTGTAAGAATTTATGCTAGTAAATCTATGAGTGTATATATTTGCAAGCATGACACACACGTTCGTAATCGTTCTACAGGGCTCTCTACACCCTTCAACCAAGACATAGGTTACGAGTGTTTTATGTTTATAATTTCATCAAACTAGAACAATGAGTAAGTAACCACTACCACACTTATTACACTGAAATACAGCAATACTGATTGGCGACAGAAAAGCAACTATATATAGGTCCTTTGTTATGAATAAAATATTCCAACGGCCGTGGTTCGAACGCTGGATCTCTCTGAATTGAGTCCATTCACTGGATCATGGAACTATTGAAACTTAGATCTGGTGATGGTGGTGTCTTGTGAACATCGACGCGGCTGGCTTCACAGTGACTCGTTGCAGCGCGAGCGGCACTGCAACGAGTGGTGCAGGGCGGCGCAGGCGCAAGTCTGCAGCAGTGACGCAACAGTCGGCGCATTCCCGCGCGCGGGTGCAGCGTCAAGGCGACCAACTAGCTGCCCCATAAACTATCTTGTGAAGATCGACGCTGCTCGTTTCACACTGACTAGCTCGCACTCCCAGTTCTGCAGAGAGTGGTACGGGTCGGGGGGTCGGTCGGTTGTATGTGTCAGAGCTCCTAAACAGTTGGACTATTAATTACTTTACCTATATTGAGGAAGCATCACAATAATACCGGCTAACAATGATACAACCCACGATCTCTAAGTTTTAAGGCAACGCAGTGCTAGATACTCCGAGTGTGTAACATATTCTTACGATTGGATCGATATATTGAAGGTATAACATACGATCTTCTTGAAACGAGAATGATTATTTCTAGTCGCCGTCAATGCGAGAGCTTATGTGAAACGTTCCTAGATCGTATCGGCTCAACTACCAACAGTGGACGCTAATGGAAATCCCCGACTCCTAAATAACAACAAACTGCAGGCTTATTTTAGACACGCTGTATTAGATATACTATACTTCCATTATACAGGATGTTGTACTTTAATATTACTGTCTAGTATTTCGCAAATACTTCTGTAATTACTTTTATCTCCTAAAACTCTCAAATATTTTACTTTAACGCACACACTCTTCAATAATCACCGGCACTCTTTTGAAAAGCTATTGTATCTATCAAAGAATTACCTTCTATCTTCTATTAAGCATGTGTTCTATTAAGCATGTATGTTAGGAAGATGCTCTATAATTCTTTATAATAATAATAAGTAGTTACAACTATATTTATACCTATTTTAACTATGCACAACTAAAGAAGAGGAGTCGCAGACACTGGTACGTTTTCCGGTGCGGCATAGCATTTGACACAATACTTTAGTATTCTTCGACTTCAATGTTGGAAAAATGTTAATAGCTCATTTTTAAAATGTAAATAACCTAATTTCGTTATCATAAAAATATTAAAATGAATGAATCTTAATGATGAATGAATCTTGTATTTGCTAAGAATAAAGTCAAACACGCTGTATATAGTATAGCATAGAACTGACACCTTGTTTTATGACGGCAGCGCCGGGCGCAGAAATGTCTCAACTCGCGGATTATATTGTTTGATTGCTCATTGAAGTGTCTGACTGACGGCGCGGTAACTGTCAGGTTTTACTGTTCGAGTGGTCCACCCCCGCTCACTCTTGATCTAGAAATTATACCTATACTGAATGTGCGAGTATACTACAAACAGATTTCATGTTATACGTTAAAATTTTATAAAATCTCCCTATAATTATAAGGGAAAAGTGGAAATAGTAACTTCTTACTATTTCCACTTTTCCCATACGAAAATAAATAATAAAAATATGGGGAAAAAGACTTATCTTTTAATCGTTGAGCTTTTACAGCGACATAATATTATACCTATAGGTTATATTTTCCATTACCTATATATGTATTTCAAATAGAAAGACAATATGTAATTTAAAACCTTAATTGTTAAACTTAAACAGTGATCTCTACACGTAAGCAAGTCTCATTCGTGCGTAGGTATTTAGAAACTCCACAATCAGCGAGTCACATGAATTAAAATTCCTGACACAGCTTATTGAATTGCTAAAAGCAATGGGTGGGACACATAGCTTAAACTACTGTAATGTGCTAAGGCTTTATTGACGATTTTGCACCGGGAAGGATACCGTTGGTATACGCTCCAGTAGCTCCATTAATTGTTCTTACGTTGATTATTGAAACTAATCTTTACGGCCTCCGGCCTTACAATGCCAAGGGTACTAGTGGAGGTCCTGAGTTCGATCCCCGGCTGGGTCGATTGAGGTTTTCTTAATTCGTTCTGGTCTGGTTGGTGGGAGGCTTCATCCGTGGATATTTACCACCATACCAGCAAAGACTTACCGCCAAGCGATGTAGCGTTGAGATACGATGTCGTAGACATTGAAAGGGGAGTGGATTTTCATCCTCCTCCTAATAAGTTAGCCCGCTTTCATCTTAGATTGCATCAAACTTACCACCAGGTGAGATTGTAGTCAAGGGCTGACTTGTAAAGAATAAAAGAAAATGCACCATTGTATAGTAATATAATAATTGAGGGGCCGATGGTAAGTGGAAAGACAAGAAAAGCGGCAGTACTTCCCCAGACAGTCTCTGTCACAAAAAGCATCTACTACTACTACTACTAGTCCTATTGAAACGTGCTGTCCCGATGTTGATGCGTCACAACATTAAAGTATGTCTCCACGGTACTCCACAATTGTTCTTATCAGTCACTTCGAGTTTCACGTATCTATTGAGCGACGTGTGCGCGCTCGGTTGTGACGCAGTGATTTATTGTCATCCGAACAGACGCGCCCTGAGATGACATGGCGATGGCATCTGCCAGATTTGCATGCACAATGCATGCCATGCTAGTTGGTCGAAAGCTTAACGGTGTACAGACAGACTGATACGAAAGAATGTAGGCTTTGTTGAATTAGTTTTGTACCTAATCCGAGTTCTAGCTTGCAAATGTAATATTTAACTTTATTGAGCAGATTGTTGACAACTTTCTTTACAGTCACCAACATACCTTCGGTACAGTAAATATATTTAATCAGAATTAATTGAGTTTTATGTGGAACTAAGAAAACATCATTGAATTTTCCGTTAACATATTTATGTAGCTGAACATAGTTTTGTGTTCCTTGTAATTTATCACAACTCTCTATATATTTCTATAACAATCGTAATATTTTATCGAAAATTTGCAAGAATAAACCCTTTCAAATTCAAACCGGCATCCGTCCCTCTGCTGCAAACTTGAGAAAGCTATTGGTTTTGTTTATCTAAACAATTTTATTACTATGTTTTGTATTAAACTCACTTTGTAGAATTAATTGAATATTTAAAAAATAATATACGTAATTACGTAATATAAAAAATTGCAGAACTATGTGTCTCTCTGGATAACACAGCCTGAGCGATTCTGTAGTCCGGTAATATTTCTTCTAGAATCTTATACATAATACAGTCCCGTTACAATGTTCCAATAGTTCAGATGTAGGTAGGATATTATTTTTTACTAGTATACTCGTAGATGTGAGCGGTGTGCAGGCGGCGGCGGCAGGCGCAGGCGGCAGGCGCTAGTCATAGACGCGCGTGATCGCAATCTGCACGTCGCATGACGCCACGGCTGTCGGCGGCCGCCGTATATGGGGTTCCGGGTTCACTTCTGTAAATAAACTGTTAGTGCATTTATATATTTGTATTTACTGCACTAATATGACATCCTTTATATCAAAAGATTTATTACTCGATTTAATGACGCCAAATTCATAAAAGTAATTACCTCAACCATAAGACTCCATCTTACTGACATTAACAAAAGTGGCTTTTTTTATACAACCTTAAAATACCTTTGACTGCAATCTCACCTGATGTTAAGTGATGATGCAATTTTAGATGGAAGCGGGCTAAGTTGTTAGTTGTAAGACGTAGGATGAAAATCCACACCCATTGTAAAAAATCTACATGACTAGATGGACCACTGATATCAATTCGCTGAACGCAGAAGGCTCAAAACCATGATGTTTAAACCAATGTCTGTCTATCACTGTTAATAATGATGATGATCTACCATACCAATGATCCAATGCACGTTGGCGGGTTTGAAGTGATATTATTGCACTATTTAATGAACACTATCAGCACTTTCTATGCTGATCATAACATAGTAATGATCAGCATAGAAAGTTTATTGAGCTCTCCGAAGCTTAGGGATGTAGCACCACCAACTTCCATTCTCCGAGTTGAGAATGTTTACTGCAATTTCTAAGAAGGAAGAAAAGCTCTTTCATATTTCTACCTCAGAAAACAAGAACTCGTAATCAGAAGCAAATGAATAAAATTATATTACACGTTAAAAAAATAGTATTTCACTTAGGTCTTTAATATTTAGAGAGCTAACAGAGACGTTAATGTAAAGTTAGTGTAGGATGTAATGTTTAGGTACCAACAACACTGAATAAATTAGCTAACTCGTAATAAGGGCAGCAGACACAACAATGCAAGTATTTAGGCTGAGCGAGCACCTCGCCGCACGGTCGGCACCTTTCTATGGACGGCCTTGAGTAGCCATCGCCTCGCTACAGAGATTAGCGATCACGCAGTTCAGGTGACAACGCACTTGCGTTGGACCCAGTATGATAGCGAGTCCAACTATTTCTAATTGCAAGTTGACTCTGCGTTGGACTTGTTAAGAGAATCTATAATATGGGTTAAACTAACTGACTTTGACCTATATCTACTTAATTGAGTATTCCACTAGAGCCTTCCTTTTTATAGAAAAGAAGATTGACTTTGATTACAGAGAATTTCTCCCAGGATTTAAGCCTAGGATGTTGATATAAAGCCGTATAGCTTAACCACAATACAAGCGAGGCAGTTTTAATTGTCATTTATTTTTTTTGTTCAATGCAATTTTATCTAATACTAGCTGACGTCGCGCGGTTTCACCCGTGTGGTTCCCGTACCCGTAGGAAAACGGGGATTATGGCCTTTATTATTATGGCCTTCCTTGATAAATGGGCTATCTAACTTTGAAATATTTTTTTAAATCGGACTAGTCGTGCCTAAGATTAACGCGTTCAATCAATCAAACAAACAAATAAACTCTTCAGCTTTATATTATTAGTAAATTAGTAAATTAATAAATACAGTCCTAGTTGAAATCGGTTTTATTTGAAAATGATACAAATCTATTTTACCCATACGAGTACCTCTGACAGTTTCTACGCGACATCGCACTGGAACGCTTCGCTTGGCAGTACGTCTTTGCCGGTAGGGTGGTAACTAGACACGGCCGCTTCCTACCACCTGACAATAATCTCACACAACCCTTTATTTTTTTTTTAATGAACACTTTTGGAGACACCGTACGATACGATACCGCACCGCGTCAGTATCTCGGCTGTAAATCTGCCCACTTGTCGCACCTACTTGTCCTCGGCAGCAGGTGCGCCACACTCGTAACTATTTCCTCACTGGTTTACCAGTTTATTAACTTTACTAAAATTAAAGCCTGCCTAGCCTACTAAAATTAAATGCTCTAGACTATATTAACGAATTGATAGACACCTAATCATCAAAATCATATTTCTTTAGCTTTACTAAATTTTCTCAAATCAGCGTCTTACGGCATACCGCATACGCATTCTATACATAATGGCCACACAATCTGGATTTTGTGGGTAGAGTAGCATATAGATATCTTTAGTGCGAGTATGCATATTGTTTGCAATTCTATGTAAGATACAAAGCTCTTTTTGCTATAAAAATTTTACTAACAGAGATATAGAATGAAAGTAAAATTGCTAGAAATAGCTTAGGATATGTTTATAATAGATCGCTTTTAGATTAGTAACGAATGCTTATAGTTAATAGAAAAAGCTGCCTCCGCTCGCCCCTCACAAATTATCTCATTCTGGAGCCATCGCTCTTTGTACGCCTTTCAAATAATAAATCAAAATTTGACAGATTGAGCTGTCAATGTTTTAACATCTCCAACGCACCTATACCCTTTAGGCGAGGAGCACAGTTTGTGAAGCATTATTCGTGTTGTTCTGTCCTTGTAAATGTATGAGACCACTGGGTCCAAAGGAAAAGGAAACGGCTTAATGTTGCTTTCAATTTGTCGCCATTGGACAACGACGAATGGTACACTTTGGACAGTTGGAAAATAACAATTTTTATCTATTTATTATTAACCGATACCACAGAATACATATGTACATCATTTATATTTAACATGACCATAAAGGGCCCGATTATTCCAACTGTGTAGACAGTCTCCTCGCTTGTTTGTAGCTCTGTAGTCTGTGCCAAAGTGCGGTGCAAGAAATATAACATTAATTATGTACTTAGCCTGCGGCGAGGCGCGGCTAATGGACGCACATCGATACACATTCAATAATTAACAATTTCAATTAATTTGACTATCAAGACATCTAAAGCTTAATTAAAGCACCAAACTGATTTTATTAAAGATGAGATACGAAATTTAATCAGCTACGCGAATAGTTTAGTCGTAAAGAGTGGATATGACAACATATGAATCGAATAATGTTGATGAATCATTTCAATATATACTTACAATGACTTTCTATGTAAATAAGGATTAGTCAACTAAACTTTTGCAACTCATTCATTTTCCTTCGTCGACTGTCGCAGAGAAATAATGCTGCGACTATCGCATGACATTTAATGCACAATATCATCATTATGACTATTTGAGCACACTATCCGGCCAGGCAATGTAACGAGACACTGGCTCTGTTCATACTGAACCGTAGGGCCAAAATAAACTAATGATTTTAAACCCAAAGTAAACTCTCAAATACTTTGAAGAATTTGTGACTGGCGTAGAGCCATCTTACGAAGTTGATAGAGCAAAGGGTGATCGTTGTCGATCCGACTGGTGGTGGCTCATCAGAGCTGATCGATCACTGTTATGACAGCGGCGGCCGGCGGGCGCTCATTGTTGGCTGTACGGAGGGGTACGTGTCTCGTTGGGACGGAGCTACGAAACTTATAACTAGCATCTAAATACGACTGTGATGGACCTGCCAATGCATAGCTTTAAGCAATGTGTTAAAAACATTTACTTAGCCGAGGTTACTACACCATTGATGAGTTCCTCAATGATAAAGATGATTGGAGGCCGTTGGATCAGCTTCCACCTTCACACAGGAAGTAAAACTATAAGAAATTGTAATGTTGTCATCAATTGTAATTACAATGTTGTATGATTTTTTAAAAAGAGCAACTGTTGAGTTTCTTGCCGGTTTCTTCTCAGCAGAACCTGCCTTCCGAACCGGTGGTAGAATCTTTACAAATAGTCAACTGACATGTCAAAAGTGCTTGTAAACTGAGCCTACTTGAAATAAATGATTTTTGATTTTGACTACATAAGTTGACATACACGAAATTGATATTTTAGGTTACAAAACGTCATCTGGTACTTACTGACAACCCTTCGTGGATATCATACAATAGGTAGCTGATTGTTGGCATACAACTAATGCATTCCTATATCAGTAAGTTTCTAAACATTCAAAAATTAAATACACGTATAAACGGATAAATATCCATCACATTGTTAAAATGATAATGAAGTACGCTGCCGTATCTAATATATAAGTATACTACACTACATTCAATTCATAAGCGTTACATAACTCATTAGCCACACAATTAAATATCCATAAAACAATAAAAAATATAAACAATCGCTTAATAGTGAGCGTGTCCATAAAGAATAAGATTTATACACCCGCCGCCGTAATGCATGCAAATAGCCGTCATATTTACATGAAGCCGGCTCTCATACTAACTATATTGGTATTAAAAATAGATAGGTCCAACTTCTAATTACATTAGTGTCCTATATAGATATTTCTTGTATATAAAAGTGTAATAAAATGTAATAAACTAGACAACAAAGCGTTTTATTCTACTCTACCCGTTCTGCTAAAATGTAACTTAACTTCTAACATAATTTTTCGTTTCGCCAGAGGGTAAAAGTAAGATATTGTATGTGTTTAAAAGTATAAACAAGACAAAAGCAAACTTAACTTTGGGATTTCTCAATAGATCAAAACCCACAGTGAAAACTTCTTTGAAATGCAATACGTTATACATATTGCGAATGACTTTCCTTCCTGTCTTTTGTAACTGATATGTTATGCTATAAATTAACTGAATTACTTCTTCATTATAGGTTTACATCTTCTGACTTGGCAAGGATACCATGCAATAAATCTACACAAGTAATATATTTAATACAAAATGTGTAGATTCTTTATTGACTCATCATTCAGTCATGAATAAAGCACTAACTCTTGATTAATCACTATTTAAATCATTGTATTAAACTAATTCATGTATGATGAATAGGTTTAACATGCGTTTAACACCTAACCGTTGACGGAAATAGGTATGAATGCCCTTAATTAGAACCTACGTGGACGGTTCAAGACTCCTAATGTAGCCTCCGAAGTAAGCCAGGAATTAGATTATAGGATAAGATAAGATTAGATTACTCATGAAGGTATTACTTGAATTGGAAACACTAATATCCTGTTGTTCTAAGTAGTATCTACTTAATATGGACGTAGCCAGGCTATCGAGGTTTAATTGAGAAAATAAAGTCCTTATTACAAAATAAAGGCTCGTTCCGTAGCAATGCACAAAAACACATTACAAAATATGTTGACTACCTCATCATAATCGTAATTCATCTACTGAATGAATATTTAGAATTTCGAAAGTAGTTTATACATTTATTATATAAATTATTAAAGAAAAATTAAAAAAATTAAAATTTCAAAAAAATAATTCAGAAACTAAATTCAAAACTTTTTAGAACTTTTTAGAAAAAAACCTACGAAGAAGGTAAAGAGTACATAATGGGTAGTAATTGAAAGCTGGATATATTTTGAGTAGCCAGGAACGCAGTTTTGTGCAATTTTTTTTCTGTGACGCAGTTGGCGTTCCTGTTCAGTCTACGCTTGCGATGTTAATGAAGAAATTAAGTACGTAATCAAAGCAACCTTAGTGGTGTCATACTCTCCTGACTTTTTATATGAAATGTTTTGATGCTAAGGATACCGTGTCCATGTTTTCCAGTAACTCCAGTGTAGGACGCGCGGAGCCACGCGTCGAGCCGCGAAGTAAGCCGCGCGGATCCGCCATTGTGTGCCGCGACAGTGGCGCGATTGATGGCGGCGGATTACGACACTACGCGATTACCGACGTACCCACCTTATTTAATTGTGATCGCCGAACGCCCTGTATATACAGCGATATAGGGTTGGCAAATCAAATCTCCTGATGGCCTCGAGTGTACTAAAAAGGCAGCCATCAGAGATGACTGGAGACGATTTGTAGGGCATGAAATGCCTAGTTTTTTTTTTAAATCTTGTAGACTAAACATGGAAAAAATCTGCAACAACATTGATACCAATGACGCATAATGTCAGTAATTACGAGTATCTGTAAATCTGCAATAAACAGCTACATAAATTAATTTTTATTTGATACAGTTTTAAAGTTATAGCTATGTTTAATGATTCTACTCTAAATCTTGTAATTCATACATATGGAGAAAGAACCAAAATATTACAGTGAGGCAACTGCTGAGTTTCTTGCCTGTTCTTGTCATACTTACTGCCTACTGCTGTCTGTATTGGTAATGATATTTCTAAAGTTGAGACTGTGTAAATTAAATTAATTAGATTTGACATAATGTATAACAAAAAATAATTACAACATTTTAACATTAGTTGACAACCCTATTGTATGCGGCCAAAGGGTGGACGGTAGGAATGATGTATGAGCGCACAGATGACACTGATCTGTCATCATTGAACCAATAATTAATAATAATAATGCATCATTACAACGTTTTAGAAAATAACTTTTGTTTAATAAAATATCTTTAAAATTTGAACCGTACATTGCCGCTGTAATGTAGGTTTATCTATGACATTATCTGATGTCACAAAATATATATTATGATTGAGATAAAATTGACATAATTTTCAACATATTTTAACGGCTGACTGAACCAGGCCTCACACTGTACCTAATGTCATCCACTGACCATGCACATCGCGACCAACGCATGATCAGTTTTATCGGACGTCAAGCCGTTAGCGCTGCAGGCATGTGAGATTACTTGATCGTCAGTGCCTGACATAATCTAAAGCTAAAACTAAGCTAACTAACTAAGCTAAGCTAAAACTAGCTAACTAAGCTAAAACTAACTGTAGGTAATGTTGTGTATTCAGTGCTTAAATTCACCAAACTGTTTAGATGCGGGTTGGCGCGTCTAACGTAGTGTTTAATTTTTTAACGATTACTAACTGAAGTCAATGATAATGATCGGGGTCAACGACCTGAGGTGCTCTCCGAGGTACAGTCATATGTTTTCTGTGGTACAGTGTATAAATCCATTATAACTTCTTAACTCTGCACTGAGAAATTTTATATCTAAGCTCGACTCGAATTCAGAACCTTGAGATGTGAAGTTACATACACAGTACATCCCAAAAGTATCTGGTATTCGAACCCGGAGCCGTTCGTGTACAACGCGCCTCGCCGCTGTGCCACTGAGCTCGTAGGAACGCGCGACGGAAGCGATAAGGCTGCAGTTGTCAAACTTGACGGACAAGTTTTATTCTTTTATTGCAATTAGGTAGCAAATGAACAGCGTTAATTACTAGTTGATTATCTTCCAAATTTATTAGCGCTGAGTTATGTCGACCGGCGGGCGGGGGATTAGATGTCTACACTCTACACTCCTTATCACATAGCTGACGAAAATTCATTATTTTACCTACATGTTTGACATAGAATAATAAAACCAGAAAAGACTGTTTAAATTCTTTAAATTAAATGGTAATTTACCTATACAAGTGAAAGAAGTAAAAATATAGATTAATATTTTTATGATTCGCTATTGTTCTGATGTGTTCTTCATAAATAGATGCATTATTTTACAGTTTACTTACTGAATGTAAGCGGATCGAGTGTCGGTTGGAAGTCCTTATGAAAAGCCTAAATACATCAGATAATTACTATATATTTTATAATTGTAAAACGCATAATGTAGACTTCATATAGTAATTCGCTTTAGTTATTCTAATGGAAGTCAATATCAAGTTACTCATTTATGTAATATTTAAAACAAATCAGCAAGTAGGGCACTTTTATTTACATTATTTCCATTTGAATCGCAGCAGGTGGCTACATTTTATTTACAAGTTTGAAAAGCCACTTTTTCTAACGTCCGATCTAACCACACACAATAAGGCATTATTTAATTAGTGTCTAAAAAACCGGATAATAACGCGGAAGGCCCGTATAAACGGCTTTTCCTGTCATTCTTTCCAATGCCACGTACGGCGAGCAGGCGCTCTTGCGTCTTGAGCAGCAAGGCTGAAAATGGAATGCGCGATAACATTATCTTGAGTACGTAAAGGAAATACCTTGTGTGACGTCACGCGCCTGATATACGCAAGGACATCCTATATATAGTTAGATGCAGATTATGCGCGTTTTGAGGCATTCGAGGCAATTAATTAGAAATGGGAATTTCAATAAATTAACATATAAATGACTCTATGTCGCCGTTCGATATGAAAAGTATGCTCTCGAAGTAACAAATAGTCAGAACTATGCTCGTACTTGTTTTGAATGTTCCTAACATCAAAAACTAGTGTGGCTGTTTTTATAGTATTTAATTGTAATAAATATGATTCATTTTTTTACAGAAGGCTTCTGTAAGATATACCTAGTAACGTCAGGTCCACCGTAACGGTGAAATCAGGCATCTGGTTCTGATGAATACCATGTAAATTTATTGATGTATATATACCATGTAAATTCGAATAAATATTGGATCTTTTAAACTTTTTAAAAGATATAGGGAATGATCAAGATAATAATGATTATCAACACTACTTTAGCCCCGTGAATTAACATATCTTTATTTTGTTTGTAATACCTGATGCTTCAGCGCAACTGTCCCCGTACTATCCCCAATGTCATTAATCTGGGAAACAACTTTTGTTAGTGAATTAATTTAATAAGCACAAAGTACCTGAATAATACAAGGAAACTGATGTATGAAGCTCGTATTTCGTTGTGAGGATTATTGCAAAATGTAAAAAAAATAAAGAGGAAGGCATCTTTCAAAGCAATGTGAAAACGTTCGTGATGCCTCCATAGGAACTGCTCATTTCCTTCCTCTACTTGCTGACCCGATCTTCCGTTTCCTGACGACCTCGCGATGGACGATCGGGATATAAATAAATAACTTAACAAATACTGCCTTCGATTTCAAATTGTTTCTCAATGTGAAATCATTCATCACAAAAGGACACATAACTAAATTTAGCATATAATGAAAACAGTTGTTTGATGAATATCTTGGTGCAGTAGGCAGCAGGTATTAGGTATATGATATACCTAATACCTGCTCACCTGCCTATCTTCAGTATTCTTATGTAGGATATACCGTATATCCTACATAAGGATAACAAAGTTCAACTTCGCTAAACAATTAATTGAAAATCTTCAATCAAAAATATGATGGGCAAACTTGAAATAAAAATTATTATAGCCATACAGAGTTAGCAATTGTTGTTGTATATTAGCAGAATTAGCTTTCAGTTAAAAATTCTGGTATATTTACTAACTAAATGCAAACATTAACCGTTTGGGGGTTCTACTTCTACTACTACTTCTTTCTTGTCCATATAACCAACAAGCCAGGAGCGGAAGCAGGGGCCCTGGATCTGGCGGAGCACTTCCTAACCGTTGTGGTATTGAGGTGTCATGTTATCAACACGCGAATTCCTTCACAAATAGTAGCAGTCGGTGTCTCTTGGCTCGTTTAACCCGCGTGTCCGCCTGAGGTCGTTACTACCGCTGGCACGTGGGAACTGACAGCAGAACAATAGGCCGATGCCGATGAGATTACCAACTACCACTCATATTTTAGGCGGATATTTCGAAATTATGAAGTTGTTTAAAAAATTATGTTGATTTATTGTGATAAGGGAGCGTAAGATACGAGTAATTATATTTAATTAATTAGTGTCTTTTGTCTCGGTAGGTGATCGTCGCGAGGTGTGACCGCCTACTACTTGAGTACCTACATAGTTCACTTATCTGTATTTATAATCGAGTTTAAGAATAACACCGATTATTTATTATCCAGTTTGTGAGTCATGTTGGTATGATGTTGTTTCTTTGAATTTCCATATCATTCTTGAAATGTATTCGATTAGAACATTATGTTGGTTAAGTAGCTTTACAACTTCTAAATAATATAAAAATAGTTGTCACCTTCGCATTACAACAGCACGTCGCTCGGCTCCAGTTTTTGCTCGTGGTGACAATGTTGCTGACACATGTCAGATACATCATTATTTTTTGAGATGCCATCACGTCATAGTAGGTGTCATTTGTTTTCAATTAACATTTTATGACGTTGCTTACATAGTTGTTAAGTTCTCCTTGCAAGCCTTCTCCATTTATGTGACACTGGTGAATTAAGTTGTGCTTGGTATAAATGAAAGCCATATACTTTTCAAGCTAGAAACTATATTACAGAAACAAATATTTATTATTTCCAAGTCCATATAAGTTCAAACCTTTAATTGATTTACCTAAAACCCTGGTAATCTTTTGGCTGTAGAATGTAAACTAGCATCGGCCGAAGCATATCAACCATGGTGAAAAGAAGACGAGCTAATTTAGAAAAAAATGAATTCTTAAAGACTGGTAATCGAACCCCGAGTCCAGCGCTTGCATAGTGTTAGCATCATTCTTCGCAGCCAAACTTTTAATGAGTACAATGGTGTAAGGAACTGCGAGTCGGTTCACAGCCTCCATTGTCCCCATCCCACGGCGGGACATGTGCGAACTTATCTAGATGTCGGCCGACCTTCGCGGCTGACCTTAGTTTTGTACATTCGGCTTCCGAGCGACAGGTGCTCTGATACTTCCGTATTTGTACGCGTGGCGACGTAATTACTTTAATGTATGATTGATGGGGCTAACACTTTTGTGGTACGCGTTGATAGAAAGGCGTTAAGTTTCGCCTAATAGTATTTACTTGTTGAAGTTCTTGTATTTGTTGTCAATGATATTGGTTATAAAAAGGCTAATGTATCACATGCTAATTTAAAGGCGCTCTATTCTATTATATATATTTCTCTATCTAAAACTATTTAACGTCTGTTAGTATTTTGTTAGTATGTTTGCATTCCTAAATTAATGAAATTTATTATTAGCCGAAGTGCTAAAGAAAAAACCTATCATGAATAATTTCCACGTAGGTATAAGTACAAATATTGTTTGTTGCAAAACAGTGATGACTATTAGAATTATCACCATGAAATGAGCCGTGACATTCCAAGAATAGCGTCCCGTCACCCTCCCCGACGAGTCAAATCCTCTCAACCAAATCTCTAATCTCAGCTTCCACAATAACCCGCCGTATTTACAGAACATTGTCAACCGAGATCTGTCCGATACAGCGGCCATTGTCGATCTCGTGGCACACATGTATAGATCGTTGATCTGCTCCGCCTTATCACATCCACCTAATCGGATCTAACAACTAGGAATCCATTCTCATTGCACCACCACGACTACTTTCCCGGCCCGACATTAAGTTCAGTGTGCCGCAATCATCTCACAGTAGGAGCATCTGCGTTCTAATTACTTGTACATATATAAATCATATCAGAGATAACAAAACGTTTTGCAGAATTGTCTCCATCCTCTTTTTTAAATCAAGTGACAAGTTAGCCCGCGTGGCTCCAACAAGACTTTTTTAAGCCAAGCATATTTTTATGTTAGTTTTAAGCCCACAAAAACAGTACCACTATGGAAAGAATGAAATACCAATCAAAAACAACCATACAGTCAACAACAGTCAGAATCAAGCATAAACAATCTTCCGAAATTCCGAATCTACGCAGGAAGGAGTAATGGAAACGAATTCTATTCCGCTTTTAAACTTTTGAAACCTTAAAGGAATTTAAAACTTATTATTCTAAAATTAAGGTCTAAACCACTAAAACTCAAGTAAGTCTCGTCACAAGGATTTGTCTCCAGAAATAAACCAGATGCTGATTGTGTTACACAAGTTGATGCTTCGAACATTATGTGAAGTCATCCCGATAACATCTAACAGTATGTTCAAGTTGTTGGACGCCTATCGCTGGCCCGGTTCTAGGCAACAGTTGCCCAAAAGTGGGACAAAGATGGACTATCTCTAGCTTGGAAAAAGTATGCAAAACATGAACACAAGTTTGTAATACTGGCGGATGTGGCGTTGTTAAGAGTTGTAGCAAAAGTTGCAATGCAAAAGGAAAACTTTGTTTTACCTTTAACAGTAAAATTAGTGACATATTTTTCCATTGGCACAGATGAACAGTTTACCATCTACTACGTAAATAATATGTTCAAAAGTAAATTGTTAAAAGTTAAGTTTGTAAAGTACTAACTTACCTTTACAAAGGCAGGTTTGGTACACTATTTCAATATCCAGAGCAGTTTAAAGGATCTATAGTAAACTTGGGAGATGTAATATAAGCAATTATGCTACCTGTTAAATTGTTAATCCCTTGCGGAAATCATCTATGTGGGTAGAACCGCGGGGCTAGGTTAGATAACTAACTTAAAAAGAAACATGTCATATTTCAAAATGTCTCGTAGTTCTATCAGATACGTACCAGATCGTAATAGATAAATTATGTGTGTTATTTGTGAAATTCGCTTTCGGCCTTGAGACAGATTCGTCGTCCGAGCGGTCAGCCCACTCGGCGCAGGTTCAAACGAGAGCATTGAGCAACCGCGAGCCATCCGCGGGAGCCTTGGCGGACTTGCACACTCCGCGTATTGTCTCCGAGATCAGCAAATGTCAGCTGACACATTTAGTGTGACGAAATTATAATAAACGTTTAGCATTGATGTAGGATAGGCCTCTCTTCGCTAGCAGAGAGGTCTGTCCTACATCAATAACGTTTACTTTAAATTGTCTCTTTTACGTAGTTCACATTCATACAATGTTTGGTAAATATAATTTACGTAACAATAGAGTAATTGATTATTTTCTATTTATTATGATATTGGACTTGAGCTTGAATAGACTCTGCCTTTGAGTAGAAGTGATGAGGTCTAAGTAGTAGCGTGCTTGCCTAGTAGTAGGGGAGCCCGGAATGCTAAATTTGCAGTTACTCGAGCGTCATTGAGACCGATTACATTTGGTAGATTAAATTATAGGAAGAATAAATGGTTATTTACTTTTTCCGCTTTTAGCGGTGGAAAAAAAAAACTACAGACTTTAAAAACAATTTTTATTACTTTGGCTTCCTGAAATTGTAAAAAAATTTTAGCGATTAATTAGGAAATTATTTCCTTAAAAATAAGTAAAAAATTAATCGCACTCGTACCTCGAGCACTAAAATATAAGGGTTTAATTTTGTAACTTTGAAACCCTCCCATTCCATTACGTTACGCTCAAATCGTCAGATTTTCGAAATGTGCAGTTTTTAGCTATCAACTCACCTACCTTATCTTAATCTGACGTGCTGGTTGAGTATTGATGAAGTGAGTTTTTTTTGGTTGCCCTAAACGTACCCACCAATATTAAGGGCTCATACTCGGTGGAGGTACTCGACAAAGTGTAAGGTATAGTCCCTTATGTTTATCTGCCGCGCTCGAGTAACTGCAAAAATCCCCTCTTCGGCTCCTCTACTATAGAAGATACCTCGAAGGTAGGTAGGGCCTAAATAATAAACATGGGTTACAGGGTTAGATAAATAAAAGCCAGTTTAAAATATTTGTAAGAAAGGTGTTTAAACTAATTGCGTCACTTTAAAAAGTCTCCTTCCACAACATGTCAAATAACGTCATAAGGGTAGATTATAAAGTGCTCGGCCCCCGCCCCGCGCCGCTCGCCCCGCGCCTCACCCCCGCCGTCGCCCGTGGCTACAAAAGGAAGGATCCACGTACGTGCTGCACAAAGCCGGTGATGATATTATCCCGGCTTTTTTACTTTATGTCCCGCGCCGCGCCGCTCTACGTGTGGATTTATATTGGAACAAAGATTGTCCCCGTTGTTTTTTACAATCAAGATAGGAGGATATTCAGTTTTGCTGCTCGGGGTTTTAGTTTCATTGACCTGACCCTACGTTTTATTCGTGAGAGAGCTTCGTTTGGGTGTGGTCATGGTACGACAGCTTCGCTACGATGGCGCTGTGCTTTGCTGCACACACAAACACGCGTGGTTTTAGGTCCATCTGATCTTAAGTTATTAGCAACTTGATACCATTGGGGTTGCCTCTCAAAGATACGTACTGGGCCTGTACCTAACAGCTTGATAGCTAATATAATACGTCACAATTAGTGACAGAATAATTCACTAACTTTGACGTATTTTAGTTGACATATACGAAATTAAGATTCCATCCATGAATCAAATGTCATCCGGTGCCTACTGAAAACCCTTCGAGGATATCACACAGTAGGTAGATGACATTTAAAACATTTTTGGTGGAACTTTCAGAAGGACAAAATATGGCGATTTTTGCATCCTCTTTATTTATTTATACCTATAAGCTAAGCGAAATTAACAATTTTATACAGCTTATGCATATAGGTACTAAGCTTAGCTTTTAACAACTTGTAACTTAGTTTCGTTAGAAAGTCATCTATCAAAATCGAATCCGATGCGAACAGACTGCAGACTGCTGAAGCAGGTATAAAACAGTACAATAATATAAAGTAAAATATTTGTACGAACAGGACGTCTCGCACTCGAACTGCACTCAAAACCTCGGCCACAACGCATCCATAGCCCTGATAACAGTACCCCACTAAAACGCGAGCTTCCTGAAGAATACAAATGCACTACACGACATATTTCACAACACGGCGAAGCAGGAAGACTTAAAAAACAAAGCATATAAAAGTGCGCCTCACATCGCCGTCGCTACACGAGATGAATCCCGATGCACGGCGCAGCTTCAATGGCGACGGCGCGAGTGTGAGTGCGTGACGTCACGGGCGCCATTCATGCCGCGCTCCTATTCTATGCGGTTTAATTAAATCTATTGGCCTTTTTAACGTCTTTTTTACATACTAATGTCGTTTGTAGTAAGGTAAAAAACCGGAGCATTATAGTAACGTTGATTGACTCACTTCGGATGTGTATAACTTCGGATGTTATTTAAATACTTAACTTTTTACCTACATTTTTTTTAATTGTAAGAGCAATTCTGTTGTTTGTATAGTATAGTAGAATTTTATTATTATTAAATTTATATAGTAAGATTCATAACAGAGATCCATATTTACTGAGCGAAAAATCTCTTAAAATAAAGAACAATAAAAAAACGCTTTAAGATCGCTTATAATGAATCTTACATCGTCACTTACCATAAGATAACATTGCTGTAAAAATTTCTATAATAAATAGATATTTAATAAAAGCTAGATAAGAAGTACGAAGTTTTTTTGTGACAATTTACTGAATATAATTTAAGGAAGCTTGCATGAGCAATGCATACGTAGCAAGGGCTACAAAATATACAATGGCATATAATATATTCATAACAAAATTATTTACTACATAAGAAAGAAAAGTATACTTATGTACCTATTGCAAAAATTTGGTTCCACAGGCACAACTTCCTTAAAGTTCCATCTAAATATGAAGTACGATCATAGGTAATTTCTATAGCAAAGCTATTACAAACAACTATCTTGTTATTAGATTGTTTACGAATTAATTTTAATAATTCAAATATGCTAAATAACATAATTAAAATAATGAATATTCGAATCGTGCGCGTGCGTGGACTCGGTGAGCGTCGATAATGGTCGCCACTGGCTGCCACTGGCTGCCACTGGCTGCCACGTCGTACGAGTATCATAGCTCAGTAATAGCGTGCACAAAAAATATTACCATTGATAAGCTAATTGCGAACAGCAAGACTTACAAACAGATAGAGCAGAGATAGAATCGACGGTTTCACACCCGCTCGGAGATTTACATTTGACGACACGCTCACGATCTACGAGCACATCATACATACCTGAGTGGGAAAGATATTTCAATTGAAACATCTTTCCCACTCAGGTTTTTCACATTGCGAGGATTGTTGTTCAACCATTTTGTTTCCAGTGTAATTTTAAACTTGAAATTAGAGTATTTTTTTAGGAAAATTAAAAAAACGATAACTAATTTACACAGCTGGTGAACTAAAGATCTAATTTATATTTTTTTATTTTAATGACATCAAATTAAGTTATTTTAAGTTACACCAAGCAATCATAACACCACAAGCGATGTTTACTTAAAATGAAAACATTGAATATCTTCAGATATCATAGGCAGGATATGATTATTAGTTATTTATTGATGACTAAAAAATACATGCCTCATTTTTACGGCAGCAAAATGCAACTGCAGGCTACGATTGGACCTTCTGCTCGTAGCTTGTACGTGTCGTGTCGTGAGCTGTGAAGGGCGCAGCTCCCGCACTAACGAGCGGTATCAGCGATCTATTCAAATCGCTGTATAAATATTAATATCGAGCATTGAGCTGCATTACGTATTCACGAATTTGTTTAATGGCAACACTCAATTGTTGTCTTGTTTTTATTGTCCGGCGCTGAGTTGCCGCGCGATTTGCCTCGGGTCATGTGAGTTATACAGGGTGCGCCGCGCCAGCGTGACCCTTTCTTCTACTTCATGTGTAACTGTAACTATACGCGACAGACGACCATTTCTAATAACAGATAAACTTTATTTTATCACAGCTGAAAACATAGATCTGTTTTATCTGTGATAACTGTCTAATCCTTAAATAATCTGAACGATCCACGTAATTTTTAATTCAACTCCTCACTTAAACTGTATTTTTTCTACGAACTTTTAGTAACCGTATCCCATTTTTTAAATTGCAATTAATATTTTTAATTTTAAGATAAAAACGAATACGAGTTTACGAGTTTAGTTAACGAGTGCCTTAAAAATAAAAGTTTGTCAAGTAGTAAAGTAATACTCTGCTACTGAAGTAGTAGAAGGCAGATTTTACCAAAAATGACTAACAGGTGCTCTTTTACACGAAACGAAATCAATTTAAAGATGGTATAATAATTATATGGAAATTCTCAAGAAATCTTACACAGAGTATCAAACATATTATTATAGTCAACAAGCTCTTAAAGGGAGCCATAAACATGCCTACCCGGATTTCAATATATTTACTTTTATATACACTTATTTGCATAAATGTGGCGAATAGCAACCATAGGCGCATGATGTCATTCTCCGTCTTTGTTAGACTTTACAAACTGGTATTTTGACACTACCTGTTCTCACCGAACTGATAACGCGAGCCATTTATTTGTTCAAGGATCTACGATTGTGAAGGTAACATTTTCTTTATACCTAAATTAAAAGTAAAACAGTCATCGGTATTCTTCCATGATTTTAAAAAATATAAGGAAAAATCTTTATAACAAAACAAACATCTCTCGTAGAAACAATGGCTGATAAAATATTCGATGGATGTAAAGAATTTCATATGTACGGAGTTCAATAGATGTTTGTGTAAATGAGTGGTGACTGTTTGTTTTGTTTATAAATAACTAATACGACGCGTGAAATGTATAGGTGGAAGGTGCTAACGTTGAGTAACTGGGTTTCAATAGAGCAGAGGCATTGTCTGTAGGTATCTGCGTGACGTAAGGCAGGCGCGCGGGCGAGCGTGGGCGCCGAGCCTCGCTCACCTTGAACGTTTTATTTAGCTCCTATCGATCGATGTAAAAACTCATATTTAATAGTCAACACTGTTACCACTCGCGACCGGCGAATTGACCCGAGAACACCAAAAAAAAGGATGAGAATCCAAGAAAGCGGATCACCCTGTATTTACTACGCTTACGAGTATTTGTTTTAGTAATGAACATTCCGAGTTTTAAATAATAAAATTTATTCATAAGCCGGCACTTACCATATTCGAGTGTGCGAGCCGTCCATATGTATGAGCGGCTAAGATATTCTTATTTATGGTTCTATGTCAAGGTCGGGCGCTAAGTGCGGCATCATCGCTTTGCATAATATCAAATTATTTATTCGCCGCTCGCTAAAACTGTCTGGCGTGTGTTCAATTTGTAATTCAAATAAATTCTTGGCATTATTCTCGCGTCATAATGGTAACGCGCGGGATTTTTTACGGATTTGAATGGAGCCTGCGGCGCCGAGCGCTGCGGCCTGCGCGCGTCCGACTGCTGCGGCTTCCTCCCCTATTGTTTGTGCACTACCACCGACCGAAGAATATGACCTTTCCCAGTATACGATATTACTCGTATGTTAATCTCCAGTTAACTTGTTGGTTAGCCGGTGTCGGCATCCGGAGCCCCTGATACGAGTCTTGGATTGAGTTCGCTGAAATATTGGATTTTTCTTTCTTCCAAAAACTTTTTAGTAGCAGTCAGGAAGTCGAAAGCGTTCCACCAACTTTACACGAATAACATTTTGAATAGCCTGTTCCGTTTGTTTCCCCATAACCCTGTCAGTTAGAGAATCAATCATTATCATCATCAACGTCAATGATGATAATGTCAGAAATAAGACGTGATACGTAAAATTATTTATTTTTAGTAAAGAAAATATTAGTTAAAATTACTTGAGCGTCGCAATTATAATAATTAAACTTGATCTGTTTAATACAACAGAGTTAAACGACAAAAAAGATGTAAAAAATAATGATTATCTATTCAGATTCAAATAAAGCAGGAATGTTAAATACGAAGACCAAAACCATATAAATTCCTTAATCTTTAAAGAAAAATCTCATACCTATATTAACCAATACTAACGAGTATTGTCTGTTCACTTACTTACTATAGTTTAAGCTGAAAGTGGAGTGCCCAGTATCCATAAGTAGAATTATCAAGTGTAGGCATTACCTTTTATTAATTAATGTACTTATTTCATACGCTACGAATGTATGAAGTAAGTTTAATTAATTAATATTATTTAGTTCAATATCTTTTAATCTCATTCACAAGCTAGCTTATCTAAATTCAGTAAAACTAGTTTTATATTTTTATTCGTAATTATTTATCAGGTGTATAATATATAGTGCACCACATTTTAAATTTAGTTCAGCCCTGAGAATCTTCCGTCTATGATTACGCTTAAACTTGAGTTTTAATAAAATATAATTACTTTATTTGTTTTTCCAAAGCTAATTAATTTATAATTACGAATTAGTTTTATCTACAAGCCAAGTTCTTCGCACACGGTGTCCGCTGCAAAAAACATCAACATGTTTAAATAATAGTATGAGAGAGATTGTTCGCTCCGATATCTAACGAGGTAGTTGTGTATTATGGTAATTAATGTTTTATTTCTTACACAGCTAAACGGGGAATATTTCGGTAGTTTCATTATTGTATACATTTTTTATTGATATTTTTTGACTAAAAAAAAATTATGGAATTTTCCTTAAGTAACTTATTAGGTACTAAGTACAAGTCCCTAACTTTAACTTGCTAAAGAGATTTGGATAATATTCAATATTGAAAATATTTTTGGAGGTTATAAACCACCAAGCGGCAACTATGTTTTTGCTCATGACTAGTAAGTATTTTGTTCAGAGAATCTCAAAGCTCAAGTGACAATGAACGGGCGTATAGTTCGAAGATGGACGTTACAAGTCCAAGATGTAAAATACTAGGTAGATAGAATGGCGAATCCACACCAAAAAGCGCACTGTTTTTCTAAATCCCATATGATCGAGTGACAATATTAAGCGGATTAAAAGAAGTAGCTGGATGCAGGCGGCTGAAGTCCGTGGTGTTTGGAAGTCCTTTCAAGTGGCCCATGTCTTTGATGATAAGTATTGAGCTATTCTCCTTACACGTTTAACCTGAATTTGAACGAAAATAGTGCCGTGCTACCGAAGGAGGTATTTTCCTAGTACCTTGAAGTTTTATTAGCTTTTATTTTAATCGTCTTTACAGTTAACTATCTACCGTATAGTTTTATTACAGAACTTACTGTGGATATCAGAATAAGCTTTCAACGAGAATCGAATGAGAGACTTACAAGACAACAGCGTACATCACTACGCCAGAAAATTGTGCGTTTTTTGTAACAAAGTAGTAAGACAAGTCGCAGACAGAAGGCTCGTTGAAGTGTTGCAACACCATAATAGGAGCTAGTGCGGGGCCCGAGAGGTCAATGGAAGCATATTTTACAGAAGCGTTCCGACGTATCGTGTGAAGCCTAAAGGTCACTCGGACCCAGCCGAGCGTGGTTCCGTGGGGCAGAACCAGTCGCAAAAACTTGTATGTGGAAGGTCCGAGTCTACGACCCTCGAGGGCACCTGACTACGCTCTGACCTTAACAGCAGAGGTCTCAAGTTTGATTCCCGCGTTAGACCAAATATCGCTATCATATATGTATTGCTAAACAGTATGATCTATCATTGTTTTTTCGATTTAAGAATGACTTAGAATTTAAGAATGTTTAAACTTTAAGAATGTTTATCTAATATTCTAGTTCTGAGATACCTACTTCAATACGAGTCTTTGATTAAATTAACAACGTAATTTCTCGCTTGATTATTATTTTTAACGTTGTACAACCTTGTAAAGTACAACATTTTTCCTAAAGTTTTATTTCAAACGAATATTATACGTAACATGAGTTTCGATTATCAGCTGTCAGAGAATACTTGCTCTCTAATCTGTCAAAACTTTAGTCTACAACTCTGTGGCCCTTTTCAATATCGAACTTGAAGGTCACGCAATTACTTATCTAATGAGGAACTCAACACTGCTCTTAACGTACTCGGTGAGCTTTTGAATAGAGTAACGTCTATGAATACGAGCATATAAGCACATCGCCCGATCACGGAGAACATAAAACAAATGATAGACGTATACTCCCGTTGCTAAGCTGCCATCGGAATACGCGCGGGCGCTTAACGTCGGCCATTATCAAAAATTGTGTCAAACGAGATGCCGATTGCCATAAATCGGTTCATTCTTTTTAACTCGTTTACTATTGAAACTATGCCATTGTGCGCATCTACACACAGTACCAATTTCAGTTCCAACTTTGTTTAACTCCATTATTGTCAGCGCATAAGCTTTTTCTTTTAGAAGAAAAATGATGTAGACTATTCCACTCGCACAAACTATTCATTGACTGATCGTATATGTATTAATAACTACTACTGATTCAAAACAAATTGGTGGTTGACTGCTTAATGTAAATTGTAAAATAATTATTTAGTTAACCATCATGAAATACAATCTCCTAAATTTACTCAAGCTGTAAAGTTAAAACCAAAGTCTACCGCTTACAAAGTATTTAATGCAGTTACAAAGATTTGATATAAACAAACAAACAGACGTTTCAGTTTCGTTGTCAAAAAAAAATACACTGAAATATATTAACGTTAATACAACGTTAGTTTGACGTTAGGTAAGCACGTGTGTAGAAAGAACGTTTACGGCCCGACTGCTTCTGTAACTGGCAATCTATGCAAAATTGAGGTAATAATCGCAATCGAGGCACGACGGTATTTTTGGTCACTTTCACGTCATTTTGGGAACATTATGAGATGAATGAAGTGCTTAAGCTCAAATTATTTTGAAAGCATGACTAGTCCAATGATATTTTTATGCCCAACCATTTACTATAACGACTTTGTTTTACTTATGTCCAGTAGCTGCAGCAGTCAGTTATTTTACACATCTGACTATAGTTTTCTTTGATATTGACAAAAAATATTTTGAAGCACGGGGTGAAAACCACCAACTTCCTCGCTCTAACCTGCTACTGATTTTCCTGGAAGAAAGTATAGCTTAGTATTTCAAAGCCGTCAATGTTTTGCTGTTCCGTTATGTAGAGTATAATTTTAGGAGTAATTACAGCCACACTAGTCTCAGCTCAATCTGAAGTAGATGTACACAGGACAGAACTTTATAGGCGAAGTGCGAAGTGTTACTCTTAAAAGTAATTAGATCATCAATAGAAACCCTAAAAAATAAACCAACCCAAGATTCATACCCCGGATCTCAAAACCGCACAGGCTAACCAGTGCGCCGCCGAGGCAGTAAAGTGCCTAGGCGGTGTATCCCGAAGGCTGCGGCGGTTATCGGTCGGCTCGTAAAGTACGCGTTTCATTGGCGTCCCGGAGTTGTGTAATTATGTCGCGCGCGCTCTTTCATAATACCAAGTGTTTATGGGAACAGCGCAAACGAGCGGGACAAACGCTGTTTATTAGTTTCAATTGCCATAATATTTTATTGTAAATGTGTAAGTCTGTTATCTTTTCATACCTTACGTAACTTTCATAAAAAAAACATATTCACGTTAAATCAATTTCGGCGCAAATGGCATAGATTTCTCAATTATTAATTATAACTATCAGGTACACAATAATGGCCAACACACATAAGACCGATTATCAATTTTGTAGCCTTTTAATAGGTCTATACGTAATTTTGATATCAGCCCCATATTATATAAGAAAAATAAAGCAAATGAAAGTTTATTTGGAAAGCGAGTTATCAACAATAAAATTATTTTCATTTTTATATTTTTACTAGACTTAACTATACACACATACCTACTTGTGTTTTATGGCAGGAAAAATAAATTGAAAAAAATAAAGCGTTAAAAAAACCGCTCGTGTAGAGTGCGCAGGCAGATACCGTTGCAGCTAGAACGGGCCATCAGCTGCGATAGCCCGATATATTTATTGGCGTCAATAAAACCACGGACACACACACACGCGCGCACGCACACGCGCCCGATCATGTTACCATCAGATCGAGGTGCCGTGAGAACACTTTGTAAAAATCTGTTTATTCACTTTTCACTTGAAAATACAACTTGAATAACGAACAACAGGATTGTACCAACTTCTACTACTACGTTTTTTTTTTATTCTTCACAAGTTAGCCCTTGACTACAATCTCACCTGATGGTAAGTGATGATGCAACCTAAGATGGAAGCGGGCTAACTTGATAGGAGAAGGATGACTAGTATGTGACGTGCTTATGCTCTGTGACAATGAGCGAGTTGTCGCCATCCTTGTTATCTTCTGTAGGCATGTAGCGTCCGACATTAGGGCCCGCCCCATATGCTAGGGATCCAACGTCGATCAATCAGGTAGCTTGCAATCACCTAAACGTATTCCTGGTGACTCGATTAGCGCAGGAATATTTATGGCGGCAAGAGCCCTTGTTGGTATACCATTTAGAGAGCCATGCCGACGCCGAAATAGCCTGCCAGCATTTCTTTGACATGAGAACCCGTGAATTTCTTTACTTACACCTTTTTCACATAGACATCTGTGCTCTAAATACCTATAGTGGAGTAAACATTATCGTTAAATAATTTATATTTTACATTTTTTTCATTTATTTCTGTGTTGCAGCACTTATTTTATGTTTTTTGCAGAATTCTCGCTGTAATAATTATTATTATAGACTTAAAAATTGTTTGTGTTTTTATATTAGTTTTCGATTCAGTGATTATCGATGAATGAACAATTAATCACCTCAAGTACAGTTTATCAGTGTATTTCAAGGAATAACAAATAACATCGATCGAACTACAATAATTGCGCACGCAAAAACAATCCGCGCGTCACGCCATGCGCCGGCCGCAAGTCACGAGCGGTAGCATCTTGTTCTTGTCTCACTTGTTTCAATAGACTTACTCTCTATAGCTAGTAGTCTATGATAGATAATATAGTCTATTTAAACAGAATATTCCGTTGTCGAATTTAAACATGTGACCAAGTACCAAGTAAAATGATAACCATTTTCTGAGTAAATTGTTAGAACATGCAGATTTTTTTGAAATGCCGTCGCCTATAGATAAAGTCTTCGCAGGGCCAACTCCCAAAGAAAAATGTCTCTCTTTGCACCTGAGGCTGTTACGTCTCATGTGCCTTTAATTGTTCCAGCAACGTTTAGTCATGCTTAAAGTCATGCTTAAAGTTCAGATGATCTTGGCTTATATTTTTTTCGTATCTATAGTGATTTGTGAAATTCTCTCTGAAAGCTGTAGACTTGCGGCGCAGGGCGTGTTTACCGATTTGGTTGCGTTTATCGGTTGTTTTGCCACAAACAGCCCACAACAAACCTGGCGGGCCACGACCCAATTCGCTTGAAGCAGTCGCTATAAACTACAAGCGTCAGCATCGAGCGTTACCCGTTGTTTGATGTTGTATTGAAAGGCCATAATATCCCATAGATTTGTACTGTTACAGGACTTAATATAAGAATTTTAAGAAATTAATAGAAATTACGTATTCCTTTAGTAAAATTATGTTAGATAAGTATTTTGTTATGTTTATAATTTATAAAATTAGCTTTTGAGTAAATTAGCTGTCTTAGCAGGGTTTTAACTCTAAATTCAAGGGCTACATTTCGTCATAGGTATTTACGTAAATCGTAACTAATTGTCCGGTATTAAACTTATGATTGTTGCCTATAGAAATGCAAAGTGTCAATAGTTCCGTGGCCCAGGCGTTCGGATATTGCCGCACGCGACCGCAGCGGTCACAAAAACTGTTATTTACTTTTCTTATAATATCTTCGACTGCCACTCGCGATAGTAATGATGGATAGATAACACTGACATCGAAACATCTGTACTGTACATGTGTACTGCGCACTGTGCAAATAGTATGAAATCAGAAAATATCACTGTAACAAACTTAAAACGCCTTTGGGAGACTACGTAAATGGAAATGCTACGAAACTAGCGTATCTACTAAACCATAAGATAAATGTGGTTAAATATGGTCTTTTCATCTTCAGATGTGTTTATTTAGTTTTCATTATTATAAAATTAGGTAACAATGGCAATAGATACTTTAAGATTTTATTAATTCTTTGTTCAGATTTTCGTAGACACCTTACATGTTTTTGGTAGCCTGATGAAAAGCCATCACTGTCACACTTTAATTGATTATTATTATTATTAAAAAAAGTGATTTTTATTTTATAGTATGGGAGTATAGGAAATATCTACTACTCCTACTCGACGCAGTTTGACAAGTTATTAACTTTTATGTAATACACCATAAGACCACGTAAATACCTTATAGGTATTATTAATTTTAGTCGTTCTTACGTGTTCCGGATATATTCTAGTCGTTTGCTGGGAAATGTAGAAAATATATTTTTATGATTAAAACTAGAATGCAAGATAATCAATAGTTCAGCCAGTGATTAATGTGGAGCAGCTTCATAACCATAATCTGCAGCAGGCGCCGCTCGCGACCATATATGGCCCGCGATACTAGGCGGCCTATAGCAGTTATTTATGACCGCTGAAACCAATCAACCCCACGACTTCGGGGGAGATACGTTACGTAACGTATAATGTACTGGGCCGTTTGGTCAAATATTTTTTCTTTCTAATAAGTAAAATTATTAATACACAGCTCAAAAGATGACACGAGTTGTAGATTTTTATATAGCACTGCATCTTAATTCGTAATTTACAGCAGGTGAAGTTACTGTGAGTATTAATAATCCTTTATATAGGACGATTGCACTGAGCTGTCGGCGCAGTTTTCGCCGGTCGCAGCGCCTGCGCAGTGGGCCGCGGCGCGCAAACAACGCATCACGGTCAAATGAAGATGTGTAATTAGCTGCTTTTTGTGCGCAATCACCGTTTTTTAACGCCATATACGGATGGCAATGAGCCAACGCCCGTTTACGTTGGCTGAACTTCAAAATAACGTGAAATTATCCAAGAAAACCGAGTTGTATATTTTTTTAATCGACTCGATACATTAAAAGCAATATTTATCACAACGAAGTAGTATTTTTTATAATTATCTAAAGGTCGCTCGGAGATATAAAAGCTCTTTCTAACGGATAAGAAGTCTACGATAACACGTTAATTGAAAGAAATCTAAACGTATAATAAAGTCTCTACATAACAACAGCTTCGCTCTTCATTTTATTACTATTTCTAATGCACGTGTTTTTCTTGAAGCAACATGATAATACAAGAATAAATTTAATTTGCTTAGGTACTCATGTTTAAGAGTAACCTTTTTTTAAATGAATAATTTAAAAAGTAATACTTGAAAATATATTTTTTAAATTACTTTATGGAGTATTAAGAAGAATAAAACAGAAAGAATATATCTATCAATGCGTATAAATAAATACAAACACGCATTACTTGGCTCGAAACATTTTCGCAGTGGGTAATGACACAAGGTCAGTAGGTACCTGTAGTTAGGTAAGTCCTGCATAAAACCCATATTTACGCCAGCGCGGCACTTAAGCATGAAATTAATCAACATCTTCTCAGCGACGCAAATTAACAACCATTACAATTTACACCAGCTGAGATGAAAGACCTTTAGGCCTTCAATACGCTCTCGATCGAAATTTATATTTTAAATATGACCAATATTCCCATTCCCTTAAAACTAGTCGGGAAAGACTTTATTAGGAGTCGGTACGACAAAAGACCAACGTGGTGGCGATCGAACCACCACCCCTCAGTGAAGAGTTTAACTGTTTTACCATTGAGCTAGTGAGGCTCTAGACTGTAAAACTGTGATGCTGCTTATCGATGGAAATAAGCATAATGAAAGTGCTTCCCCAAGCGAGCTTTGTTGAAAATAATCCTAAGTTTCCTCCGTGGCGCAGTGGTATGTGCGGTGAATTTACAGGACGGAGGTCCTGGGTTCGATCCCCGGCTGGACCGATTGAGATTTTCTTAATTGGTCCAGGTCTGGCTGGTGGGAGGCTTCGGCCTTGGCTAGTTACCCTACCGACAAAGACGCACCGCCAAGCGATGTAGCGTTCCGGTACGATGCCGTGTAGAAACCGAAAGGAGTGTGGATTTTCATCCTCCTAACGAGTTAGCCCGCTTCCATCTTAGACTACAACATCACTTACCATCAGGTGAGATTGTAGTCAAAGGATAACTTGTAAAGAAACCTAAGTGTTATTATAAATTTAATTTGCAAACATTTGAAAGCAGTTATTCAGTGATATAATATATACACACGGACGAGTCACAGTACTTTGGTAAATACTTGTATGAATAGGGTACACGTCCAGTAATTTAAATAATGTAACTATATTAAACTAGCAACATAACTTTATAACAATTTGAATAAGTCGGAAATACCTTATTTGCGCTACACGCATTTACGGCCACTAAATAGAAACGTAACAAAAAATAATCGTAACCTTGTTTACAAAATACAAAAGAATAAAATAGATGGGAATCTGAAAAGTCCGCTTTGCAATTTAATAAATAATAAAACATTTTCGTGTGCGTTATATGCCGGATAAACATTTATACGCGGAAAAAGTATGAGCGGTGCAGACTTCAGACACTTCGAACTTAAATGGGCAATTGGGCATACAATAATCATTTTAGTAACAATAAAAACTATTTAATAACTACATGTTACATTTTCATTATTTCTATTTCAAATTATAAGATATAAGTTAAATTAATAATTCTTTAATTTACTTTTATTACTTTAAAGTAGGTAAAAATAATTTTATATATTATTAGCATTTCTACAGGATGAATTATTATATGAATGATTATATTAACATGATAATTATGTTTAATTAATAGAACAATATTTCGCCTCGCGAAGGATTGAGACGAGTTCAAGAAACTGACTGCCAACCTTCGCTAGTCGGAGAGGCACCTTAAGAAAAAGAAGAATGGAATAAATACTAACAGGATACCACAAATGGAAACTAAAAGGGAATATAATTTCAAACTTTTCATAGCGACAGTCGCGTTGTAGCAACCGTTGTATCATCTCACGTCTGCAGCGACCCAACGCAAGAGATTTATATCTGTTATCTATATAATTTGTGGCTATCAGTGAATTAATCTGGCTATTTCATCCGAAGCGCGGCCCGAGCCGAAACGCTCAGTATCGCGCCACTATCGCAGCAGTTTTGAAGGCTTATCAGCGGCGGCAATTAAGTCGAGTACTGGCGTGCACTCGCACTTCCGGTCCACTCAAAAAAAGACTTACACGTGTGGAGAGAGGCGCCTCGTGAGCTCTATGCCTTTTTCCAAATAATGTACGCCGTTCTCGTGAAATTCCGTACTTTACAAATTCTGCGGGAACCGTGGATGTCCTGCTCCAAAGTTCATCTCTTTACTAAATTTTATCCAAATTGGTTTAGTGGTTTAGCCGTAAAAAGGCCAACCTTCACATTTATGGTACGTTAGGTATGGATGTCATCTAAAAATTCGATAATTTTTTCAATTTTTGTTTTATTTTTTGTCATTGTTTTGACAGTATTAAATAATTAATATTATTTACTAAATGTTAACATAAACACACTGAATAACATAAAACAAAAAGTTTTTGTATTTAAATAATAACAATATACCTACCTATTAAACTCGCTTAAAAATAAACTTTTAAAAACTTGCTTTATGTATTGGATGAGCCAGTCTACTTTCCTATACTTTTAATTGCATTTGTACAAACGAATTAATATTTAAAATTGATTTTAAGCTGTAGTACTTGGGACCAAAGATTTTTAGAAGGTAGGTATATCTTGTGTCAAATGATAAATTTTGTTGTAAAATAGATAACATATAAATTACTCTAATCTCAAAGATATCCTAGAGAAGTAAGATCGTCAGAGCTCATTTTCCATCACACAACGTACTCGTATATACGCTGCGCTGTGTCCCGATGCAGTCCGCCCTACAAAAGACTTCAACGCGCTGCACTCCCGCCAAGCACTGGGCACTGGGCACTGGGCCCTAGGCAGCCCATCGCATCAATCACGCGCGTGCAATAGCAAACAGCACCATGTTTGTTTGTTATTCTAATCCAATGAATTGATTTACACGTGCAGCGCTTACTATGCGAATAAATCTGTATATTTTATTTTATTTTAATACTAACTACCAGTTTTAAATGTTATTTAAGCCTTTTATTGTCATTAGTGTTAATCGAGCGTTGATATATCTGTTTCAATGGAGTTAAGTGTCTCATTAGCATTGAGAATATTGGTTCTGTTGTTAACATTGTGTTTGTGGCAACTATGACTTTATAGGCGCTTGTGATACAATATACGAGTAGCATGTTCGACATAGGATTAGTTCGACTTAGTGTATGTTTTAAATATAAAAAAAAATATTAAACGAGTAAAGATCGCATCATTATCACCCTCTTTTTATGACCCACATGGTCTTAGGGAGCTTAGACTCACGATTTTTTATTGTGAATTACCGGGTTATATTTGATTTGTAAGCATCACTATCCGTTATTAATGATAATAACCATTATTGGTTAACAACTACTATTGACCTAACATGTTTTTCGAAGCACGAGATGTAGCACCACCAACTTCCCAATTTCGGTTCAATCAACTTCCTAATGTCTACAAAAAAAGTAAGCTCAATATTCCCTAGTTCAACTCAGTATTCTAACCCAGGATCTCGTGATACGAATCCACATAACCTAACCACTGGACCATCGAGGCAGTCAAAACAGTAAAAAGTTCAATCATTCTGGATTTTGTTTTTTTCCTATTTGATTACCGACTAAACGTTGCTATATATCTCTTAAACGAGTAGGTACATGTGCACCAAATTCAAGGACAAAAAATCTATAATACTGAAATAAATAAACTTGCCTAGTTTCAAATAAATGTAAACGATCAAAGCTTTTTATCGTTGTTTCGAAGATTTTTTTTTTTTTTGTTTATAATATAAGTAATATCATATCTAGTTACAGTGTAAAAAATAAGTGTATATGTTTTAATTTATGTTTAAAAAAATATAGTAGTTTATCAATTTAACAAAAAACTACATGCATATAAAAATGTTATCGAGAGAAACTCGTGGTATGTACAAGGTTAATTATTGTACTCGTACTTACAAAAAGTCCGTACCAAATGTAAACGTATAAAATGTCTCTATTTTACTTTGTAAATATTTTTTACTTATTCTTTAGTATTTGTGACGTTTTTCTGAGCTCCTGCTGTGATGCTGTGCTGTAGCTGGAACGGTGCACCGGAAACTGCAGTGTTGTTAGACCCTATCCTGATCATTATCAGCCTATTTTACGGGACACTACAGGACTAGTACAAGGAATACCGCTGTAGAAAGGGGATATAGCGCATAATCCCAACACGGTGTTCCAATATGGATTGGCGAATAATGTTGCCCTGAAGTATTTTAAGCTACTTGAAAAAATTGGTTGGTTGGTTGGTTAAAATTTTGTGTTTCGTTCGAGACTGTAGCCAGTAATTAACCGAAACATTAATATTCTTTATTCGTTAGAACCTAATAACCAAACCGCTTAAACAATCCGTCAAAACATATTTGTTTCTATTTAATACCTGTTTGAAAAACCTTAAGTTGGCACGCGTCCGGCGCCCGTCGGATCAAATGCTATAATCCTTAGGCCGCGGCTCCACTGCGCCGACAATAGCACCGCCTTGCCAGAGCTACGACGAATTTGAAACTAAGTTACATAATGATAACCACAAACGTTTTGACTGCTATTGTGTAACTCACTTCACGTGGGTGATATTTTTGGAATATTGTATTTACATCACATAACTAAATGAAATATTATCTTTTAAGATACCCATCAGGATAACAAAAGAAATTGTAAAATACCTAATGATAAAAACAAAAGTAATTACAATATTCACAAATTTTGTTTTACTGTTCTTGATCCTAACACATATCAATGAAATATCCACCACCGGCTTATAATTGCACATAAATGTGACACAGAGAACAGTTACACCACGATTTGCAAGTGGCAGACTTCACACTTTTAAACGCTGATCAAGTGCTGATTGATAGACTTCACAATTTTAATAACCCTCCAACTGTCTTGTCGGGATTGATTCCCTGACTTCCGGAACGAAAGTGTAAGTTACAATTAGGCTATCTACAACTACACATAGTACACAAGATATAATGAAACTGTTCTAAAGCCGGTGAATGGTCCAGGCTAAGGCCGCGTGCACACCGCGTGACCTCCACACACGTCGCATTAACATTCCGCGAGATATTTTCAAATTAAGCGCTACTAGATAAGCTAGATTACAATCGTAACTTTTATGACGTCTAATTATGATTTATAGCGGCGTATATCGTAATTTGAAAGTTGATCGCAAAGTTACGAGAAAAACTTAATATCTACGTAGGTATGTGTAAAGATTTTAAATGTTAATTTGAGGTGTCGGCTGCTTAGAATATGTTTGTTACAACTATTTTACAGATCAAACTGGCAACTTTTTCTTAGAAATCTGTTGGACAAATGTAAACTAGGCTTATAATAATACGTATGTAATATAACCATTATATAATGATCGATCCAAATTTTTCTTAACTCTAAAGGTAAAATCAAATGATCCTCGCAAAAGTGTTTGTGAAATAGCCTTTAAAAACGATGAATGGAGCTTTCGGTCTATGATAGCATCGGGTGCGCCGGCGCAGGCTCGTGGGGCTCGGGCTGGGCTATAAATATAAAATGGGCTGGAACGAAGTGGAAATGAGCAGGCGGCTCCATTAGCCACGTAACGCGGGAGCCGCGCATTAGCATAGCCGCCGCCCGCGCCGCGCTCGCCGCGCGCCGATACTGGACCGATTATGTTTGCAGCTAATTTGCATTGTTGCAGGTTTAGCTGATGACCGTATCGATATCTATCTTTTCATCTATATTATATGAGATTGTAACGGAATGCATCTGAACACTGTCTTGTAAGACACATCATTTAAATCTATTTTCGACTCCTTATTTAGACATAAACCTGAATTGGCTTTAATATTATCTGGTGGTTGACTTAAGCCGTGGTTTGTACCACAATAGAAGTTGTAAAAGGTACATCAATAAACGTAATCTAAAATTCACCCCTACTACTATTATATTTTGTGCACCATCACTAATTAACGAATATTAGTAAATAATGTCCTAATGAATGTTCATCAAGTTTCACAACTATGAGAATCAAATGTCTGTGCCTGGAAACTAGAATCAGACCAATACAGAAGATGATAATGAATTATGTAGAGTATATTTTCTTCGTTTTGCAAACTGCGATAGGTTTTCGTAGTGTTAGGTAAAAAGCGAACCGCAAAGCGCAGCAATAGCTGGCGGTGCGTGTCGCAGCGTCGTGCGGTGTGCGCGATCAACACTCGCGCGCCATTAGCATGTCATGAATATTTGTGAACTTTTTCACTGCTCGCGCACTCGTACTGTTACTTACACTGCAATTACTGTGATGCGAAAATCGTAGCATATTCTCTCACACCGATGCATGAGTTATGTTCTCCGTCATACAATTCATTTATGGGTGGATAAGAAATACTATCTTGTTTTAATATACATAGAGCATAGCATAGCATACTTACATTGGCGCCTTTTTGCACACCTATACAAATCAAGAAGCAAGTTTTGATCTTGGAAAGTATTTAGGTGGTCCCGAAAGTTTGTTAATAAATAAACCTTTCAACTTTGCACTGTGGACGTGCTGGATAGAATCCAGGGCGTTCGATGAAAACTCACGAATGATTAAATTTATAAGTAAGTATGTTTTTAGGGTTTTTGTCAATTTTTTTACTCCACTAAAACTTTCAATAGAACAGGTATCCTTACGTAATCAACCATAACAAGCTATAATTTGTTATGAAAAACTTTAACAATTGTGGTTTTATTCGACAAAAAATGAGCATAAGCTTCTTAATAAGTCTTTTTCTTTTCTTTGAAAAAATTGACCACTGAAAGGGCAAGCGATGGTCAAGCGGCGCGTGCGCGTTATGTAAGTAGAGAAATGAAGATGACAGGCCGACATGCTAATGAGCACCAGCGAGTGCACGGTACCGACCGCAGCGTCTGCGCACGCTCCGGCGCACGCAGCGCTCACTGCTGCAGGCCAGGAGCCCACCGTCACTTGTCCGAGTGACCACTGCCATATATAATGCCATGAATAAAGAACCTGCAATAATACATGTTGAACAGAAAGAAGCGTTGCTTAGAAGTTTTCTTAGTACCTACCTCACATTTCTTTATCCGTAATTTCAAACAATAGTTCTACGCAGTTGAATTTTTCAGATTATGCTCAAATAAGGTCACGTTCATTGTAGACTTTGCTTTGTAAGCATAAAAGTTCAACATTCATTTATTTTAATTAAGCTTTGTTTACAAACACTTTTGAAGTGATTAGTTTTTTTTTTTTATGTAATTCAACCACCAGTTCGGAAGTCTGGATCTGCTACGAATCAGTTGCATGTTGGGAGACTTGTTCAACATTGCTTTATGTTTAGAGGTTTGGGGTCATTCATGCGATTATAGTAATACTTTAAACTACCTCTAATTGTCTTTTACTGAATGAATTATAAGTTTAGCTTTTGCAAGATTCGAAACAATCCGTGCTACGCAACGCAACTTCAACTCGATATTGTCAGCACACTGTAATAACATTTGTCAAACAGTATCTTCAATTTACATTAATTACTAGAATTCCAAATAACGACCATTGTCCGAAATTTGAAAAAGATAAGAATAAAATTTATTTATCTATCTTTTAAAGGTTTTCTTTTTCTTTATATCAATTTCGTTTTAAAATAGACTCTACTCAAATAAATAAGTTAAAACTATTTAAGCATCTGCTCGTAAATTCAGAATATGAACCAATAAACTTTCTTATAATGTTGCAGTCATTGTAACCACATAGAATGATAATGAAGTTATTATATTTTGTGTGTAGTAGTAAAAACAATTAGTTCAATAAATAACAAGATAATAAATAGCAGTATCCAGTACCAGGCTTTGTTAAAAGGGTAAGGCGACACGCAATTATGTTTTTAATGCAATACTTCCTCGCGAGAGGTAGTGAAGTTGTAACTAAAGAAACTGTCACGGCGACGACTATTTATTTAATCGTGTCATAGTAATAACAATTGTTTAAAAGCATAATATTACGATCCATTAATCGTACAAATGGGTACATTCCGCGAACAAGGTGAATTCCAAATAAGGAACGCGAGTTTATCTTCCAAAGTCCGTAGATGCCAGCTTGTAAAAGTTGCATGAATAACTAATTATTATTGACGCTCTCCTGTTGTTTGAGTTTGTATACATTCACTTAATATTGCGTTATATTTGAAACTAAATTTAAGCAAGTATCATCTAGTCTAGATCAATAAATTAAAATAGCCAAAATGACATCTCTTGAGAAAGTCTTAAATAGATATTTTTATTTTGATCGCAAATTTAACCGTATCTGAAATGTTGTATCACCTTATTTTGTCTTAAATTAAACATAGTGTTGTATGGAGTCTTGCTGCGTGCTCTGGGACTAAGAAGAAAGTTTTAAATGAAAACTAAGTTCGGACGGTCGTTTAAATTCGTCGTCAACGGCCCATAAAAATTTCCAACTTTTTTACTTACTTTTAATTTGCTTTAATGGCCGTTATGTTGGCGCTAGAACCGGCTTTGTTCTGTGTTGTGCCAACAGAAGAGAGCCTAGAACACTGTCCCAGTTCAACAATCCTACAGTTCAGAAAAAGTCAAACGTATTTAAGCTTACGCTGCTGTTTTGATTTTTTAGGGTTCCGAACGTATTTAATTGAGCAAATGCTTTTTACTTATTTTATCTTTGAACACTCGATTGATCTTTGAACATTTTGTTAGTGTGTTGGTTTTAAATTTTAATTAATTTACAATTCATAATCTTAAAGATTATTCTGACAAGAGTGTGTTTTAATTTTATCAAAATCTGATTGATACTTGATCATATTTACTACTGATTAATGTAGTAGTAAAATAAGGGATGCACTCTAAACTCCCAAACCATTAATGTTATTAAATAATTATTTTAAACAATTTAAAGTTTAGAATACAATTTATGCACTGTTGTACTGGCACCGGGTAAAGAGAATGCTTCAAGCGATATATTTTTAAAGATATTTACTTTTGTGGATTACAAGTTTAAATGCACACCCAATTCACCTATCGTATCGGCACTGTAGAGTAGCGGCGCGGCGGCAGGCTCGGCTGTGTCGACACTCTCGCGAGCAGCTCTCCTTGGCAGCGCAAATACTCCGCCATTCCACAGCACACAGCACACAGCACACGGCACGCAGCGCACAACACGTGTGACATTGACCTACCGCTGCCGCCGCATTGTATCTGCGACTGCTGGTAACAATGACTACGGTTTTTGCTGCTGATATCACTGGCACACGAGACTCTACCTCACCTTACGTAACTGAAGGTACGCTAAGCGATAATCAATGCGTGGGTTAAACTTAATAATGGAAACAATTTTATTCACTAATAGTACTAGTTGTATGGATTTTGCTCACAGAAAAATAGAGCTTTCGAATCTTGGTATCATAGATTGATAATAATGAGACAAGGAGATTAATTAAATTTTGTAGAAGGATCTTCGAAATACATATTATAATTATCGAACTACACAAATATATTCTAAAAAAGCATAGCACTCTACCAACATGACGTCATCCAAGTGTTACTTGTTCAATACCGCGTTTGATTTCAATGTGAGAGCTCAGAGTCCAGAAGTCAGTGTAGGAACACCAATTGTCAACTTTCGGCCACTATGAAGTGTCACTTGTGAAATGTCAAGTGCGATACACTAACGCAAACAATAATTATCAACAAAATAGACTCGTTTCAAATGCCTACTTCAAGTTTTAATCTCGTTTTGGCATACTTATATACAAATAAGTGTGTAACTTACTAGTGTACAAATATATGTTTTATAGTTACAGAAAATAAACTATTTGAGCCTACAATAATATAAATGTATTCAATTGATCGACCCCGCTGGGGACGAACGAGTTGATTTTTAAACTCCATTAAAATGTTACTCAAGTGTTGAATGTGTAATTAAGAGCATAATTATATAAACAAGCATATCAACATACAAATCGCTTAAATTATTTATGAACGTATTAAAATTATTCGGATCTCAATTAGCTCACTTTAATGATACGCAATTTTACATTCTTTTGATTTAAATTGACAAATTACGGTGAAAAATTAGGATAATGTAGTAAATATACGAATATATATTTTTGCTCTCTCTTTCTTTCTACATTGTTTTTTTTTTAAAGCTACTGCTTTTTTAATCTGGTCAAAATTCCACTAATTCTTCATTATCACCAATATCATTCTGTTTTAATGGCCCAGTTCAGGGTCTGACAGCTTCCCTTTTATGATATAGAGATTAGACCCACCAAACTTTTCTGATCTACACTTAACGTACACTCTGTGACGCATGTTTGTAACACACAACTTCTCAACTCTGTTAAGCTTTTCTACAAAGCCAAAATTCTACGATATAGGTTATACGACCAAAACACAGATAGAAATGAACAATTTTAAGGAGCGCAGAACAATTTTTGGTAATGGATAATTTTATAAAGTTTTATCACTGTTTTGTTGCTATCAGTGTTCATATATTGGTACCTATATAGCTGCGAATACTACTCCACTCCAAAGAAGAGAAGTGCCACCCACTCAAATTGGGCCCGTTTATGAATGACAAAACAAATACATCAATGCAAAGAGAAAGAAGTCCAACAGTATTAAAGCAAGCCTCTCGCGGGCGCCGGCGCCGGTCATTTAATACAATCATACATAATTTACACAGCAATTAAATATTTATAACACTTAATCGTCTCGGCAGCGGCATGAATGATGCACACGCGGCGATTGCGATCTTTATGTCGTTTCTTACTCATTCGCAGCTTCCGATCCTCGATGTGCATGTTTTGGGAGCTGCGTACACTTCTTGTACGGCTTTAGTCACATAAAAGCTCTAATGATTTGTTAATTTGATGATATGCGATTTAAATATGCATGTAAATTATTTAATATGCAAGCTTGGTCAATTCAGGAATTTGGGTTCAGGTTTTTTGTGGTGGAAAGTTTCAGTTTGTTCACAGGCCGAAGTGCTTTATAAACTGTTACAAGTTTGTTGCCATAACAAGTAGCGCAACAACTTTTTGTTTTCACTATTTGTGTTTGTACTAATCGTAACATTAACGTAAACTATACATTTTTATTGCACTCTAACTTTGTTTTTTTAACCATAAAGTTATTGGAGCGTAAACCGACAGCGTGCGGAACACTTGTCTTTTAATGATTACGACAAACGTCGATATAATCAATAAGCAATCTGTCCACAAAATCAATTCAATCAATAAATCATCGAGACAAAAAACTGACGTACTGATTAGTGAATAGAAAGTTTTGTCGATTCGAACATGTTTGAACACACTCGTTCCGAAATCGATACTGACGTGCGACCGCCGGGCCACGACATCGCAGCGTGCGCGGGGAGAAGACAAAATTACTATACAAACACGTAAATTATTCAAAACTTTTGTGCACTGGCTTTCATTCATCTAATCAATCCTACGCTAGCGACTCGCCGCTGATACCGTGTTGTCGTGGCCCGGCAGTGCAGTGGAGTAGAATGAAGCTCAGTGACAATGTCATTCCGCAACTTCCTACAAGCCTTTCCGCTTTAATCTCATTGGTTCCCAAACTGTCCAATAATGATTGCCTTAATACTCCATGATTACTTCTGTGACCGAAGCATTTTAACAATTTTGTCTGAATTGTAAAGATCATTTTGTGAGTTTAGTAATTTTGGAAGCACTATTTTTGTAGATGGTCAATAAAAAACCCGTACGTATTTACATGGGTTACAAAATAGCTTATTACACTTAATAAGCTATGTTGTTATGTATAATGTTAATCCGTAATAAATAGTTCAAGAAGGCTAACTTTACAAGAACCTATATTAATATTATATTATTTGAAATATATTGTAAGTATTGAAATTATAGAGGTATAAATACAAATTATATAGTCAATATCAAGGTGTCAAATGCGCCTCCAACTTTCAAACCACTGCCGTCATATGAGATATAGCTACATAAGTGTCAGTTATAATTATGAACACATCGTACATACGAAGGCTTTGCATACGATAGTTTGACAATCTCTGTCTCGATGGGCCAATTATTCGATACAAACAGATAGGAGTTCTCATGTTACTTTTTATGCTTCCTCGCAGAAAGCCGTTAGCTTCCTCCGATGGTAATCTAATCTCTCGACGGAGTGGTATCGATGGCAGAAAGACTTAGCGCTGAATGTGATCACGACTCCATTAGCCGATCGTCGCTATTAGCCGACCGGCTGAATGTAGTCAACACGTGGGTCATACGGGTACGTAACATTTTACGTATTGAATTACTTCAGAAAGAAGAATGAGATAAATAAAAAAAAGAAATACACAACTTAGCATTTAATTATGGTGCAAATATTGTTGTGGATTATAATTAAAAGACTTTTGTGAAGATTTTTGCAAATATGTAATGTACTATTGATAGATTATCGGCTGTAGTACGTAGCCAATTTTATCTTTAAACTAAATTTAACTTAACTTGATCGTTACCGATAAGTGCACTAGTGTCCTAAAGCACCATACACGGGTGCTATAAGTGACTTAGGTAAAAATAATTATATTACTGCACTCAAACATACACTTGTCAGATAACTTAATCTGTTATCCTAACCAAGGACTCGTGCCCTTAGGCTGATGTTTGTACACAAATATTACTACTAACTACTACATTTTAATAGCTCTTCCATGAACTCAACTTTTGGTGTAACATACAAGTATTTAAAAAGATACTGATTACATAATATAAATTCTTTGTTTCCCTATCCTTTGTTCTTTGACCATTGTAAAACAAAGTGTAATGTGAACTTCTAGTGTGAAATATTTCACAGCCGAGCGATTCTCATACTAGTCCAGCTCCTGTGTTCTGTAAAGTTACAGCGCTGTGACATAGTTGCTTTCCACGGAAATTTCGATATTAGCCACATTTTGCTTTTGGCATCCTATAGAAATAATATTCAGATTCGAATAAAATTGCGAATCGTCGTCGAGTATAAAATAGCGGAATCGCACCCCAGTACTGATCGTATATAAAATCGCTCGACCTGCTCATGTTAACAAGAATAACTCAGAATGTAACTCATATACTTACCCTACTAGCCCACGCCCCGCGGTTTCACTCGCGTGCCCGTTCCCGTGAGAATATACAAAATAATAAAATCGGTTCTGTGGATCCAGAGATTACCCCCAGAACAATACTGTGGTATTGTTCTGGGGGTAATCTCAACCATAAAATCATTTGTAACTATACCTCTTTATAATATTAGTATAGATGTAATTTTTTTAGCATCCCACCGAATTCACAACTAATTAACGAATAGGTATACCTCAAAATATTTATTAAATTGAAATACAGTGGATATTTCAATTTAATAAATTTATTTTATAATATATAGTTATTTCTAAAAAAACAACGTTGTTTTAGAAATAACTGGAATAGTTAATTTACATTTTACATACTAATTTAGCTGTGTATTTCAGTTTTAATAATTTTTTCTTAAAATGAAGTGCATCAATTATCTTACTTAGATTATTTTATTCTCATAAAGTTAAATTAATAATAATTAGTATTTTTCTTAGTTGGACTTCTTTTGCAGTAATTATACTCCACAGCGATACATCATACCTGTCACAAATATATAAAATACAATACAAATATATAAAGAAGATCTGAAAACTTAAAATAGCAGACATGGCCTATTAATATTATTATTCTTTGTAGTTTTAGTACATTTTTATAATTGCATTTACGGGAAATAATATGTTAAGTAAGTCGCTTCCTATGAGCTTAAGGAGATTAATCAGTCACTAGTGAAATTGCAATGAAAGAATCACGTGCTCTAATCTTAGAGAAGAGACGTCAGGTGAGCTATTGTCAAAGTCAAGTCAAAGTCCAAAATCGCTTTCCGTTAAGGTGCTCAACATGCTAACGACGCTATAACTTTCCGACTGACAAAACTTTTTGCTCAAATAATTACTAGTTTTTGGGTCCACTGACAACAATGTTTTTGTAATAATACCAAAAAGCGGATGGCGAACACATTATAATAAGTCAAATTTCCTGCTTTTATCAGTCAACAAGAGCTGACGCCCAGTCGCTGACGAACGAGATTTATCGACAGGATAATGTGACATTTTTTACATTTATCTCGAACATTTCCGCGCGCCAAACCCGTTCGCCTATTGCGCTATAAAGTCTAATTAAAAAGACAGTACAGGCGGCGGGCGAGAGAAACCGCTCGCAGTATATCTGCGGCTAGTTACTCGGTCAGAATTAATTAGGCGTCACTGCGCCGCTCGGGTCGTTAAGCCTCCAAACCATATCGAGACTCCAAAATTTTGAAACCGTTTTCCAACTGCCGACTCCGCGGCCGCCCAGCCCCAGCGATCAGGCGCACCGTGCCGCACAGTGCACGTTTCCACGCGCCGAGCCGAGGTTGGGTGCGCGCGAGCAAAACTTTTGACTTTGAGGAATTAATTGGCGTAACGACGTTTTTAATTACTCGACGTTTTGGAGCGGCGCACTTGTCCGCGACGGAGGCTTTTAGAAACCTGTTGAGATTTTAGATTGCAGCCTTCGGAGACATGACTAATTAAATTATAAATAGTAAACTCATATTATATATTACAGTCTAATATCTCTATCGTCGTGTTCAAACGCTTTTTAACTTACATTCGCTTTTTATTAACTGACCGTAACGCGAGCGTACGCTCGACCTGTGCTGCTTCGGATACTCATTCACAACAAACACTGACAACTTAACCTTAAAATCATAACAAGGTTTTATATTTATAACAAACCACAAAAACGAAATTATGGCCTTCTGATAACTTCAAAATTAACATTAAATACAAACTTTTAGAAAAATCCAATCATTGTAATACAATATAATATATTTAACCAAAACAGCATTTGAATCGCTGTATTGTTATATAATAATAAAACCTAAATACCTAAGTCTAGAATATTCAAAACTCGTATATATCGTGTACGTCAAGACAAAGTGAACTCTAACACACAAGTTGTGAAATAGCGACCAACGCCGCGGCGCGAGCTATGTAACTCAGAAGTCAAATTCAAAATTTCACTTTAAATTTTATCGCATTTCGCCAAACAGTGAAAACGAAGATAAACTTAATGGCTAATCAAATTTTAAGTTGATAACAATAAAATACAAGCACGCATTTAGATTTCTATTTTTATTGAGTCAATTCCGAATATCCAGTTAGCAGTCCGTTAGTTCTACTTAGTGTTTTATGTCTCTGCTGTTATCTGCCAATTTCATCGCAGCGGGTGAAAAAATAAAAGTGAAACCGCGTACAAGCGAACGAACGTCTTCACATACGTTCCATCAGCTTACTTCGAGATTCTTCATCTTAGGAAATAATTTCAATTAGGTATATCAGTTTGATGCGTGATATAGTTTGTACTAGGCATATAATCTTACTGCCAATTTTTTGCATTTTACCGCGGCAGTAAATCTTAACCAACTACGTAGGAAATGTTAAGTTACTTTTCTACATGGTCGATTGTCAGCGTGTCCAATCGATACTGTAAAATTCGATATATTGGGTCGATCGTGCGTCGTGCAAGCAATCTACAGCGAACGACCTGAGTCTCAACGTACCGTTGTATGGACATTAACCAGATCTATCTAGTACCTCAACTGTTGTCAAGTAACCGAAGTCATACAAATGTGCGCAAACACAGGTGAACACTCTGCGCGCCACGGACTGCGCTCCCGTGAGACGGTAATCCAACACGGCCGCATACTCAGGCACAGAACTGACAACTGTATTTGCTCTCGGAGTCCAGGGCCGAAACACCTGCAATGCTTTTACTGGAGAATTCTTTATATAAAAGTAAAAATCTACATGACGCAATAGTTTCCAACCAAATAAGCTGTACTCTACGATAAAGCATCATCAGAGAACTTCAAATTGGAAGTTAGATTATTTTCTATTGCAGATGATCAGTCTCGTTTTAGCTGAAAACCATTACCACTAATAAACACCACCTTGCAAAGCATACTCACTAAATATTAAGCCTAAGGCTAAGTTTAACAATTTACAACCATTAGCTCGTCTGAGGCAAACGTCGTAAGCTGCAGGAGTGTGTCAGTTAGCCAGCGTCATCATGCTACTTAGCGTCAGAACGCCACATTATGACTACCGTAGCCGTACTCCTAGCAAAAACAACTAATGGAGACAGGTGTAAAATGTTACTAAAACCTGTCATCGAATAAATAAAAAGCTAGCATAGTTTAGTGTCCCTGATCCCCTCGGGCGGCGTCGGGCTGTGAAATATGTTATGAGTGCAGCTCCCGTGCGTGTTGGCTCTAATTAATTTGGCTCGAGGCGCTGCCCAGTCCCTCACCGGCTCGGCGTGAGCTGCTCAGCACCGCTGCAAACAGCGTGAGACCAGCGGAGAACTATTTCTGCTCTTGTATTACAGGATTCCTATGCCTTTTGTGATTAATGCACGCGTAGCTACTTTATTTGTAAACCGCACAGTAACCACGATTTTAATCGTTTTTTTCTACAATATGTCAATAAGTACTGTGTAATTTTTATCTTTAATATTGTCATACGGCTAATGCATTTCCAATGGCTACTCTTACGTATGATGAACATTACGATTTACAAATCAGAACTAAAATATTGAGGAATTTCTCCTAAAGCTCTGTTTCAATTTAATAATTCATATTTCTCAAATTGACACTAGTTTTCGGTCGTGGTTGACTAAAGTCCTTCGAGCAAATACATCCATCTCTAAACTCTCCCATCATTGACTACTTCATAAAGTATCGCTTCATATACCTGGTCTAAATTATTAATAAGAATTTCACTGTCATGTGATTTATTTTCGAAACATACGAGTCGACAGTTTCCACCGAGTGAAGCTATGAAAAATTCAACTAGGTACGTTTTTTGTATTCAACTTGTATTTGTATTTATAAAACTATTACGGTTGTTTAATGACATCCCCGTATCATGTCAGAAGTCTACCAAGGTCGCCCACAGTGGCCCACCAGGGTCGCTACGAGGTACCGCTGCAGCTCTACACTCGAGACCTTGAGACAACATTGGCCAGCTCGCCGCAGAGCAAACAGCCTCAGAGGTCAGATGAGCGTCCTCCACGCACGGCCACTTGCGCACACACGCGTCGCCTTCCGCAACAGACCTGTTGTTGACATTTTTGCGAACAGATGTACAATCTGCGCGTCCTTAGCTCATTATCGCCATCTTTATATTTTTATCGATTCCGTAGCGAGTGTTCACTTAGATACAGCACTCGTGGTGTGTTTGCTGGCTTTCGAGGGGTTTGGTTATCCGCTCTTTAAATAACCTTTTAGAAATAGGTTGTAGAAAGATGACTTCATAATTTACAATTGCGTTGAAGTAAATGATTTCGTTAACCATGACTATTAAAATCTAGCCTTTTAACCCACTAAACCTTGCCCCGATTTAAGAATCATTTCAAATAGGTTCACATCTCATCAGACGGAAGCTATCGACTCAGTCTAGTTACCCTACCGGCAAACACAAAATGAAAATATTTTTGGACACAGACTGGGATTAAGATCTGCAGGTTTTTAACAATTCAATGTCCCGAGAATGTTGAGACATTGAATTGTTTAAATAATGAGAAAAAAGATAAACGTAACAGTTCATAATTATCAACGTTTTGTTATGGCGGAAGCGTTTCCTCCATTTTGTGTGTCGACTACAGACGAACCAACCTGTAGAGCCGATCTGTCGGCTGTTTAACAAATCATGCAATAGTGGTTTACAAAAAAAGATTCAGTAAATAGATTAGAATAACACAATAAAACAAACAGCTACGTTTGGACAGACTAATTCAGAACCGACACATTAGAGAAATGGGTAAATACCGTAAATACTATATAAATAAAATGTAAGACTCTGTCTGTGATCTTAAGATAACTCTGTTTTTTCAAGTGCTTAATATTTACACAATACTGCAACATTATCAAGCCTTTTAAAATTTTTGTCTGTCTGTCTGACTTTCTGTTTGTTCGGGCCAATATCTGTAAGATTAGCCGATTTTAATGTAAGATAGATGAAGTTATGGAGCAACATAATATACGCTACTTTTTAAACCGTAAAACACATGGCTGGGATTGCTGAAAAACAGAATTTCAAGCAAGGTCGCGGGTTAGTTGTAAATATGGATAGTACTACTCATAGATTGATGGAAAAAAGAATGGTAGTTATACATAAATTGTGTGTCCACTCACTTAAGTTACTATAAGTCTTTGTTGGAATGTGTCAAGTCGGATTACAAGTTGGCATGTTTGTATTCTGCGTGTGACCTTAGCGCAGTGCTTTCACGAAGCCGGTGGTCAGGAAGACCGCCAGCGCGTCATCTCAAGGTCCTCAGCAGCTCATTGTTAGCACAGTTCACATTGTAATCTCTTTTCTAGGACACGTGAGAGCATGTTGTGTCGGACACGTTATCGTAATGAAATCTTTATTGTCGAACTAATTTTGAGGTCGTAATAGAAAAACGAAGGTATGTTGTGTTGTGAAATATGAGCGTTTACGATTGCGTTCCTCATCTCCACATGTCGGTAACTGTTGCCGTAAACATATGATGAGCTTACATTATCTTTATGGCAACACGTGTATATGTATAATTACATAATTATTGTTTTACATTTATGGTAATAACATTATTATTACTTTGAATTAGCTCGTTTTATCAAAATACAACTAACTTATTGCCATTAAATTTAATTTAGATTTTATAATTGCACCTATAATTTATATTTCCATTATAATGTAACTCGTTTATACGCTCGGGTCGGAACCCAGCTTAGTATGTTCACTTACGTATGATGACAGCTATCCTGAGTGCCGGTAAGTTTGAATCTATTTCAACTTCATTCAAGTCATCGGACAAGAAACTCTTATATTATCACATTTTCCACAAAACTATCTGCATACATTTAAAACTTTCTAGGTTAATTCCTAAATCCCATTAGATATAATAGCACTTAGCAATAAGCCTTTAAATACACGGATTGATATGTCTTGCAACGTGTATAATATTACTTTTAGGACACAGGTATAGCTGTAGCATGGCCTAATATAAACTTATATAATTTTCCTTCAAGACACAGAACTAGTGTCAAAACTGAAATTTATGTTTGATTATTGACGACGACGAGTATGCCACGACTAAAGTTTCTTTTATTTGAGTTAATCATGTTGAGTCTTAATCATGATGTTTTTCATACGGCGTAAACTGCTCCTTGCGACGTTACAAATCTCGAGAATGGAACCTCCACAGTATCGGAGTCGGTCGAGTCCTAATGTACCCAAGTCTCGTGTGCATTCCTCGGACGAGCGCACGTTCCTTGATCAACACGGCCGGAGCGTGTTAACTACTTACACACAGTTAGTTGTGCCACTTCTTTTGAAGTCGGCTCAGTATTTGCGAGCGCCCACTTGTTTGCTTTGGCCTAAAACGATCGTTTGCTGTCAATATTGGTCCGCCGCTGTCAGTTAATATGTTTGGTTAATCTGTTCCCTCGCACACGCGAACACGACTACACTACGACTACACAAAAGCTTTTGACTCACTCAATGCTGACAGTTTGAACGTGTAACTTTATTTATCCAGGGAAGCTTATTTACATACAGTTTTTATATGTTATAACAGCTGACTCAGCAATATAATTCAGAAAATGACCAATTAGAAAAGAGCAAAAGCCGTTTTTAGTCGCATCAATCTGCGTAGGTTAATCTCCAATGCAACTAAAACAGAGATTAGTTGTGTTTTACGTTAAACGAGGACAGACTAAATATACCAACATTTGAGTGAATTCTTTAAAACACTTATTTTTGATTTCGTTATAAATAATTATTTCTCTACATCATTCTACTTTGATAATTAGGTATCTTTGTATCAATACGTTTACACAGTTGCACAGGAAGGTAAACAGATAGCGTACCCATGTAAGTAAACAAGTAGTATTTGTTTTATAACAACGTAACAGTGCTGTATAATATGTACGATCTATGAATTCTTTCAGATGCCGCCGCAACAACGTCTGCAGTGCTGATCGGACGCTTCAGACGAACTGAGCTCAAGGTCTTATGGAAATCAGATTAAATAATATCTATAAATAAAAACTGTTAGAGCTTTCTTTTAGCAGAACATCAAGAATTCTAAACAGCTTCAAATCAATCATACGAGTACATTAACAATATTCTTGCAATTTTCTAAATTTTACAACGTATCTGACACAGTTATGACTTATGAATAACTCATCGTTCATGTTGTGTCGGTGGACTTCGGCAGACGCTAGTTATCATCTTGCTTAGTAACAAGTCACAACGTAACGTAAACGTAGGCGTCCATCCGTAGATATCTGCACCGTACGTATCGGACGCATCGCATCATACGTATTTTTAATTTTGCGGTACAGGAAATCCTTTCAATGCGATATCATCATGCGATGCGGATCTGTAGTCTACAGATCCACATCGCCACTAGCTTTTCTTTAAAATCTTAGCTTGTAAAATCTTGGACAGCATTATCGCTTAAAATCGGTTGAGAGTCCATTACGCAGTACGTTGCTAATACGTTGATTACCATCAAATGAAGTAGAACACTGTAGTAGATTCCAGACCACAGAGATTGAGAGCTAAAGAAGAGCTACTAGCACTGTTAAGTAGACTCAATGTGCTGGTAAAGCCTCGACGCTGTCCAGTGACGGGCAGCGGCGGGCAGCGGCGGGCAGCGGCGGGCAGCGGCGGGCAGCGTGCGTGACACAGGGAGTAATTAAGCCACAAATTTCCACTCGTGCTCGCCGCTCGAGACGAGCCAACGGTTCACTCTACGCATAAGTGATTTTAAGGTACAATTCCCGGCCAAAAACACATACTTACCTACTTTTGTTATTGTTTGACAAAATAAAAAGATGTAATACAGTACACGATTTCAGGTGAAAAACTATAGCCCATTTATAAGCATCACCTAGCAGTATATATTCACACACAAGTAATAGTAAAACAAAGTAGCAACACTCTTATATCTTTACATCTGTAATTGGGCCAGAATAATAATTACTTTACCGACTGTAACTTTGCAGTACATTAAATCCTTGAAGTATGGTTTCTGGTGCTAGTAGACACAAGGGACTCCGCTGGGTTTCAGTGGGTATTGTACACATACCCAGATGTAAACAGCCTCTGAGCAGGATACGCATACGATATACATAAAGAGTGTGATACTGACTGTAAAGACGTTATATATTTTAGTAACTCAATTGGATTTGTCAGAAGTTGCAAAACTTTTGTACACTGATTGAACATTTTAAGCTACAACACGCTATATTGCCAATAATGTAGACTAATATACTACAACGTCACATGTTACTGAAGTGACGGCGCAGCCCGAGATGCCGTTCAGCCGATATAGGCCGACGCGAGCGGCCGTGGGCGGTGGACATGTTTGTGCCTCAGACTGGTCACGCTAATGACATCGCTGTGCCTTGTCAGCACCTCGACACTGGCAGCACTTGATATTACGTTAGTTAGCAGCGATAAAACAAAGAGAAACGTAAACAGCAAAACTCACAGATACCTGAATGAATGAATCTATGGAATATAGAAAGTCATCAACATAATATTCATTAATATTCATTCATTGACTCAAGATGGGGATGTTTAGAAGTCCTTGCAAAAGACCTATGTCTAGCAGTGCATTGTTGTTAATGATGATGATGATCATATCAGTTAAAGACATAAATTATTAAAGTATTTCGTAAACGGATAGAAAAGATTATTTATTTGTAATCTATAGTAGATAATATTACCTATTATCTATTTTATTCAAAGGCTCGTTTTTAATATAGTTGCTGGTTAAGTTATTGTTAAAATATAATAAATAAAGGCTAATGTGACGTCATTACACAATGGTATGCGTGCGCAGCATTTTATACAGCATTACTGCATGTTAGAGATAAATGATTGTTGCATTACGTCGCAATTATACTTCCAAAGCAGCGCCCCGAGAGCGGCCGCAGAAATATGTCAATAATTGATTGTATCTCGTAATTTATATGTTATAGTTGTTGTTGAGTTATACTTGTTGTTAGTCGATGATATAAGAAATGTAGCGATTAGAACACGTTGTAAATCATTTTTGTCTAACCTTCTGTAGGCTTCGGGCGCGGCTTGTTGATAACTAACCTGTTTAAGTATTTATGTTCCAAAGTTGCATATTATCGAAACTCTAAGTCTAGTCTAACCTCTCTAGGATTCATATTAATTTCGCTCTTAAAATTACTCTATGAAAAGGGCATCTCTTCCAGATAGTTACTAAAAAGTTTCCAAGTTAACAATAGCGTAACGTATTATACCTTCCTCGATAAATAACTTCGAATTGAAAAATAACGGTTTTTCCAATTCGAACAAGTAGTTTCTGAGATAAGTACGTTCAACCAAGCATACAAACTCTTCAATAATATTAAGAATAGATTATCTTTAATTTTTATTAACTGCGACTGCAGACTGAACATTCATGAAAGATTGTTAGCTCTCATAATAATTCTGCAAGAGGTACTAGTAAGTATGATAACAACTAGCTTGGTCCGTGCCAACTTAAGAAGGAAGTAAGTTTCCAGGATCACCAATAATCTAGTACCTATTTTTTGGAATAGGTAGTATGAGAAATCGTGTCCTTATGTGTGATGCATACGATACGTACGATGCTGATATGTGGATTACCACTAGCCGCCAACACTGACTATCTTACACACAACTTGAATTAACAGTCGGTTTTATTTCTCTCTAATTTTGAAATGTTGATCAAAAACAGAAGTGAAACATGGTTTAATCTACGAAAGTTCTTTTACCTACAATTGCCGAAATATTTTCCAGTCAGTTTACGCCGCAGTAATTAAGTGAACGGTACTGCTGCCGTCACGGCGAACGCGCGGCCAACGGCGAACGGCGAACGACGAACGGTCCGGCGTTTGATTATTTTCGTCAGAGTTCATTATTTTAATAATATAGAGATAAAATAATGACAATTAGTCATTATCACATATCAAATTAATTGATATGTTTATAATAATAAATTATTAATCATTATTAGTGTAACTTGTTTGGCGAATGTCGTAGGTAGGTTGTTGTTTTATGTTTATGTTTGCCTGTAAAGGTGAACTACTAGAATGATAGATATAGTGAGAACATTTTGTAATTGTTATAACAAATTATATAACAATAATAAATAGCTTTACATTTTTTTGTTTTGTGCGACAGTAACATAACAATAGGTATATACGAGTATAACAGTTTCGTTGGTGCAATGGTTAGTTAGCCTGAGCTGCTACGAATCATGAGGTCCTGAGTTCGATCTTGTGTTGCAGGATACTTATTTTTCTTCCTTCTATGATTTTCTCAGCCCGGGGTCGGTAGTGTCTTATCCCGTCGTCGGTCCTTAAGCGTTATAAATTCATACTTCAACACCAAGTCTACTAATCCACTCCGATCACGCTGGTGCAGAGTGGACTGTGGGGAGGAGCGCCTGCGTCACTACATTAAGAATAAGCAGAAGATAACTGCAATATTTTACACTTTCTTCGAAAATCGTTTGTTCAAAGTGCAAACTACCGAGGAAATAATAATTGTTCTACCAAAACAAATATATTGTTGCCAAAATACCGCAGATATTCTACTACTTGTCCTACTACTACTACTACTTACTATACTTCTTGCAAGCGGTCATTGGTTTTCTTATTTTCTTTCCATATATTTTAATACACTTGCTGTATTGAAATCTTAATTTAGAATCAGCCAACAAAAAAGTTTCATTTGATTTCACCTTCCGATTGATTTATCATTATTGTTGATAAAGTTAATTAATGGACACGTGAATCATTTTCTCACTTCCCAGTGTTGGTTTTGAGAAAAAAATGATTGATTACTATTGCCACAACCGTTTGATAGCTGATCGATCAGATGGAAACTATTTACTTTTCTGATACGCAGATGCAGAGGAAAACGTGCGGCGTCAGTCGATTGCACATTGCCTTTCCAGACGCAACGACATCTTCGCTCGGTGAAGAGATAAGAGACTTAGAAACTTGTAAGTAGTGTATTGCAATAAGTTTGAAAATAGTTATCAGCTTTTTGTTGCAATGTGCGATTAACTTTATGGAGTTTCGCACTCAAGCGTGGTTAATTAGAAAAAATATAATTAAAACTGATCATCACGGGAGTCAATTTGAGGAGCTCAGAATATTATGATAGTACTTAATTATGCAAGACTCGCTACAATAATAGAGCGGGAATAGGAAACCGCAATGATATATTTATTCGTCCATAATATACTCTCTTGATATATTTCCAAAATTTGCATATTACCTATATAATTAGCTAAAACTAATGCAATGCAATACTCGAGCAATGAAAAAAGGAAGAAAGAAAGAGCAAAAAAAGTTTTATTGTTTTAATCTTCCATTGTCTGCCTAGACAATCATTGAGGTCAAATCATTCAACATAAAATAAACATAAACTGTTATTTATAAATACATACGTTATTTAAGATTATTTGTATTCAGACTTTTGATTTTTCAAAAATTCTTATTCTCACAGATGAAAAGTTAAATCGTTAATTTTTTCTTAAAAATGCTACCCCCGGGTTAATGCTACATGACACAACTGACTATATGTTTATTCTATCACGAATCTAATTGCAATTAAATAAAACGGTATTATTTTATCCTATCTAACAATAATATTTTATTTTAAAATATCTTCTGTAGCTAAGCACAGGATGCTCACGTCTCGTGCGCTAAGACATAAGTATCCGTAGGATATAAGAATGTAGGTTTATCTCGCTTGAAAGTACAGGAAGGTGACGCGAAACAAGGTGACTGCTTCCTCGCCGTCCATTGTGGTAATATTCCTTCATGAATAAAGAAAGGACTGTGAGTGACGGCATGGGAGTACACTCCGTGGGAAGTGACGTCACTAAAAGGACTTACAGGTCCCTATTACAGGTAATAGATAATTAATTGAACGCTATTTAATGTGGCAGCTCATACAACGCTGATATTTTGTCATCATTACAACCATGTGTGCATTTTAAGAAATAATATCACGTGTCGCTAACGGCCAAGGAAAACATCGTGAGGAAACCTGCATACTAGAGAATTTTCTTAATTATCTGCGTGTGTGAAGTCTGCCAATCCGCATTGGGCCAGCGTGGTGGACTACTGGCCTAACCCGTGTCATTCTGAGAGGAGACTCGAGCTCAGCAGTGAGCCGAATATGGGTTGATAATGAACGAACGAACATCCAAGAATTGTGACTTTTATGAGCTCAATTATAGATTCGCCTCAGAAGGCTGATTTTGGTAATATTTTTTACTGTACTTCTTTCATTCGGTAGGATTTATTTACCGTTGCAATTAAAAGCCAATCAGGCTTTTTACTATGCTTCAAGTAGTAGCACTCAGGGCAGCGCATTCAGCATTTGGAATGGTCACAGCTGTGCTGACTATCCGTATGGCCACGGCCTTATATTGATAAAGATGAACAATTTCCTCCTGATAAAGTGTTCAATTCCCGCGGGAAAAACAGAAATTCCTCTTGTACGGAAACTAGTGGTCTGATAAAATAGGTAACACAATCGTTACACCGGCAGGAGGAGTAGTACAGTCGCCCGGCCACAAGTCGCCGGTCGTCAGGCGCACTATTTGCATGCGCACGATTTATGCTAATTTATTTAAAAGATTTTGATATCGCCGCAGTTATATTCATTTGTAATATCAATTTAGCGCATGTTTCCTCGTCCACGGCACCTGCACTTCGCTGATGCTATTGAGATGTTTAGAATACAATTATTATCTTTACATATTATTGTCTGGTGGCTTGTCTGGCTTTTCCACGGTAAATATCATCTTACCGGCAAACACTAACATAAGATATTCGGGTACATAACTTAAAAGCATAATAATTTTCACTACTCTTGCTCAAAAACACTGTCATATTACCACTCCACAGCGGGGCTAAACAAGCATCTAGGGGCTCTAGGGGCTAAAGTAATTTTGTTTTTTTTAATTCTTGTCTGTTACGAGTACTAGCCAAGTACTAGCCTACTATAAAACGGAGGAGGTTTTATTCGAAAATAGAATCATTATAGGTAAGGCCCTGATTGTTTTGAAAAATAAATAAAAAACTTTAAATTGGAATGAAATGCAGCGTTCTTGTCTGTGGAATGCGTTTATTTTTTTTATTTAATTTTTATTGAGTTGCAAATAGAGCGAGATTTGAAGACATGGGACATCCTTTACGGTAATACCTTTGCCTTTTTCTCATGTGAAAAAAATAAAATTAAAAAGCGAGAATTTAAAAAACAATTGGCGTGAATAATACACACTTGATTTTTTCCGAAATTCATTGTAAATTTGTGACCGTAACTTCATATTTTTCAACAATAATTGTTATTGTTGTCTTCGTCTAGTGAGAATGGTGATTCTAATTTGGAGATGGATGAAATTTTCAATCTGTTACCATCAAAGTCGAGACGCATTTACTTAAATACTTACCTACGATACCTACGAAAAATTTAATAAGTGAAGAAAACAACAACGAATGGATTCACTTACGAAAGGAGTTTTTTAAACTATTATCTCCCACGTTTACCTCATATATTCATTATTCATCTTCAAAGTAGTCGGACATTATGTTACCGGGTAAAAGCATCTCCCTTAATATCCAAAATTGTAGACTTTGTACATTTAATTTTCAATTAAAATAAATCATTGAATATTGTACTAAACTATTTTATTTTCTCGCAATCGTAGTGAAAAGCAGAGTGTAACACGTGGGGCTAAACCCATTATAACCTCGGTTTCTATTTAGCCCCTTGTATAACAATCTACTATTTAACCACTGTTAAAAACACCTTATTGTTACGTATTTATTACCATTGGACAAGCCTATAAGGTCTACCGTTATAAAGAAGAACCTGTAGTGGTTCCGTTAAATTACGCCGCTAATGATGTTAGGTGACTCTTGGTACCCATGGAAATCCGCCACACCAGAGGAGTCAATGCTTTGCTGACTTAATTCATCATCAGCCTGTATCCGCCCACAGCTGAGCATTTCTCAGAGCGCCATCACGTACAATCATCCGCCTTTCTCATCCAGCCACCTCTCCCTTCTTAAGGTTCTTAAGGACTTTACTTACTTCATAAATAAATATACGCATTATGACCATAAAAGGAATGCCTGCACGTTATTGAGGCTGGGCAGGTATCCTACAATGTAGCAGACACGAGTAGGTCGAAGCAAGGCGGCGGCACCTGCCGGCTGCGTAGGAGTGGCGTGATCTACTTCGATCCTTCACAGCACTACACTAATACGCTGCACCGATAATACCCTGCTAGTTGCATTAAATAGCCACAGTGAAATAGTTGATTATAGTTGTGTTGCGTAACGATGTGCGTACATGGATAAGGAATTTAAAGTAAACTGACGATGAAACAGTTAAATATCCCGTAGGACCTAGGTACGTACCTAGCCTAGTTCTATCAATTCATCTTGCAAAAGTACACTAAAAGCCCGTAGTAGACGGCTTGACCACATAAAATACGTCTTCTTTTTCAACGTTTGTAACTTGAATTTTTGTTTAATTGGATAGGCGACAACGGTAGGTAACTGTGGAATTTAGACCGCGATGGCTTTGGGATGTCGCAAGTTTCAAAGGTCTTGACCCTAAATCGTAAATTTCATTCAATGAACAGACAATTTGTTTCTGCTTACTCTTTTATAACACCTCAATTCGTGATAATTTTATTGTATACACAGACACCGGTTTCAACTCTATTATTATAATTAACTTTGAAGTTCGAAACTATCGAGTCTCCTCAAAATTTGGCAACCGAGCGGCAGATGAGTCGTAAAACTGAATGTCTCCGCCAAGGCCTCCGTGATTTCTAAATAATGTCCCGCGTTATAGCCTGACTAATGAGCATCGCGGAGTTACACAGTGTAGAAGTATCTAATTGATTAAACTCCACCTACTGGTTTTGGCGAATGTGTTTTTATTGTATATTTATTGCTACGCACAGCGGGTATTATATTACCATTAAGTATGGTCATGTCGAGCTGTCGCGGTGTAGAGACATTCGTGTAATTTATGTACATGCCTAGTGTAGATAACCGAATAATCGGTGCTCTGTGTGTAGGTATGTGACACTGCGGCGCGTCGCTCTAAACGTTATGTATAACTAACTCAAATACTAATAGTCATGGGAGGAGAAATGTTTTGTAATAGATTAAAAAGCGAGCAACAGATTGAATCAACACAGAGACTTCAGTCTGAAACCTAAGTTACTTTAAGTGTATCGACACTGGAAGAGCTGCAGTCATTCACTGACTCAATAAAATAAGGTCTTTCCTCGTACAAACAGTAGAATATGTAGATGGTAATTTAAATTATTTCTGTATACATTAAACTATTTTCAATACTGCATCCGGAATGCATTGAAGTACCAGGCCAGGAAGAAAACTATGATGTAGAATTCTTTTTAGATTTATAGGCCAGAACAATTTATTTAAATAAGTAATTGAATCGTTTCTAATTTTGTGTTTTGTCTCTATAATTAACAAGTGAATTAGGAAATATTGATACTTAGCTTTAAAAAGGAAGTTCATTTTGATAATTTCTATATCATAAAGACTTTACAACGTTTTAGATACGTCATCGTGTTTAGTAAATCCATCGCAGCACACAACAACCTTGATACAAATAAAACCAAACGACTTCAAAATTCCGGAATTGACATTATCGCGGGCGACATGAGGAAATATTTCTCAGAGACATCAATTGATATTTATGGACTGATTCGTTTTGAATCAGATAAATGACATAAAACAAATACAAATCCAGCGAAACAGGAACACATTAGCCGCCATCAAATAAATTATGTCAACCGAATAGAAGACCAATTGCCGAGAGATGAGGACAATAAAAAACAGGTCCCGGCGGCGGCAGGTTCGGAGACATCTGCATGAGACGTCACTACGAGGAGATTCACTACTGATGTTATGTTCAACTTGTACTTATCTAGGAAAAATACTGCAAACTAATATTACACCGCTTTTTTAAAAAAAAATTACAAGCTTTCAATAACTATTTACGCTGGCTTCAAATGTAGTCGTTGAAAGCTTAATAACAAATAACTTATTGTTGACGTTTTAGTATTTTTCCATGAAAATTCGACAATCTGTTTGGTATCTTACAGACTGATCTTTAAGAAGAATATTTTATTTATATTTTTAATATATTTATTTTTATTAATTTTTATTTATATTCAGCCTTTTTTGTTCTAATGATGGTCGGTGGGCTAAGGCTGACAATGTTTGACTCTCAGATAGTTACAACTGAGACCGACGGCTTCACATGCTCTCTGAGACGTGATACACTACCTACTACTCTGGATTCTGGACAAACGACTACCAGGTAATTCAAAATATTACTGACGAACGAAACAACTAGTATCAGTTGAGAGTCAATTAACATTGAGTTATTCGAAACCCTAATTGACCTTGAAACTAAAATAAAGATCGCAAGTAATCCAAATACCGAGCACCATAAAATAGAAAACCACAAGCTTCAATTAATCACAGTGAATTAACACATTTTGCTTAAAAATATAACAAGTGCACACAAACCGATTTCCAACTAAGACGTAGCATTTTTGTGAAAACATCGCAGCACCGAGTACATTATGTATTTACATACGTACTTGAGGCTCAAGAGTGGTCTGGGCGAAGTACTAGCGCCGCGGAAACGATAAAACTGTTTGAGTAATGGTTAACGCATCATTGCGCCGAGTGCGAGCCGGTGGGTGGAAAAAGTTTCTAATAGTTCATTGTACTTGATCTCTGCGGCGCGGGCGCGGCGCGGGCGCGGTGCGCAAACACTGTTGCCGCAAGGTCGCGGCCATTCCAGTGCTCGTGCCACATCATTACAGCAGTTCAATTGTCACCCTCGCCCTGCGTTGGCCCACTTTAGGCAAAGACAAGTTGGATGTTGAGCTTCGACCCATTCTGCGGCTCTAATGTAAATTAATCATAATTATCAACCCATATTCGACACACTGCTAGCCAATAGGCCAATTGTCCACCATGCTGGCCCAAAGCGGATTGGCCGACTTCACACACGAAGAGAATTAAGAATAAAAATCTAGCATGTAGGTTTCCTCACGATGTTTTCCTTCACCGTTTGAGACAAGTGATATTTTAATTTCTTATAATGCACACAACTGAAAAGTCGAAGGTGCATGCCCCAGACCGGATTCGAACCCACACCCTCCATAAGGGCATTTATAAGGCATGTGCATATAATTGCATATTCATTATTTTAGCTCACGACAAGCATATATTCCGGTATATACACTCAAATAATATATGCTCGTCGTTAGATATAATAGAATTAATCCTCGCTCAATTAAAAACTATCAGCCTTCTTACATGGCATTGCTTAGCCTGATTGGTATAGCAGATCAGACCTGACATAATAATTATGAAAACTTGAAATATTTTCCTTATCTGTTTTCTTTTTACCTAGGACATCAAGTGGATTGCAGGGACTCGCTCAATGCTTACGGCTCGGTTGTTCTTGGAAGTCCATGCAAGAGGTCTATGTTCATCAGCTGATAATGATAATAATGATTATCAAAACGTTCTTAAACCATCTGGATATGATAATTTAGGCTTTCAGCTTCTCCCAGAAACTGAAAGCCTAAATTAAACAGCGAATGTTCTAAAATTCAACACGTTACAATAAAATACTGCAGTCGTATTGTCGTGGTGTGTACAGTACAGTCGTCAGTCAGCAGTTTTGTTCGCTCGTATGTAAATGCAGACGTGGAGGGTATGTGGTCTCGTCGACTTCCATTCGGCGAGTGTTTGCGCGCAGCTCGAGTGTTTGACGAGAGAGCTCTACTACACTCTTGTGTTTGACTTTTTAAGGATTGTCTCGTCAACGCTACTTAAAGATTTCGTACTACTGTACTTAGCTCACTCGCACTGAGCAAACTCAGGCTGATTTTGCATAATTTTAAAAAGAGATTACTTTGGTAGGTAAATACGGTAATGTAATTTAAGTATTTACCTTTAGATTTGCAAATATTAGAAATATTTTCATATGTATCGGTAGAGCCTTTTAGTTCGCTCAGGTCCAGGAGGTCCAGTCTAAAGACAGTGTGACAGCGAAGTTTGTTTAATAAAAGGCATCCTTGATATTGGACGGAAAGCTTTGGATATGTAATGAATTTCTTCATGTGAGAATCTTCTACAAACATTTAGAATCATTTACAATACATTACAAAAATGCGTAATAAAATCAGTTAAGTTGTTTTCAAGTTAAAGCGTGACTAAGATAGAGGGATAATCCTATATTATATATGTAGATAGAACATACTCATTATTTTGTATACTGTACCGTATTCGGGAACTTGAAAATTACTAAAAAATGACATTTCCCCGCTAAATTTGTACACGTCCCGCAAGTTTACTTACGAACCAAACATCAGTCAACAAACTAAAACCAGAAGAAGCCGATATTTCGAGCCCAATAATGAAATATTATTTCCAAACAGTTGTCTTTGCTCCGCTGATCGGTACAGTTAGCTCAGTCGCTTTGATGTTGTTTCACACGGCGACGGTGACGGCGGCTGTGACGACAAACAACACCGTGCTGCGACTCCACGACAAACAGCAGCGCAGCGCTTTGAGCCGCCGCCGCCGCCAGCGCAGACTGGACATTGTTCTTTTGCGCTTACCCACTCAACTTAAATGTCCTAGATATTCAACATCATAAAATCCCTAGTACTTAGTAGCAAGTGTACGATTTTAATGCGAAGGAAGGTGTTTTTATTAATGAATGCAGATATTTCCGAAGTACTCTTAAGAAATCATCAGGTAAATTCCCGTCGGCGACATTCATCATCATACATTATTTATTAGCCAATGGTTTTCAGCCGCCAGAATCCAGCGGATCCCCGTAACTCGCTTGATATCATCATACACCCAGTGGAGAGTACTGCGCGGTCGACATAGCTCAATGAGTCGCTAATATTACGGGAATCTAGGCAACAAACATTCATGATGGTGATATAACAAAATGGGTTTGATCAACTAATGGACATGACGCGTCTACAGCTAGCTACTCTACTGTAGTCTGCGACCGACAAGCAGAGCGAAGAAAACGATTGTTTAAGTAGCCCAGTGCTATGTGTGACTTGTCCACACGGCACACACCGCTCGTCGCCGCTTCCGGGAACGCTCCCGACGGTGCCACAGCCCGGGAGTCAGCTATCATAACATTTGGTGAAGTGTCTTCATATTATAACTTAATGTTAATGTTAAGTGGCTTGTAGCGGTATGAATTATATAATTTACTGATAGCTGCTCAAACAAACAATCCACCATATAATAAGTGGCAAACCATTGTCTTAAACATCACAACAAGAACAGATCCTACTGTACTCTGTGTTGTGCCCTTCGACTTAGGTTTCAAGCTTGCAATAAAGCTACCAAACCCTTCATACCGGATTACGCAACGCTACTTAGTGGTGGAAATAAACATGGCGGTAGTTGTTTACAAAAAGCTCTACTTCTGACACAACAATCAATACGCAATTCTGTCAGAGCGTTTTATAGTACAACTTCATGCCTTTAGTACGCATATGAACTGTAAGATAAACACTGATTCGTTCATAAGCGATTACAAAACGTACACTATTGATAAAGTATCTAACGCGCGTCAACCGGAAACGATGTTATTCCAAATCATTTGTTATCGCGGCGATCAGCGTGTACATGCAAATAAATTCTCCCAGCTCTTCTCAGTGCGCGCATCCGATGTATTTACGACTTCCTCGCCGGCGACAAAACATCCGTAATTGAGCGATCAAACCGAGCCCATAACTCGCGATGAACTATCAAATTTCAACCCCGGCCGCTACAAAGAAATTGACTCCTTTTCATTCCGTCTTCACAACGGCATCGTCGCACGGCAGAGCGAGAGGGTTGCGCCGTGGAGTCGGTGCGAGATGAGCGAGCAGGTGGACGCTGACCACCGGTCACCGGGCTATCAAATTACCCATACGTCGCGAGCCGATGTGAAATTTATTGGGCCTATCGAAGCTTGTAAGAAGTAACGCGGTGAGCGGAGACCGTTACGACGGACCGCGGCCGCTGGTCATCGGCGATCGTGTGAATCGAATTCATTTGAATTGTAATCGACGCTGATGAATAAATGGGGTCCACGGGGTCACTGCGAAGGGCGTCCGAGCGCCATTGTGTTACAGTATATTTCCCTATCGGTACGTAATCTTTATTTTATTGTAAACAAGAAATCGAACAAATAACTCATTAACATCGTGCGGTTTCATTATTTTACACCCCAGAACATTTGAAATCATTTGAAAATAAATAAAGTATTTTGTACAATACAAAAACAGGAAATCCCGATGTTAAATTCGGATCGCTCGCATGCCTAGAGCATATAAATAAGCTCTTAATAGTTTGGCGAACATAAAAATATGTGATAAAAAATTAAGGTTCGGTCCGGACGATAATTCTAGAACGTTTAACTGTTTTAGTGACAATAAATCGAATAAACAACGAATCGTATAGCGTGTGGTAACGTCCAGGTCTAGGCTGGCTGCTCGTAAATCCGGACGACGCAGCGTGATGCCGCGCGGCTCTGACTCTGACCTCTCTGTTAATTGATCGCTCTCGGCGTCTCCACACAAATATCTCCGTGATTAGATTATCATCTGAGACCATATTGTAATTGGCCTCTCGTGTCACTAAATCTTAAATGGATTCGCAGTTTCATTAGCGGTTTATTTACCTTTTTCGTGTGTAATTCTTCGAAAACTTGGTGTCGTAAACGTATAAATTCTCATCAAATATGATTAAATTATTAACCTTTTTTTCATAAATGCTATTTACTTTTCTTATATTATGATTCGATGGCTCGCTACGAGGCGCCCTCGCTAGTAACCGATTATATTATTACGAAGATAAACTTCATGTTTAATAACGTAATACAGAATAATCAGAATTTGAATGACAAACTTGTAGATGACCAATTCGGACCATTTGTACGGTCTGAGAGTCCCACGATAGATATATCAACCTTACGAGCAACTGTCGCATTATTCGATCATAAGTGACATATTTACGCAAATCATATTCAAATGCCTACGTCCGTATCGCTTAATATAGTCTCGAGACGGAGTAGGCTCGGGCGAGCGACCGCCGAGCGCTGGGCTGCCGTAGAAGTAACGGCCAATATATTAGACTCAACAGTAACAGTAGCCAAATAACTGAGACTAATCCGTGTCGAATCTCAGAGATGCTCCAAACATTTTTCAATAAAACCAACCATTCTGTAATCAGAATAGTTCGTAGCGACGGAGCGCGCGGCGGACGCGACGTGTGGGAAACGTTTCCTTTTTCAATCACAGAACAACCACACGCACTACACACGGACCCGACCACCGCTCATAAGGGTCTAATTTGAGTCAATACCTATTTGCCGATTCTCGATTTGTTTCAGTTAATAAGTAGAATGAAAAGATAAATCGTTTATTTCCAACAAACATGCAGTGGTGCTACAGAACATATAGTATACCTATTTATTGTAAAAAAATGTACTGTCATCAAAATACTATCGTGATATTCGAGCTGATATTGTTAATAACTCATTTAAGCACCTAGAAATTTTGGAGTCTGTTAAAGCAAAATATTGACAAGCAATTTTATAGGATAGAACGTACTGCCATCCACTGTTCATTGTAACTTAAATCCATTTCTACCTTAAAAGCAACGCAAGTTGTAGAATCAGATCGGTCCCGTATGTGAGCGTAGACCCTTCTTGACGGGATTCGGTGTAGGAGCGAGTCGATAAATATGAGAACTTATGGGCGCGGTCGGCTTTGATGTATTTTATCCCGATTGCTACAAAATTTCTGGGGTTCTCTGATACATCGCGCCGTGCGGCCAGCGGCCTTATCATGCCCAACGTCTTATGAGGCCAAGAGACGGTTGTACGAAATACTACCTTACTAATACTTAAACACGCATTCTAAATTACGTAACTAGAAATGAGGAGGTCTGTAAAACAACCAGAACTCGTAAACTGCAAAGCTCAGCAAACTGTTAAAAAACTTTGTTGTGTACTTTTTAGTCTCGAGATGTTAAATTATATGCGAGTTAAATAAGAATAAATATATAAAGCTGTCCAAATCGAGCAATTGTTTGTGAGACCGTAGCCTTGCAGTACACAGATATTTTAAAGAATCACACTACCCGTTGTCCTTAAGGGTAATTAAAGTAAAATTCATTGATTCATTCATGCTGGACGACTAGCCCTCACAGTATTCGTAAAAGATAATATACTTAGAAGAAGTATCTAACTGCTAAGAATAAATACGTACTTCAAAAATCTTTAAAAATATAAATTAAAAAAAAACATAATATTATATTAATTCTAGTAATTTGTATGTATAATACATTTTGTATCGTGATGTAGCCAAGTGTTTGTATAAATATTTAGCATTTAATATATTGTATGCGTGTTAGTTAAGTTTAACTAGTAAGTAGAATAATTATAGTACTGCTAATTATCGTATTGCTCATGGAGAGCTTCTGAAAATTCTTGTATACTCTTGGCTGATGTTTTAGGTTCGATTATCTGTTAAATTTAATTTGAGATATTTTTTAAATTAAATCACAATTCTGGCAAACCTATTGACGGCAAAAGTAGACGTCCCACATTATGTTAAAAAAAATTCATCGTCTATAACAGAGAAACACTTCGTAGGGCATGTAAAAATGTCAACCTGAAATACCTGTTAAGGTGTTATAAGGCTCATGGGTCTATAATTAATAAATCCTGTAGACCCGGTTACATCGACAAGCATTACAGTTGCTTTCCCTGTACGAGTTCTGTCACGAGGGGCGCTATTTGTAATGACGTTTTTGTGGTCGGTCTCTCACACTATCTCTAATATGTCACTATCGAGTTTATTTATATGCGATTAAGTTTAGAGCGCGAGAGACTTTCACACTTGACATAAACTTGGCTGTACACGACCGCTCGCTGGGAACTGCCATTGTGTAACCGTCGGTCGCCCGCTCGGACCCCGCTGGCTCAGTGCTTACAACTGCAGATCTAGGATTTTAATTTTAATGCAAACCTGTAGTTTGTTACTTAATTATGAAATATATATATATTTATAGGTATGCTTATTTTTAGTGTCCAAGAAAATTCAAGATTTTTTTGTAAGTTTTACTAATTTTTATTTTTAAATTCAATCTCAAAATTCATTTATTTCAATTAGGCTTAGTTTACAAGCACGTTTGAAACGTCAAGTAATGTCATGTTTTAATGGAGACAATCAAAGTTTAAAACTTGAAATTAAAGTTCCAAACGCGCCGAGAAGAGCCCACAACAAACTCAGTCAAGATAAAAAGGAAAGCCATTGTCACCCTCATCCCGCTAAGTCACATTGAAGCAGCGTGGTGGGTCGAAGCTTCATATCCTCTCACCTATAAGGAACGAGGCCTGGGCTTGCAGTGGCCCGTTAAAATTGATCATGACAACTTATTTACGATGTTAATATAAGCTGAATCTGGAACAGCCAATTTTTTCATTGGGCAGATCGATCTTTGACCATGTAAGTAAAATACTTTTTTCTAATTCACTTTAGAAAGCCAAGTGAAAACTGAACCCAGGTCCGCTTGAAACCCACTGTGAGCCACCTAGTCACTAGAGCCGGCAGATCTTTAGATAACTCGACTCGTTTTGGATAAAATATCGATATTTATACGCGGCGATAAAAAAATCAATAAAATTCCGCCACAACGCGCGGATAGCTAATTAATTAGACAGTATACATAATTTATTTACGGCTCTGATAATGTCCATTAACTACTTCTATGTCAAGGATGTGGATTTTAACAGATAGAAATCGGTTTTTGGGGTTCCGCAAAATAAATTATATACTCACGTATGTTGAAGCGTTAGACTTCTTTAAACAATTTTATGATAACCGCCGACCATACCAATTTCGTTAGGTATTTACGACGTATTGGTGGCGTCTCACTTTAAACTTCTACGAAATTGTAAATTGTATAGGATAGGCTCTTATGACTTGTGTGTCTATTGTGCGCAATGTACAAAAGTATATTCTTCAGAGGGAATTACAATTTTAGCATAGACATATACATACTATTACAAAAATATGTTAATTCATTACGGAACCCTCCTCCGAGCAGCGACAATCATCACAGATTACGCACAGACAGCGCTATTTTTTACATCATCTTCCTTAAGTGCTATATGTTTGGATCACCTCTGACTGTAACGAATGAGACGCACATTCATCAACTAAACAGTTTCGTAACGCGAACGAATGGTTTCATTAATATATTTGTTATTTATTCGCGATAGGTTTGCGAACTTTAGCATCTACTGTACTTTAGCTCTCAAATAAATTCATACTTAGGTACTCGTAACCGTAAGTACCAAAGATCTTTACCTTATTAAATGTTTTATTCTTATATTCTTATAGCTTTATTACACTTTTACCATCAAGCCATTTAGCGTTCCGGTACTATTCCATGGAGAAAGTGGTTAGGTTATTCGAAAAAAATTGTTAGATACTCCTGTGTTACTCTATGATATGTGAACTGAAACCTCTGTCTGTGATATGAGTTACCTCTCAAATCGTTCTGATTGTGATGTAGAAGTCTTTAAATGTTGGTTTTAGATTGACTCCATTCACAGGCAGGTTTGTCAACTTGTTAACTGCTTTTAGTTAATTAGCTGTGTTTGTGTTTTAAAAATTTATTGCTTCATAAAAAGTTTATATCTATTTGATGCATTAAGAAATTTACTAGATTTTGTGGAATTCGTGAAAATATAAATTCGTGTAAGAAATGAAATGATAATAATGTTGTTACTAAATTAGGTTTTTATGCAAAACTGTAGATCCTCGGTAAGATGGCGCGCTCTACATTCCTGACGCAGATTGCATTGTATATTATTTTGAAGTTTTGACTTGTATAGTATTTCTTTTTTGATGGATAATATTTTTGTTCTTTATTACACTTTCACATCTTAAGTACTTAGAGGTCATAAACAGAGATGACCCTCGTTCCTGATAACTGAGAAAGTATAGAATATCATTCCATTTTCCATTTTCCCTACATATTATTTTCTAGCCCAGAGTAAATAGGCACCGTCTACGCATGCACGTTTCAACGTACCTATGCAACATTTTCGCTGACCATCGGATGTGATTTATAAGTTCAGTATGTATCTACGTATATCTGATAGTTATATTGGGAGCATCCAACGAGACGACGCATAGAACTTGAAACCCTTGAAACGTGAGAGAAGTTCTGATTTATGTGCTTTGAAGACTTAGTGGGACGTTGAGGATGACGATGGCGATTAACTCGTATGTGGCTGATGGTAAACTTGGCGGATACAAATAGTTACTTATAAAAATTAGTGTCGATTCACCGAGGGCGCCGTGGCAAGGTCCTCGGGTGAGGCGCGCGGGGCGGGGGGAGGGGAGGACGCACGCTACACCAACAAAGACACCCGGGTGACTTTTGACTTTCGCCGTGTGGTTAAGCTTCATAATATAATTGCGCCCGAACAAAATCCGGCCGAGGATTAACATACAATAGGCCAGTCAGTTCCGTTGCGCCCGCCAGGTCGGCGGGGGCAAAAAACACTACCACTGACTCTCGGCCTGCGCGGAAAACGTCACTTCTCCATTCCGTTCACATTCGATTCTGTACTTTAATTACACGTCAAAAAGTTGATGTTCCTCTGAGTGATACAAATGATATGACGTTGTCGGTGCACGTCGGGGATTGGCAGGCGTCCATCGAAGGCAGCCCATCATGAGCCCGACGACTGTTTGACGGGTGACAACCATCAGTAAAAACGTCGTAACTTACCTTCTGCGCGCGTATAGGTATACCTACTCACTCGGTACGTACCCAGGTTTGAGTAATGGCGTCCACGGGAGGTTTTTGCGGCCCGACTCGTAACTCGCCTCTTTTTAGCAAACGTCTCATCTTTTGTTTAGTTTCAGACAATGAGCGACGACTACAGATGTATCAACCGACCGGCGACACGCGCTGCGCGAGTCCGGTTGACGCCGACCTAGTAACACGCGGAGGCGGTAAACACCCAACATTAAATACCTAACGTACTTACTTATTCGTTCTATGGCTCAATATGCATGTATGTGTGTTTATTACTGGATGTCACGGATTAGTGGTTAAAGAAAATAAAAAGAATCCAAGCTCCTTCTAATAATCGCATTTGTTATGATTAGGTATGCTAACGTGTTTATAAAACTTCAGTTTTCAAATAGGTACTTATGTACTAACATTGTATACAATTGACCTACTTTGTATATAATTTTACCCGGAAAAGTACTACGACTGCATTGTATCTCCCGAAACATTGATGAGTTTTCGTTGTACATGTATTGTCGGTGAAAATATAGAATACTCTAATCCTCAGGTTGCGAGAAAGCTGAGTAGGTAGCGCTTATTCTTCGTGCTTTATGCCTATAGGCATAGATGTTAGATCATTCCTTTTCCTTCAATCATTGGTGCCAGCTAAAATCGGCCGACAAGTCTGTTCGCTGTCGGAGCGTCCGTCGACGCTCCTTCGTCCAGTGTCCGGAGACAAAGCGTGGCTCGTGTTGACGTTTGTCCGTCCGTCCGTGTTGGCTTTGCGCGACGCTGCTGAATGGTCCGCTCGTTACCATTGGCCGCACGTCCCCGCGCATTACCCAACGCACTTACCTACGCGCGTTGTGTTTGTTGTTCTAAAAGGAAACGCATTACCCGCCTGTCACGGTTCTAAGTTATAATGAACAGAATACTTGCGTTGCTGGAGACTGCGTTTTTCTATTCACTTGATAAAGCAAAGGGCATACTTGACGTGACGACTGACCAAGTTATGCGGCATACGTACCCACACACATAGAGCACTTGTCTCGTAATGTTTTTTAATAACTTTATTCCTGTGAAATGAAGAAACCTTACATGCAATGAATAGAAGCAAATGTTACTTTGTAGAAGTTCATTATATACAGGTTACTACGAGTAGTTAGCGGACGCCCGCGACTTCGTCCGCGTGAAACTTAGTTTTTCACAAATTCCGCGGGAGCCATGATTTTTTTGGGGAAAATCTTGCCTATATGTTGCTTCAGTAACCACCTTTATCTTACATTGAAAGTTTTATTAAAATATTTTCGACCGATCCAGCAATTTAGACTTTCTTTCTACGTAAACCTACTATCTACGGGTCTACGTCACACAAACCGACAAAATATTATTATTAGCAATGCCCTGACAGGGCCCAATGTGGCATGCATGTATTAGTTTGTAAGTACATGGATGCTAAGTACTTAAATAAATAAATAAATATGGTTTACATAATATGTACGATTCAATCAGATACTAAAGCATTTGCAGGTGTTGTTGACTCGACGAAAAAATACTGCACAAAAACTAAACTTTTAAAAAACTAAATCCTTGGATACCTATAGTATAATTATCGCCAGAAATTTAAACATACAAGCATACCTATACGTAGTTTGTGTACATACTTGTTTATAAAAAAAGTAAACTCGATGATTATAAAACAATTTTATTATTCTATTTTTGATTGGTGAGAAACATTGTGATTCGAAAGTCAGTTTTAAACCTAGAGTTAAAGAAACGAACAAAATCTGTGAAATTGCAATAAGCAATTCCGCAATTGTTGACTTCTCAAACCCGTCCGTGTGTCCGTGTAACACGTACTAGCCCAGTTTAGTGATATTTATTGCAGGTTGCGACTCTTACTGCGTCCGAGGAGCGTCGCGTCGTACGTCAGAGAGGCTCGCAGTAGAAATCACACATGATTAGGTATTCGACGGCTCGCGATGGTAATATATCGCGCGCCCGGCGGCGACCGTTTACACGACGCGCTCCGCCGCAGCCGACGACTGGTGACGAGCTTGTGTTAGACAACCTCTCCACCTACTCGGTTTATCTAATGGTGCTTTTGACATCACAGGCTTTCGTTCTAGATTTTTTAGATAAGTTGCCTGTCTGTTGGTGTTCTTCAAGATTTATTTCGGAGAGTGCGCTCAGGAACTTTTTGATCTAGCTCCCTCTTCACCTTTTATTTACCAAAGAACTGCCAGGCATCGCAGAGATCTGCATCCATATGTAGTTGACGTCTCTTGGACGCATTCGAAGCGTTTTGGTTCTTCGTTTCTGATCCGCACTGCGAAGTTATAGAATGCCCTTTCAGCTCTTCTCTACCACCTACAACATGGGTATTTTCAAGTCAAGAGTGAATAGGCATCTTCTAGGCGTTCCACCATAGGCTGCATCATCGCTTACTGTCAAGCATGATTGCAGCTAAGCGCTCGTCTATATATGTACTTAATGTAAAAAAGTAGGTACCCACATTGTTCATCTGTTTCATATTTGACTTCGGTCTGCGCCAACAATAACTGTGGTTTACGCTAATACCTGCATTCAAAAGTATCAGAGCTTGATGTGAGCAATCGTTACTAGCCCATCAAAAATCTTAATAAATATAGTGTTTTTCGCCAAGTTAAATAAATGTTCATGTTTGTCTGTTTTTACTAAGCTACCGGTTCAGTAGGAAGGTTCTGTTGCGCAGCCGTCGTGTCGGCGCCGTGTCGCGCGCTGCGAGTCAGCACGTCGCTTTCTACGCGCCGCGACGGGCCGCACATACGCAACGACGCGCATCCGGGTGTGTGTGTCTGTTTGTTTTCACCAGCAGTTTCACTGCACCTGCGGCTCTCGCGCTGCCTTTGTCCCCACTCGCGAAGTGCTCCTGCCTCCTGCCTTGGTTCGACTCCAGGCTCTGCATTCTTTCCGGAAAAGTGTCAGTAGTTCACAGTTGGAAAATTGGAAGAAGGAGTAATATCCCTTCTGTCTCCAAGCACTCGTTGTAACATCGGTCGTCGTATAATAGAGATCGTTACAGACTCATACATTACCATCCTCTACGTGTCAGCATTTCGGGACTGAATTCATCCAGGAAAGTATCACTGTTAATTTTGCCGGCATTGCTGTCTCTGTAATTATAGGCACTTGAGGCTTTACTCCTACGCCTCACCTTAATGGATTCATGGCAGCATGAACTTCGCAGTGTGATTTCTGGCTAGGTTATCTATACTGTGATAGTTTTTTTACTATCAAACACTTTTTACGGATATAAAAATAAATCATAGGTGATCTCTGCCTCCGATTCCGGAGGGTGTGGGTTCGAATCCTCCAACTTTTCAGATGTGTCCATTTTAAGAAATTAAATATCACGTGCTTCAAACGGTGAAGGAATAACATAGTGAGAAAACTTGCATATTTTTTCTTAATTCTCTGCGTGTGTGAAGTCTGCTAATCCGCATTGGGCCAGCGTGGTGAACTATTGACCTCTCTCATTCTGACGGGACTCGAGCTCAGCAATTAGCTAAATATGGGTTGATAATTATGATGAGTGTCAAAATTACTATAAAAAAGCCACATCCTCTTTCTTGCATGGTTTTGATTAATCCATGTTTCGTCTAGATAGAAACGTGGTCGCTGATCGTTAGTTCTTCTAAGTAAATCCAATTTCCTTAAAAAGTCCATTCTAGCACAAACAATATCAGTTCTTTCCATTAAATATTTACGTCCTTCGCTATTTTTCTTATACTGGAACCCAACCTCCTTCAGTAGTATTCTCATTGAAGTGTTGCCGCATTTAAAATCGGGTAATTGTTCACGGAATTTTTCTAAAATTTTCGCCACGGATGGATACTCTCCATTCTCATAAAATGAAGCTACAGTTCGCTTCAACACACTTTTATCAAAATCGTCAATATTAGTGACGGTTTGTGGTTTCTTAAAATTTGTTCTTGGTATACAGGTACTGCCTGATTGTGATACTTCCGTCTTGATTCGGTCCACTGTCGCTCTGCTCACACCACAAACAAATGCGGCCATTTCACGTGGTTTGTTGAAATTTAGAGAAGCCACTTTATTCGGATCACTTTTCAATTCATTGAGAAACAGGAATACGTTGTGAATCAGTGTTCGAGCTTGAGGGCTATCGCCCTATCTATATATATATCGCCATGTAATTTCTTCAGATCAACGTTAGAAAATAAAGTATCCATAGTGCGCAACGAGTAACACATGAATGTATTTATTTAATTGCAGTAAACACATTTATAGCAAAAAAAATACGCAATGCAATTACATTAGAAACCGACCAATCAGAATCGTCCAAATCATTATTGACTCATCATTAGCACGTGCGCAGGTAGCCGTTTATCGATAATTAGGGTGCGCAGGTAGGCGCGCTGCACATTCCTATCTTTTTTGACTTTTATGACCGGACGACTCAGATGATAACGCGCATACTATAATGAAGTGATTGATTTCTTTAACACGAGCAGAATGTACCTACTCTTACTTATTCAGGCAATCGGTAATTTGGCAAACTCGTGTACTGATAAGGTAATATCACTCAATCCACCAAATCCACTAATTAAGCAACACACTAGAAAACTGTAACGACAAAATGAACAAAAAAGTGGGACGAAATGATCAGCCTACCGACCAAACATGTCACTGCAGTATTATGGCTTTTGTCGTTTGTAATTAAAATACTTTACCCTTTAAGCGTATTCCATTATAATATGTTATGAACGGAAACTACGATATATGCCTTACAAATACTGTTTATTATTTATAAAAAAAATATTCCTTAACGTAATAATATATGTGGAACAAAAACTCGTTCGGCCGTATTTGCGAAATATCTAAGTAATGCGTTAATATTTGCTCAGTAGCTGACAACGTTGACTTAGGCTGTTCAGTGCAAACAGCGCTCGTCACTCATTGATTGATGCTCAAGGTGACAGCGGCTCAATGAACGACAGCCTGCGGTAGCCAGACATACCCGTCGTATGAAGGCTGAGGTGTGTCAGCCCTGAGGTAGGTCAGTAGCAGGAATCAAGGGTCCAGGTTCGGACTTGTCAAAGTTTAAAAGCAATTTTTCATATTTTTAACAAGAAATCATGTCCAAGTCGCCAGACCCATTCTTCCGTCACAATTTGACGCTGGTCTTGAAGTTTGAGTTTTGATGGTAAGGTAAAGACTATCAACATATAAGTAACACGTCCTATAGTTAAAGTGTAACACCGTATTCCTCTAGAAGCCGTAGATGTTATCCTCTTATGCCTGTAATTACACCGGCAATTAGCTCCTTGCTGCGGTGGTAGGTAGGTATATGAACATGGTGACATAACTTCCTCGGACGTTCGTAACAAAAACCTACCTACTACTTGTAACTACCACTAAATGACGTTATACATTTGTAATGAAAATTATGATTTCGAAATTTTGTTAAATTTTTCGAGCATAGTCATCGCACTACTTACCCTTGCAGGAAATGGTGACTAAAAATTGTCTGGAATAGAATAAATTGAAAGTTTATCAGGCATGTGAATAAAATTTTCACAAAACAATCTGTGTGACACGACAAAAAGATTTGAAAATAGATGTTAGCTCAATTAGTTACAATTTGATTAAATGTAACAATGACAAGCCGACAGTCGTACGAGTATACCCGTGCTTTTATTATCTAGTCACCAGACTCGAGTGAAACAACACAAAAAGAGACTAACGCAATATGACGCTACATTTGTATGAAGCTAGCTGATATTGCTCGCTACGTGTTTAGGTTTAATGAAATATTATGATTTTCAAAACCAACTGACCTTTTTTCTCACATTATAGACTAAAACTGTGTGCTAAGAATGTAAATAATAGTACCAAACCTAGCTAAGTATACAGGAAGGCAACTATATGGCGTTTGCTCCGTGGTGGCTGTGAGAGTTGATGTTATGGGTCCAGAGTGCAGACGTAACTGTCCAAGTGTAAAGCCTAGTTTATACCTGTACACTTTCCTCGGCACGCTATGAGAAATCACTTAGATTCACTTCAACGAAATGGAACACATTTACTTAATGTGTCAACTCGTCATTTTCCAACTGCTCCTCAGGTCTAACACTAAACTTACATCCTTTCGTCGAGAATACCAACCTGCACCCGACTACAGCGCATCACCCAATTAGCCTGTATGATGGGACTGAACTGTGATGAATCATTAGGATAAGGCGCAGACAAACAGGCCGGAGGCTGCAAGTCCGGTAGCTAGATGTACTTGTGATTACTGACGCGCCGCGCGTGACCGCACTGCTGAATGGATAGGGTGCCCGCACACCGCCCGACCCGGCCGATCGACCCAATCAGAGGCACCGATATCATCAACATCATTATTGTCTTTTTCGCGACCAAAGTTCAAACCGCTTCAACGCTTTAATTAAAATATAAAAAGTTCTAAATCACGAAGCTGGATACAAATCTCTTGTCGGTGTATTGTTATACCCCTCCACTAAAAGCTCAAACTTTTACTTCATTACAAATATATCCGAACAATAAAAGTAGGTACCTACCTACGTAATTTTCTAAAAAAGAAAGCTATGAGTATTAAAAAAATAATTATACCTAAGTTGAAAATAATAGCCTAAAATTCATCAAGCGTAAGTACCTAGTACGTACTGGGTGCAGGTCCATCGGCTGATATGATGATGATGATGATGGAGTACCTAGTACACAATCGATTAACGAATCAACTAATGTATCAGTTACAGATTGCGTAGTCTGCGGGGGCTCTAACACGGAATGCGATGAAAAAATTATATTTCTATCAAACACTCGCTGGACGTTCGATAATAACACGTCCTTTGTTGTGCTCCACTGGAGGCTTTGCGACGTTTCGTCGCTTACGGCCACTAGCCAGCGCCCGGTGTTAGTTCATCGCAAACAAATTCTTGTAATTCGACACAAGTGCGCCTAATTATTATACTTATACCTAATACTACACCGTCGTTACCTGAGGCGACAGACATCTATAGTAGATGTTGCGTGAAGAGCGTAGCTGTTTCGTGTACAGTAAAACAAATGAAATTGAATTTAAATAAAAATGAGTTTGTTTTGTAGAAGGAAAATTTTAGGGCTTCTTTAATTATGCAAAGTATTTCTATGCTAAATTTATCAGGTTTATTAACCTGGGATAACCCTAAGTAGAGCCTTAATTCGCAAGATTTATGAGAAACAGAAGTTGTAGGCATTCGCTTGTAATCTGTAAATATTCCAAAACTTAGTCCTTAAACATGATGAAATTTTAAGCTGTGCCATGAATTCTACATTTAGGTACACTTTACTTGTAACCAAACAAGTAATATTGCCATATATTAATAAAAACGATATAAAATGAATATTAATAGCAACAATATTTGTGCTACAACCTGCGAAAGCATATCCTCGCAGCCGTCATCATATCGCAACGTAGCGCACAGAGAGCTCCAATAAGGACATTTCATATAAATATTAAATTCCCCACATTCCGTTACTATAAATATTAAAATAATTTTAATTAGCGTCGCCGCGATCATTTTTTTGTTGATGTTTTTAAGATTGGTGGTATTTGCAATATTTACAGTATTTATTGAACCAACCTGTGGCGACATTCCTCTGTCGGCACCTCTACAATCAATTTATAATGTTTGTCTGTTTACAAACAAAATAATCATCAACGTAACAAAGTGAAAAATAAGTAATTAAAATAATTATGTAATTTACTGATTTGCCAGACAGGATAATTCAGTAGTTCTTAATTGTCATTCAATTTCATAGGTACCTATGAAACCTACAATATTTTCACATACAGTATTACAATGGGTTTACTTGGCCTGGGTAATAAAGACATACGGGTGAATTTTATTACTACAGCCACAAAAGCATGTGATGATAAGTGATTATCCATAAACATTTGCAACACCACGGGTTCTGTTAAAACGTTGTTTTTAGCTCTGCTATTGAGTCTTTCCAGATACAATTAAAGGACGATGTTACATTTTTTATTAATATAGTAAGACTATAGCTTCAATTATTAATAGCAGACAAAGTGGAGGGCGAAACTAGAGCTATATATCACAGCTAGCATCTCGATGTGTTCTTATAAGGCGAGTATAAATAATGCAGTCGGTTTATGTCTTATCTGATATATAGATAATTCAACTTGTTACACTGTCCAGCAGTACGTAGTCCAGCGGGCGAACTGTGTTGAGGGAAAAAATGCGCACTTCGTTACTACACCCAGTACACACTATCATATTTAATATAGAGTGAAAAGTTTGATAATTAATTAAGAATAGATTGCTCACATACCTTACCTTACCTTATACCTTCAATTATAAAATTTTACGATATTAAAGAATTATTCTTATTTTTTTTAATTCAAGTTAACCCTTGACTGCTGCGACACTTGATGTAAGTATATGACGTACCTATTTTTATGTTACTCTATATCATTATCTATTTTTCGACTAATTAGCTCCTGTTACCGTTCTGTCGGTGTAGCATGCAATGACCCCGGAACTTTTTAGTTATTATTCCAACTACATGACTGACTACCAGCTCCACATTTTCTGCATTCTCAATATCTACATCTATTTACATCTATTACTTTTATGGCATCCTAATATTTATAACAACATCTCGGACATCTTTGAATACTGGTGCACGTCACATCTATGTGGCATAGCATTACAATCATATTATAATAGGTAAGTACAACAAACAGCTCGGTCGCCCTGATATTGATATTTTATACGTAAGTGCGCGTGATCAGTAGCGTTAATATTGGATAAACTAAGTATTTGTAGAAGTGTTTGCTGCCATGAACACGAGTGGCAACGACCAGCGACCAGCAGCAAAGAGCAGCAGCAGGCAGCAGCAGCGCACAGCGCAGCACCGGCGGCGGCGGAGGATCGTACGCTATCGATTGGCCGGTGAAGCACTTAGTATTCCTCGCGCGGCGCCGGGCCCCGCACGCCGTATGCTCTATTTGGGCACGACTGTCGCCTTGTTGGGCGCCGGACGTCTGACGACAGCGCGTCTACGTGCATCCCGCGACTGAGCTGCCAGCGATGCTCTTTTGGTACTCTTCGGGTTTGTACCATTTATATACACTTAGGTACAAGGTACATAGTTACATAAAACTCGTAGGTACATAGTTTTCAGCTAAAAAATTCAAAAAGTCAAAACTACAAGTAAGCATATACATTTACAGTCTGCTGTATCTACTCTGTACCGTATTGTAACGTAATAGGTAGTTGAGTCACTATATACTATAAGCTTGATTTCAAAAGTGTTTGTAAACTAAGCTTAGATAACTTCATGAAATAAGCGACTTCAATAATAATTTTAATGTAAATTTGATAACAAAAACTAATATAATCGTATTGTGTTTGCCATTAACACGCTAATTTTCACTGGAGAAAACAATTTAATTGGGTAAATGAAAGAACATAATAATAAAAATATATTTATAATTATGTTTCATTAACCTAAAAGAGAAATATAACAATCCTAATCTAATAAAAAATTAAACTCATTCTGTACCCCAGAGTACGTTAAAAAGGTACACAATTTGTGATATTTTATGTCAGGAGTTTGACGTAAATACAAGCATAAACTTAAGTTAGGAAAACAAATTGTCTTGAAGTTAAAATAACAAAGTAGAGCCGAGGGCCGGCGTGCGCATCACAAACAAGGAGGAAAGCATTTCCCTGACACGGTTTTCCTGCAAGGTCGACGGCCGCGCCACGGCCGCGCCGCGCCAGCCTCGCCGAACATTGGGCTCCAATATTTTATACCATCATTGTAATAGTTTTACAAGAAGTAAGGCTTTTTGTGACATATCTCGTTCGAGAAAGTAACTGCTATATTTCTGCAAGCATTCGATGGTAAGTAAAGTTATAGCCACGGTGAAAGGCGCTTACTTATTAGGTGCCTATTTGTTATTGACTAATGATAGTACGTACTCAAGTTAAGGTAGGAAGAAGCACATAACATTTACATTCGTAGTGCGAATTGCAAAATTCCGAGTAGGTACCTGCTAGTGTAATATTTATTTATAAGCACCATCACAGTACTTCAGTTACAGCAGTTACAAGAAACTTAAACAAGAAATTTGCAACAAACCAATACAAGAGTAGATGTTTAACATACTGTATGTATTTATGTGTGAGAGTTCAAGTTCTCTACGCCTCTACGAAACGAGGCAATTAGGTTGATGTTGATGGTGATGGTGATAACCTTTTGAAATACTCGACGTATCTACATAACCTTGTGCTCGTGGATATCAAACGACAGTGTAGGTACATTCTAAACGATGTGCGGTAATATCGGCTATCTCGGCTCACTTAGCCGTGGGCACGTGTAACATAAGCACTTAAGTACAAAACGCACTCAGTTCAATCCGCACAATAAAATGCTTCGCTGACACACAAACAACAGTAAGCGCCGCTTGTTTAGAATTATCCAAACATAACAAAGGCTACAAACGACCAGTCTCATCTAGAGACATTTTAGCAAACACAACCACTATACTATATACATAGTATATATATCAGTATAGGCATCGACGATTTTAGTCCTAAAAAGATATCTTGTGCGGGTTCCTGTGTTACGGGGTCCAGTTACGGGACTTATGCTCTAAGCCCCTTGATCACTAGTAGTTAACCACTAAGAGCTACGAGGTTTTAAGTGTGGATGTCGGGCTGTATTGCGTGTACATTTGGCACAACTATCCACAGTGTTGTACAGACTGCTGTTGTTCTAAAGGCCTTTTTTTACGCCATACTAACATAAGTACTCGACTACATCGTCGTTTTTATCATAAATAGACAGTTTTATTACGAGTACCTGTTGTTTCGAGTTCTTCGATTACGGGTGGTACCTATTAACATTTAATATTTATGTAATTGTGTAGGGGAGGTATTAAATTACTTGATCTCAGTTGTTTGTTAGGCAGCGTGGACACCGTCACGCTTCTAGTTGCATAAGTGGTTTGGTGCAATAATGTTCGCTTCGCTTCAGTAGTAGCGGCGTAAGTGTAAGAAACATCCAAACAAACATTCATACAAACTTTGGCATTTATAATATTAGTAGGATAGGATTAGGAATTTTCTAAGTGTGCGATGTGCAGCGGGCAGATAGATATCCGGCGATGAAATAGTCTCGTCGATACGCCGTCAATTAACATAAAGTGCGTACATTACGCGCCTACGACTGCGCCTACTGCCGCGCGGCGCAACGCACGCTATCCTTTATACTCAGGGTTCCCAACTTAAGGGTTTTCCCCCCAGATTTAGGGGGCAAATAAGTGAAATGGGATTTTTTAGGGGTCTGAAATTTTTAGGGGTATTTTCAGGGATTTATTGACCCTTTTTTTATTAAATTGATGATAATTTTAATATTTCTTTCTTGACCTAGCGACTGATAACGATATTACGTTATTCTACAACCACTCAGGCAATTTTCGTCAAATGAAAAAAATTGCTAAATTTATTCATTGTCAACATGTATGATTTCAAAAAATCTGAATCTTCAGATAAAGACGTAATATTTTGTCTGTATTAAATATAGACTTTTGAAACATATTACAACATATTATTTCTAAATTATTATGAATTTATATTTTTAGGGGGACAACTCAATAATTAAGGCGATTTTAGGGGTTTTTAACACAAACTATAGGGATAAATATTTTGGAAAGTTGGTAACACTGTTTATACTTTACATTTGATTCTTTACTCTCTGCTAGTCGTGTCCATGCAATAACATGTTCTGTATGAACATCGCCTCGATGTAAGAGCTCGAATCAAATTAAATAAAATTACAAGTATACTTTACTACTGGTGTACTCGTATTTGGATCGCACTAACAGTATTCATTAATTATTATAAATCGTCGTACCTAAACGGTTCATGTTCCCTCTTAGCTTGTAAAAGCATGTTGTAAATACTCTAGAGCTTCAGATTTATATTATCTACCTGTCAAAAAACTCTACCGACTCCTCTAGTGTTTAGTTGAGATTTTTTTTATTTAATTATTGACTAGGTGAATTCACAGGTTCACGGATCAGTTAATTTTCTAAATTGGTTTTGGTGGACGAATCGATAGTAAGTACAAAAGTATTTCAGTCGAAAACTCGCTGCGTTGTAGCGTTTCACATTCAGATGTAGAATATCTTTGACTATGATATTGAATTTTGTATTGGATTTAGATATTTGTAAGGATTGTTCAACTTAACACTAGTTACATTTTCTTTTTTTTATTCTTTACAAGTTAGCCCTTGACCATAATCTCACCTGATGGTAAACGATGATGCAATCTTAGATGGAAGTGGACTAACCTGTTAGGAGGAGGATGAAAATCCACACCCCTTTTGATTTCTACACAACATCGTACCGGAATGCTAAATCGCTTGGCGGGACGTCTTCGCCGATTGGATGGTAACTAGCCACGGCCGAAGCCTCCCACCAGCCGGAACTGGACCAATTATGAAAAACCTCAATCAGCCCAGCCGGGGATCGAACCCAGAACCTCCGTCATGGAAATCCACCGCGCATACCACTGCGCCCCGGAGGCCGTCATACATATATAGTTACATAGTCGCAGTACAGATACAGAGGTAGCTACACGATTGCTACTATGTTGCCAAGGGGTCTGTCGGCTGGCCAGCTATGCGGCGCGATGCGGGCGACGCATAGCTGCCGCACCGCCGGCGCACCAACTATGTAGGGCAGGAATGGTCGACGCTGATAAACAGTTCATATCCTCGCCTAAAGCCATAGAGTAAGCGGCAGTTGACAAAATCAGAGCCTCGTCGATTAAAAGTGTACAAAGAAATATATACGGTCGAAATGAGAAACCTCCTCCTTTTTTTGAAGACGGTTAAAAATATTAATCGATCATTGTATTGTGAGGTTTTGGTGGTGGGATTCGGCCGGCAATGCTCCATGTACACAGCAGAGCAGAGTTTGCTAAATAATGAAATATTTTTTTTGTCAATTTAAAAGGTAGGCACTAATGTAATTACGTTCACTGAGTAAGCGGATAACTTATATAGAATCGCTTCAGACCAATAAACAATAGTTCTATAAATAATAATTGTTTTCATCGCTGTCAAATCAAAGTCAAACTAGACGCATCCGCGATGATTTTAAATATGGTAATACATTATAGTAAACCAGATTGCCAGTTTTAACAACAAAACGGTATTATTTGTAAACGGATTATGGAATCAGTAACTGATATGTGCTTTTTGCAGCGAATTACGCGCAAAGTGTGGAATAAATTCCATAGTAATGTATGACGTGAAAAAATGCTCATTAAATATTAATGTGCTAGCAGCGACTGCGCCGATGAGTCAAGCGCGAGAAGCAAACCTGCATTGATATGTATATATGTTCTACACCTACAATTATACGCTTAGCTTTTCACTAATAGACCGCTAGGAAAATAAAGAAAGTGTAAACACTTTAAATCATTTATATTACCTGCTCACTGACAGTAATTTCTTACAAGACAACACTGTTATTGACAACAAATTATTTGTGCATTCTGTTACACGAGATAATGCAGAAAGAATATATACAAAAGAATAAATTAAAAGCTGTTACATTTTTTTTTAATCAGAGAAGGGTCTTGTCGGATGTTGAAAGAATTTGATTTCTAACTGATGGTAGATTTACTACTGACTGACATGTTTAAGTACGACTTAAACTATTTTCCTTGTCTTATGCAACTAAACTACGTTGCTTTACTTTAAAAACAAACTCTTGAACAGTAGGATACAATTGTAATAAACTAAGCTTCTTAAAAACTAAACTAAGCAACTAAGCTTATTAATATTTAGATGACACATGACATGAGTTGAAAAGATGCCACCGACGATACTTATCGACTATAGTTTCTAGAAAAAAACAAAGTTAGGTGACATTTGATCTGGAATAGTAGGTTTCCAAATCCGCATGGCTAATGCGTTTAACGATTTAATGACTCTCCCTAATCACCCCGCGCCGCAAATTTGCATACATTATCGACGACCGTCGCTTGAACAAGATGACCCAATAAGGCCAAAGTTTAAGGCATTAATTTTGCGAAATCGAAATGGAAACGTGTCACCGATCGTGAATGATGTCGCACAAATCACTTCGGGGGAAAAATATACGATGAATATACCGGTTTTCAGTTGTCACTATAAATTTTAATATTGATATTGTAGAAGTTTTGCTATCGGGCTAACGAGCGCGGCCATATCAGTATATCACGGCTCGTCCGCGTTTCGGACACCGCGCTCAATGAAAACTCTCAAATGTTCACAGCGGTGCAGTGGAGTCGACGCAGCTCTAAATATTTGAATATTTCGACGTCGTTGCCGATGTGACCTTGTTGCGCTTATAGGGGGAGCCCCATATTCGGTGGGCTACTGCGCACGACAGTACTACCAAAAGTGTCTCGACCTTCCATACTAATAAAAAAATACAAGGCATTGTTGAGGGCGGCAGGCGGGCATTGGTTATTTGGCTGTTTAACTCATGACGATAATTATGGCAACAATATTGATTGCTATTCCGATACGTGATCGCAGCTCTAAAACAAGACGTCTATTAGAAGTGATCAGTAGGTACGTCAATATCTTATCCGTTTTCAACCCAGAACAAAATTCGAGAACGCCGAATGATTAATTTCAATATTACAAGTTGAATATGAATATACTAAACGAATAGCTGATAATGAAATTGATCACACAACTAAAATTTGATGAAATTGATAAACATATTCCCAGCGCGAGCTACGAGGCACGAGCTCGTGTAGACACGCAGTCGGATATTTACAGCTACGCTTATATGGAAGCTAAGTCTTTTTGCGCGGCGCTCGCGAGGGTTAGCGCGGCAGAACCGTTAGCCGCCGCCGGTCGGGATTCGCTCGACTAAAGTATCGAGCCATATTTCATAGCAGTTTTCCCGAGAAAAAACGGCAAGACGAAAAAGGAATTGCTCGCAAAATATCATCAGCCTCGAACACAATGAAGCGGATCGTTCCGCGCGATCGGGCGCGGCCATCGCTCGCTCGCTAGCGCCGCCCCGCGCCGGCCACTCCACCGCACTCGTAACCCACAAAAACGTGTTCCAGTCGTTATGAAACAGCTCCGTATGATATTCGAAGTCGCCTCGCCGTACGCGGCGACCTTAGCGTTGCGCAGTCGACGGCGGCCAATAAATATACGCTTTACTGTTATCTATAAACAACCTTCAGCTAGGAGCCGGACCGGTATCGAGGCGAAACTATTCTAATAAAAAACCAAAACCAGTCCAAATTAAAGATAAGATGTTGGAAAATGTTGGAGGAATTAAACGAACGCCGCGTAGGAGTGTCGCGTTATGTTGGCTCGGCTGGTTGGGCAACTACTTGCGCGAGTGGGCTCGGGCGAGTCGGTGGAAGCGGTGCAGGAGAGTAGCCGGTAGGAATAGCACGTTTGCCAACCGGATAGCCGAGCAGGCTGACTGCGCAATCTACTTGCGCGAATATACTATACTCGTACCTGTACCCACTCGCTTTAGGAATATATCACTTAGGTTTTCTATCGTTTATACTTTTACCTAATCCTCTATTACTTTATTCATATTATAGGTATGTTCAGTACTTCTTTGGTCAATGGTTAATCTATTAAAGATTCAATAGAGCTATGTGCATGCTCGTGCGCTGGTTGTAGTCACATGAAGGAATGTGGTTCATTTTTTTCCCTCCAAATAATTTTCGGAAGCAGTACCTACAGTATAGGACGTCAGAGGCCCTCGTCTCGAAAATTTGCTGCTAATTTCAACCGTCTTCAATAACATCAAATAATAATCGTTATAGACTCAATTATATAATAAATGGAGAGCGGTGGTAAGTTCCGAATCCCCTCGTCTGCTTTTAAGCAGATGCATCATCAAGAGTGTCGCTCTGTATCCCAACGATGACAATGTGACAAACAGTACGACAGGTAATAAATATTTGCTTATTGTATTTGCTTTGCCACCGATGATCTCGTAACGGTATGTGGAATGTCCAGTGTCCACTCCCAGCGACCGCTGCCAGCAGCGGCAGCACCCGCCGCAACAATGCAGAAGACAGCTTTCGTTGCCACTAATATATTGCTCCTATGTTTAAACAATCGTGTTTTACATTATTATGGTCGGAGAGCTAGTGGAAACTGTCAAGAAACTTTTGATGAAAGACTGACATTTTAAATAAGGCTTATTTTCCGAGCACTGATTCGACAGTCTAAATGTAAAGGATTTAGTCTTTTATTATTATTTTTGTATTTGAAATAATTAAAACATTAAATAAATCAGTATTTCGTTGTATTTATAAATTGTACACACATACAACCCAAAATTATAAAAAACACCATTATACTGATATATTTACTGTAAAATGTGATTATTTTAATGACAAAAATTTTGTTGTGTTATTGATTGGGTATTCAGGTTCATACAGTATTGTGAGATGATTAATAAATTAACTGAGAGGAGACCCGTGCTCAGTGAGCCATGGGTTGTTAATAATGATGATTGTGAGATAGTATAGATTGATCTGAACATTTCGTACCTACAGTCTGTTTGGAACTCCTACAACTTCGATGTTTACGAATTTACTTATCATCAATAGTTAACAATAATGATCATAAATGAAAATTTTTAAGAAATTTTAATAAATTTATTGCAAAGTTAGCTCGCTCGTTTCCCCGCCAGCTCTCGGCCTACATCGGGTGATGGATGTCGCTCGCAAGGTCCGCGTTGCTCCAGTTCTAATCACTATTTATAGAGCGGTAATCCTTGCATTAGTCTTGAATTTAAACGAGCGGTTTTCCTCCGGGCCGGTATTTTCGACCGCCGTCGGTATCCGTCGCCTAAAATAGAGCCTCAGAAAAAACTCATTAGCGATCGAAAACTTTTAATTAGACATAATCACTTTATTATTTATGTGAAGGCGTTGGGTTCGGTTCGCCTGCGTTCGTTTTTATGGCGAACGAGTGTGCAGCTCGTTGGGCAAGCTCGGCATACTTCTGCCTGTCGCGTAATTCCGAATACTACTGGTTAGTTTACACACTCGTCGTCGCGACGAAGATTAAAGATTAAGTGCACTCGTACGTACGGCGCTCGACCCGTCGGTGCTCTAGAAAGTGTAATAAACAGTAGGTGATAGCAATAAACAGCGCTGGTCATGATCACTTGCATTATTGCCACTCTGTATCAACAATCAAAGCTGGTTTTGATGCCGGTAAAAACTAAACCAATCAATCAATAAAACTATTGATTGATGCGATTAAAAATATATGATTTATTAATTTATGTAAATATCAGCTCGTAGATCTTTAGGTCAGTCGCTAAACTGCGGATCATAAACTCCAAGGTTCGAGTCAGAGTAAGAGAATAGGCAAAGCAGCATTGGATGTCGCTTATACCGACTGATTTGTAAAAAGTAAAAGCTCACAGGTCGTACTTGGTGATTGTAAATTGATAATTCCCACACCGAAGATAACAGTCTTCAGAATCATTAGTGTGTAATTACAGTTTAAGTTTCAATATAAAACATTCATTATAAAATTTACATTAATTACAGATATGTATGTAATAGTATACCCGTAAGTATTACATTTATAATGTTTCTAAAGTTACTCATACAACCGAATCATGTGTCCGATTTAATACGACCGCGACCAATCAGCGCCGCAGGCTACAGACTACCGACCGCTGTAGACGGAGCCGTTCAAATCTAATTCATTTATTTCAAACTCACCGACACTCTTTGAAGCAACACAGCAGAGGGGACGTAGAGCTCAGAAGACACTCGGAAGAGAGGCCGGTAATGATGATACAGCTCAAAACCATACAATATGTGTAACAGTGGACGTCTACGGCTTTAGAAATGTCATGCCTGTCAGTAGTGGTCTGTCACCTGACCGCCAAACGTTTCGAGTGCATAAAGCAGTGATGATCAATAATAATCATCATGATAATCTTCAGCTACGATACGGCTGATAAAAAATAGACAAATCGTTCAACCTATATTTTTATTAGCCGTTTTTCCGTCTAATGTTTCCATGAGTCTGCGGCAATGCAAACATAAACTACATAAGTAATAAACTGCTAATTAATCTTACGCGGTAATGAATCTAGATTAATTCTAATGTACACAAGAGGCGACGGGTGATTAATATAGCGTGTCATCTACATTTATCACTGTAATTGCCAGTAGTCGTAGTAGAAAGAATTATCATATTTTGTTTACAAGCTACCACGTGCTAATGTGCGGCATAGCGGGAGGCTGATCAAATTTTAGTAGAATAGCAAAACCTTACTATCGTATTCAGGTAATGAGTGTTTGGTAATTCGACAAGTAATTTCAAAGATATCCACAGCTTTACTTTTTAACATCGAACATTTTTTATACGCGAGAGATAATTTACAATTCCATCTATAAATTTCAATCATTTCAATCATTTCAGTATTAAGACGATTGTGGACAAGTGAACCTTCTTACCTGTCAACTCATGTAGTGCCTGTTCTATTTTAACATAACTTTTTCGATTAAATCATCTTGAACTTAAGAACCAACGAAACAGAGTAAGTATATCCACATATGAATAAGTACCCTAACCCTAAAAATGAAATCTCCCTTCGTCATCGAGCAAGTGATAGTCGGTAGCGCTTCCCGCGAACAAGATGAACTACAACCTGTCGTCGTAAATACAGATTAGAGCAGTCGCTCGCCACGCGCGCATCAAATATTGAGCCTCCGCGAGCCGCCGGGGATGCATCATCGCACCCCGCCCGCGCCCCCGCACCCTCGCCGCAAACCTTCATAAACTATGAATTTTCCCAATCGCAGTCAGGTGCGATTGCTTACACACGCGATTTATTATCGATGTTGTATGATTTCCTCCCTATTTTATTGGTAAGGTTATTGAATTATTGAGCGGTATCGATTTGCGGCGATGGGTTTGATGTTGTCTACTGATTTGACGACTTCTCTAGACGCCTGTGGTGTTACAATCTAAGTCATATGATCGGGTTAGTTATGATTTATTTTGAAAATTTATATAAACCAAAAGATCGTTACAATTGAATATAACTCTAGCGTGAAGCGTTTATCTTTTAGGATAATAGATTAACTAGTTAAATGCCACGTTTCATACAGCCTGAATCCTGTTCTGCATTCGAATCCTGCGTCGAGCTTTGAAAATGTAGATTTTAATTTTATTCCGGAAATTTCTCAGCATCGGTTGAGAGAGAGGTACCTTTTAATTATAACCCGCTCCTGAGAGAGCACGTTAAACATTATCACCTTAATGCCTAGTTCTTACTCGAGTAAAATACTAAAGTACGGCCAATAAGTCCGCCCCAAAACCTAAGCCTCCCTATAAAAGAGAGAAATGTAAATATGATTTAATATCGATAGATCGATAGGAAGATTTCCCTCTGGTATCGATAAGAGCATTCAGTTATTGAGTGATATGCCATGTCACCGCTTTCTGTAACTGTACATTAAACGGAGTGAATTACGCTATTTGTGATAAACTGTCATGGCAGCGTCGTAAAGTCATCTCGCTGGATATCACCTAATTAGAAATTTAGATCTCTCATCGGAGAGTCGTAAACATCGTGCGAGTAGTAGGTGTAAGTGTAAGTTATCTTTTTTATGAGCAGCAGGTGTTCGAGACAGTGTGTAGAGCAGTGTGATGGACTCCACGGTTGTTTGGATAAATCTGCAGGCTGGTTTATTCTCTTTTTTTTTGAATTTTTATCAAATAACTATTTGACTTCGGTCACAGCTAACGGAAATCACCAAAGAGACATTCATTCTTAGTCTTAAGCTTGAGGAATCACAGCAAGTGCAGATGGTAGAAATCATGTTATGTACTGACGCTATTAAAAGCTGGTGAGACGGAAGGTTCAGAAGGGTGACCATGTTTATTTCACAGTCAAGCATCATTGCTGCATGCTAAACAGAAAGACATGATAATTGTAATTAGGTACAGGCACACGAGACTCACGGTTCTAGCCTCTATTTATAACCGTAAGTCGACACAGAGCTGCACATTGTGAGACGTGTTCATTGAATGCCCTGCGAACTTTTGCTTTTTATGAAGCGATGTTGTTCTATTTTAATCGTACTTACTATTTGCTTGTCCTGTCAAGTATTACCATTAATAATATTAAGTTCCACATCTTAGCAATAGGCACTATCAAAAATCTTAACTATCAATGGAAACATTCAAAAGGCTGAAAAGTACCAGCCTCTTTGTTGTGAGAGAAAACCTTTATTTTTATTTCTTTGTTTTTATCACAAAAGTGAAAGGTCATTTTGTTTCTGTCTCCCACAAACCTTACGCAAACAAAGAGAAGCCCAGCCGAAGCTCAACAATATTACAGTTCGTACAGCACAAAGTATTGCACTGAACACGCAACGCTACAAGTTTTCAGGTTTGAGCCAATAAAGTATCAGCTTCATTAGAATATGCATGTATGCTTCCAATGCAACGTCGCGCTTCAATGGACAACTTTTTATACTGTAGTTGAGTCGTACTGGATCCAGTCGTATTATACTATTAAATACTACTATTTTCCTTTCTTTTAATTGATTTTCACCCACAAATATTATTGGGTATATTATTAGTAATACATTTATTTAATATACATTTGCTGCTGTTTACCCTACCTTTTAAGGACTTCAGTATTAGTATTATATTATGATCAGTATTATTTCTTAGTTTTGATTGAGCTCTTTGATTTGAGCCAGTATAGACCCAGAGAATAACAGCTGATGCCAAACTCAATTTCTACCGTAAATTGAATTTCGATTTTTTGTAAATTAAATTAATAAAAAAACCTTATATTAAATGGGCTTAGTTTACAAGCATATATATAACTTGTCAAGTTAGTCTGTTTGTAACGTAATGCAGATATTAGTATCGTGTACAGTCAGTACCGGCACTCGGCGCAGCTCTAGCTACGAAGAACATTACGCAGAAGCCACAATTAGAGACTGCGTTCACAATTAACACGTTTTAATTAATGAGCATTTGAATAACCAGTTACTTAGTTACAACTTCATTACGGCCGGCTGCCATTTCTGAACTGCACATCATTTTAATATGTAATGTAGCTCTGCGTCTGTGCTAAGGCTGCCTGTAGGCTACGCACAGGAGGAGCCGAGCGTTGTCATTGACTGCTCTGAGAAATAAAGTTGTTTCAAAAAAGCCAAATCAGAAACTTTCTAACCAATAATTCAACTTCCACATCAATCCGTTACAGACCAATTTCTAAAATGGACGAGATTATCAATTCTTATTAAGTCCAATTTATCGGATATTGTGAAACTGAATTGCATATTTTGTGCATGTTCGTGGGAGAATGTCTGTACTGTGTTATCATCACTATCAGCCCACTACAATGCCAATCTCTGCATTCTGTAAAGTTAGTGCTGTGACATCGGTCGTTTCCATGGTAACTTCGTTGTCATTGAAATGTTAGCATCCTACATACATAAATTTGAATAAGATTATAGGCGAGAAGTTCGTCGAAGAGTGTAAAATAGTAGAAACACACCCTAAATCTTCCTCCTTATAGGATGTATCCCATATACCCACCACTCTGCTTGAATGCAGATTTGTTGGTAAATTGTGTTATAATTACATTGTATAAAATATAGAGTAAACCACAAACTTCATAATACATTCATAGTTCTAAGCAAGAAGGTTGCATATTGACAGAATTGCAAATAGTATTTTCTTAATTCAAAATTTAAAAAGTCGCAGTACCTCGGTATTGTGTAACTGTATATAGCCTGGGATCGATACACAGAGGACAGTCAAAACCAACGTGAACATCGGGAGGTCGCGCAGTAAAAGCGGCAGTAAACAGAGGAGTTGTAACCCAAATAGTGGCCGACGTGAGGAATTTCACACGCGGCCCGGGAACAGCCGCCGAACTCTCTTATAATTACTGCTTAATGAACCCATGAGATTCGATACATTTTAACAACAAAATAAAAGTTTAAAGTTCCCGTTCGTTCATAGCCTTCCTCGTAATGAGTTGTAAGGTACTCGTGATATTTCTATCAGCAGTCAAACGCTCATATCATTGTAAATGTTACATGTTTACTCAAGTTACGCTGCGTCCCACGATGTTTTTTTCTGCCTCATCAATGCCCTAAGCTAATAATAACGTTTGACTTCAGATATATCACACATCACATCATTTTCAAGGTTTAATGTTCTCAAAAAATCAGTAAAATACATTTACACAATAATTAGTAGCTTTATTATAATTGAATAGTTCTTTAGGCGGTGTGGTCGCTACTGCACGGTGTGGCTCTGGCGACAGCTGTTCCATTCTTTAGGTATCGTTTTTTTGTCAACAGAGAGATTATTCAAGTTCACGTTAGGATATAAAAAGGATTTTAAATTTTATATATTAACTCAAATCAGGCAAGATGGTATGTAGGTGGACTTCAACCGTGATTTATTACCACTCTATCAGCAAAAACCAGCAAAAGCTATTATGCGTTCCAGTATGATGTCGCGTAGAACTGTCAGAGATCCCTCTTTCAAGTTGCACGCTACCTTCGCTCTATCATCCAATTTGTCATTTAAATAAATTTTTTTTAACAAAAAAAATTAACCGACTTCAAAATAACAAAAATAAACTAAAAAGCGAGACATACAAGCTAAGCCAGTGACGTATTAATTAAAGCCGTCTTTAAAGGGATCCGTGTCAGAACCACGAGAAAGAACTGTCTTTGAATCCTAAAAGTTTATGATTTAATCGGCTTTCGTTCAACCATCACTGTGTTGGCACCGCCTTCAAAGTAATCAGAAGGTAGCAAATACAATGTTAATTTTCGCTTTTTAGTTTAATTTGTGATCTTGAAGTAGGTTAATTTTTTTGTAAATAGTTTTTATTTTCCTGTTTTTCGTGCGTCCTAGCATTTAATTTTCATAAAAATCGGTTCACTTATTTTGTGTTGTACGGGCAATTTCGTTATTTTAATTTTGTCATAAAATTACTAAACCGATTTTCATGAAAATTAAATGGGACCAATCTGAAAGTATACTCTTTCAAACAAAAAAGTTTTTTTTTAATTGTTTAAGAAATGACGAAATTATGCGGTGACAAACATGAAAAAAAATTTGAGACCCTTCTCATTTATTTCGAAGTCGGTTAAAAAATAGGGACCAATCAAAGAATGGAGATTAATTTTCTTAGAGCTCCAAACAGTCCGTGTCCGTGTTGTAGTCAGGGCGCCAGGCACAGCGCGAGGTCCGGCGCTCTGAGTGCGGATTCATTACGGAGGCGCCCTTAATAAGCCGGCTCGTAAATTGTCCTTAACAACAGATTCCGACTCGCTGCCGACCGGTTATAACTTTTTATATTTCACTTTCCACACTTTACAGTGCGCCGCCCGCCCCGCGTCCGCCGCCCGCCCGCCCGGCGCCGCAGACTTGCGACTTTGTTGTAACCTACATACAATATTATCATTATAAGCCTTACAACGATCCACTACAAGGCCAAATACCTTCCTAAAGAAGAAAATCAAGCGTTCTTTATATTCACACACACATGATACTGAGCTGCTTTGCGTCCGGAGTCATAGGTCCCTGAGATATAATTTAAGTCTCATGGGTCTGTAAATTCACCAGTAACCTTCATACCAAAACCATTTGGCAGCAGCAATAAGGATGGCGATAGTACTTACTAGAACGAACTTTGTCATAAAAAGCCTACGATACTAATCAATTTTTATTTAATATCATTGATACTAATACATATTACGATACGAATTATATATATTGATGCAGTTATTTCCCGCAAACATTGGAAACACACTCAAACGCGTCGTATAAAGGAGGTCGGCCACATTAAACCTGGAAATCTCCATTGTTGAATACTACATGGAAAAATAGTTCATTATTGGAAGATTACAACATTTTATTTTAGAAGCAAAATAAATAAAAGATAATTATTTTAAAATGACCAATAAAATCCTTTCCTTTATTTTGTTTAACTATTTAAGGTCTTAGGTTCTAGCCTTTTTAAACCTTGAGCCATACAGATAGAATAGAGCAGTTTCTCTTGCATAATTATTGTTTGTTTTAAGTTGACTTCTAACTTCAACAAAAGATGAAGTACAAAAATATTTTGTGGATTTAAAAAAGTAAATAGTTCAATTAGATTATTATGATTTGCAACATTACAAGATATCGATAAAACATTAGGTTATTTGTGGACGTGGAACTTTAGGGTCTGGTCACAAGTGGCCGACCTCCTTTATTCTCTACTGCATTTCTTATTCATATTTTCCAAGCTTTCTTTCTTTATATCTGCGTACTAATTTGTTAACGCGATTTGTTTTGTTTCAAGAACACTCACTGGAACGAGTTCTTGTATTTGACATTTAAAGTAGAAATAAAGTAGTTAGGTGTGAACATTCAACTTGATTTTTATTATTCTACAATAATAGTTATGGGTTTTAAATCAACAGGTAATTTGCTAAATCTTACTCCACATTTAGCATGTAATTTTCTTTATATGTACGATTAAGTAGGTAGCTATTTTTTTGTTTACAATAATAACTCTTTGCTGCAATAGTCCTTAGGTAAATATTTTTGTACTCAACAATTAATTCTTTTTCTCACTATACCTAACATCTAATAATAATAATCATTCTATTCTATGCAAGTGTGCAGCTGCAAGATACAAGTAAAAGTTAAGAGGCAGGTTGATTCTAGATCTTCAGGGTAACCTGGTAGTAATCTTACTGTAATAAAGATATTTACATAATGGTGAAATCGTAGTTTATCAAATAAAATAAATTAAATGTCGTAATGTTTATTCATTTATAATAATTATTAAGTTGTTCAACACTTATACGACATTATAACTTTATGACTGCAGTAATTATTTAAATCTTACAAGTAGTTATATTACATGAATATTTAATGAAACCTTATTATATTACAATAAGACGCCGCGCGGTTTCACCCGCGTGGTTCCCAATCCCGTAGGAATACGGGGATAATATATAACCTTTCTCTATAAATGGGCTATATAACACTGAAAGATTTTTTAAATCAGACCAGTAGTTCCTGAGATTAGCGCGTTCAAACAAACAAACAAACTCTTCAGCTTTATATAGATATCTGTTTGTAATAATATTTTCTAATCTGCTCGTAGTAATTATGCAATCATTGGCTTTTTTATTGTTTTATTTACCTCTGAGAAGGTACGACGAAGATGATGATGATGATGATGATGATGAATTGAGGTAATTAAATTTTGACATCTTCTTCTTCTTGATGTCGCGGCTCTGCAGGTCTTCTTGAGGTCCTGTATCACGTTGACCGTTACCGATCTATTGTGATCGCCACTGACTAGATATCCCCTCCAATACTGGTTGCTGCCAGGTACAGCAGCGGTTATTTTGATATAATTACTACTCATTTGCTAATAATATCAACTATTTTCTAATAAAGAAAACCAGCTTGCTTGCCTAGATGAAGGTAATCTAAACCCAATAAAAGCTTAGCTTAGGTAGGTGAAGCTATTTGAATGACGTTGACCCACGTGATTAACGACACAGGCAGCTTAAGTAAAAAAAGATGACACTCAATACGATAAATAGGTAAGTGGACTATACCACTCACATTTTATTACACTTATATTTACCTACTTATTCCAGACACAAGAGTTTTTTTTATTGGTATACTTACTTGATGTGTTAATTTAACAAACGGGCTTTATTCCCGGTCATGATATCGAAATAAATTTCCAGAAGTCCAGTGATCAACGTTCTCAACAGAACCTACGATAAAGCTTCCTCCGTATGTTATTCGCAACTGAGGATAGTTCGATAGTGCTTAGTTTCTTGACGTGTTTTCGATGAAAATAATGTAACTTGTTCTACTTAGACCTTCACATGGTATGTTCGCGGAGTCACGGACAATAAACTTGAGCGCCTGCGAGTGGTGAGGCCGCGGCAGCCGCCAGCCATTGCACGAAAATTAGACGATAAATCAAAGAATCACAATAAAAACTATGATTTACGCCGCCATGATCCCCGACGGCGTCTAATTACGGATTTCAGTGTTCAAATTAATATATGGCAGTCATTTTCGCTATGTGATGCGATGGCTTAGGCTGCTCAGCACATAAATACTTCGCGGCTGTAACTTGAGCCACTCGCTCTGCGCGCCCGTAAATCACAGTAATGGACTATAAAATATATAAAATATTAGTAGAACAATTGAAAGAAATACCTACGAGTATACACAAAACACTACAGTCGTAAGATATGGCGCATAGCGTAAATGTGTTTAATACATTTTGTAAAACATATTTTCAAATTAACATTATCTTAAAAGTTCTAAAAGAAGATGAAACGACCTCGATTCTAAATCGGTAATTATATATTTATTTACGTTCACACTTGATTTATAATATATTTGGCCCAATTAATCGAGTGATATCAGATTCAATCGTCGAATTTGGATCGAATATAAAATTTTGATTAACTTTAATAATGATTTTAATTTGTACATCATTTTATTGCGACGACCTCACGGAAATCCACCGCTCTACAATTAATGTCCTAATTCAAAGTTATTCGTTGTATTCAGGAATCAATTAACACCTTGTCTTCTACTGTTAAATTAAACTTTTCACCAAACCTAAGAATTTCTAGTCAGGAATAGAACCCGAACCGTTAGACTGCGCAAGTCTCACGTCTGCGACGCAAGTCCACAAGTAACGAGTGAACCCTTTCGCGTTTGGCGCCAATAATGAAATCAGGGGTGTGAAATAAAAAGGAAAAACTCTCTTAATTAAATTTTCTTTTGGAAATTTAATAAGTGCGGCACATCGGTGCCCCCCTCCCCCCCTCCCGCGCTGCCTGCAGCCACTTCACTTATTTATTGCACACTCTTTGCTCAGCTGGACGCGCGACCCTCCAAGGCTTAATAAAGAAAATTAAAAAGTATTTTCTCCATTTCCTCAACCATGATGATTGAAAATAAGTTTATTGATGAGCAACAACGCACATTAAGTAATATGGTATAACACATCTCCCTATGAGGGTGCTGGATGCTTTTTCGTGTAATGTTCCGAGTTCGATTCTTCTCTAGGGTAAATTGGCGTGCGGACGGCGAGGCGGCCTTCACCCACTTTTGAACACATAAAACGATTTGATTGCACTCTTACTAACAGTCAGCTGGAGGTCGAAAATCAACTAAATTGGCCATTAATCATTAAATTAATTTTGTTGTTTTTTTATCAATACCGTCCGAAGTCGTCTCGCGATAAATCAAATGATGCAGCCTTGTGCCATCTCGCACCAGGCAGCGCCGCGATACGAAGCCTAGTAACCTATTGCATTGTCGACCGAACGACCTTACGTACTAAAGTTTGACAGTGACGATGTCCCGTGTTCGACTCTCGTCCAAGAAAATGCAATTCTGATCATTACCTGTAGCAAACAATTTAAATAATTATATGTACCTATAAATATTTGTTATAGTTTAAATAACTTATATTATTATTATTTTTAATTGATTATTCGTGTGTGTAGTGGCTCTACTGTTGATTGAAAAGGCAGTTTTTATTTAAAAGACACTATTAGGTACCTAAAAAAGTTAAAATCAATATTTTAAAGATTTATCACTTATTTACTAATCTTCAAAATTGTCACATTCAGTACAGTACAACAGGGAACATAGTTTTATACTCACGTTTTTAATGAGAAAAGTTTGACTATGGGATCTCACTCCGGCACATATATTTCTCACAACCATTTGAACATCCTCAAGACAGTAGAAATAGACATGTAGGCAAACTCCCTACGTCGCAGTCCTTTCCACCGCCCATTATAGCAGAGAAGCAGACATAGCATATAAAAACGTCGAGGAAAACACTATAGGTACCATACTATCTCAAACGTAATACAGTGCTTTTGAGGTTTTCTCTTTGCTCAACAGAATGGTAGCCGCGGTGCATTCTCCGACTGCCGATAACACTCGCTAGCTGATCGAGGCAAGCTGCGGCAGAATTAGAATACACAAACCACAAACAGACAAACAGCGCAGCGCAGAAGATGCGCAGATAGCGCGGCGGGGCGGGGGAGGGGGGCACAATATTTAAATAAACACTTAGCAACAATAACTGCGATAACCGCCACCGCGCGCAACCTCTGCCGTGACATACCGCCGCCGCACCGTCAGCAGAAACACTACACGAGTTCAGTAGCAACTCCTAAACTTCTAGCTCCACTTGCTATAATTGTAAACGTAGACTAAAATCTCTTCAAAGATCAGAAAATATTTGTTACATAAAAAATATTGACATGATAAATAGTAAAATTAAATGAATAAAAATCGTATCATATTTTTTGTTATGCAGTAAAGTATTCCTATACACGATACGTTTCCGTGTAACAGAAGAAGGTATTTCAATACCTAGATAACATATATTCTGCCCCTCCACATAAAAATGCCATTAAATTTCAAAACGCAATCAGGTGAATTCTAAATATCTTAATGATGCTGGCTTGGATTGCGATCCGATGCTAGTTAGCGGCGAGACTGCGCGGAATGGCGCGCATACGTCAGCGATATCTGTAGCGGAGCCGATACTTCACACTTATAATTGTTTTAACCGACGTTGACGAATGAGCTTCTCTTCCACACATAATCTGTAGGAAAGACTTCCTCTGCTTAGAGTGCTTGCTAAAACATTATTTCCACAGAATACTTATTGGCCCCATAAGGGATTTTTCGGACTATTATTATATTATATTAAAGTACATTTACATTAAAATATATATAGTTAAATTTGATAATAATAGACAGTAAAAATAACCTAAAGTACTTAAATAAAGCTAGTACAAAATGTACCTACTATTATAAATATTGTTTTTTTACCTCGGTGTGAGCTTTATTGGGACTTGAAATTTAATTTTATATTTTAACAAACAATAAAACGAAAAAATTGACAAAATAACAGAAAAAAGCACTTGCTAACTGGTTAGCGTATCAACCCGCGCAACCCCAACAGGCCGATGTCCATTCTTATTTTCTCCCCGGAATGGTGGGGTAGTGGATAGCGAGAGCTCGTTACGTCGAAGTGCCACACGTAGTGAGGTATGATGTATATAGTATTTCTATAACTGTGTGTAGTTTTTAGCAACAGAATGCCAGATGCTTCCCGGCCGTGACTGCCCGCGGCGCGGTCGCGTTAATTGCCAACATCTATATAATTACACCAACAGCCATCACCAGCGACTGCTCGATACGCTACACTTGCTACGAAAACTAACGCCACTTCACTGACACTTTTGACTTTAAATGTCAAGTGCGATATACCAACGCAAACAAAAATGATCAACAAAATAGAACAGTGTGCCTAGTGGGAGTTTTCAATATTTTCATGCTGTTACTATCACGTTGACGTTAACGCAAATTTACATGGAATTGAAACAGTTGTGCAGTAGTGCCACTAGATGGCGCTGTTTCAATTCCTTAGAAATTCGCGTTTACGTTACGTGATGGTGACAGTATCAAACTGCCTCTAGACCCTCAGTTCGGGAGTCGTCTCAAATGCCTACTTCAAGTTTTAATCTCGCTTTGTCATACTTAAACATAACATGGATTTTTTGCTTAACTTTTTTTTTTAAATATTTGCCATATCTTTTAAATATGACCAATATTCCCATTTCCCTCCAACTTGTCGATAAGGATGTATTAGGAGTGGATACGACAATAGACCAACGGGGCGAAGATCGAACCACCACCCCTTCGTGATGAGTTCGACAGCTCTTACTGTTGAGGCTTCAAAACTAAATATTGAATATTGAGCTGTAAATGAAATGAATCTTCTTTTAAATCTTATTTAAAAATACAAAGTCAGTATATTATTTAGGTATATTCATAATTCATGTACTAAATCTAAATAACTCTTAGCAGGAAAAGAAAAATTAAATTCTCATAATTTTTGTCTAGCCCAACATTTAAAAGTTGAATATGATTTCATACAACTGTTTTAGTTTTAAAATACAATTACTCTTTAAAGACAACTTTTGTAAGTTTGTAGTTTCGGACCTGATTTCGTAGTTGCTGTCGGTACGCTGAGCCGTACTCCACGTATCATACTCTCATGAATAATGTATCTCGCTCTAAATAATATACGATTACGGCGCAGGGAAATGCACTTTCTTTGTCTTGTGCTGTTTTGTGGTCGCCGCCGAAATCGGGTAATGACCGCTCCGCACTGACAACGTGGGCCGCAGTAGTTCCGTGGTTGTGGCTCCGCATACAAATGCGATGACCGTGGGTTCTACTGGAATGTATATGTCACAACTTGGTCGCTTACTTTGAAGGAAAAGTAGTAGACAAATTAAAAAAATACTACGCTAAAATACATAATGTTTTGAAGTCAATTGTATTTTTTTTATTAAGTAATTATTTTATATATTTTAGTATATCAATATTAAAAAAAATTAATTCATCTGAAATTCACCCTCTGAAAGTCGAAATTGTTATTAATGCTTTCTTTGTTTTTAATACGAGTTCACTACTCAGCAATCAGTGTTAGACTCTGTTAATCCAGATTTCTATACATTCTCGTACTAATAATTAATATCATATAGGTAGAGTTTGTGATATTGCTTGGGGGTTGTCGTTTTCAACCCATATACGGCTCACTGCTGAGCTCGAGTCTCCTCTCAGAATGAGAGGGGTTAGGCCAATAGTTCACCACGCCCGCCCAATGCGGATTGGCAGACTACACACACGCAGAGAATTAAGAAATTCTCTGGTGTGCAGGTTTTCTCACGATGTTTTCCTTCACCGTTTGAGACACGTGATATTTAATTTCTTAAAATGCATACAACTGAAAAGTAGGTATGAGGTGCATGCCTCGGACCGGATTCGAACCCACACCCTCCGTAATCGGAGGCAGAGGTCATATCCACTAGGCTATCACGATACGCATGGGGGTAATCTCTGGATTTACTGAATCAAATTTACAAATTCCGCTAATACCAGAGAGCCACGTTATTTGTGAGTATCAAAGGCTATACTTTATCCCTGCATTCTCATGGGACCGAGAACTACACAAGTGAAACCGCGGGTCAAGTTTTTGGTATTGCCTACAATACCAAAAACTTTACTTCTTTATAATTTCCCCCTAGGTAATATAAAAGCGTATAATAAAGGCATTTCATAAATTCAGGAATTACATACCTAATTATATTAATAGTTCCTGAGATTAGCGCATTCAATCAAACATATATAGTATAGATGAAACAGAAGGTACGAGTATCTACCGATACCACAAACTACCCAACAGTGCCGATACTCAATGATAACGTACAAATTAATGATAATAATTATTCGTTTCCCATTATTATGTTTATTTTATTTACGACTACAAAAGATATCTCAGCGATAATTTGATATAATTATCAAAGAAATGCGAATACTGAAAATTCGCGTGCCGATCTCTGATTTATTATAGAAAAGATGTGAAACAACAAAAAAACCGTTGTGAACGACCTTCGGGCTAAAATAGTAAAAAAAGTTATTTCTGTTATCACGAGAGTTGATAAGGCAGGGAGGTAACGAGACCGCTAATTGCGCAATTATCGCCTGTGCAGACGAGTCGCACGCACACTGCTCTAGCTGTGCGCTCGCTGGGATATGATCACACGTTGGCAGCACTACTGCACAGAACTACGAATATTTTGCTTCAAAAATAATATACGTATATTAGAAGCAAAACTGGAGCTGGTTATCGTGCAGAACGTAGCAAGGAATGGCACGCTGACGTGATTGACGTCCACGCGGCCTACGCCATACCTTTCCGCTTCCATCTCCTCTGCTTCTGCCTTCCGGCCCTATCAGGCGATGCTTCTGCGCTCGCCCGGACTTCGCTGAGGTCCCATGAGCGAGCACTTACACAATCAGAAAAGCCAGAGCTGCGCCCTCGATAGCCAATGTCACCCCACCGCCGGCGTGAGAACAGCGTCGCGTGCGTCGCCGGATGCCTTCCTAATATCGTTCATTGTCTTGTACTTTAATGTAATAAATTGACTGAAAATAGCATTCCTGGGCGAAACGTTATCACGGTGGTTGTCTTCATTAGTCTAATTACTCCTTGGTGTAGAATCGTAGCGCATCTAAACTTTACTCTTGTGCAGTGCAGAAGTGTTCAGTTACCGATGTGTCGGTAAGGACTCGCACGTCGTTGTCGTTACCTAGTAGGTACGAAGAGCTGTGAAATAAACATCAAATTCGGACCTAACAAGCGAGTCAGCCGCTCTGGTTACATACAATCGCTGTATTCAATATCAAGTGTTTAACATTTTAGATAGTAATTGACCGTCAAAATCACACAAAACATGAATAATTTGTAGCAAACAGCGCTGTGCCGTAAGGCCCCCGCACACTGGCGGCGGCGGCGCGGCGGCAGCGCTGCGTGACCGGCATACGGCGGCGCTGCTTTGTGCCTAACGACCGAAGACGACAAACAGACAGTCAACTCGACCTTTTGTGATCATCCCATGTTGAGCCGCGCACGCCTACTGTAACACATAAAGCCTCCCGGTCACTCACACACTCTAAACAGCTCAGAATTGGGCAGGATAACGGCATTCTTCTAAACATAACCCCTAAATGACTCACTGATGACTGCTTCAGTTTTCATATCAAACTGAAGCAGGAAAAATCGGTCAGCTAACCTCACTTTATTACAACTACTTGCACTATAAAGTACAAAATATATTAATAAGTGTTGCCTTCAACGGGGGAGAGGAAGACAAGTCAAATGATCACATATTAGTATTCATTATCCCGTGCGTGCGAGCCGGCGCCCGTCGCTGACGGAGCGGCTCGCGGTGCTAACTGAGAGACATACTCGTGAGTTGGGCCAATGTTACAAATGTGCCACACATACTTGACGCTGGTCCAATTGATTAGTCCACTGACAATGCCGTACTTTAATTAATAATCTGGACATTACTTACCTACTTCCAGTTATTTTCATGATGGTCTATAATCTGTGATAGAATCCTGAGTGACAAAAATCTCATTAACAAGACACTAATTACAAGCTGAGAAAAGTAGTCAAATGGCATTTTTTATTAGTTTGACTAACCGTCACCCTGTCCTATCTGTTACTGCTGTAACGCTGAAATGTCTTCGGTTTCCAACAGTTAGCGCTACAAGTATTTATTAGCAGCTTAATATACTTCTACTCGTATAAGGGTGTGGATCGCTTACTCCTGAGCAGCTTACAATCATCAACTTTTAACTCCCATTATAACCTACAACTGTTTCGTTCGAGTTAGAGCTCTGTTGAGGTAAGTTTAAGTGATATTAATTGGGTCATCGACTGACTGTGATAGCAACGATCTACTCGTGTTGGTAAAATATAAAACTACTTCAACAAGACGCTGGTTTGTTACCTACCAACTTTATTGTCGGTGGCATTCATTACTAACGTCATACTGTTTACACATTAGTCATCAGCAACATGTGTATGCATTTATCAAATCATTCTCTGAAGTATTTAACTTTGACAACGCTGATCCCGGTACCTTTCGAACTGTGAACTGTTCGCAGCACTGTGCTACAGAGTTTAAACGGTGCAGTAAAGGGGTGTGACGAACCTCACAAAGACGTGAAACAGTGCGTCAGTCATTGTTGGTAGCCGCATAGCCGCATACGTCTCATCGGCCACGCTCGCTACGTGCCGCATTGTGGCGAGGGGCCCAGTCTAACACATCTTCTAATGACACTACAAAGTCAAAAAATCTTCAATACATGCATTTTGAGAAAAGGATCCATCATTTATTATAGAAGAAGAAACTAAAAACACTTTTTGGTTTGTTTTGCGTGCCGAGCCGTGATAGCGTAGGTTCGAATCCGAATATCTTTCGATCGAAATAAGTATCACGTGTCTCAAACGGTGAAGTAAAAACAACAGGAGGAAACCTGCATATTAGAGAACTTTCATAATTCTCTGCGTGCGTAAAGTCTGCCATTCCGCATTGGGCCAGCGTGGTGGACTATTTTGTCTAACCTCTCTCATTCTGAGAGGAGACTCTAGCTCAGCAGTGAGCCGAATATGGGTTGATAATGATGATGATCAATTTTCACCATTTTGTTAATTTCAATCTTAACTCAATATTTTAATCATGTTTATAGGTCCAAGTGTAGTAAAACCGGTCACTTTTAGATTGTCAAGATATAGCGCATCAGCTCAGCTATCACATTACAAATGGCGCATCAAAACGAGCTAATTTATAATTTATTGTGTCCGCCCGCAGACCGGCTCGCAAAAAGCCAAGATCACATCGGACGATTAATGACTATCATCCGAACTACTCGTACGTCCTCCAGCACCGCTCGTAACTAATGCGCCCGCGATATTACCTAATACAAAAATACTTAATCCCAAAACTAAATAGCTCCACTTAATCAACAGCGGATCTAGCATTAAGTCCCCCGCGCGGCCGATTCGTATCGAATCGGAATGACGTCTCATTCGGCCGATTTATTACTGGCGTCGTACTGGCATTTCTTGCGCTTTGGGAGCCACAGCCTGCGGTACGACTCCACATAAAGCTACGAATATTAACGGCATAACAACGCAGTTAATACGAAGTCGAGTAGACTGCGGCCGTTCATACGGCGGCGGCGGCGAGGGCGGTGACGCAACATTTTGCACGGCGTTCGATTCCCGCGCGGGCTATAAATCACGGGCCGACACGCGAACAAAGCCGCGTAACGCGCCGTGTCTTTGTGGATTTTGAGCGATTTCGCTTTAGGATCATTTTTCATAAAGTGACGCGCCGAGCCGGAATTTTACGGTCATCACGAGCAAGCCGGGAGCGCATTGTTCGACGCGCCGCGCCGCGCTATGATCACTTCATATTTACTCGTATCTCTAAGCCGATGTAAAATATACTAAATCAACTTTCAATCAACAACTCAACTTTCAATTATATCGTCTGATGGCAGGAGAAGTGCTTCGTTTTCAACACAACAAAATGTCAGCCCACCTGTTTCGTCGCAGAAATGCAGCCGGAATGAAAAAACATTTTAATAGTGGTACCTACAGGTATTCAGGTCAGAACTATCCAGCCTCGTTCCGATGTATCCATTCAAGCTGCAGCAGCTTAACACCGACGCCTCCGATTGATAAATAACTATTTCCTAAATGCCTCGTGAAGTGTTGCTCTCAAAAAGGCATCGACTCGAACCGTTCTTACCTATGGCATAAGCACACGCTGACAAACTTTAAGCTTTCAAATGGGTCTATGTCTGGCTTTCACAGACTCCTAGTCCAATCTATCGCCTGGCCCGTCAGCATCACCGACGGATGTGTTCGGATGCAGCTCCGCGCCCGAGCCCAGCCGTCAATCAATGAGTGAAACAATGCTCAGGCACCTAATTAGTCGCGGCAAGCTGATGGCGTGCCGCGCGGCAGGGCGTGCCGGGGCATGCAACTGTTATCAGTTATCAGCTGCGTGACGCCGGAGCCTTGACCGGTGCATTTCGCGTGATCTCCGCCGCCAAGGTTTCCCAGAAGCGTGTAGGTACCGCGCTCCGTGGGTACCTGCCCAGTGCCTACATACCTCGCGACTGCTACTGCACTCGCTGTACTTGCTCCGTACATCTCTTTGATTTTCTTCAACATTAAATTTCGTTTTTCTCAGCCAGAGCTCGACAGCCAGCGCTTTTAAAAGGAAGTATAGTCATCAATCTATTTCGAATTGTCTCTACAGGACCAGGTCTCCTTATAGGAGAAGAAAGAGCCATCACACTGCTCCGGTATAAGTTAAAAAAAAAGAAAAGATGTATGAATTCAGTAAAGATCACTATGTATGGATGATATGATAATAATTATCGAAATCGACAACTTAATTAGGTAATTTTTAAAGCACGGAGTCACACCACTAACTTCCTAACTAGTTTCTACCAACTGAGTTTGACAAATCTGTGCGGAACATTGTGGTATCCTTCATCCTCACAGATTTCACAAAACACATTCAAACCACAAGAACTACATAAAATTTAAAAACTATACATAAACCTTTTAGTTAATAAGTTTAAATAGAATATTTTCAAAATATCAGAAAAAGTAAAGTTGGTTTTAATAAAAAAATACATAGGTAATTTTCGTTAAAACCAACGACCCAGCAAACAATATTTGAATCAAAATCATCCCTATAAAAATGGATAAAAAGCAAAAGATATTCTACGGACTCCCTTTTATCATTTTTAAGGACATTGATAAAATGGGCATCTGTAATGGTCACAATGGTGTATTGTGACGATGTCCCCCCGTGCCCCGCGCAGCCCTCGCCGCGACCACCGAGTATCAGTTATTGTTATTACACTGATTGTATGAACTGTGGCAGCCTGCACACTGCACCCTCTCACCTCGCGCGTACGCACAGTAGGTACAGGCGGCCACATTATTCCGCACTTGCAACTGTATGCATACATTTAAATAGAAAAAGTCAATTTGATTTACATAAAATTTAAATAAGTACCCATTAATATTTATTTAATAGTAATACTTAATTAGTTAGATTACAGTATTATTGAACGATTTACGCCTGGTGCTACAATCATGTTGAATTATAAATGTTAATGCAGAAAATACTTGTAAATATTTATTTTGAGTTGTTTTTACTTTACAGACGTAGTTTATGATATTGTTATTGGCTTTCTTATTACATTGTGGCTCATTTGTATTATATTTCTCACACAATATAAACAAAAAATCTAAATAGAAAAAAGTATAAAAAATTTCTATTTAGCAGTCATAAGGCAAATGAGATACCTAGAGATAGAGAGGAAAACATAAACACATACTAAAACGGCAGCCCTATTACAAATACATACAAAAAAACCACAAACATAAGTAGTTTACATTTGGCAATTAAAATAACACCTCGTTTTCGGGACAATGATAAACACAGTTATTTATACTTTAGAACACGCAACAGGTTTGTTCTTAAAAAACAACGTGCGATAAAAATTAAAATAAATTTCAATACGAGCGGTGTTATGTCATTATTTGGGTACCGAGTTCAATTCGTGTTAAAAAAAATATTAAAATGCGCACTTGTGTGGGAATTTATGTAAATTAGTGTACTCGCCGGAACCTGTTCGCGCCGCGCGCTGCTGCAGCTGCCGCAGCGCTGCTGGCCTGCTACACCACGCTTTAGAGCTTTAGATAAAGGTGATGAAATATCATCAACTAGAGGACGCCCGCGACTTCGTCCGCGTGGAATTTAGTTTTTCACAAATCCCTCGAGAACCATGGATTTTTCCGGAGAAAATTAGCCTGTGTTTATCCAGACTATATTATTTCTCCACTTCAAATTTCAAGTAATTCGATTCAGTAGCCGAGGCGTGAAACAATCATACCATCAAAATCATCAGGATTTCGCAAATCTTCGAGAATCCATGGATTTTTTCGGAATAAGAAGGCCTAAGTGTTAATCCAGAGTAAAATCTATTTCCTTTCCAAATTTCAGCCACATCACTTCAGTAGTAGCGGCGTTAAAGAGTAACAAACATATATCCATACAAACTTTTGCGTGTATAATATTGGTGGGAAGTGGGGGTGAATTATCATCATCATTATAAGCCTATTTTCGAAAGCTAGCAAAGCAAAAAATTGTTCTGTTCTTTTTAAGAAATGGCTTGGTCTTATTAACCTATTATAATTAAACTTCTGCAGTAAAACCTGCTTCTATTTAATACAATTTATCATCTAGTCTTAGCCTTCTGTAGCCGATTTCCGCACTTCACGGCCTTAGGGTGCAGCTCCACCTGCCGCTCGCCGCGGGCAGGAGGGCGCTGTAATGATAATAAATAACTCTTGGTGAATACGATACGAATTGTTCAATCCAAATTAACCTAATCTATTGAGAGTAGCAAAGACGACCCGCTTGACCGTAAGTGTATCCATCAAGATCTTTTGTACCTATGTATCGACACAGAAAACATGTACTTATTGATCGGATTAAGCTTATATTGCAAAAAGATTTTTTCTCCAGGAGTTACAGAAGTGATGTTATTATGTATGTAGATTTTATTTTGATTGTTTGCTGTAGCACTGCGAGACGAACCACGAGGCTAGAACTTGGAGGCAAAACATTTATTTAAGGGCGTCTTCTGGATCCGACGACGAGCAGATGGAAAAGCTTAGACTATTTGAACGCAGTGATTTTAAGATAGTTGGATGACAATCATCAGTAACGGTAAAAGCCTAGCAACAGGTTGAATTAGAGACATACCCTAAATCGACCAAGTTAGGAATCGAACTGAAATTTCTCCTACAAACCACCGCATACACAAACGTATCCAAACAGCGCGGGATGGAATATAATTAACATAATATTGATTTGTTAAAGTATTTGTGCGGTAGGTATTTGTGCGCCCGCATGCCGCTGCCCAAAGCCAGCACAATGCATCCGTCGCCCGAATGCCTTGCCTTATACTGTCTGCTGCGTCTCACACAATACCCGCCTGCCGCACAGTATCGCCTCGTGGGTATTGTGTTTTCATGCGGCCCAAACTTGTCCTAACATTTGGAAAAATTTCATTGTGAGATGGTGATAGCAAGAAAGATACCCATCTACGTGCTTGTTTGGCTTTGAGCACCACGAAATTTTTGGAACTTTTTCCTTACGTTCGATCTGCCTGTGAAAATTGCAATATATGTCTACATTTGGTTTATTATACGAAAGCATTCTTTAATTTTGTAAATTTTTGTAATGTTTTGATAAATACCTTTATTCATCTAGCGACATGTCCCGTCTATAAGTATGCTGTGATATGCTGTCACACTAAATCGCTTGGTAATAACCAGGTCAAACCTTTGCCGGCTTAAAAAATATAAAACTATTTAATTAGAAATCAACTCAGGAACTTTTGGCATACATAAACCAACTTCTCTAGAATGATAACACTTTTAATCTCTCCAGAAACAAAAGCATATCACGGCGTTTAGCATCGTTAAAGTTATTCACACATGTATTTATCAGAAGTGATCTAAAGCATGTAAGTGACATTATTAAACAAATCGTCGCATTATAAAAATGTCAGCTCGGAGAGGCCATTATCATAATCGTCTGCCCCGGCGCGCGCGCATCGCCCCTCTGTGCACGACCATTTAGCGGTAGCTTCCCGGGATGAAGGACTACCACTGGCTACATACATTGCAGGATAAGCAGAACAAAAACACTTAAAATATCCTAACAAATATTTAAGACAATATTTTTCATTAGAAATTATGAAAAATGGAAAGAAATATTTGAACTCGATCTCAATGCCACATCAATTACATAAACGATTGACAAATTTATTTAGGTACACACAAATAAATACACCAAGATCAATCTAACCCTTTCCAAATGATATGCACTGAATTGAATTAATTTACTACCATTTATAATTTAGTGTGGAGATTAGTGCACTCGCTGGAAATTCTGAAGTTAAACTTGTGTATTGTAAAGTGTCGTTAGAGTAGCAAGGTTCAGCGCGCACCGTCGAAGTGTACGATGGTATCACTCGTCCAGCATTCCGTTGGCCAGTCGGCGCTGCGGCGGGTGCAGTTAACACATGCAAATCGTTTATTGATAAACAAATAATGGCATTATCATTTTATGGCGCATTGTGGCCGCCCCGTGTCGCTGACCGCACGAGGCTGATCGCACACTCGCAGGACCGCAAGCCACACGCGCCGCTCGGCGTCTCGTTCTGTTTCTGAATATATAAATATTCCAGCATTTATATCCTAGCTCAGCAATATTTGGATATCAGGAAAATATAACAGATTCCTAAAATAGATCACAATATCATATAATGTGTCAGTCAATGCTCGTTTGTCCATGGAAACAGGTAAACTATCACTTCAACTAAACAATCACAATCACTCTCATAGTCCGATGGGACGACAGATCGACACGACCAAAATGATACAAGCGTCAAACTTACGGAACGACTGATTGAACGAGAAATCAAATAATTTCAGCCACTTATTATTAGCTCCGCATCCGCGGTGGAACTTATTAACCAGGGCACCGATGAGGTAAAATATCTTTTCATACCATTATATTGTTAAAAAATAAAATAAGATTGTAGAAAAACATACTGAATATAAACTTTATCTGAAATAGTAAATTTGTGACGATAGTAATCGGAATAAGAATGTAACGTGTAACCTTGACACATATCTGTGGTGCGGTAAGTCGACCCTAAGGCGAACGAGTATGCGAGCATCATTATCAGACGGCGCTACTGATCCACTCGAGATTTGAATGTATAATTGAAGTTTTTATTGTCCCGCGCGAGTGTTGCGCCGAGTTCGCACAGTGCACAACAGCACACTGGCACTGGCCGGGTGTAGGCTCTGCTGAACTTGGGTGTTTGCTGACATGCTAATTACTGTCCCGTCGCAGTTTTAGTGCATTGATTGATTGTGACGACTTGACGACCTCGCCTCGTCTTTACGTCCGAGGTTCCGAGTAATAAATACTTCTTGGTTATTTGGTAAATCAGTATTCTTCCGAAAAAGTCGATCGAGCCTGTTTGTTTAATACATTTGATATTGCAATTTAATTGAGTGATGCAAAGTACATCTGGAATTGTTATGTGCAACACGTTAATCCAAAACCTTTTGTTGGGATATTTACAATTTAATTGATTTAATATGGATGATTAGTAGACTCGAAGACAGACGCTTGATCTGAAATGTAAAGGCAAATAAACTAAAGTCTTCATTCATCAACGATAGTCATATTGTTCTACGGAGTAGGTATCTGACTGATGCGGCACGGGGGGGGAGGTGTCTAGTAGAGAATAGCTCATCAGCGACCGCGAGTGAGCTCGGCCGCACACGCGGAGGGCCGCAGGGCCGTAATGCGGTTACACGTAACTAGATTTGCCGCTCGGAGGGATCGCTTTGAGGTTTTTTCGAACCGCTTTTTGTTTTCGCCGTGAATATTTTTGTTTTGACACAATTTGTATTTGGATGTAGAATGTGCTCATTTGCGACTCGTCTCTCAATGTCAATCGAGTAATTTTTATTTTTAATAAGTTACATAACTTACATTCATTTTCATTGAACTACTGCAGTCTATCTGTCATCAGATTTAGCTGGGTATTGCTGCTAAACATCAATAAAGTCTTTTCTCTGTGAAAAGAAATGCAAAGCATTACGGCAGTGGCTAAGTAGCCTACATACTACTACAACATCTTCTTAGATCTTAAAAATGAAACTATCGCTGGAATAACGGATCATCAACTCACTGACTACAATCTCTAACAACACGCAAAACGAAGCAATCTGCCGCCTTGCGCTCTATTTAGACTACGCCTCTACTAGGCTTCAAATGCCTGTCGTTCGACATCTATCTATCTACCTATCAAACTGAAACACCTCATCCGCTTGCAGGCAAAAATAAGCATAACAAATCCTCTTTCAACGAATTACCTCATAAAGTGTACATAAGCGAGTGCATTACATCTAATCTCTAGCGTTATCAAACTTGCAGCGCCGGCGTCGCTCGTGGCGGGCAGTTAGTATTACGATAGAACAACAAAGTAGCGTTGAGCTCGCGCCGAGCGGTGTAACGAACGGCCTACGAGGTGCTAGTGCAAATGTCAACCGCTTGTCACAGCAGTGTGTCAATGCTGGCGCCCGGTCGCCTTGGATTTTTGTTGTTCGAGATAAAGTACCCGCCGGTGACAGCCGCGCCGCCGGTCTAATGTGTCGCATAGAGACTGTTCGGTGTCAGTAGGTACCTACCCTGACTTGCGGCTCCAGGTTTCTTAACACCTGCTGTCCGATGGACGTCAGCAGCTCGGACATTTACTTGTCAGGAGTTATGACACCACAATCATGTGCCGTTTGTGCCCTGGTGCTTGAGACTGGTGAAGTCGTCTCGTCGTTAAATTAACTGTATTTTTTATATGATTTAGTATATATGATCTTTCAAAGTGTCCTTTCGGAATCGGTATTTTTCTTTTCGAAATTGTTTGGAAAGTTCTCGGCCTGACGACGAAAAACTGCGCTCGTACCTCTTCTACTATTGCCTCTAGTTGAACGATCCTTGTCACACATTGTTTACTCGTGTAAATGCAACACACACAAGCTGAACCAGGGAGTAAAACGACAACAATGACCACTCTATTATAGACTTATTAAAAAGTAATCCTAAACATAACATTATACACAAATCATAGAAATGAATGGTAGAAACTAACCGATTCGCCTCAACTCGAATTCCCAGTCGGAGGATATGACGGCGAAATCATCATGTTCGGCATCTGATATTGGCGGCGGGCGGGCGGCGGCGGGCGGCGGGCGGCGCGCACCGCTGCCGATGACATCCTCCGCTTTAATATGAGTTTTATTAAACTTCGCCACTACAATTTCGGTTTTGTAAAACTACCCACACAGACCGCGCACCGCTTACATGTGTGGACACTCCCCCGACACGAAACGACCTAAATATCGAAATGTACGCCACGTTTTAAACTTTACTGCTAAAGGTATACAGTTAACTTCAGCTTGTGCGTACAAAAATATGTGTTTCGCTAGATCGTGTGGCAATATTTTGGAGTGCGGTAACATCTGCCTTTATTTACGTTTTGGCTCCAAACTGCGGCACAATAGGCGCGGCGAATCGGACACAGCTCACAATGGAAGGTCCCGACCCGGACCGGCGCGGGCCGGCGCGGGCCGGGCGCAGACCGGGTGCCGCGAGAGCTTTTTATGGACAAAATACTAAATGACCTTTAGCTTTTAGTTTTGGCAGAGGACGCGGCTTGCGGACGGCGGAATATCTACCACTCGGAAACTACTCGTTCGTAGACATACTCGTAGATACTTTTACGAGCGTCCCCCCCCCCCCCCCGCGACGTCTGTGCCGCCTGTGTCCACGTCTGAGTTTGCAAAATGTTTTCTTGTAAAAATATAAAAACATAAACCTGCCTAATATCAATGCTTACGCGGGTTACAGACCAAAGGCTAAGCAAAGTTAGCTTAGTCAAACTCACATAGCTTACGCAGTTTTTTTTACTTGTGTGTAGAATGCGAACTATAGAAACTAAGCTATGTGAGCTAATTTAACAAAAATATGCTAAGCTAAGTTAGCTGTGTATACGGATGCGCAGCTACACGAGCTAAGCTGAGTCCTTCTCGCCTACCCGAACTGAACTTCCCAATATTGACTGAGCTATCGTTTAATTCTTCGTGTACAGGGGACTCGGTTTAGCTTCAGAATAGTTTAATTTTTGGTCTGCAACCCGATGAGATGGATCTTACATCATAAGAAGTATCAGCACTTCCAACCTTCCGACGATCAACTTCATCATTGTCTTGTCCTAAAAGTTTGTTACGTACTTAAATGGTTAACATTCCTACTTGTATATATCGAACCTATCTGTAGCGTCATAGATAACCACATTAGGTAGTACATTGCACCGCGCATATTGCCTAGCATAACCCTCCTTTGGCACTCAGATAAGTTAAATTTTATCAGTGACGAGGGAAAGTCGACAATGTAACTGTGATATGGATAACACAATGGCACCCTGCGCGGCACCACGAGGACCCTCACCGCACATTAGAACAATTAAAGTGTACACTCGGAGTCAAAGCCGCACGTCGCGACCCGCGCCATATGGTGCGACCCTAACAAATTAGTGTTTAAGAGATTGCCATCCTGTGTGCAGCGACCGATCCATTTGCGACAAATGGCATTATTTAGTGACACGTCGCGGCTCGCGATTTATTTACAGCGGCGCGGGGCGAGGGAGGGGGGGGGGGGGACGTCACCACTGCTCCCTTGATTTATACTTACTACTTTTGCGTAAATAATAACTAAATTACATTAACAAATTGTACCTATTACCAAACCGAATGCTTAGGTTCTTAAATAAATGAACTTGCATTTTTTTTATTATTTACTGCATAACCGCTATTTGTATTGTATTCTGTAACGACTCTTAAATCTATATTTGAGTCTGATTTTTGTAATTCGAATCTACTGGAGTAGGTATGTCCATCAAAACGTAATGATGATGGCTTTCGACAGTGAAGTGAAGCTAAGAACTCTTCGAATAGTTATTGTTTTTTGTTTGTAGTAATACATCGATAGAATTCCAATTTGCATCGATGTTTAGTTAGGGCGATCATACATAATGCGTTACAGGTAATTGATGAATGATGTGCTTCAGAAAGACGCTCGGTGCATCCACCGGTGGCCGGTCCAGTGGGCAGAGTTACGAGGCGGGCGCTAATCGGAGATCATTATCTGCCTCAGTTCAATCAGGAGCGCGATTACAGCCGCTTAGCGACCGCCGGCCCGCGCACCGGATCATCCATAGATTGAGATGTCGCGTATTCGCAAGACATTCGCAATGTTTTATTATCAGGTAATTTTAACGACCCACATGGCCATGGTCATATGGCCGATTGTGAAGCTTACACCCATCAAGCTTTTACAATGCGCACTAGCGTTCGGACATTGTTTGATTTTGTAACGATCACTATTACATTGCTACTTATTAATACAAATGCGCAATTAAATGAAACTTGAAAGTACCTATTGATTATGTTATCAATTTGCTGCAACTGTAATTATTTGATAAACAACGTTATTTATGTATTAAAACAAAAAGTCTTCTGTGTGAGGGATCAATGATGTCGGTCGTCTTCAACAAAAGTTCGGCGATCGGCAAAAGCTTCCGCGTCCATTTAGTTATTGCGCTGCACTGAAACATTCATTGATTCGTATCGAAATTTAATTTCGGTGTACGAACGAGTTTCAATAAATACTGAGGAAAGGCAGATATGAACTGTGTCATTACACTTTTAGATTTTTTCTGTATCGTATCTTATTAATTTCAGACTAAGTTATACATTTATTTGGTGTGTTTCCCTTATCTACATGTATATTCAATCGATTCCTTCAACTGTCTTGTAGTCGAGATCCTCGTTCCCAGATATATTTCATTGTTTTCTGGTATCTGCCAAGAGACAATAACGCCTTTGAGATTTGACACAGAGATAAATAGACGAGAGGATCTGTACCGGTTAAATAATGCAGCAGCTCCAACAATTGATTCGTAAAATGCAACAGATAGTCAAATTGTATTTTAATAAAGCCGCCGCATGAAAGAGAAATCATAAATCATCCGCGTCAAAGGATGCTCTAAGAGCGGTGTCAAATAAATAACACGACCTCACAACAGTCTGTGACACGACAAAAAGATTGGCCGATTTGTTGGAGTTATTGTTGCTGAGTGAATGCATCCTGGGAGAAGACGCTCCGTCCGTCGCTGCCGCAGCATCTATTGTAGCCGCCCCCGCGCGCTACCGGCTCCGATTATCATAATTCGATATCGCGGCAGATGCGTCGCGACTTTTACTTTTCGTCTTCAACTTTCACCTCTCGAGAATAGCGATTTACATGTCAGAGGACGAGCACACGTGTCTAGCCGAGATCGATCTTCCTGCGCTCACAATGCGCGACAAAAACTGCGTGGGCGCAGCGCTGTGGGCGCGGGTCGCTATCCTTTGTGCATTGTGCGCCCGAGGGTGGCTCTGTGACACGTTTATTTCAACCCAGTTTTTTACGCCCATTGTGTTGAAAATTACATATCGACGAGTACGAAACGCGATAGCATCGTCCGCGCCCTCCGAACGTCTCCGACGATCCTCCACAATGGCTCTACCGCTCTAATCTATAGCATCGAAAGCTTCCCGGGTCGTCTCACGATGCCGTTTTACGTACAGAGCGTTCACAGATGACAACGACGGTTCTATTATTGATAGAGTTCGTTACTAAAACAGGTTAGCTTTCCATTTCTATGAAATAAAATTCGACGGATTCGTGGGGAAGGGTGCGCATCGGATGATTGACCAAAAAACGGACCGTTAGATACTCCGCGCGCGCTTTCATCTCGCGAGATGAATGGCGCGCGAGATCGGAAGGGTGGTCATCTGGAGACGCGGGGCCGAGTCCCACGGCCCGGCTGGTAGCGTTTGTGACCGTTTGGTCGGCGGCCCAGTCGCAGCATCCGGTTCTGCGCGCGCCGACAATGCTGCCGGCCGTTTGGACGCAAACTAGTTTGGGCGAGGTTTCCCCGGCGCACAATAGCTAACGCGAGATGGTGCACAGTAATCGAATTCCTTTATAGCGACGATCACGTTTATCGAACGGTCGCCGCGGCTAGAGCCGTTCCCAGGACGGACATCTGCTGCGTATCGACAGACACGTTATTATTTATAGGAACGAGGAATAACGTGAATATTAATTCAATATTTTTTCCTGGCAGACTTCCCTCAGTATGTCAAAAACTGTCACTTCGGAGAAGTCGAATTACTTCCACTTATTTGTTAATGCAACGCTTTTGTCAATAACAATAATTTGAGTAATTCTGCTGCTATGGAAAATTAAGTTAATATTAATATTATTTCACAAATACGAAGCATTGACCATAATTTTCGAATAATTCTAAACACTTGCACACTTTACGCGTAAAATGAAACAGAAAGACGGCGCCCGCATCGCCTGATGCGCACCTCGTCCGAAACAACAACAACAAACGAAAGACATTCGAGATAAGCTTTAATATGTTGAGTCGATGTCGGTTGTCGTGTCGATCGTTGCGACACTTGGCTGGTTATTTAGTAACGTGATCGAGCGCCGTCAGCGCGACACCTGTGAAGTTCTCAGCCATTTGTAACTGGCAGGCCGCGGCGCTCGTGACCCTTTCCCATATATGTCAATCGACAAATTACATGTAAAGATATTTTTTCCATAATCCGTGATAAACGGCACTTTCTACGCCGCAGCCGCGCTATCGGCGCTGCGCTGCGCCGCGCGGCGCTCGCCGGCGCAGCGCGAACTGCGCATTTACATAAGCCACTAACGGATCTCACGAGAACCAGTCCCGAGCATATTAATGTCTGTGATCTATTAGAAAATCGCCAAGACACACGAAACGGTCGGCCGTGGCCGGCTTTGTAACGTATCTTTTTTATGATAATTTCTTTTCCCATCAAATCGAGCGCTCGGAAAACACACTCCGTTGACAACGGCGAATACTCTTCATTTGCATAAAATATTGGGGAATAAAATTTTACATCTGCTTTAAAATACTTTAGTCCACGATGTTTATGATTCTCGTGCGTTACGTAATCTCGCGAGGTAATTGCTTTATCTAAGTGTCCCCAATTTAGATTTCGCTTCGGAACTGGCTCCGTCATCCGAACTTTCCTCTTTTTTAGATACGCTCTACAATATTTTTGGTAAGTGCACGATAACCGATACCGAAAGCGTTCATTAGTTAGATAGCTTAACGCAAAATGCAGTTTTTTATGTTAAATGATACTTGTGCTGTAATTAGCTCGTCGATGGTTATGAGTTGGTCTATCGCAGTGGCGCTCGCTGGCAGCGTGGTGGGCTATCCAGTTACCATTGTCCCATTGAAGGAGCACGCGCATTATCTGCAGGAGCATCCATTCCCAGGATTCCGTTAGTTCACATGTCGCGGCGCCGCATCCCTTTCGCCCGAGTCAAGTGATGAGCAGACAATGCGGCACAGCTGCCGGCCGCGGACCAGGTGAGGCGCGACCTAGCGTTCAACTCTAAAACGAACTCTACGACGTCGTCGAAAAGGTTGACAATCTAAAATATTTAGTGCGGGACAAAAATGCTCCTGAACATTTTGAACATCCAAAATTTAAACTCAATTCCGCCGTTCCAAGCATTCTTTTACATTGCAGTGCAGAGGTCGTTGAGATGATTGCGATAGATAACAATGCGCTCGGTGATCTGGAACTAGTTCAACATAGAATTATTATAGCGCGTAAGATGTTTTTATTAATATAAGTTTTGGACGTAGAATTACCTAAAGCAATAAAACCAAAACGAAACTTTTCGTTAAGATTATGGACCCTAATAGATTAACAGAATAACGATACTAATTCACAAAAGTGACCGCAGAGCTCGGGATGAATCGGTTTAGTTTAATCGTTCAGTGTCAACAATTGCAAAAATGTTAATGTATGCAAAGGGGAAGCGGAGGCAAAAAGTGTAAATAAAGATTATACACCTGACGCGGCGTGCGCCGGATTGTTTGCAATAGACGCGCGCTCGGGCAGGTATCCGCTCGCCGCTCGCCGCTCGCCGCTCGCACGAATTAATTACGAGCGTACAGCGTCGCAAACGCGGAGGGCACGCGCTCGACGAAAGGGACCAACGTTTCTGCAATTTTTTGCCATTCACGTCTAAGATATGCAGTTTATCTGTATTCCTAACAGTCTTTGGACTTCCGAACGGTACCGGCCGACGATTCGCACGTCCGGCGGAGGCTCATTACAAACCGTGACTCGATATTCGAGGGTGACAAAATGTGGCGCCGTTTTTTCGATAATTAGTGTTCATCGGAACGTAAACACAGGCTTCCCTGTTTTGCAAGTGAATGGTGCGAGCGCCCGTCGCCACACAGTAATGCACCTGAACAAACGGTAATTACACTTCCACAAAGGCGCCGCGACAATGGTCGCAGCCGTCGTGTCGCCGGAGGGCGTCGCGCGACGTGCTAATTAGCCGATTTTCTCACCTTTGCCGAAGATTATTTTTTGCTGACTTTGCGTTTGTGATTTTTTATTGAATTGTGGGGAGCTTTTACGTCATTTTTTTTAATGATGACAGAATTTAAGCGACAATAGGTAACTTTTTCATGTTGTTTTTATAACTTAGGTAGGTACATACTCTCACCTTCAATAATTCGTAGGTATAGTAAAAGTGGAACCAACTTATCTAAGGAGTACAATACCTATCTGATACTTACTTTAGATATTATTAAAATTATCTTTATTAAAGTCTGTATTCTTACGGTGGGTGAAACCAAGACACAGAGCGGCCATTACTTAAACAAAATATTTGCCTATCACATTTCAAGTGTCAAGAGAAGGCTACGAATGAATTTCTTTCCTGCAAACATTAATTTTTTTTTCGGGGAGGCAAGATATCCCTCCCGACTTCTGCCGGCTATTCGGCAGGGCATGTCCGACTTGCACGGAATAAAAATAACCTCCTCCGTGCTCTGTGGTCAGCGCGGAACCGCTTGGCATTTCTTCACGCTGACCTTCCTGATATTTTATATTTAGCTCTCTCGCTTTTCTTCTGTCTCTTTTTCTTCTTCACTTATCATCGCTCAACAGCATGCGAATTGTAAGGTTTGCCGCGTTTACATCTCTTGTTCCTTCAGCCGCAGCTTTTAAGTCAGTGCAACCTGAGCACTCGAATAGTGCGTGCCTCGGGGTATCTTCTTCGTCGCAGAAGTAGCATGTCTCGTTTTGCGCTTTTCCAATGGCGAAGAGGTAGGTCTTAAAAACTCTATATATCGCTGAGCGCCTGCGTTAACCAGCAGTCTACCTCTCCGTGCTGTATCTTGTGCCACCTTATAAGGTCCGGGATCAGTTCCCGCGTCCAGGTCCCTTTCCCTTGTCCCTTCCATTCTCTCTCCCACTCCGTCAGTGAGACCTCTCGGGCTTCTGCGGATGATCTGTCTTTCCTTTCGAACAGCATCGCACGTTCCCTTCCGAGATTGTGTATAGGTACAAGACTCGCAATTTCTAACACTGCCTCGGTTTTTTAAAACATGAGGTGGTTGTGTTGCGTACACTGCCCCGTCACTGTAACAATGGCACACGTCACGGCGCCGCGACCTCTGACCTGGCGCTGCCCGCCGCTGCCCGCGCGGGACCAGCTTGCGTCCACAGCTCGCCAGTGTTACTGTGGTACATTGGCGTAGTAATGACCAAAATTCGATAATTTGTTTTTGTTTAAATGAAGCAAGTTCTACATTAGAACACGTATCCAAAGCTGCCCTAATAGGATTTTACCAAATTTATTAAATTTTTTATTAATTATTAATTTATTTATAATAATACAGTAATTTACAAAAAATTAAATAATGCAACCTTAAATATATTACATTATTTAGGACTTATCACATAAACACATTTTTTAGGCTGGCACGCCTTTTAAAAATATTTAAGCGATGTATACAAACTAGATAATTATATAACTAATGAATGAAAATAACTATTTATTCTAACACAAGCACAGAATTCATAATAGTACAGGTACACAATTAAAATACCTAATAAGATGACATAAATGACATAAATTTATACTTCGTGAAACAAATAATCACATATTGCGGGTAGGTCGCCGTTGGATCGGGCTGACAGAACGTCGCTGCGCCGTCGTCACCTATCGGTAAAGACATAGTGATGGGGAAACTTGTATCGACCATATTTATCGAGTCGTAATTTTTTGTGAGATTGACCTATCGATGAAATTAGTTTATTACGGCTAGTAGGGTTTTTGGTGACGTAAAACTTATGAGTCAGTTTTAGTACAAAGTCTTTTAACGTTGGAAATTTAATTTGATAATGTAATTTTTTTAAGTTTGTTTTAAAAGGAGTATTATAGGCAATTTTTAGGGCTTTGTTTTGGATTACTTGTAGATTTTTGTAATTTGATTTACAAGTACTACTCAAGATATATCAAAAACAAGAGGGGTCCTAAAATTGACCCTTGAGGTACTCCACTGGGAATACGGCGATGTCGAGATGATATGTCTCCTATGTGTACGCAAAATGAACGGTTAGTCAGGTATGATCGGATAAGGCAAACAAGTTCAATAGGAATATTGTACTCCGGTATTAGAAGTTTATGTAGTAATCCATGATGCCACACAGAATCAAATGCTTTCTCTACGTCTAAAAGTATCATACCTGTTGACTTTTTTTGGTTAAGGTTCAGTGCAATGTGTTCAGTCACTCTGGCTAATTGGTGGGAAGTGGAATGACCCTGGCGAAATCCAAACTGTTCAGGGATGATGGCATGATCAACAGCTTTTAATAGTCTAGTGTAGATGACTTTTTCAAAAAGCTTACCAAATGATGGTAAGAGGCTTATGGGACGATAACTAGATGGTATGGTTTCATCTTTCCCTGCTTTCTTTATAGCAATGATTTTCGCAGTTTTCCAAACAGAGGGGTAATATTTATTTAAGAGGCAGCCATTAAATATTTTAGTGATGTACACTACTGCTTTGTGGGATAGGTTTTTAATTATGGCGTTACTGATATTGTCAACGCCAGGGGCCTTTCTTAGCCTAAGTTTCCTAATCAGTTTATGAACTTCACCAGGTGTCACCAATTGCAGATGCTCTGTGACAGCACCTGTGCCGAGCTTAGTCATGGAATATTGGACCTTCTGCTCTGTCTCAACATCGCTTAGCCAGTCGCTGGTGAGATTCATGTTGTCCAGGAATGCATCAGCTAATACTTCACACTTATCCAGTTCAGACATAGCTAGATTTCCATTGGAACATTTCAGCGACGGGATCGTGTCATTTTTATTTCTCAGTGTTTTGGTAGTACGCCATAGTTCCGAGGTAGCATTTTCTACTTTAGAGAGTTTGGTTTGCCATTTAATGTCATTATTATGTTTTATTTTGTTGTTGATTATTTGCTGGAGAGAATAAACATCAGAAAGGACTCTTTTTTTGTCGTATTTGTTAGTTTTCTTTAATGCATTTCTATGTAGGTGATTCTTTTTGCGTATAAGTTTTTTGATATTTTGAGGTAAGTTATTGTTGTGAGTGATTTTAACCCGAGGAATAAAAACTGTGCAGGCATGGTCGATTAGGATTGTGAGGTGGTTGATGGAGTCATCAATATCATCACAAGTATTGAAGATACGAGGAGACAATATTATATTTTTGTCTATAAACTGTTTGAAACCTATCCAATCAGCCTTGGAGTAGTCATATTTAATATAAGTTTTGCGATGTACTGCTTGGCTTATACTAAATAAGACCGGTAAGTGATTGGAAGATAGACATGTTAGTGTTTTTAAGTTATTAATATTATGTACATTTTTAGTCAATAAGATGTCGGGCGTAGACGGTGCGTAGTTACCATGATAGTGTATCAAGGTGTGTTCAGGAGGAGCAAGAACATCGAACTCGTTAACAAACATGTGTTCATAAAGTGTAGTACCGTGTAGGTTATTACTAGGACAATTCCAGTAGAAATGTTTTGTGTTGAAATCCCCCATAATTAGACTTCTGTTTTCAACATTTAGTACGATGTCTAAATCAGTCTCAAGTAGTCTTAAATTGGGCGATTGGTAGGCTGAAACTACTGCTACATTTTTGCCATTCAAAGTAATTTTAATACCTACACATTCCAAGTTTTTTGTTTCGGGTATATTTAGTGCAGTGATAGCCCAGTGGATATGACCTCTGCCTCCGATTCCGGAGGGTGTGGTTTCGAATCCGGTCCGGGGCATGCACCTCCAACTTTTCAGTTGTGTGCATTTTAAGAAATTAAATATCACGTGTCTCAATCGGTGAAGGAAAACATCGTGAGGAAACCTGCATACCAGAGAATTATCTTAATTCTCTGCGTGTGTGAAGTCTGCCAATCCGCATTGGGCCAGCGTGGTGGACTACTGGCCTAACCCCTCTCATTCTGAGAGGAGACTCGAGCTCAGCAGTGAGCCGAATATGGGTTGATGACGAATATTTAGAGGTACATGGTCGATATCGACCTTAACTAACAAAGCGACCCCCTGTCCGCGTCCGTCCGAATTGTTATCTTTTCTATAAATAATGTAGCCTGGCGCAGCGAGGTTATGATTATTATTTATTCTAGTCTCGCTTAAGGCGATTATATCTACATTAATTTCGGATGCCAGATCAAGAAGCTCGCCTATGCGAGAACGGATGCCATCAGCATTCCAATATATTATTCGAATTTCCTTCGAGCTAGACATATTGACCAAGATGTGTTAATATTAAGACAACCTTATCCATCATGGAGTTACAGGCTGAAAATTGACCCTTAAGAGACTTAATAGTCATAAGAATTTGGAGCATTTCCTCAGAAGTACCGTCCTGTGAGGAGTGAGGAGTAGGATTGACTTCGCCACGAGGGGCTGTCATCTTGTTGCTTTTAGCTGCTACATCGACCCATGATCGACCATCTATTTTTGCATTTTTGATTTTAGGGGCTTCCAACTTTATTTGCTCTTCCTTCTTAGCACGCAGTTGATTCAAGTATTTTTGACGTTCGTTACAGTTGCGGTAATTTGCTGGGTGGTTTTCTCTACAATTACAACATATTGCTGGCTCGGTGCGGTCTTTTTTTAAGCATTCTCGTGAGAGGTGACTTCCTTCACATTTGACGCAACGCGGGGGTAGGTTGCAATTTCTTGAAGAATGTCCAAATAGTTGGCAGCGATAACATTGAGTACCAAGGTTGTTATTGGGACGAAACTTGCGGATCTGCACTACACATTGCGACAAGTACTTAATCTGTTTAAATGACGCAATATCTGCTCCTGGTGGGAGCTGCACCAGAAATGGTGGGCATGATGCATAGAGGCCACTCGCTGACTTCAATCTCCGAATGCTGGCACCAGCAAAGCCTAAATTAGCCAGTTCATCAGCAAGTGTATCTTCAGCGTAAGCAGGGAGGCCTAAAATCACTGCTTTGGACGTTCTCTCATCCTTACGTGAAAAAGTATGAAAGGCAACATTTTCTGAACATAGGCCTTCCTTCAACAATTTATGCGCTTCAGGGTTATGACAGTTGATTGATATTTTGTTGTTTCCAGTATATTTTAAGTGATACTGGTTCGTATATCTCCAGATTAAAGTTTTGATAAATTCATGTGTCCACTCAGGTTTAACTTCCAGGAATATGGGAGGAATCTTACCAGTTAATTTTACTGAGGTTGCGTCGCGCAGCCGTGTTGCGGCAGTATCAGATGATGATTTGCTAGTAGGGAGTACACTAAATCTGTTCGTGGTGTTAAGTCGAACTGTTTGTTTTTGATGTACATTGTGAGCGACGCGCTTGGGTATCTTCCAGTTGTTGGGATTAACAATTTCATCATCACCGGCTCGCTTAGTAGCAAGGGAAGGGTTTGAATGTGCTTTCACTAGGAATCTCTCCATGATAGTTCGATTTGCAATTATCGATAAATGCACTTGCCATCACTATTGGTACACTAACTGCGATACGAGCTTAGTTACGTGCAGCGGCTATGACAGCTCGCGAGCAACTGCGACAGCTCGCGAGCAACAAATGACAGCTCGCGAGCAACAAATTTGGCGATAGGGAGAACAAGCGAAGGAGGGGAGTGTTAATCGATTGTCAAGGAAATTCTTAACCCTACATCCTGTAGTCACAAGTCCAGGACTCTGCTCGGAGTTTTTCTCTACCACGCGATTGACCCGGCACCTGCACGTTGAATCCATGGAATGCTAAGATATTCGTCTCTCTCTTCAAACAGTAAAAATAAAAAGTATCACTTTCTGTGTACGTAACAAAACAACAACAACATCGGCTTGTGGAAAACCATGTATAAAATAAACAAAAAAAATTAAAACATTACGATAAATCGCACTTTTAAATTGAGTACCTGTGTATTTTTTTACCACAGGAGTAAAAAGGAACAGGTGAACTAAAAAGCCGAGGCATCGTATCAGCTTTTTTAATTTTATGAATTGAATCATTACGGCAACTATTATTTGAAGACCGCGTGGCGCTGTGGCGTGCTAGCGACCCCAAGACTACTGCGTCCAAGTCCGTGGGTTCAATTCTCATTATTTATTGCACTCCATTTTAAATCTTACGACTGGGGTATAATTTTCTGTCCTTTGGTCCAGTCCATTCAGTTATATTAGATGATATTTATGTTCACACAGTGAGGCGTTGGTATCTTAGAATTTGGAAGATGCCGGTGCTAGTGTCATCAGGTACCTACACTCCAAGCCGGAAATCCCATAGGTATACAATCGTCCTTCTTCTGATTTCTGGTAGCATATAGCCTGTATCATTGGACTGTAAGATCGAACCGTGTTTGCTCGCACACTTGTGGAAGTGAATGCTGATGTAAATACTGAAATACACTGTGGCGTGCACTTCATAGATGCGGAGATGCACTCCCTACTCTGAAGTCTTGTTACGTTCCTGGATTGGAGAAGGAATTTCCTGCCCTATATTGCCTACCCTAGTAGCCTAATCTTTGTGCACGCCACTGTGTACTATAAAGAATTATCAGTAAGCACTCGACCGCGACAGGATGAGCTTCTTATTATTGGGAGACAAGTCGGACGACAAAAGTGCATCGCACGCCGTCAGCTGCGCGACAAAGCCGCGGTTGACAATCGCACAACAAATGTTCGTGAAGAGAATTAGATTCCGAATGTCGCCGCAGGTTTTTTACCTTCGTCGCCGCTCGACTGGGACACGTCGACAATGGGCGCGGAGGAGGCGGCCCGGGAAAACAAACCGAACAAAATCAAAACCGGATTTCCAAAATCCCGTTCGGTCGCATTCGAAAGGAGCTCTGTTTTCGATTTCTATTCGATTGTTTGTTTTTTCGATCCATTGTTGGGTACGTCGCGGCGCACGCGGTGACATGCGTACCATTTCTGCGGAGTCTATCCATTGTGTTGGCGACTGAGTGACACGTGACGGACGAGCGCCCCCCTCCCCCCGTGCCCCGCGAGACGATAAACGAGCCAAAATAATAGCGCGCCTCCTCCGCGGCCGCGCCGGGCCCGGCACCGGGGGCTACGCAACGGGATTCCTGTTATCATATTGGATCCCGTCGCCTAAATTAGTTTTTATGCGACGCAAAAGGAACGAGACGCATCGCTCGGAGCGACAGTCGACCGAATGTTTTAAGGGCTTCGTACCCCTTTTTCTTACCTGCACGTATGAATTTGGCTCTCGCTGATGAGCGACATTCCTGCTCCGTTTTTATCGCCATCGAGAGCGCTTAATATTTTGTAACGGTCGGCCGACTCGGTCGTAAACGCTCCACAGTGAACTTCGATTACTCCTACGGCAATCGTATTTTAAAAGGGCAAGTATCTATTAGTCTACAACGGAGAATTCCTTTCGGCTTTTATTATACAGCATACGACACGCGATTTCATCCGCATAGTTTCCGTTCCCATAGGAATACGGGGATAAAGTATAGCCTTAGCACCCACGGGTAGGGTAGCTAACTAACAGTGAAATTTTTTTTTAAATTAGTTCAGTAGTTTCGGAGCCTATACGTATTCAATGCAAACAAACATATATAGATGACACCACAGATAAGACGCGCTTAGAACATTCGCAGCATACTATTTCTAATAAGATTAGGAAACAAACGCAAAGACATTGTACCATATTTCGGTAACTGCACAGGCACAGGTCTCCTCTCAGAATGAGAGGTTAGGCTAATAGTTCAGCACGCTGGCTCAATGCGCATTGGCAGACTTCACACACGTAAATAACTAAGAAAATTGTCAGTTGTGTAGGTTCTCACGATGTTTTTCCTTCACCGTTTAAAGCATGTCAATTTATTGAAATGCACATGAAAAGTTAGCGGTGCATGCCCCGACCCGGATTCGAACGGGCGCCCACTGAATCAAAGGCAGAGGTCAAACCCACTGGGATATCATGACTTCTGTAGTAAGAGCCATACAAGTATAGGAAAGCTCGCTGTACGCAGCACTAGCAACAGTACACGGCTAGTGTCGGCGGGGCGAGTCGGCGGCGGGCGCGGGCCGCGCTCCGGCGCGTCGGCGCGCCAATTATGCGTTGCGCACGCGCCGCCAAAAAAACAACCGCAGACCCATCGCAACCATTTTTTAAAGACCCTAACTTAAATAATAATGCAGTAACACGCGAGAGTATTCGCAAAATGCGATCCGCGAATTTCGTTTCCAAATTCCTCCGGGCTCGCTTTCGATTTCATTTTTTGCCGCCACTATTGTGCGGCTGCCCCTGGGCGCTCGTCGTCCTCTGCGTCGCTGCACCAGTCGCGCTCGCCCGCGGAATGCCGAGTCAGCTGTCCGCTCGGACGAGATCCAGCGACCATTCGGCTACGATAATGAAACGAGCGCGTTTTTGTGGTCAGCCCTCGCGGCGGTGAGGTCGCAGCCCTATCATTACTAAAACGATCCTAATTTCATAATGGTCCTGTCGCAGCCCTTCCGAAGAAAAAGTTCCCAAAGGACAATTTTCGTCCGATGGGCGAGGAGATGTTAACGTCGTTTAACGAATTACCGCGAGCATGTGTAACGTTGTATCGCTGTATGATGTATACTCTAGACGCGTTTAGTTTGGACGTGTGATTAGTGGTTTCGTTTATCGATGTTTTTTGTCCTTCTCCGGCGGAAGTTCGAATCGCATTACGTTTTTTCTTCCTCCGAGCGTAACGACGACTTAACTCATTCTATTTGATAGGTGATAATATATTCCATGTAAGAGATAGTTCCTATCTCGTTTAACGCCAAAACTCAAAATCGTTGACAAATAATGCCTTTCAACTTATTTTTCTTCTGCCATTTCTGCACTTAGTCGTAGTATTTGCTGTGTATAGATCCGTCGAGCCGGTCTCCGCTGAATCTCTCCAAGCAGTAGAGCTCACTCCAGAAGTTCAGCGCCGCGCCACCCGGTCACAGGCGAGCCTCACTCGAGCGCCGGGGAGCACACGTCCTCCGCCATGCATGTTATGAACGGAAGACTGTCGGTAACCTTTTAACTGAAAACAACACACATATGATACATTTAGCGAGTAAAAGTACTTATATCGTGGAAATCTGGTAAAATTTGACGGCCTCCGTGGCCTCAGTGGAATGCGCGGAGGATTTATAAAACGGAGGTCCGGGCGAGGAGGGTTCGGTCCCCGGCTGGGCCGATTGAGGTCTTCTTAATTGGACTGGCTGGTGGAACCGTGCCTTGGCTAGTTACCACCTTACCGGTGAACGGCGTACCGCCAAGCAATTTTACGTTCCGAGACGATGTCGTGTAGAAACCGAAAGGAATGTGGATTTTCATCCTACTCCTAACAAGTTAGCCCGCTTCCATCTTAGATTGCATCATCACTTACTATCAGGTGAGATTGTACCTAGTCAAATCTTATCAGTTGATTAAAAAAAATAATCCGATAATCCTGAGTAGTTGGAAGGTATGAGACTATGAGTGCACGGCTCGCCGGCGCTCACATAAAATGTTAAATCTACGATTATTTTACATGACTGGGCGGATGGCAAGTTCTTAATGTTGATTATCCAAAAGTGATTCACAAATTTAATGGCAGCAAAGATAAGTTTATTGGCGATGATAACCTCACATCGAATACATTTTCTATCGAATCTTACTTGTACATTATTGATATTAGAAACTTATGAAAGGATAAGTGAAACTTTACATTGATGATGCTACAAAATACCCTCGTTGGTCCAGAGGTGCGCCTATCGGGCTTCGGATCTTTAAATCCTGGTTTCGAATCCTGACTTAGGCTATGAAGTATTGAGCACGTTAAGCCGACGATCCTTCGTTAACCTAAAAAAGGAGGCCTGGCCCTTTAGTGGCACCGTCTGAATAGGCTAATAATGATGTTTGTTTGGTGTTGAAATAGCTTAGTATACCCATTTGTACAAGTATAAACTTTCTGTTTATCAGCACTAGAGCCGTGCCAGACTGCCGGCAATAAGACACTTGTCACATCAGCACTGCGAGCGGCAATGTCGCTGCCGCTGGCCTCTACACACGCGCCACCGCCGGCGCAGCGGCCGGCACCAGCATCGGCGCCGGGGACTGGAAGCGTGCTTTCTTCTAGGAAACTTTCATTTACGAACCTTATTCTATTATCTACGTAGTAACTAGTAAAGAACCCCAGGATGAAAATTAAACAATAATGGAATAGTGAGCACAAAAACCCGTTTGAAGCCTAATGTTTACATAACATTTGACATGTCAAGTATGTTGTTGGCTATTTGTGGCATGTACTACACATATTGCGCCACTCACTTAGAAGTAACTCATTTTAAATATTACATCTATTCAGAAGTTACACAGTTATAGGTAAAGCGTCTTGTTATTTAAAACTGTTTTACTTTTAACTCCAGTCCTGTTCCTACATTCATTTCCATTCCTAAATATAATTCATATTAAACGTTTCAGTGGCAGAACATTTAATATGAAGCTATTTAGCTTTTCATACATGTTTGATACAAAATCGAGTGAATAGCTTTATATAAAATGTTCTGCCACTACATTCGATTAAAATCCAAACCTAACAGTGGACCAGTGGAAACGCATGGTCCAAATCTAAGCTTTAAAGAAGAGCCACAGAAAATTCAAATCTCGAACTTTTATATCATGGTTAATACAAATCCCCGAAACATCTGTAAATACTTTTTGCAATCACCATTGATAAATCAAATATTGTTACCATTAATATAATGCAACAACAATAAAACAAACATATTGTTTGTCCCTGTGAAACGTCACGTTTACTCTTACACCTTTATATTGCATGTTTGGAAACTTACGTGTACAAAGGAGGCACAGTCGGGCGCGCCGGCGCAGTGCGCGCGCGCAGTGTGAAGACGCCCGCGCACGCGCTCGCGCAGCGCACAGATCCCACGCGCCGCCAAACAGGTAAATCGGCTCTTGCGCAACGCGGAGACTACAGTTGGTTTCCAATTTTATGTTGACCGGTTCCGAACTTGTCCTAGCCTTCTAATTTCGGCTCGTTTAGATTGGAAAATACGAGCTCCGGCGAGCCGAGCCGGGGCCGCGACCATATCTCACAGCAGCGCTGCGACAGTCATAGACGACTTCCGATCTGTCACTGAAATATTAAATAATATTTAATTTTCCTCGTCGACAGCATAAATAAACTTCACAATTAATTATTAAATTATCATTCTATTGACTCGTATTTTTAATTAGCTGACAACTCGATAAGTTGTAAAGCTATTAAAGCCTTCGTCAGCATTCCGCGAGAACTCAATGTGCTTTGGCACATTACAATTATAGAGGTGGTACTTAATGACTTTGAGTATTTTGGACAGTGGTTTATCTGGTGGTTACAGAATAGTAGGTGTTGGGTTCGAGTTTTGGATAAAGCTATGAAATATTGTTTTTTTTTTCTTTCAAGAAATTTTAGTAGGTAGCATTCCAGATTTGGAAAGTCGGTAATAAAGAGCCTCGGGAAGCTCGCCTTGCTTTTCAGTCATTATAATGTAGTTGACATATTGATATTGACCAGGAGTTTTTCATTACGAGCCTACCGGGCAAGAAGAGTTGCGAGACATAAACAAACCCCTGTCTCCAGAGAGGTAACCCTCGGCCATATAGTAGGCTAAACAGAATAGAAGCAGTCGGCTATGCTTTCTCTGCACACAATGACTATAACTGTAAAATTGCAAAGTTTAATTTAGTTTTTTTGAAAAGCGACAGGATAATATCTGTAAAGTAAGTATTCTTGTTAATTATCACGGGATTCCTCGTAGCACTTCGTTCGCGAGCGGTACATGCGAACAGCATGCGTGTGAAGATTGACAGCCCCGGCCGGTGGCGTGCGCGGCGTGCAGGCACGGGGCGCGGGGCCGCGCGTGGGCGCGACACGCACCCCCCGGAGGGCGCGCAGCTCGACGCGGACCCCCGGAGCCTGCGCAGGGCTGCTCCTGACCGATGCACGGAGCTTTCCTACCAAGTGCCGTAATATTTTCTCCTTATTATTTTCCGTCCGCGTCACCACATAGATCCACGGAAGACCAACGCTGCGCTGGTAGATCCACCACATGCGTGGCACATGCTGAGTGTAAAGCATTTTGGTACCACACAAATTATCTTCTATTTAATTTTCACTTTTCATTTCAGTAACTTTATTTTGGCTTGGAAATCTGTAATTTGTTAGCTTATGAAACATTAATTTTCACTCAGTTGAATGTGAAAGTGCAGTCAGTCCCCTGGCAGCCCTGCCGCCGTCCCGCCGTGCCGACAGCGCCAACATCTCTCACCTCCGCGCCGACGCCGGCGCACGATACGAGCCAGCAGATAGCTGCGTGTTGTTGCTAGTCCCTACACCTCTGCGGTTCTTGCGACCGGAACTTTCTCACAGGAGAAGTTGCTGCACTCGGTTTACCTACCAGCGAACTATTATAACACTCAGATTTCAACATACATTAAAGAATCGGTACACGATTTACACAATCTGAAAATATCACGTCAGGCCCGCGCTAGGCTCGTTCAGAGGACTGATTAGAAAGTGCACACTTGGAACAGAATTCAATTCTGGTTGATGATTTCGTAATATGTAAGGTTTGTCTCCAACCAACCACCAATATTAATATAACCCTGTTTTAATGTCACAGTAAAGGACACAGAACTCCTCCCTCTTACAGCAGGAGACGGGGGCTGTGCCGACGTGGCTCGAGCCGGTATGTGCTCGCGCTAGCCGTGAGAGCACCGTGAAGCCTAATTACGGCTTTACGGCGCATCCGCCGCACTGATGGCGTATATTTATCACGGGGTATTGGGGAACACCCGCTGCTCCGCGCCCGGGGTATCTGTCAAATTAATACTATCGCTCGCCTGGACGCTTAGACCAGCGCATCGCAGGGCCACGACCATCTCATACAAGCGGCAGTCAAACAACTCGGACATTACCACTCTGTATCACCAATCACGAAGGCTTCCTTCATGCCTATAATTAGTACGATACAATGACTGAAACAATCTAAATTCGTTTATTAGAAGTAAGCTTACTAACACTTTTGAAACATTAAGATAGTCTGTCTATTTGTAGCTTCTACTACTGGTTAGGAAAGGAGGTTCGATTGAAAAGAGCATTAAATTCATCACTTTCATCATGTATACAGCTATTCTAGCACCTAAATTCGTTCAGTCGGTGACCCATAATTCAATAACAAACATCCCTGAAACAGTCGTTAAGTTTTCTGAACAATAAAAAAATCGGTTAACAGTTCTCAATTTATTGCTTGAGCAGGAAGTGTAGAGATTTATCAAAGACTAATTAATTTTAATTTGTCTGTTATAGAAATGAATTGTCAAAGTCAAAAAAGAATACGGTTGAAGTTAGTTAAAAACATGCATAAACCTTACTAAAAAGATGAAAAATTAAGCATAAAAACGCTGTGGCTTCAATTCCGTGGCTCTACAACTAAAAGACGCCATCACTCGCCCCTCGTGGCCACAGTCCGGTCTGTGGAGTGTCGCCGGTCGCGGGTCGCATCGCGGCTCGTCGGAATGCCTTCTAAATATTTCTATTGAATGCTCATGTTGACTTTGTGTGATTGAAATTAGGGTAAGGTTCATCAAGTGACGGGTCGTTTACTGTTTGTGGGTAATAAATAGTACCCTTGTTGTTGGTTCATAAACTTGATATTTTTTGTCGCTTTCAGCTGTGAACATAACATCGACTTTATTTAATAAATAGGTAGACGTTTATGATTGTCCTTATTTGCGTTGGCCATGTAGAGGTGTAGCTGCAGGACATATTGCATCGGTTGGGCCAATGTTTTTCGGTTCAATTAGGTGCAAGTTAAAACTGGAACGCGATCTCACCTCATATTGAGTGACGATGAGTAAAGTTTGTAGTGTGGTAAAGGTAATCTAATTATTTATGCGAGTGCAAATATAAAGAAAGAAGATTATTTTGTCAACACTATGCCACACGTTACAATGTTAATTTATTGTTACCTTATGCCTACTAACCTGAGCATTGAGTTCAAACCCCATGTAAACAGAGTGAGAGTGTTTTTTTGTACTAGGAAAGCTACTCAGCATTATGCTATTCACGCGAATCAAAGGTGGGAGCATACAGAGTTGCATTGAAATGGTATGTTTCAGGTTGCATTAGATGACTAGAGAACGCCCGCGATTTCGTCCCTGTGGAAAATGGTTTTTCAACCCTTTTTTTCCTTAAACTTACAAGAGCATTACCATCTCCTTAATCCAACCCTGTTGCAAAATCCGTTCTTAGCGGACATCTTCTAACTACTACTACTACCTACCTGCCTGGCAAAATTTTTTCTTTATCTCAATAAAATGCTTATATTAAAAGTCACGAGGTGCGTAAAAATAAGAGAGAAAGAAGAGAGCACTGAAATCTCCGACTGATCACCAAATCGCAAAATCGTGGTAATTGACGCCAAGCGCTCATCGCGAGACGGAGGACTGACAGCTCGCGTGCTCCGGCGGGCATGTGGGGAATCTGAGCCCTCACAAAAATGCGCCTCGCGTGCCCGAGCTTCACTCACTTTGACATCCATTCTGTTAATATTTGAAATAAATATACATACATCATTCTAATAAGCCAACGTTTACCTCTTTTAGTGTGAGAGAGTTTTTAAGAGCAGAGAATTCTGTTCTTAAGATGCGTTACAAAAAAATGGGTCACGCACAGCTGATACCTAATGAAAGCTAAAACCACTATATTTACCTACTCGCTTGAAAAGGCAATGTGGCCTAAAAGTTATTTATTGTTTTGTGCTCTGATCTCGAGTTGTCACTAGTTTGCTAATATCACATTTACAATTTCTGATAAAGTAAACAAAGGTGGTTATTTGTAACCATTTTATAACCCTTTAGGTACGTATTTGTAGTTAAGGTCAGGTTCAGGTGCAGAGACGCCGTCGCCGACATAAACTTGCCCGTATAATGTAGTGTATTGCAGTTGTCAATCGGTCTTGTAAATTCCCGATAAAAAATGTCCCATTTAAGCCGAAGCGGACCGAGCGACGCACCTACGGCCGCGATCGCGTATAAAAAGTTAAAAAATGTCACCGGAAATGTACAATAAACTTCCATAAAACTTGGAAGAGCCTTGCGTGTCCCCTTTAGAGGGCACAGCACCGAGCGACAACACTAGCGACGCTCGGAGCCCCTAGCGCGAGCTCGTGCGACTCGCTGGCTTCGCTCGTTGTCGATCTGTGTATTTCTGTTAAATTTAAATAAAAAAAAAAGTTAAAACATAAGAACTAATGGTATAATCTTCGATTTGGTGTACCGAAACTTCATGATATACTGTCTACAAGTAAAAAGCTTCTAACCTAACCAAAATTGGATTTATATTAAACAACAGCGTCCAGATTGCTCCCCCTTCTTACGATGTGACAAACAGGCAAATATATTTACAGATACACAATCAATCTTGTAACATTCATTATGTACCGGTTAAAAAAATACAGGTATCTGATAATCCATATTTAAAACGTAACTCTTTCTGAACGACCGCCTCTAACCTGCTAAGGCACGGTATAGGTCAGAGTTATTTGACTAGCGAACTCCCGCGACTTCGTCAGCCCTCAAATCTCCTTAATCCGGGCCTCTCGCAAAATCTGTTCTTAGCTGATGTCTGCTAACTAAACTAAAACTCTTCACCTTTGTACCTACTCTCATAGCTATGCTGATTCAATGCGAAATATTTTTAACAAAAATGCAAATCGAATACTTGTCAAGTTGCTGTTCCGTATTAACCTGTGTGATGTCGCGCTAGGGTGCCTACTCGCACAATAGTCGCCAGCGCCATCTGTGTGTCGAAGCTATCGGCGGTTATTGGTCGCCGGCGGCGGTTGACGATTTATAGCCTTTATTAATATTATATTGCGGCGCGGAGTACGCGAGCTCGCCTGTCAGAGGCAGCCATGTGAGACACAGAAATAGCCTCGCTGCAACTTCAGCCGATAGGTAAAGCTGCCTATAGGCACGTGAAGGCTAGCTCTGCCACCACCTCGCCAGTTATGATTGGGTTTTTCATTTGGACTGAATGAAACGCTTTTTGTTAGCTATCAATGTACGATTGTGTATGTAGGTACTTGTAACATGCATTTACCATAAAGGTGTTTTTAAGCGACTTGATTATTTTACGTAATTTAATTGTACGTAATACCAAGTGTCAGATACTTATTCATCCAGATTAGAAAAAGTACGCGTGGAAATGGTATTTGCACACAGACGAAATTGCTGCGACTGGGAATAACTAAATTCTATGCCTACAACCTAAACCTAGGTTCGAGCTTCACAGAAGACATTACGACCCCGTCGGTTCACCCAGCACTCAGGCTTCAGCTCGCGCGACCCTTTGATGACGCTGCTGTAGTCCCATTGAGAAGCAAACAGAAAACATGAAAAAACAAAATAAGCTTTGTCCAACTGTGAGGCATGACGGCGAATATTTGAAAACTATTACACCTGTCCACATAAAAGAACCAGGCTCGCAAGTGTTGAAAATTAAAAAGTTGGGCTGCGTTTATAATTAGCGTAACCTGAGTTGACGCTAATGTCATGGTACGTAACGCTAAGACCGCGGCCGTGCACTGGATACATTAATCAGCGCGACAATCGCACTCCGACGCGACCCTACGGTCGCGGTTCTTGCTCACAATATTATTTTTATTTATTGCTCGAGTACGTTCCAGTATCTACATAAGAAGTAGTGCTTTATTTGGTGATATGAAGTATTTTTATTTTAAGGACAAGTTAGCTCTTGACGGTGATCTCACCTCCGGGTAAGTGACGATGCAGTTATATATTAGTAACTAGCGGACGCCTGCAACTCTGTTCGCGTAAAATTCAGCTTTTTACAAATTTCGCAGGAGTCATGGATTTTTTGGAAATGAAAAATGACCTATGTTCTGCTGTAAGTAGGCTATAGATAGATCCAGCCTAACTCTATACCAAATATTTCGTCAAATCGGTTCATTGGTTTAGCTTTCAAAAGGTAACAAACAGACGGTTTGTACGTAGCATTTACCACCAGAGATCAGAACTGAGCCAATTTAGAAATTATAAAATCCTAAATTAACCCGAACTAATCAAACCCGTGGAGGCATGATAGCCCAGTGCATATGACCTCTGCCTCCGATTCCGGAGGGTGTAGGTTCGAACCGGTCCGAGGAATGCACCTACAAATTTTCAGTTGTGTGCATTTTAAGAAATTAAATATCACGTGTCTCAAACGGTGAAGGAAAACATCGTGAGGAAACCTGCATAACAGAGAATTTTCTAAACTCTCTGCGTGTGTCAAGTCTGCCAATCCGCATTGGGCCAGCGTGGTGGACTATTGGCCTAACCTCTCTCATTCTGAGCGGAGACTCGAGCTCAGCAGTGATCCGAATACAGCCGAGCCGAGCTTACACATTGTAGTGATCGCCATCTGAAGGCGTTCATGATAATGGGGATGATGACTAGGTTTGAATATATTGATTTTTATGATACATTCGGGTAAATAAGGTCAATGTTAACTAATTTATACATAAAAAGCAAAGATTGTCTGGATATTTGTAAAATGAATAAGATTATAAAATTTCAAAATCTCTTAAAATCTTTTATCGTAATTAGATGAAAATTCATACAGTTTTAGCTTCCTTACATTAAATGTGACATTTTTCAATAAATGAACTATAAACATAAACGCACAAAAAAAATTTTAATAAAAAAAATTCAACCGACTTCAAACTCAAAAAATAACTTTACCTAAAAAGCAAAAAATAACATCCTACCTATGTGCTACCTTCTGATCAGTTGGAAGGAGGTGCCAAGCCAGTGATGTTTTAATTAAATACGTTTAAACTACAAAATTTCTGTGGTTATTCCAGAAACAGCTTTAATTAAAACACGACACTGGCTTGGCACCGCCTTCAAACTGATCAGAAGGTAGCACATAGGTAGGATGTTATTTTTTGCTTTTTAGTTTAGTAGGTGGAAAGTTCTCATCAATACAAATTTATCAAGTCCAAACACAAGGTAGCTACTGTGAACCGTCGAGGAGTTCTCTTCACTGTCCCTCGTCTTCATCACCAGACCCTTAATACAGTCACAACCCATATAGGTGGAAAGTACTCATCAATACAAATTAATCAAGCCCAAACAAAAGGTGACTGCTGTAAATCCTTGACGAGTTCCATCGTCTGTGTTTCGGCTCCATCATCAGACCAACTCCAAACCTTCATAAAGTTGTAGTGGTTTAAAATACCTTATGGAAACACTAACAAACGTACTAGCCGTCTCTACAACTTTCGAAAGTTCCCCTCAATTTCTCCAGGATGCCATCATCAGATCCTGACATGAAAAAAATGGGACTACCCTGGAAGTAAACCCTACAAAACAAAAAAAGAATTTTCAAAATCGGTCCATAATTGACGGAATTATCGCTGGACATACATAAAAAAAAAAAAAAAAAAGAACATACATACAGCCGAACGTAGAACCTCCTCCTTTTTGGAAGTCGGTTAATAACAAAGATATTAGTGATTTTGTTTGAACGCCCATAGAAATCTAACGATCAGCGAGCCAACGACGTCACTAACTCGTGCCATTTTGTATGGAGCGTTTTTCAGGGATCCCCGGCAGCGCCGCAAATCTGACCCTTTAAATCCCTGTAGCTCCGAAAGTAATGATCGCAGATACCCTGTTACTTTTACAAAATTGCTTTACTATTAGCGTACTCTTCATTTATATACAATTTAAAAAACTGTCATCATCCCTATTACCGGCGACGGCAGCTTAACGTGCTCTCCGACGCACGGGGAAGTGACACCGGCAACGGCCCAACTCCAGGGTGAGACTTTTTCTTTGAAGAAAGAAACAAATGTATCATAGCCCGACTCAAACACAAGACCTCGGGATCCGAAGTCTCATAGCTTAATTACTGGAGCAACGAGACAGAGCTTACGAATGCTACGAGTTTCGTATGTACCTAAACGTAAGTACCTAACTACAGGTTTCGTTCGCCGCTCGGACTCAGTCATGAGTACTTACTTTATAGCCAGGACATCCTGGGTTTGAGTTCCAACTCAGATCTAACTAAACGCTAATAGTTTCAGTGTAAGTTTAATTAATTTATGACAAAATACTAGTCAACCCGCTTTCATCTTAGAATGCATCATCACATACCATCAGAAAAAACGTAAGTCTGGCTTTATATGTTAATGTTACCACTGCCTTAAGACTTAACTTTCTGTGAGAACGTCTACCATTTGCACCCTGAGCAACCATGAGACACTCTCATTACAGGAAGGTAACTGAAACACTGAGTACACTTTTTCAAATTATTTATTTCGATAGAACATAACTTGTAGTGCAATTATCCAAGTCGCAAGTCCGAGGTAGTAGCGCACGTATAGCGAGCGCGGGGGCGGGCGGCAGTAAATCAGCGCCGGTAGCGCGTGCCCTGTAATAACACCTCGCAAATCTGCCGCCCGCCGTCCGCTGCCGCCCGCTGCCCGCTGCCGCCCGTTGCCGCCTGCCCGCTGCCGCCCGCGCCGCGTGTAATGTACTCCTAAATCCTTTCTTTTTTGAAATACAATTCGCAAGCTGTAATTAGTTATTATAAACTAGCGGCGAACACATTCAGATCCCCGCGATAGGCGCGAGTAGCTATGGGACCAACACAACCTTAGGTAGGAACAATTCGCCAAAGAATGCTGTTGTGCTTTATTAGGTAGTACAAAAACGGAACCCTTATAATATTACATGCGCACATTTTAATGTCTGTCTGTTTTCTCCGAATATACCGCACCAATCCAGTAGAAATTTGGCACACATATCAATTCTTGTGATCCAAACGCAGAGATGTACCGTGTATAGGTGAAATTTGAATATAGGGGGACACTTATGGGGGAAAGTTGAAAAAAAGACTTTTGCAAACTTCTTCGTTGATAGGTACATCAAATGAAAAGATTTAAAAAATATTTTTATCGGAATTTAAAAAAAAGCCTTTCAAGTTATTTAAGCAAATAGACGAGAATTGACCATGCCCTTTTTCTCCGTAACTAAGTACTGTATATAAAATTTTCAAAAAAAATACAGAAATCAGTTTTTACTTGAATATGAAGGTCCCTTTTGGATCGCAAGATGGAAAATACAAAAAAAATGTAATTGCAAAATGTGACATCAAATGAAAGAACTTGTTAAGACTTATACGTATGGGTAGATTACAGGAAATCTTGTGCATATTATTATAAAACCTATTCATCAAAACTAATATTAGGTTTTGTTAAATAGGTACTACCTACATATTGTAATAATAATTGTAGGTTTAGATAAATATGTAACGAAACAAATAAGCCTGAAAATAATATAATTAGGTACAATTTCAGGTCACTTTTCAAAAACATGATAGATTAATGTCGATCGGAACCCTCGTAACGCGAGTTCAGCTCGCACTTGTCCGGTTTTTGTTGTCTCATTATTTTATTCAATGCTCTATATTTTTTATCGTAAAAATACATGAATTACTTACATTTACCTAAAGATAGAATAAGTAACAAGAAACCATTCACTAATGTCCTTCAAATGGTTCAGTTCTGTAACAATTTGTGAAGAGATTTATTAAAGCTGAATCACACTAATTAATCACAACTAGACAGTTCTAAAAGGAAAAACAATGAATGAAACTAATCCGCTAAATTATGCGTCCTCGTGTAACAAACAATTCAGTCAATATACATACTTTTCAATTTTAAACCTACACCAAACCTTACCTAAATTTTAAACATTTTTAGACATATTTTTTGTTCACTCTACTCTAGCAACTTGCGTCCCTCCGTACTGCTTCACTGTTTATCCTCTCCTAGCCTATACTAGCTGTATTTTACGCAACGCTAAGTTTATTTCATACCCAGACCCTCAGAATACAGAAAAACCCCAGACCCATTTGAATCTTTAACAGAAAAGTCGTGAGAAACATACAGTTACACAGTTCGCTGCTCTTCGCCTATCAACCTGAGCCACAGGTGCTCTTCATGTGTCTGGAATAGCGTACTTGACTTATATCAAATTTAATAATATATAAATAATATTAATTTCCGATAATCCGAGGGTCCGAAATATATCGATATTAATTAATAAAAGTTTTACTATAAAACTTACTTTAAAAATCATGTATTTTTCAATTTATTCGTAACAAATTTCGTCGTAATTAATTATATAAATAGTGCCATAATTAAGGAGCCGTACATTTAGAGGTCAGGGGTTCGATCTCTGTCTATTGAACCACACACAATCTATACAACTAACTAGGCTGTTTTTTTAATAATGAAACACGAATAGCTCTTAACACACGCCTCACCAGATCTGGTAGAGGCAGCTCTCCACCGCGTCCAGTTCGACATAAAAACGCTGACGGACAAGTGTCACCGCGCTTTCGACAAAAACTCCAGTAGATCCCCGCCCACGCTTGCCCACTACACCAGTTGCTCACTCAGGTGCAACTTTGGTATGGATTTCATCAGAATCGCAACAAAAAACCTAAAAAAATCCTAGCACATTTGATGAATGAATGAAACTTGTATAACTACATATATATCTGTATTAAAATAATTAAATAATCAGATAGATATCTATGTGTAGAAAAAAAAACAATAATTCGGCATCGCGTCGTGTCGTATCGTGTCGCATGGGAGTCAATTACGGTCGCGGCGTCCTTCCGCGTCGTAATTAAGATCTGTGTGTACACACACACACACACAGCGCGCGACTACACGCGCCTTATCGCCTTTTAATTAAGTGTTTAGAGTGTTTACCTGCCGCTGCCCGTCGCTATACTAACAGTGAACGTACTTTTCTATAATTATTTATCATTATCAACCAAAAAGGAGATACGGAGCATACCCACCACGCTGCTTCAATGCGGGTCGGCGGGCTTTGAGTGATAATGTATGATTTTATAAAGATCACCAGCACGGGTAGCAACCAGCAACTTCCCCAGTCTGAGAAGTTTTGCTAAGAGTTCCTAGACAGAAACCAGAACCTCGAAATTTAAACGTATACGTACTAGCTGCTTAACTATTAACTACTGTAAATCTAAAACATAACGAAGTGGTTTTTGATGCTTCAACTACTTTAGTTTTGATTTTCAATTGATCAGGTGGTTGAAGCATCAGACACTACAATAGTGCTTACTTAGGCATTGTGGTGTATGGCACAATTTTTTAAATAAATGTTCTTTCTTTCTTTCTTCTTTCTTTCTAAAACTAAGTTAATGTCTATCTATAGGTAGGTATATGTATATTGTATATGCTTCAATAGCTCAGTTGTAAAGAGGTCGGACTCATCACCGAGCGGTGGTAGCGGAGGTAGGTGGTCGATCCCCGGCCGCTGGACTAACCCACTCCTAACACAGTCTTCTACGACTAATTGGAGGAGAACGGTCTAATCAGTCATATTTAAAAGATATGGCAAATATTCTTTTATTAAAAAATCTATTAATGAAGCCTTACCTGTTATTGTCGTCACACTAGCGCCACCAGTGAGTGACAGTGCTGCAATCTGGAGGTACTTTACCAGTGAGTGACAGTGCTGCAGGCTGGAGGTACTCCACCAGTGAGTGCCAGTGCTGCAGGCTGGAGGTACTCCACCGAAGTATCGCAGGCAGACATCTCCGAGCTCTCGAGGCGGCGCCACACAAACAACTCATGTACACACTCACAATAAGCACTCACTTAGTGCTAACTAAATAAATATTCATTAAGCGTGTAATAATAATACTCCTCTCATTTGCATGTATTTATTACCATCGTGAATGGGAAAAAAGCGTGCAATTCCGTACAAACTATGATTAGGTAATGTATTTTTTTAAAAAACATAATTAAATTACTATTTAACTGGGATATTTCTTTTTTATATATACTTCTGGAATCGTTATTTGCAAAAATAATTTATGTTTGTCTACTTCATGTAGCACCTCACCGCAGCTACAAGTAAAAGCTCTAGTAGAGCAGTGCACGGGGAGGCCGACATGAATGTGTATTCCTTGTTCAATTGTAAGCGATACCTTTTTAACCGACTTCTAAAACGAGGAGGTTCTCAAGTATCGGTATGTTTTATTTTTTAATATCAAGTAATTTGAAATACTTTCTATGTTAATATTTTTTATAATTTCGATTGCAAAAATCAATCCCTCATTATCCTACTCCAAAAGTCCAAAGTAAACATTAACCTACGAGTGCCGATACCTGACTGCAGGCTTATTCACTATCTTAGTGTTAAGCTAGACATATACGAAATTGAGATTATGTGTAAAAATGTCACCCAGTGCGTAGGTACTTGTGAATAACACACAGCAGGTAAATAAAATTTTGTCAATAGATTTGATTTTTATTTTAATAGGTTGATATTAAAGACTAAATAGTGAATAAGCCAGCAGGTCCTTAATAAAGTGGATGTCTTTAATTGAAACATGAAATGAAATGTTTTATGAAATTTTATTAAGTTTAATATAATAAAGTTTCCGGAATTGTTTTACCATTTTTGTTATGGTGCAGTGTACCTTGCACCTTGCAGCGTGAACAGTGGTGATGGATTACGATGTTATTTTAGACAAGGAGGTGTAAGAGTAGCAACTTCCCAATTTCGGATAGTATTTTGGTAGTGTTGGTACCCCATTGTCTGGCGAATGTCTGTCGTAGTCTTACGCCTGGATCTCTCTGATCGTGTCGGTGTGATTGAGCTTGAGGTCTGCTTAGTATTTAAGCTTGCTCTGTTGAAAACTAGTGCATAGCTTTTCACTTACCTTCCAACTTACCAGTTAAAGTGCAGGCTGCTGCCACTGCTGCCGCTACTGACTTTACTTCTATCATCTTCAGCTCCATTGCTTACCTACTAATACCATCTTTTTTTTAAATATTTTAGGAATACTTAGGTACATGGAATTATCAGGAATATGATTTAACAGACTTATTTCATCATCATCATTATCAACAATCCACTTCGGCTCACTAATGAGTACGAGTCTGCTCTGGTCACGAGGTCCTCTACTTCTCGAGAGGGTTTAGACCTTAGTCCACTACGCTGATCCAATGCGGATTGGTAGATTTCACACACGTTGAGAATTAAGATAATTCTCAGGTATACAGGTTTCCTCACGATGTTTTTCCTTCACCATTTGTGACAAGTGATATTTCATTTCAAAACACAACTGAAAAGTTGGACGTACATGCCCCGGAGCGGATTCGAACCAACGCCCTCCGTATCGGAGGCAGAGGTCATATCCACTGAGCTATCACGGCTCACTTTATCTTATAGTGACTGCATTTTCCTTGCTTATTGCTACTATCTGCTATTTACGATATTTTTATTCTAAAAATTTTGATTTTATATGGGAAATAGAAATGCCTAAATCATCACATCGTACAACAAAACGGATTACCTATTTTGTTAAAAAAATAATTCAGATATTGTGTTCAGTCAACAGTTGCTAACAAGTCGCGACGATATTCGCCATCTTGTTCCACGTAATGTATGCGGAGTGTTATTCAGTAAACGAGCACGGCCCTCACAATAGCCCCGGAATCGATTTGATCCAATTAGTATGAGTCCTGTCCCGTTGCTCCTTGCTGCTTGTTGCTGCTTGTTGCTGCTTGTTGCTGCACTGCCGCCGACTACTTCCCGTCTAGCCCGCTTGTCTTCCCCACTTACAGAAGAACCTTATTGTTGCTAACTGCATGAGCTACTTTTTGATCATTCGCACCGTGTAACATCTTGTAGAACAAATAACCTAAGTTACCGTATTACGAATTTCATAACATGTGGGATTAAGCTAAATGCAATATATATTTTGAATTTTAATAATAGGATTTATGCTTTTGAAAATGGTTTATCGACGAAACGGTATTAAAATTTTAATTATAAATCAATTTGAATATTATTGATTAAATATAAAACTGTACTGTCCTAAGTTGATAGCAATCGTTCCTAATTATAAATTACGAGTAGTGCCTTGTGGCAAATCAAAGTCAAATTGCAACGTGGTACCTTGTCAAAAATTAAATATCACGTGTCTCAAATGGTGAAGGAAAACATCGTGAGGAAACCTCCACGCCAGAGAATTTCTTAATTCTCTGCGTGTGTGAAAACTGCCAATCCGCATTGGGCCAGCGTGGTGGACTATTGGCCTAACCCCTCTCATTCTGAGAGGAGACTCGAGCTCAGCAGTGAGTCGTATATGGGTTGATAACGAGATCCTTGTCGTAAGTTGCAGCAGCGGCGACGTCGTCGGCGACGCGGCCGAGCGCACAGCACCAATCGTTCCGTCTCATCCGCTAGCGAGCACATTAACAATGTCATTATGTAAATCATCCCGAGCGACTCAATCGGTTCACTTTCAGAGTGAATCGATCTTTTAGTAATCGATTAATCGCTCCACGGGAATCGGAGGGTCACCCGTTTTTGTTATGATGACGATATTTTCAATAATAACAATTGAGTAAAGATTTGTTAATTTAACAATAGATTTGGCAAAAATTCAACTTGAATTGTTCAAAATAGAGTGGTAGAATCACTATTTACTGAGAGACTTGACTTTTACAAAGTGCTGGTACATGAAGTTTGCTAATATGTCAACAAATTAATGTTATATGCGACACTGCCTACTATCGAAGATTTAACATCTACCTACTCGTATGTGCTTAATAATTGTATTTTTGATAGTAAACTATTCAACAACAACATTGTCATTATTTGTTAATTTATCCAAAAGTAAAATAAACTGTGCTAAAAAATACCTACTTTAGGAAATTGACAACTAAAAAAACTGTTTTTCTATTGGAATATATAGAAATGGTAAAATGAAAGTTCTAAAAATGGTTATCTATTGCGTAAAGAAGTAAGTGCAGATAGATAAGCTGCGAGTAACTGAATTATTTTTTTATGAACTCGTATGAAGTATTCGATAGCTACTTGTACCTATATTATAAAATTCCACAGCCAGCCCGGCAGTATTCGGACAGATTAGGCCACAACTACATCGGACAGCGCAGTGGGAACAAGTCAACTCGTTCATTTCGCTAACAATGTCATTATGTAAATCATACTCCATCGACATCGAGAGTGGACCAAGTCGATGTATTCGAATAATGAGCAGTAATCGATTTTGTTTCTACGCTGAATATTAAATCGATATGGTATGTAATTACTGTAGCCGGTAGCGAGATGCGATCTCCGGCAGACGCGGCGGCTGTGGCGCGAGATGCTAATGCAGCGCTGTGACGTAGGCAGGCAGCTACACGTGATGCGCTTTTTCCGGAACCTTTTAACGTCTGTATTGTTTATTAATTGTTCTGCGCGTCTCGACATGACTTTGCCTATCTCTATGCGTGAAATGTATCATGTGTGTTTGTCTTTCTATACCATGTTAGCAATATGACATTGATGTAAACAAAATGCATCAATTATTATGCAGTTTTTTTTGTTTATGTTGTGTAGTTTTAAGCAGGTGTCACGGTATGTTCCGAATGTAACGAGAATGCGTTATTGTATCGTCGGAACGTATAAAGAAATGATCAGATGCATATATTATGTAGGTTCATAAATAGGGTGCATAAATATAGACCTAGGTTCACAAAAACTTATTGTAGGGTTTCGTAATTAAAAATTAAATTTCAAAATTATCTTACTTAGGTAACCTACTCGTACTTACGTAGGTAGCCAAGAAAAGATTTCATATGAACTAACTTTTTTTAAACAACTCTTATTCACTTAAAACAAAACCTATAACATTCGCCTATTGAGAGAACCGATTTGTTACAAAATTCAGTATTACGTAGATACCTATAACCCTATAAGCATATATCATTGTTTTTCTGAATTTCTAAAGGAACCGAACAAAAATTGAAATCTGCAGTAGGTTTAAATACTACAGGCTTGACGACGTGCTGTAAACTTTATTCTAACATCGAACGCTATTTTGCCTTAACTTCCATAGAGTTCAGTCATCGGATATAATATTGGTTTAATTATTATCGTATAACAGGACTTCTACCGCTAAAATTAAGCTTTAAAAATAAAAACTTATAGAGCTTTTTAAATCCATGCAAAGTCAAACTACAAATTGATATAATAATAGAAGCACTGGGTATGTTTTCTTCTCCACGGAACCCTACAGGTAAGTCCGACGATCGCTACTCAGTAATTATGCAAATGACGGAAAACAACAAAAAGTGAAGTATCGCCGTGCACACCAGGCGACGTCACTCTGCGGGGACGAGATCTTTCTTCACTGACGACAATATGTAATCGTCCTTGGCAGTTGGCGGTTGCAAGTCCAGTAGAACCAGCAATCGGCTAGCGGACATTCTGACAAACGACTAGACATCAGATAAGGTGTATATTTTGACAGTCTCGAAGCAAAACGAAAACATCCTACACAATATAAATACGAAAAAAATTCTATTTGTCTGTTACGATAGCCTTTCAGTTCACCATCATCATCATTATCAACCCATATTCGGCTCACTGCTGAGCTCGAGTCACCTCTCAGACTGAGAGCGGTCAAGCTAATATAATTTAATTTATCAATTGATTTTCATGAATTTTGTTAGAAACTTTTTTTGGAAACTTCAGCGTAGAGTTGTCATCAGTTGTTGCGTTAGTTAACATTCAATTTGGAAATGAGTGGAATTGGAAAAGCTCTGCGGAAAATGTTATCTAGATTTTCAACTAAATTAATTTGAGAAAAGTGAATTAGCTTCGTTAGCTACCAAAAGCTAAAGTACTGGAGCAATGCCGCGCTAATACTCAGACGTAGAGATTTCAGCCGCTAGCGCACTGGCGTCATACCTGCTCCTATGCCCAATCAATCATCATTATAGGCCTCCCTTCTTATAAGAAAGAGGATATGGAGCATAGACCCACGATGCTGCATTAACGGACACTATTACATGTTAATGAGTGACATAAATTGACGGCTTAACATGGTCTCCAAGGGACGGGGGTGTAACACCACCAACTTTAAATAAATGCAGCACCTCGTGATACAAAAACACATGGCCTAACCACTGGACCTACGAGACAGTTAGTACCTAAATTACTTTCTAATTAGTCAAGAAAGCATCAAACCCGACAGTTGATCGCTAGGGCCTGCTCCCGGCCGCGCTAGCTCGAGCGCCAGACGCAGACAAATCGCAGGAAGGCCGCGATCGGCGGTCAATCACAATATCCAGTCGGCGCCCCAATTGCTCGCACTAGCAGGAAGCTATTACTGGTTTAATATTTATAAGGCTTCGAGACATCCTGTTGGCTCCGTCGCAGTACCTAGACACACTCGGACATTTACCCAACTAGGTTCTCGAACTTTGTACCTACCGAAACTACAAAATTATGTATGTAGGTAATTCAAGTTTTAGAAATACAAAAGACCTATCAAGTCTTTACGAATAGTTAATCAAGACCTACCTCTACTACGATAACTAAATAATGTTAATTGATATGAATTAATTTTGTCTATGAAAATCTTGGTATAAGTGAGAAACTATTATAATAAAGATTAAGTGATCCATTAAAGCCCCTGTTTGCTGAGTGACAATAATTTGGTACAACATATTCATTGTTTTGAAACTCGCACCGCCATCTAGCGGCGGGCGAGGGAAAGAGCAACTCAGTTAAAAGTTTTCAGGAAATACCAACAAAAATGTCATAAATCAGGGTTCCCAACTTAGGGGTTTTCCCCCCAGATTTAGGGGGCAAATAAGTGAAATGGGATTTTTTTAGGGGTATTTTCAGGGATTTTTTGACTCTTTAATATTTTTAAATTGATGATAATTTTAATATTTCTTTCTTGGCCTAGCGACTTATAACGACATATAATACGTTATTCTATAACCACTCCGAGGCAATTGGAGGCAATTTTCATCGAATAAAAAAAAATGGTAAATTTGTTCATTGTCAACATGTATGATTTCAAAAAATCTGAATCTTCAGATAAAGACGTAGTATTTTGTCTGTATTAAATATAGACTTTTGAAACATATGACAGCATATTATTTCTAAATTATTATGAATTTATATTTTTTAGGGGGACAACTCAATAATTAAGGAGATTTTAGGGGTTTTTGACACCAACTTTAGGGATAAATATTTTGGAGAGTTGGTAACACTGTCATAAATTGGTAATGTGTGGAAAGTGATAGAATGTTAATGTAATAGGTACCATTAATAATTGCTTTATTCAATTTCCAACAAAAAAAATCAGTCTCTTGTTCACATAACATTTTAATATTATAATTAGTGAATGCAAATCTGAAATCGTAATTAGCAAACAGTTTGCACGTTTTCGCCACCTACCTACGAGTTTACCTCATTTAAATAAAAAACTTGCTTAACGTAAAAATAGTTACACCTACCTACTTCTAAATTATTATTAAACTAAAACTGTATATTTAGGCTGAGTTTAGTAACGAACTAATTTTAGCATAGAACAAACGTGTGTACGCAGGGGCGTGCAAAAGGTTTTTAATTAGGGTAGGCACTGTACAAAATGGAAAGCTCCTTCAATAAAATCTTTTAAAATACGAGGGAAAATCACGGCGACCGGACTTTTATTGACTGATCATAGATTGTTTGTTTATTGATAGGTTGTTTACCTTGTTTATATTATAGTGGATATCAGTCCATGGTCTTTTGCAAACACAAGAACCATTTGAGGCTCTAGGGGCTAAAGTAACTTTGCTTTGCAATGTATGTCTGTTAAGAGAAACAGCCTACTACAAGACGTCGTAATATAATATTAGATTAGATAGATTCGTTTTGATAACCCAAGTGTTTTTAGATACTTGTTTGTCAAAATTGTAGTAATCGTATATTTAATTTTACTGAATTAATTTATTAAACGGAGCTAAACCCATTACAAGTCGGTTTTTATTCCAAGTGTAAGTTAGCGTGTAACAGAATAATACCCGTATATGTATGTACACGCAACCGACGCTTGTTCACAATCTGAACACTACGGCACGAGCATCTCCCGGGAATTGTAAACTTTAGCGATTCATTCATTGTTTGAGGCCCTGCGAATTTTTATTTAAACTACTATATACAATTTACATATTAACCAATAATTTCTTTACGTATTTCTTTACTTGGTTTCTTACGTGGTTTCTTTACGTATGTGCTTCATAAGCACGTTAAAGCGTCAGTCCCAGTTAAGGAATTCGATCCCAGAATCCCGGTTTTCATGATCCCAGGGTCGAATCCCCTAACCAGGACTTTTTACCACTGTAAAATCCCGGGATTTAGATTTGTGAATCCCGGCGTTAAAAAAAAGGTTCGGAATCTAATTCCTTAGCCCCGGTTGTTATCTCAACATTTAATGGTAGTGTAGTAGGTAATCATTAAATCAAACACTATTACCCCAAGCCTACCAATCCGCGTTGGAGCAGTATGATGGTTCTAAGTACCAGATCCCCTCCCATGTAAGAAGGAAGGCCTGATTCTGCAGTGGGCGATTAAATGCTGATGATGGTGATGATTTGATTCAGGTAGCTACAAATGAGTGAGCTAGTGAAACTCAGCGCAACACGTTTCAATGGTCAATTGGTACAGTAGACGGAGTAATGATGATCCGATATTGGATGGCAAAGTGACGCGGCCGGGGTCGGAACCCACTGACCCGCCGCTCCTAATTGAGTGCCAATTGAGTCGTCGCGCCGCGGAGCAACACGTTCATGACATTTGGTTTGTGGGCTCTAGCCCGGACAAGATAATCAAATGAGGAATATTTACGTTTTATGAATCAAAATATTTTTATTGTAAAATAAATTAAGTCATATCTGTGGCATAACTTTTTTGTAGGTACCTACCTAAATGGTACTTATCAAGTACCTACATTGATACTGTATATACCTACCTAAACCTCTCATGAAAATCTGATCAGTTTCAGCGATTAGTGTGCAAAAAAGGTAAAGGTTTAATAAATATTTTGATACATATTATTTTACTTCCCTTGTGTGTGTTGTGTTAGATAACATTCAATGTCCAAAAAATCGATAACCCACTACGATCGGTACCTATAGTATAATCAGCAGTCGATTCCGTATCGTGAAATTGCGGATTTAGTTCCATCCCAAATCAAATACTTATTTAAGATTTTGTGTTTGGAAATTCTTAGTTAAAATCAATTGAGAAGCTATCCAGTCCCAAAAGAGTAAAACATTACAGCTAAACATTTAAGCTAACGTTGAGAATCGAACGCAGAACTTCGCAACTTAACCACTCGCTCGCTGCGGCACTGTATGGTAATTTCCATGATGTCATTTTGGAGTCAGCACCGACAGAGCGACGTGCGCTAGTTCCGAACCGGTTCATCCCAATCTGTCTTCTATTATAAAAAAAGTTTAAATAAGTTCCTAACCATAACTAATCGAACATAAAGATATTAAATCCAACAAGATAATAACAAATTCTAGCCCATAAATAACTTTTTACGTCCAAAAAGTTTAGAGATTTGTTTACATTAAAAATATTGGAAAGCACAAAATGGTTTTTCACCGAAGCAAAAATGTATTTGTTGTTTATGTTCACATCGCGTCTAATCCACACGGTCACTACACAGGCGAAGAGTGGCGATTGTTACGAATGCTTAATAAAACTTATAGTTTACATAAATTATCGAGACTAACCGGGACTCATAGCTTCTGGTGCTCCCAGAGCCGGGGATGCTCTCGTGAAAAGAACAATGTCCCAATATCACTGCCACTGGGTATTTTTAAAGGAGAAAAGTCGATCAAAACTAACATAATATTATATATTATGATATGAAGACTATACACCCTTTATCCGCCTCATTGGAGCAGTGTAGTGAACTAGTGGGTCTAGTCTAAGCTGCAGGAAGGAAGGCTCCACTTATAGATAATTTCACAGAACGGAAAACGCTAAAGCTAATTCACAACCCCCAGCAAAAGGAGCTTATAATATTAATCTATCCACCTAGAATTAAATCTTACAGAACTACAAAAACGTCAGAGGTTTTGTCATCCGTCACCATAAAAACAATCTTTAGGTATTTACATTTATAATTATACTTCTCATCAAAAAAATCGAAACAGTCCGCCTGAACCGCACTTCCTTGCGCTCTGTTTCGATTTTTTTGATGAGAAGTACATTTAAAAGATCTTTTGTATGCTCGTATAGTAGGTAGGTACGTATGTCTCTAATGTTTCTTTTTTTTACGTTTCGATTCATTATCTTGAATGTCACGATACCGAAAGAGCATCTCTCCCGGAGCCGGTGTCCTACTCCTAGGTGCGAGTAGGTACCTGCGCGAGTCGGCGGGGCGCGGGGCGAGGGACAGGTACGCGATATTATACATGAGCTGCAGTGGATCGGCTCGAGATAATCAGTCGGCAATTATTCATCGAGCTAATACGTGACGTCAGTGTTTGCCGTGTTGATCCACCGGCCATAACTGTCACGGTGATGTACGGCCGGCGCGAGCTGCCTGCCGAGCGCTGAGCACTGAGCTGTAGGATAACTATTCCTTTATGAAGTACTTCACAGATTTGTCTAATATAACCACAAAACAGGGAGCATCCGTTTCTAGTGCAATACCACTTGCACGTGAAATGGTTGCTAACTGTTTTGTGTAAGCGTGTCTCTTCAAGCAAGATGAGCTTATTTAAGTTCTTTAAACATAGGCCAGATTGCTAGTAACTTAAGATAATTCAAATGAAATGTATAGACCACAATAACTATAATGTTTATGACACTTACATAACATAATGTAAGTAAATACGATAATAATACTTATATTTTTTACAGGTATATTATCCCACGTATACACACCTATACTACATTTGGTATAGGTAACTGTTAAAAGCTACCTAAAAGTTTTTATAAGTATTTTAACTAGGTACCTACTTAAACAAGTTATCGTTAATATGATACCTATTTAAAATATCAATAAAAACGATATTATAATACCTCCCTATACATGTATTAGGCACGAAATCGTATAACTGTATCGAACTATCCCTACTATTACTAACCGATCGACACATTCAGTTATTGTTTAATAATAATAGAGTAGGTAAGACTTTGCTGCTATAATAAAAAGTAGCATTCCTAAACATTCAAAGTAGGCGCCTAACTACCAGATAAAGTCACCTGCAAAAAAGTGTTAGCCGGTTCTGTAGATCCAATGATTATTACCTGTCCGGTATAAACAAACTTTATTATCATTTTCATCACAAACTTCTGACTAATTATACCTAGGTAGTAGATGTTTGTGTAGTGGACCTATTTAGTAGTTAGCTATTTCTAACAGCAAGAATTATATATATTCTAACTATTCATTATCTTGGTTATCTCTCAATTTGAATTACTCATTAAATAAATTGTCAACCAAATTGTGTAACGCAATAGATTGAGAGCTGGCAACAGTCAGACCTACCGCATTGTATGACGGCTGAAAGTTCATCAGCCAATGCTCCTTCCATGGGCAGGTATAAAGTGGCCAAATTAGGAGTTTGGACTGTTTGGACCGTGGCGATAGTGGCTTTGGTTACTACATAACTTTTATTCCAACTCAAATCAAATTTATTTATTTGGCGTACGCGTACGGCGTACTTCGTCCTTAGTTTTCCTTAATTCGAGTATCTTGCAAGTAATGAAGTATGTCTGGGCATCGCAAGCTCCTGGGCCACAATGACGTGTTACAAAAAGTGTTATGATTGTGTTTGTGTCCCGTGCAGACCCCAGACACTTTCTGAGAGCCGATTCTGTTTGAGTCAATTAATTATTAATTAGGTACATTAATGATGTAGAGTGAGTGTGAGGTGTGTAGGTACCTACACTGCGTTCGTTATGATGATACATTATTCATTGTGTAGTGCAGTAGTGCACTTACAGAATCACTCCATCCCAGAGCGTCCTGCAGACTTGACGGTAAACTCGATCGTGAGTGGCTGACGCTGACGCGTGTACTCGATCAGCTCGCCGCAGTGGGCACATGTGGGCGCGTGTAACGTACGCGTGAGAGCGGCTGCAGCAGAGACGGCCCCCATGGAGGCCTTGAACCCGCCGCCGTCGACTGGGACGAGCGCGCACCTCCCTGCCCAATGCCCTCCGACACTGCGCACAACACTCGCACCGCACCACGCAACTCCTCACGCATTATATTTTCGGAAGTCAGTTGTGAAACCAAAGGAACAAAGCAAAAAATATGTTTATAAAATATCATGTCTGAGAGTTTGAGTTTATTAGTAATTTAAGCGGTTTACTAATTTAAGTAAATCCTATCCTACTAATATTTACAAGCGCGAAAGTTTGTATGGATGTTTGTTTGGATGTGTGTTATCCTTTAACGCCGCAACCACTGAACCGATTTGGCTGAAATTTGAATTGGAAATAGATTTTACTCTGGATTAACATAAGGCTACATTTTTCAATTTACAATTTGTGAAAAACTAAATTTCACGCTGTCAAAGTCGAGGGCGTCCGCTAGTCATACGTAGTGTGTCTGGGTTGAACATATAAATTCGTAATGTTTCCTTCATTTTCGTACCGTATAATAAAATGAAGAGATTTCCTAATTAAATTTAAGAAGAACAAACTAAATAGATATACCCATACCTACACTGTACCTACTAGCGTATATCTGTATCTGTCGTGAGAGTCTTCTTCACCGGGAATTCCTCAATTCAAAAGAAATATTTAAAAATTCAAGATATAAATGAAATGCTCTATGATTTCATATAAATGACTATGATTTGTACACACTGATTACGTATGTAGAATTGGATTTAAATCTAAATAGGTGGTAAGTATTCACCGCCGGAATGTAAAGGAATAACTCAATTTGTAGCGGATTCCTGCCGCGGCCGGCGCGACTTTATGCACAGCACAATGGACAATTATAATTACGTACAATAAATAATCGGCTGAGATAAACTATTAGATAAGAACTTAACCAGCAGTTCAACTGTTTACTCGCTCATCATTGTTTTAAACTTGTTTGTTTCATGAACTACTGCGGAAAGTCAAAAGTTCAAATTCGATTCGCGGAAAAGTAGTGAAATGGATTTTTTTTATGAATTAATTTAGAACATTCTAGGTGTTAAAACTTATTTATAAATATCTATCGTCAGTATAGTCCTAGAGAAGAATAATTGTAAGTGGATGGACGTTTTAATAGCAAAATTTCATTAAAAGTTATTCAAAGCTACCAATTATATTATCTATTGCTTATATGTACTAATTAATTAAAACAAATCATAGGTTGGTAGGTAAGTAAAATGATTGCTACACTGTTTTGTTACAATTTTAAAGTACATTAAAGCCTCCTTTCTTTTGTAGTGACTAAAAAAGATATCTCGTAGAGAATGAAGTATTGACTGTTGGGTCTCTCGCCGGTGGCGACGGTAGGTATAATGGTTTAACTCATCTTTATTTAAAAATAAAAAAAAGAATATTTGCCATATCTTTTAAATATGACCAATATTCCCATTTCCCTTCAACTAGTCGGTACGCCAACAGACCAACGGTGGGTACGACAACAGACCAACGGGGCGGGGATCGAACCATCACCCCTCGGTGATCAGTCCGACCGCTCTTACCGTTGAGCTATTGAGGCTCTTGTAGTTTTATGGTAAAAGTAATGAGTACGTTTTGATATTCAGCAGTATTACTTACTACTAGGAAAAATAGCAAAATTTGATATTTAATAAATAGGATTCCATAATGTAGGTAATCAAATGTTTTGAATTCATTTTAAATTAACTCAAACTCACTAAAGCGCTACTTCGAGTCTTCCCCTTTTTTACTTCATGTTTAACAACTTGCTAAGTAGGTACTTAATGTCAATATAATAAAGAAAAATGTAGTACCTAAGTAGATTAACTTTCCGCTTAAGACATGTTTGTTTTAGAAATAGATGTAATGACGGCGACCGACGGAGCCGGAGAGTACCTACACCCGTACGTATGGTGGCACGGCGGACTTGAATAGTTTCATAACTATTTTATTGAAGCTATTTTCTATTTTCTTATCATAATACCTGTACAAAACAAAGAGACAATTATCTACTGCCTTATTAACTAGAATAAAAACCAAGATAAAATATAAATCAAAGCTTGTATTCCGTTTAAACTGTGGTAATAAAGTTTGAACACCTACTCTCCGTAATATCCTTTGGATTTCAACTTATCGATGTTTTCAATAAATAGTTGACCTGGCTTTGAATAATTACGTAATTGTAGCGATGATTATTGAAACTACGAAGTTTCTTGACGGCTCTTCGGTAGGTAAATTGTATTTTACGAACTGATAGTAGGTAGCGTCACTACAAAGATAACTTGTAAAGTAAGCCTTATACTTGTACATATGTTTTCTGTGCCTTATGTAAAAAAACTTAAACCAATGATATTTTATACGATTAGATATGTTACGTGCCTACAAAATCATTGCAAAAAATGATCCGAATTTACCTATTCCACTGAGCGCACATATTCACAATTTTATTATTAATATATTATATACCTACTTACATTATATATTTATGTATTATAGTTTTTACACTTCCTGGAAACACAACTCGACATTGTAAACAATCCTATTTAGGTCTTGTTTGCTTACAATAACTTTCGTTGTTTACTATGCAACTAAATGAAATTGAGACAATTTGGTTGCGTCAGTTTCGACGCGCTAGTGGCAATAGGTATCTAATAGTGTAAAATCTTTGGCTTAAACGAACAAATATTATCTATGATAAAAACTACACTCCGGAACGAACATCAGCGTACTGAACGACATGCTGAAGTTCATATTACCATGTTCATATAGGTATGTTCACACAGGCAAGTCTCAACGCTGTGAATCTAACTTTATCACACAAATGTAATAATATCGAGTCGGACAAATCGTACACGTCCCAAAAAAATTCCACACAACCTGACCTTAACTGTTCACATGCTCAACACCTACGAGGAAAAAAAATCAAAACCTCGTCGGAGATAGGACGCGGCGGGGCGCCGCGCCGCGCACATAAATTGCCCCTCGCAGGCATCGAACCCGCGCCCCTGCACCTGCCTGCCTTACCGCGAACACAGAAAAACTGACGCCGAATCTACAATCCAGTTTACGGTGTTAGTCAGGTGTTTCATAAAAACTTAGCTGTGGCGTTATCGGTTTTAGTTCTTCGCCGAGTGAACGCGACTGTACCAATACAAGGAAAACTATATCTACTTGGTAGAGTTCTGCGAGCACGTGCCTACGCCTGTTGCAGTACATAATGTGAAGAGTTAACTTACACATCAAAGAGATAGATTCATTGAGTTCTACCTAATTATCTAATGTTCAGATTACACAATTAGGTTAGGTATATGTAAATATTGTAATTATGTGAGAATCAAGTTAAAGATGAAAGCACAGCGAGTACTCGAAAGCTCTACATCGTACAAGACCATGGTTCGTAGTCACATCGCATGCAATAACACATTTACTTTACTACTTTCTTTATTTAAAATTATAAATGTTTCCATACATTAGTGTGTGCAGTACACTACTTACTATGTCCAGAACACTATGACAATTGTACGTATAGTACTAAGTAGGCATCGTTCTCTAATCTAATATTTACAACCTACTGATGAATATTCAAATTCCGTTAAGTAATTCAGTGAAGAACAACAATCAGAACAAAATGTTAATTTACAAAACGTCAATGGGCTTATTTAGTATTGTATTACATTACTTATTATAAAATATTAGGGAAAACTAAACTGTAATCGACTTCGAATATCACTTAATCTGATGCTTCCCGGACAAAAAAATCATATGAAATACTATCTATAGAGTTTCACTTTAGAAATGACAAAAATCAAAAAAGCAATATTTTTCCCGGGTTAAGCGAGCACCTAAAAAAATTAAACATCCTGCATAGGATAAGTCACTGTCATTTTCCTTGGGGACACCATCACTGACGGATTTATTAAATAATTGTTATGTCTTATCAATAAAATAAATTAAAAAAAAATAATAATTATTTATTTTAAGCAAGCATTTTTATTTCTCTTGTGAAAAATCTTTACCCTACCCAACTAATTTTGATACATGCCCCCTCCAAGGCACGCTAACCACTGCGATGTACCCATTTGTACTGTACCTACAGCTCATTTGAAATTTGTAGCTAGGTCCTAGTTACCAGGCACATACATTTGAAAAGTTATTCATATTTCTTTCCCTACATTAATACAAGCAACAAGTTTCTGTTTTAAATCATTTGCTGCTATTAAGATGTAGAGTACAATTTGCACCGAATCCAATGGTGTTAGGTAGCTTATCTATGCAAATATAAATTTATTATTTACGAACATGTAAATAAATATATTTGTGTATTGAACTAAATTGAACACACTGTTAGAACTGGTGAACTGTTAAGAATTGGCGACGGTGTAGGTGCGAGGCGTGTGGTGCTGTGGGACATAGGTACAAACATTGTGTACCAACGAATGTTAGTCATGAACGACTCTACCACTCGGGGCAATGATTTTATACTATTAAATACGTTTCGTGTCTACAGAATCAACGCAAAAAGTGTTTCAAACTCAGTTTGTCACTCAGTCAGTCAATTGGGTGACTTTGTTCGCCTCTACTAAATTGATTTACGATTAGCATATTCTTCACTTTAAAAACTATCATCATCCCTTTATGGCAATATATCTATATTACCATAAAGGGATGAGTTACTTTTTTTTTATTTTTATTTAAAGCATTTTATATTCTGTTACGGTCTACCAGTGCATGTAAGTACCTAATACCTATTTAGCTACAGGAACACATTCAAATAAATAAACGTTGAAATAGTTAGACACATCGCCATATTAATAGGAATTAGTTATATTAAAATAACCTACAAACCTAAATTGTATTTTTTTTTAATTAAGTCTTAATATTTCCTACCTCAGACTGAGTAAGATATTAAAACCTATCTACCTAGGTACGACATAAATAGACGTGTAGCAAATGGCGTTTATGTTTTTGTAATTCATGTTATGTTCATGTTTGGCGTTTATGTTTTTTGTATTTTGGAAAATAAGCTGATAAAACCTGAATAAACATACAGCAAAAAGTTAAAATAGTTTTGAAACAAAGCGTCTTCAAGAGCCGTCGGAGCGTGAGGCACAGGCGAGTGGCAACTGCCGGCGCACTGCAACTGCGAGTGGCAACTGCCGGCGCACTGCAACTGCGAGTGGCAACTGCCGGCGCACTGCAACTGCGAGTGGCAACTGCCGGCGCACTGCAACTGCGAGTTGCAACCGATCGCCGCAGTCGTACAAACAAAAGGCGAGAAAAACACCAACGTATATTTTAAGAATGGTTGTTTTTTCCACGTTTCGCAGCGTTTCACTGCTGCGCTACCAGCGACCGCCGCTCTACGCATCATTACACGTTCGGAATGTCATTTGGCCCCGGCCGGTGCCCACACATCGCGCACGGAACGTTTTTGCCCACGATTAGAAGTTACATACGACTGTGTACTTTTCCACGAAAGATATAAACGATTGAAGTACTTCACTCACTGAAATATCATTGAATCGATCAACGCAACTCACCGACTCTGTATCACAAATTATATCTAAATTTAATTTAACGAATGTCTCTCAAAATATCCTTTTCAATAAAAATTGTGGAAAAAGGATAGATTATTATTATTCGAAAACCTTTGTTTTCCATTAAATATTCAAGATGAACCCGGATAAAACTGTATGAAACGACATTGACAGTCACGCGACTCTCTTTCAAATAAATGTCATTCCCATACAATTTTATCTTGACTGAACGTCTGCGAGAATTTTGTCTAGCTCCAGGATCTGGTATCGTTTTGACGTTTCGTTGCAACTGTCTGGAAGCCTGCCGATGAACTAGAAATGCCTTTTCACTTGACAGGAGCGAGTAGATACTCAGTACCAGTACCTACCTACCTGAGTACCTACTAAGTAGGTAGGGCGTTTGTATTTCTATGACCACTAAAGTTGAGTACGTACAGAGCGAGTAGTAATTCACAATCTAAGTTTCAGTCAGTAATTTCGCGCAACATAATCGCTCGTCTCTTGTGTTGCTACTGTCATTTTCTTCGCCGTTGGCGACAGGTGAAACCTATTCGACTCATCAGAGCGGTGCGTCGATAAATAAGCGGTGACATTATCGAGACGCGAGAAAAAGACGCAACAACATGGTCGCGAGAGGCACACGTGGAACCTACGCAAGTAGGTACCTGTACGTGTACATATCCAATGAAAAACTGAAACATCGGTGGACAATAAACAATCAACGCGCAAAAAGCTATATAGGTAGATACCTATTACTAGTGCTGGCAATGAGTCGATAATATTCACGAAGCAACTACCTATTATTTGAATCCATCTACCAACGCATCTCTACGATCACGTTTTAGATTTCAAATTTTGTGGCTTTTTATCACTTATATTATGGTCTAAGATCCGGCGTATAATACATAGCAATATAATATACTTACATTATTTATTAGTTATACCTACTTATGAAAATAAATAAAGACCACTTAATAACAGTTAGATTAAGTATTAAATAGCTTTCATTGGACATACTAAAATAACTAATGATATAAATAATTACTCAGCTATTTAGGTATATCTGGCAACTCCGCGGTTGCAGTATAAAAGCAGGTAACCATTATGTTTTCAATTCTGTTGGGTATATTCTTTTAACTAGTCATGCGATTTTTTTTCATTAACCAATATAAGGAGATAAATTTTAATTTACATAATAATTTTAATTTTAAGTTAAATAATAATCATTTTATACTATCCGGCCGCAATTTCATTAAAATTAATGATATGTGTCGATGTGGATATTTTCTATCTTTTACTTCTTATCTCAAATAAATAACAGATGAGGGTATATATAAGTTTAATTAAGCCGGATCTCGTACTAAAATACCTAGTTAATATCTATTGTATGCATGAATAAATAAAATTGGGAATTAAAATTAATAAATTGATTGGAATTGATATGTACGTAGGTACAGGCAGGCCTTCCTAATTATGTAGGTACTTACATATTAAAAAGTAGATAAATAAATATACCTACAGAAATATAAAGCGAGGCGTTTTAGTTACTACATAGCACAGAATAGAGAATGAATGCTATCTACCTATTAATCTATGGTTTGTAGATAATTGGTTATTATTGTATTACCTACTTACTTAATGATTAAGTTTAGGTATCTTCTACCTACTTCATATGTGTCGATTTAGGTATTTCATATATATATGTCATCTAAGTACGAGTAGTAGATACCTAGTATCTACCATCATTAACCGTGTGAATACGCAACAAAACAGAAACGCTTCAATTTATTTCAGAGAGTGCAAGGCTTTACTGAAAACTAAAACGCCTAACGCCATCTATTGGTTTAGAACAAAGTTCCTTCGTTGTAACATTGCAATGTCGTACGAAATAGAATAATATGAGTTGTGTCTTGTCTAAAATGGCGGTTTCCAGTCTAAGTAGTAATAACTAAACCTATTAATGCAAACAGATTGAAATATAAAAATTCAAAATGTAAACGGTTTTGCCGCAAAACGCTTCAATTTCGAATCTAAATAATTAAAATAATAGATAGGTAGGTATATAATTCTGATAGACAAAATTGTAGTTGTACTAATGTATGTATCTATGTATTGATTTGTAGGTATGTATTGATAAATTACGCTATAGACTTTCATTTGAGAACTAGATTATTAAAAGTGATTAAATTGAATTGAAAAATTGAATGGATGCATCCAGTAAATGTACCTACACTTTTATCATTTATAATTATAGATATCGATATACCTATAAAATATAATATACCTACATAAAAGATTAACTATTAGGTATATGTTTAAAGTAGGATTTATCCTTATTGTTTCAAGATTGCACGAATACCTAAGCGTAAACAAATAAATCAAACTACTGCACGTAGCGTAGGCAGCTATTACCTATTACAAACTGTAATTATTGCCTCTTACGCTTATTTATTTACACCAAAACCTATCAAAACATAGTTATTACTAAACTTCCAGCTATAGGATCTTTACTGTTCACTGACTATTTCGATTTACAGCCGTCGGAAATATTATGAGCCAATGAAAATACCTACAGGTAGGTCCCTACCTACTTCTCATAACAACAATCGCTTTACAGGTATCCCGCTCTTAGGTTAATAGTTACGAGTCGGTAACTCAAGTAAGTTAGAGAATATTCAGTGGACAACCTCATGTCAGAATATGTAACAGTTGTTACGGGTAGGTCCCTATTTTATTCGAATTACACCATCTAGAAAAACAAACTCTTTTTGCGTCGTTCACATGGTGAAATGGATGACCGTTAATTGCCCAAGTACATAAAATTGAAATTATGTGTATTAACTTAAATTATCGTCTAACTACAAGAGACGGATAATGACCAGTTCTAAACGGTGAATTTTAATAAGTCAAGGGAATGTCACAATAAACTTAAAATCTTTTTGTTATCACTCATCAGAAAAGACTAAGTAACCTAAACAAACAACAAAACACCGAATGGTATGTGTAACCAGAACAGTCGAGTACCGTTGCGTTATAACTCAAACTATATGAGAGTAAAAAACAAAATTTAACGTAATTCGAATTAAAGGTCGATTTTTTACGTCGATAAATCAGTTTGCAGCGGTCGCGGGGCGGCGCGACGGACGCGGCAGGTAGCGGCGGAGCGCTGCGCGATAAATAACACAATGATCGATTTGTACACTCAAATATCACTGTTACACGCTGTTTACGATTATAACATTGATCGTTAATAATATTTATTGTGTTCCCGGGAGAAGGCTTCGTGAAATTGATTGCTCTCAAACCTGTTTAGGCTCGCCTACCTAAGTACAATTTAAAAGTATAAACTAACATTGAGTTCGTCCTGTTTCGTCTCTAGCTTCAATCATCATGATTGAAACAGGCGTTAAGGTGCTATTGGTGACGATGAGCCGTAATATAACTTGAAGAAGAAAACATCATTACGATATTATACCTATCTATGTTAGAGCACAATTACTGTTAAAAAATATATAAAAAAACGCTACAAATGTAATGTTGATTTTTCATTGTAAATTAATATGCGTGTAAACTTGCGACTCGGTCGAGGTTCAGAAGAATAGTATTAAATTAAAATTTCCAATTATTTAGATAAATGAATTATTTCAGAAAAACATTTTCTCTATTCTGAGCAAACAAATAAAAAAATTGAAATATTCCCCACATTTAGTTGTAACTTAGAGTTAAGTAATGAATTTAGTAAAAAGTAAATCAAGACTTACGAGACCATTCAAATTTTAACTAAGCATATCTGTAGTAGTAGCAGTAGTGTTCGTAGTCTTTAGAAGCCTAAAATTTTGTATAAAGCATTAGCAAAGCAGTTTAAAACTGATAATAGTTCTATCCGTCGGCTCCTCACTCTGCAAGAAAACCTCTTACTGACATTAGTGAAATCTCCTGTTTTAGAACCACAACTTTGATAAAATCTGTTAGACCAATTTTAAACTACGATTTTCAAATAAGAATATAATTAAATCAGTCGCAATACATTATTAGTTACTTTATATAGTTTTCAATCGAACTGTTAACTGTTATTGTTGAGCCAAATATTTATCGAGACGTTTAGTCAAAAACTTGTAATAAAGTTCCTATTAATAATAATCAACACAACATAATATACTTATTAAACATATTCATTATTAGAAGCTTCGATACCTACTCTATTTTACATGTCAACTATATTGTTAGTGATGTTGATGTGCCAAATGAAATTTTAATGGACTTTTAATGTTCAGTTTCTGTCTTTCAACTTAACGTAGGCGTATTAGGTAAAAAATTACATGTTGGTCATATGTAACTCTGGTTCGAAGGAGAAATTATTGAATACATAAAAAGCTTTGTGCCAAAGTACTTTATCAGATAGTTGGATATTTCTAGAATCTATGTTAGCTGCGACTGATTGATCCGAAAGTCGCAAAGCCGCTAGGGACTTGCGCCTCGACATTCGCACGATGGCCCTAGCTCCGGGATATTCCAATAATACGACCAAATAAAATATTTACTCTGGTTTATTTAAATACTTAGATAATAATATAAAACATTTTAAGACTAATTATTCATTATTTACCTACGAGAGGCTCGCACTACCACTGCCGTCTGTTCCTTATCACCTATTATAGTTTATACAGTTATATACATATCAACTCGTCAACTTCGTTGAGAATAACGAAATAATTACATTTACAACATTGGGTTTGGTTCGAATCGGGCGATCGCCCTGCGCCGCGCGAGACGCGCCGCGCCGCGCACGACACTGCGCGACACGGCGCGACGCGACGCGACACGCCTGCCGTCCGAGCACTGACTACACTAGCACTGACGGCGCCATCTCATAACCGTCTCGGATTCCATATAAAGAACACTTTTATATATGCAGTATATGCATATCGTCATAGACGTAGCAGTAACATTAGTTTATATAAAAAAATACCTATTTATATTAGAATTAAGTACCGAAATTGGCCACAATTACATATAAACGAAAAAAAACAACAAAACAATTATTAAAAACAGGAATAAAACCATTTTGGCATCGTATCTGCTTAATTTTCAATAAATTACCGGAGCGGGCTCGGAGGCGCGCGACCGTCGCGTCGGGCGCGGCGCGTCGCGTGGCGCCGCTCGCTTCGTCTAGCACTTAACATAAGAATTGCACCTATCTCGATCGCATCCTCACTGGCCACGGCAGGCACTCAGTCCGTACGTCTAGCATAAATTCGCTCGTCCTCGCTCGGCGCGGCTACTTACCGGCTCGGCACTCACTACAGTCACTCACTGGAACACCCGCGGGCGGCTAGTGCGGCTCCGCGTAGTACGGCCGCGGCGGCGCCCACGGGGCGAACTGTTAGTGCGCCGCCAGCGTGTGCGCGCCCTGCAGGTGCTGTGCGTGCTGCGCGTGCGGCGCGTGCTGCGGGTGCGGCGCGTGCGCGGGGTGCGGCGGCGACAGCGCCGGCGAGTGCGCGTGCAGCGGCGGCGAGCCGTGCATGTCGTGCGCGTAGTGGCCGTGCATGCCGTCCAGCATGCCGTCGCCGCCCAGCGTGTTGGGCGGCGTCATGCGCTTCTCCTTCTGGCGCCGGTTGCAGAACCACACGCGCACCACCTCCTTCTCCAGCTGCAGCGAGTCGGCCAGCGACGTGATCTCCTGCGCCGACGGCTTGGGCTGCTTGTGGAAGTGCTGCTCCAGCGCGCCCTTCACCGACACCTCGATGGACGTGCGCTTCTTGCGCTTGCGGCCCTGCGCCGCGATCTTGTCGATGCTGGTGGGGCTGCCCGTGGTGGAGTCGGCCTCCTCCAGCCACTTCTGCAGCAGCGGCTTGAGCTTGCACATGTTCTTGAAGCTGAGCTGCAGCGCCTCGAAGCGGCATATGGTGGTCTGCGAGAACACGTTGCCGTACAGCGTGCCCAGCGCCAGCCCCACGTCGGCCTGCGTGAAACCCAGCTTGATGCGGCGCTGCTTGAACTGCTTGGCGAAGGCCTCCAGGTCGTCGCTCGTGGGCGTGTCCTCCTCGGGCCCGTCGCGCTCCAGCGCGTGGTGCGGGTGCAGGTGCGGGCTGGGCGGCACGTCGCGCATGAGGTGCTGGTGGTGCACGGGCACGTAGCCGCCGTGCAGCACGGGCGAGCCCGCGCCGTAGCCCACGGGCGCGTGCCAGCCGTGCTGCAGGTGGCGGTGGTCGTGCGGCGCGGGCGGCGGCTTCACGTCGGGCTGGTGCGCGTGGTGGTGGTGCTGGTGCACGGCCCAGGGGTCGGCGGGCGGCAGCGAGGCCCAGGGGTTGAGCCCCACGGGCGCGCCGGGCGAGGGGCTGCCGCCGTGCAGGTGGTGCGCGTACTTCATGTCGGCCGGCTCGGCGCTGCGCGGCGACGCGGCGTGGTAGCCGCCCGCCAGCAGGTCGAGCTCGCCGCCCGGCATGTACGTGGTCGCCGCCATGGCGCCGTACCTCAGGTCCACGGTGGACGGCGTCTTGCCGCAGAAGGCCGGAGCCTTCGCTTGGCCGCTGCTTCACAAAACTGGCGCGGGGTCGCGCGGCGCTGCGGTAGCGGCGGGGGCCACCTCACATCACAGGCGACAACGAGCGACATGCGCGTGCGTGCGCGGCGGCAGCACGGGTCGGACTGGCCCCACGAGCGCGCCGCGCGGCCGCGCCGGCGTGGAGGGGCCGGCCCCGCCCGGCGCCGCCCGCCGCCCCGCGCCCGCCCGCCCCGCGCTCGCCCCGCGCTCGCCGCGCGCCCCACGAGCGAGAGCGCCGACCACCGACTTATTTACAAACATAATCACTCTGCGATTTGTTGCCGCGAGCCGCGACTGGCGTCTGCTGCGAGCGGCGCAGCGGCAGCTCCTCGCCGCTCAGATGAGCTACATCCTAACACTGTTAGCAAATTATGACATACATTATAGTACGTGTATTCAAATAATTTATAGCAATTAGGTACATTTCATAAATATTAATTTTAGTTGTATTTTTAGTTTATTGTTTTAAGCAGTATTAGGAGGAATGTTACTTAACCAAGTAACATATTGTTTTTATACATTAATATTTCTTGCACACCTAGTAGGTATCTACTTAGAGATTATGCTAACATAAGCCCGTCAGGTTCGAGAAATATTAATTAGATATACCTAGAATCTCTAATTTTTTTAATTACTCCATGCTGAAATTTAATAACCGAAAATAGTAGGTAGGTAGGTATTTTGCTAAGACATTTTTTGTCTATACCTAGGTGCCTACCTACCTACTAATGTGAAATGAAACTTGAGCAATCTAAATTGTCTCCATTATAGGTCTAGACTAATAATAATTTACTTCAATCAACGACAATTTCAATTACCTATTTATGGTTGTTTTTTTATATATCCATGTATGCTTATGTAGGTATACCTACCTGTTATCAAATAGGTAGCAGTAGTTTGTACGTTTAAACTCAATAACGACGGAGTTGAGCTAAATGTATAATGTAGGTCAACCAGGTACCTACGTACTTATAATAAATAACTTTAAGTATTTTATTAACATTATAGGTATAAATTTATGTATGCTTTACATCGAGATTTTTTTCATGTGAAAAAAAAACTATTATGGTATGTAATTATGGGTATACATATATTACTAGAATCATTGTCTAAATAAACATCTACATAATAATATAAAAATCTCGTTCAATTCGCTTCATTATTGTTACTCAGGTTATCGATGAAACATTTGTAAAAGAGCGTCAACTAGCGCCATCTATCAGTGAGTAGACACACTTTCGATACCCAAAATTTCATTAATTATTTTTTAATGCGTTGCTTATTTTTTCAGTACATTTTAATTCAAAATTATTACAAATAAGGTATTTATTAAAAATACATTCTGACTAGAAAAACCCGACATTTGATTAAAAGGAAATACCTACTTACCTACCTACAGTTAATATTTAAACCTAAAAGTAGCTGATGATAATTTATTTTTATAATAGAAACTATCTACTACGTTAAAGATACAATTTTAACCAAAATATAAAATAAAAAAAATAACTAGGACGTTACACTACATTATTACGTTACATTATTTACTACTTACTCATAATGTAATAAAGTTATTACTGATATGGTCCCAACCTATATTTTATATTATAAATTGTAACTAATATTATAGTTATTTGAACAAATTATTAAGTTTGTGTTAGACATTTACTCAAAGAAAGCGTAAGCTCGCGCCACCTAGCGTCGCGTAGCTGTACTAGGTAAACTAATAGAGCTTTTGCACAACCCTCATCAAACCTCTTGATGTTTTCCCGCTAGAGAGGGTTATATAAAAGTTTCGTATTTAGAATATAATATTAATTTAGTTTTAACTTTACATATTAAAGCAGAAATTACTCGAAAAATCATTATGTATACGAGTATACATACCCTAATTTATTTGTCTACTTATCCGAATAGGTTTTTTTCCATAATATTCCAATGGGAAAAATTATTGATAATTCATATAGACTTGTTTTTATCGGCTTCCTATTTTATCTCAGTTATCTTATTGAGACAAGAAGAGCTTTGGCTAGGTTTATTCGAAATGGTTGAGATAGCAATTTTACTTTTTTTATTTGTCGTCTCTATTGTATGTCTAAGACTAAGAGCATTCATATCTCTTTCTGAGTGACAGTTAAGAACCACTCTCTGTTTGATAAATTTTGTCACACTATTTACTCGGATTCCCAAGTCGATGACATCAACTGTGGTTTGCACCTCTTTAAGGATGACTCCACTAGTGTGCCTCGGGTCAGCTGATGGTTAATCAAGACCCAGCTTACTTGTGATAGGTAGGTTATATTTTTCTAGTGATATTTTTTATCACAATCTTATACCTACCTACGTTCCCGTATGACGTAGCTTCCTCACCTGTTAGTATGTCGCAGTGAAAATTATCTCTCGAGTAAAACGACAAGACACTAGGTAATGTGCATTTAAATTGCCCGCAAGGATCCGTGCGGCCGGACCGGACCGGACCGGACCGCAAATCAATAGTCAGCAATTAAGACTAGACTGCCTCTGTACCTAGTCAATTAGATGGCTCTCGCTGTGTTCGAGTCTAAAGCGCCATGTTGTACCACCACTTGGAATAAATGAGAATAGTAGGTAAAACGTAGATAGGTAATAGTTCATAGTAGGTATCATCATCATCATCATCCTATCAGCCGATGGACGCCCACTGCAGGACATAGGCCTTTTGTAGGGACTTTCAAACATCACGATACTGAGCCTGCATCCAGCGAATCCCTGCAACTCGCTTGATGTCGTCAGTCCACCTGGTGGGGGGTCGGCCAACACTGCGCTTACTAGTGCGGGGTATATACTTACGTAATACAAATCACTATTAATATGTCTAATAATCTCTCATTTATTTAATGAATAACTTATATCTATTAACCTAAATCTTTAAAAGTTACAATTTTTTTAATTTTTAAAATGTAATAACTTGTAAATTTACGTCAACATTCGGAGTCATAGATCAGCTTTCGCCTCGTCAAAAAGCCCGCCTCTAAAAGCACCTATTAAAATTAATAAAAATAATTCAACTCTCCCGCTGCGGGACATTTGAGTGCCCAAGCAACCGGCGGTCAGGGCGCCAGAGTGTGGAACCTCCTCACAATACGCGCCGGCTCAAGAATCACTGCCCACAGAGTCCGAGCCTTGATCCGGCACTATATTAACATTACTTATTATCTATCCATAGTATATATTTCAGGGCCGGTTGCGTAAAATGTAATTTTCAATTTGCCGCACGCGGCTGATCGATTCGTTCCGCGCCGCGCCGCACCGCCGGTGCCGTGTGATAACATCTTAATGCGTACTACTACTATATACTATATGTACTAAGAGTAATATAATACCTACCCTAACGATTTGAAATTGTGAACAATGAACCACGCAACGATGACGTGTGACAGTAAGTACTACGCGCTACGTTTTTCTTATTGGAATCCTCGAGGTTTTGGTTCCCTCGAGGCTATCAAAATATGCGTTTATAATGAATTTTAGTACCTAATTCGATTTTTCTCAATTTCATGGCACGTAAACCTACACCTGCCTACACGGTTTACGTTTCAACTTGATACCTTCACGCATTGTCGAAATAAAGGCTCTTGACAGACAGACGGACAACAAACATGATCCTAAAAGGGTTCCATTTTTGCTTTATGTGTACGGAACCCTAAAAATACACAAATTCAAAGATTTCGATAGTTGGAAACGAGCGAGGGAACGGGAGCATCCTCAGAAGATGTTGACTTTACAATATTAGGTAAATTGCAAATATGGCAAAAATCATAACTTCGTTATTATCATTAGGCCTATAAGTAGCAGAAAACAGCCCCCCCCCCCCCCTCCGCCGTCGGAGAGGGAATATGCTTTGATCTACCACGAGGAGCTGTGGAACGGTTTGCAAAATAAGTAGTTTGAAGTCATTTTTATGAGAGCTGATAATAAGATAATGACAACGTGCAGGACCTACAGCTCCTACATGTTATAGAATAAGTATATCTACCTATTATGGATTATTTCCCTCAAAATAATAAAGAATTAAGCGTATTCGTGGCTCAAGAACAGATATACCTACCTATATCAACTCGTATCGTATAGATATACAACAAATACAATCCACAAATTTATTTTGCAACGTTGTAGGTATCTCTCCCAATCCGTAGGTTTATGTTCTAATCGTCAAATAGGTAGGTATCTATAGCTAATTAGCTATTATCTAACCCAAAGATATCCTTATCTGACGTGCTGGTTGAGTATTTCTGAAATTATTGTTTTTTATTAAACTACTCTAAGCATATCAAAATCATAATAAGTACATTAATTTCAAGTAGGCTCAGTAAAGCACTTCCGATATGTCAAGTTTAACTATTTGTAGAGACTCTACCACCGGTTCGGAAGTTCGGAGTTACGCTAAGAAGAGAGCCGGTAATACTTAACAGTTGCAAAAATTCTCTGGTATGCAGGTTTCCTCACGATGTTTTCCTTCATTGTTTGAGACACGTGATATTTAGTTTCTTAAAATGCACACAACTGAAAAGTTGGAGCTGCATGCCCCGGACCGGATTCGAACCCACACCCTCCGGAATCGGAGGCGGAGGTCATCCATTGGGCTATCACGGCTCTTATGGATATTGATGGATGGTACCTATATTATTATTATATATTTTTTTTACTTTTACTTCCTTCCTGGTGGATGAAGGTGGAAGCTGTAACCATGGCCTCCAAGCATTAAAGAGTTGATCAATTGGCAACCTCGACTTGGTAAATGTTTATAACACACTGTGAGTCACTTATATTGAGGGTTCATACTTGATGGAGATACTCAACATCATGAAAGGTCCCTTGTGCTTAAGATATGAGATAAGACAAAGGGACTTATGGATTTACAAGTGCATCATGCGAGTAAATCCAAAATTTGTCCGAAGTCCAACCTATTGACCTACCTACTTTATCATTGTAGCTCTGGCTGGCTCCGTAGGATGAGCTATGTCTGACTATCACAAGCTCGCGGACGATTCGGTTATCGATAACTTTTACGTCAATAATATTTACATAATTAGGTAGCAGGTACTACTAATTTCGATTTCGTTTTTAGTGTTTACGATTCGATTCAGTCTGACTGAGATGACAGACCAACGCGTTCGTATCTACAAAGAGCGTCAGTTCCTCCAGTCGACAGCTCGCAGCACTCAGCGCCGCTGCCGACTGTACCCGAGGCCGTCCGTCCACCTGGCGACTCTGAGCGTGACCTCTGCGCCGCTCGCAAAAACTGACAATTGACTTTCAAATGTGGCGCGGATCGGTTTCGGTATTAATTCTTGAGACAGACAGACACACAAAAAGCCGCGCGTCCACCCTCATACATATACATGGGGGGCTCTCGCGTTATACCATTTCCAAATGTTTTTATGAGGCGCAGATTTGGAGCTTTTACCATCTCAGAGTTCCGTATCTACCACAAAAGGAAAAATGAAACGCTTATAGGATTAAGTAGGTACTTTACTGTCTGTCTGTCCGTCTACCTGTTATAAAGACCCTGGATCGCGGAAACGCGTCTCGAGTTCGATAATTTCACAGCCGCGATAGCATTGGATATGACCTCTGCCTTCGATCCGGAAGGCACAAAATCCGGCACCTGCAAATTTTCAGTTATGTGCATTTTAAGAAATTAAATATCACGTGCCTACTTGTAGAGAAGAATCTGAAACTATTACCTACATTTATAATTAAATAATAAAAAAAGATATAATTACAAATATACACTAGTACCTAATAGTTTGCAGTTTTAGGGTCTTTCTTTAAAGTAAGTAATCAACAGTTGAGCAAATTTGTACCTACAATTGTGTACGGAACCCAACCCTCGCTGGCCGAGTCCTACTAATCCTACTAATAATATTATAAAGGCGAAAGTTTGTATGGATGTAGGTATGTATGTTTGGATGTTTGTTACTCTTTAACGCCGGTACTGAAGCGATTTGGCTGAAATTTAGAACGGAAATAGATTTTACTGTAGATTAACATATAGGCTACTTTTTATCCCGAATAAATCCACGGATTCCCGAAATTTGCGAAAACCTGATGAATTTGATAGTATAAAATAGAGAATGTTTGTTATTCGTTCACGCTTCGGCTACTGAAGTGAATCACTTTAGTCCATCTCACGTCAATTAGAGAGACCGATGACAACGAAGTGCAGTAGTGCTCTACCCACGACTAGAGAGACCGATGACATCGAAGGGTAACAGCCAGTCGCTGGATGAGGTGCGCGACGGTGGTGCAAGGTGACATTTACCTACCAATCCAAAATAAACCAAATTTCAACGTAGCAAGTGATCAGAAATCGGGAAGCGGGACTAACCTAGTGTAGGCCATTGCTTCGTCCACAGCTCGGGTATAAAGAGTTAAGAGGGCTATTAAGTTTTAATATTAACGACACCATAAAATTGGCGCCGCAATTTGAGAAGCATGTTCGATATTAATCGGTTTTAGAGAAGCTGGAATTTCTCCTCACCTGAAGGCTACCGTGTCGACTTCGGGTTTGTGCGAACTGCAATTTATTGTACCGTTTGCTACTCGAACTCGAACCTTGTTCCGCGGAGATAGTGTCGCAGATGGCGCGCCGGGCCGAGGTTGCGAGCACAGTTTATATCATAAGAATATAATTAGTGGGAGGAGTTGCAGCTCCCGGGCGCTGCCGGCTCTAAATAAATCCACTTTCGATCTCGGCCGAAACAAAACGACCACCGCTTTTACTTCTACGAAACGTAACTATCATTTTCTTTTTTTATTAAATGGCAAAATGAGACCCACCCTGGCCTAACATTAAAAATTAAAGCATCTGGAAAATTTCTGCTACATTTTAGAACAATCTTTGTTAATCACTTTTTATTTTCAACGGCCTCACTCGCACCTAATGTGCCACCGTTTCACAATATTTTTATTACTTTTCACCTACCTTGGTTATTTCTTGTACCTAAGGCTGTTATATAAATCAGAAATAAACATATCACGTGCGTCCGACACATAAACGTAAGTAGTTTATAGTGGCGCAGACACACATGACACAGAACTTATAACAATTACCGACTGGTCGAGTGGTACGTGCACTTTACGTCGTTTGTTTGGTGGCTGTTGTTGCCCAATCATTGCAGCACTGTAATCAGCCCGCGGCTTCACCCGCGTAGTTCCTGTCACCGTGAGAAAGCTACTCACTCCTTGATACTGTAGCTTGCCATTGGTGAAACTATTTTTAAAATTAATTTAGTGGTGTATAAACGTGAAAGCGTTACAAACAAACAAACTGTTGAGTTACTTTTGCGCGCATTGTTTGTGCGCATTTAGAATATAAAGTATTATAAGATATATCTACCTACTGGTATCAGGATTTATTGTGGACAAACACAATTCTTTTTCTAATTGTGGATATCGTTGAGTATCAAAATAAAAATTAATTTATACTTGTAGTTTACAAGCACTTTTGAAACGTCAAAGTGGAATTTTTCAAGAAACATAGGCATTAAACCATTATTTAACCAGATCCATATGCAGGCATACATCATATTATCATCTCCATATACTTCTAGTACACGGGGGTATACATGGGTTCTCATATTTGGTACTCATAAAATTAAAAATTCATTTACTTATTTAAAATTGGAAGGTAGGCTTAGTTTACAAGCATTTTGTCAGCAGGTTTGTCGTTACAAATGTTTATTATTTTTTTTATGACTCTACTACCGGTTCGGGAGGCAGAATCAGCTGACAAGAGGAGTTCGCACGAAGCGAACGTTCGAAGTGAAGCGCCTGCGCTGCCGTCGCCTGCAGCTCGACTCGGACTAGTCGATAGTCGATAGTTCACAGACACATCATCCCACTGCTGGCTGATCGGTACAAAAATTCAGTCTTAATCGGGTTATTAAATAATATACGTAGGTACAAGAGACTCACTTGTCCGTAATTGCCTTAATAAAGATTTTCCCAGTTAACATAATATGGTTTTTATATTTGTAGAGGTCAGCACTTTTCTGTATGAAAGGCACAATTTGTATTTTAATAACAAACAATGATTAATCCTATATTTTTATAGTTATGAAACTTCAAAGTTATGAAAAAAATAGTAGTACCTACCTACGTAATGATCAAGGTGTAAAAGCATAACAAACAAGCTTACATTTTTCTACGTACAATAAGCACCGTAACAATTTCAATGGTCTCCTTAACAATAATTTTGTTTCACACGCAACTTTTAGTATTCTAGTCAGATCAGCTCAGCCGTTCTCAGTAGCGCATGTAAGTATAGGCAGATACAGCGGCGATGTGCCCCGCGTCTAGTCTATCCTACCTGTTACTTACAGCCATGCGTGGTCAAAACATGTTTATTTATTGAATTTTGTAATCAAATTTAATTAATAACAAAGTAACATCCCTATAGCATTACGGCGGGAGAGGGCCGTGTCGCGCTAAATTGCAGCTCCTGACTTACCCGCGCTATGATTTACGAATATGAACATGCCTCGGCCTCCTCCGGCCCTTGCGGCGCACACGGCGCCGACTGCGACCCGACCGGCCGACGACTGACTCACCGCTGGCTCCCTCGGCCTCCTCCGGCGCTTGCGGCGCACACGGCGCCGACTGCGACCCGACCGGCCGACGGCTGACTCACCGCCGGCTCCCTCGGCCTCCTCCGGCACTTGCGGCGCACACGGCGCCGACTGCGACCCGACCGTCTAGTCTACATCTCCTGATGAAACAGTGTTACAGGGAAATACTATACCTATTGTAGTTTTTCCCAAAAGACTGACGGAATCTGATTTTCGAAATGGTGGTTAAATAACAACTCACTAACCGACTTCATCATTATCACCATAGTCGATTCACTGTTGAATACGAATTTCCTCTCAAAATGAGAGGGGTTAGTCCACGTTGGCCCCATGCGAGTTGGCAGAGTTCACACACGTAGAAAATTAAGAAAATTCTCAGGTAAGCAGGTTTCCTTACGAAGTGTTTCCTTTACCGTTTCGAGACACATGATTTAAGATTTCTAAAAATGTACGTAATTAAAAAATTTGAGTTGCATGCTCCGGACCGGATTCGAACCGAAGCCCTCCGTATCGAAGGCAGAGGTCATATCCACTGGGCTATCACGTCTCTAACTCTAAATTCTAACAGACTTAACTTTTCAAAAATATGTACCTACGTGTATAAATCCTTGAAATAAATAAACCTTGAGCTTAAATTTCTCTAGTGCAAGGTTTTGTTGCTGAATTCTACAGGATATAAATTATTCCACCCGATTTATGTTCCTCGTATGTATGCTGGCTTATACCTAACATTTTCCGTCCAATAGTGTGACAATTATGGGTCCAACTAAAGTATAGTTGAATCGTAAGTCGGGACAGAAGTCGTCCCCGTGTGTCGCCCGCGCACCTCCCCCGGCGATTAAACTGCCGGCCGATCATTAATCGCTAATAGTTTACTACAAGATCCGCTCCGCCGTATAAGTGCCTGCTCAGTAATTGTTCTTTTGAGAATACTGCAGAGTCGAGGTAGAGCAATTTTATTTTTTGAACGTCAATTTGTCGAACGGTTATGAAACAGATAAATTCGCCTGTTTGTCACATGTGTAGTAGGTACATACCCTCGAAAAAGGTTAGGAATTGTATCGAAACTACCATCTTTAGCGGTAGGTAAGTCAAAGTTGCTAGTTTTGCTAATATTATAAAAATATCGAATAAATATTACACTATGAAAAGAATGTGCGTAAGATCATGACATTATTAAAAAAACCTATTAGGTTGATTCTGTCCTTGTAGATATATATACTTATGAGTTATTTATCTATAACTGTACACGCCTGCCTTTATTAGTTAAGACAGACTTTTAATTGGTTGAAGCAATTCAGAGAATTCACAGAACGCGCAGTTTGCGGGGCGCGAGCTGCGCACAGGCGCTAATGGGAGCGGTTGATATACAAACAAACAATCAAATCTTTCCTCTTTATAATATTAGCATAGATGTATTCCGTGCCTTAAAGCCTATTTTTCAATCGACGAAAGACGGATAGAAGGTTATCAATTCGACCAGAGGGCCTAGTGGCAGTTTGATACTGTGACGTAAACGCGAATTTCTAAGGAATTGAAACAGCGCATAACTTTTTATAGAGTGGTCCGAGTCTTATAGCTCATTTTTTATTATTATTATTATTATTATTATTATTATTATTATTATTATTACTATAGGACCTCGAAATCAGCCCCATACCTATTATTTAAAAAAATAGTTTCTACGCTGAAGGTGGGAAAATACGGGTGATTAATCTACTATTAATCACTAGCCGACGCCTCGCTATTTTACCCGAGTAGTTCCTGTTTCCATGAGAATACGAGGATAAAGTGTAACTTTTGACACTCACAAATAACGTGGGTTTCTAGTGGTAAAAGAATTTTTAAAATCGGTTCCGTAGATCCAGAGATTACCCCCTACAATACCACAAACTTTAGTTCTGTAAGGTATTATACGAGTACGAGTAGATTCACAGAATCTCATGCTGATTTCTGAGTTGTGTATTATCAATAAGAAAGCATTAACGTAAACTTCGAGTTTCGGAGGGTGGGATGTTAAGGTTAATTTCATATGAATTGAATGTTTTACAATGAATACCTCATAGCCCTCCGTGTAGGTATTGATACCTAACTGCCATGTGCAATTGTGCATTGTCTAGTCCGGGTGGTACACATAATGCAAATTGAAACTATATCTTGCCTATTAGGTTTTATGGTTAACCCTTTTTTTCTTTTTAGGGTTCTGAACATCTGAGTACAAACACTCACGTGGCCGTCTGTCCGTCTATTAGAGTCAATATTGTCCGAATCTACAAAACCGATTCCGTTAAAATTGGGAAACATATTATCAATTTCTGTAATTCTTAAAAAAACAGAATTTAACGTAAAAAAGTCGCGGATGTTCGCTAGTCTCTCAAAAATTTTCACAACACTAACAGCTACGAAACACGTTTACTTTTGTTGAATACTTATGTTTTTAGCCCGAATACCTTATAATTACAGATTCCAAAAAAAAACATTTAGATTAAAATAATTTAGAAGTCGGATCCCCCTTCGTATGCGAGTTCAACTTGCACTTGTCCCGTTTTTAAGGGTTTTTTACTTCAAAAGAAAAAAATGGAACCCTCCTCCACTTCCTGTCGGCCCTTGCTCTTGACCGCAGGTCGTCGCCGCGTCGCCTTCTTGACTCCCACACGTTTCTCATCATCCTAGTCCTTCTTGCGTGCAACTTGTGCTTCTGCGACTGCGGGCTGCGGCTCCTCAGCGTCCCCAGCGGCAGTTCAGTCAACTCTGCGCGTGTGTGTGCGTGTGTGCGAGGCAGCGCGCCGCACGTCGCTATCGGCCATCGCGCTGGCGCCGCGTCGCGTACCTACATGCTAATCCTGCCGCGCAGCCCACGCCGTCTTACCATTGTACGTAGGCACCTCTACACCGGTAGTAGCGCTGCTCTCTCTGGCTCTCTCGTAAGGGGAACTACTGCCATTATGTTTAATTCTGCCGACAAGCGTTACTGTGGCTCTGGCTGTAAGGTATGTGTCATGTTGCCGCGTGTACGGCAGCGCTGGATGTGACGCGATCCCATTCAGCCCTGCGACATGCTGGATATGCTGGACTGGAAAGCTAAGTTCTGCCTCGTTGGCCCAGTGCAGTGGGGGGTGGTGGACCGACGGAGACACGTGTCGCGGAAAGCATTTGAATCCGTCGGTCCCAGTCATCATCATTGACATCGCTAACAGTGGTCGTTAATGAATTTAACATTATCACCCTAATCCCGCGAACCCGCATCGTTGGGGGCAGCGTGATATAGAGGAGATATGGAGGTGTACCTACCCTCCATATCTCCTCTTGTAGGTATACGGAGGGAGTAGCCCTGTAGTGGGCCTGTACGTTGTAGGCTACGTGCAGATGAAGAATTGTCCAGCGTGAGCGCGCGCCAGACTGTTTGGATGTCGAGCGTTTGATATTGATCATCTTCCGAGTCCAGTAGGTAGCTACCTACATGGACGAGGTAATTAGGCATGTATTGGCTCGACCTATTGCAACGATACTTACCATCATAATTAGCTACAAGTACCAGTAGGGACATATAATTACGTGTGCAAACAAACTGTAATGAATAATGAATGAGAATTATAATGATTATGACGACAATTAAACAGCAAAAAGTATCTCACGCTGCGGACAGCTGCGGTTGTTTTTGTGTGTCTGTCTGTTACGGTGCAATACAACATACTGAACTTATTGTGTTGCAGCTTTCACAGTTCCTTAGCACGTGCGCTCGGTGCGGCCTCTCGCCAGCACCGTTCGACACAATCGGAGGAAATGAATTGTTTGACAAATTACCTAAGTTAAATGGATTCCGTGCGCAGGACATTATAGTACACAAGTGTTTGCGTACACAGGTGCACTCTCTGTTCCCTCACCTCACAGTTGAGCGCCGACGCGAGCCGAGGCAATAGGACATGCTTAGCAACGTCGCTTAGCAGCTTTGCATGCTGTCAGTCCGACGGAGATGAAACCACAAATCGATTTTCAAACGCTTTTTTTTATTCTTTACAAGTTAGCCCTTTTATTCTTTTCAATCTTACTTGATGGTAAGTAATGATGCAATCTAAGATAAGCGGGCTAACTTTTTAGGAGGAGGATGAAAATCCACACCCCTTTCGGTTTCTACACGACATCGTACCGGAACGTTAAATCGTTTGGCGGTACGTCTTCGTCGGTAGGGTGGTAACTAGCCGCGGCTGAAAGCCTCCCACTTGCCAAAAAAAGGCTGATATTAAGATTTTGAAATAAAATTCTCAATAACTTATTTTATTACTTCCGACTGGCCTCACCAATGAGTCTGTCATTAGTAATGAGATCTGCCATAGTGATTAGTGAATAGGTACACTTAAACTCTATTAGATATTTTGTGCTTAATGTGTAAGAAATGGTTTTCACGGTATGATCCCAAGAAAGCAACTCAGCGGGAAAGTAAACCTTTAGGAATCCTATAATACAATACAATAGGTATTACGTAAGCCGACAGCTGCATGGTTTCAGCGTAAGCCAGCTATTCCAGCTAAGTGAAGGAAGCAGCGAGATGTGCGCGACGTGCCCGCCATGCCGATGTGTGCCGCCCGCCGCCGCCGCCCGCGCCCTGTACAGTACACACTGCAACAACAACACCAACAACAACCCACGCTTAGAGTACTTGCTGTTGTTCGTCTATTTCTGTTGCGTAGCCGGCTGCGTCACTAGCCCGGCGGACAACGCCGGGGTTACAGATCAATATCTACCTACACATTTAACTGAGCACGTATAAACCTGAATATATAACTTTAAGCATATATCGCTCGAATAAAATATAATGGAAGTGAAAAGGCATCTTTAAACATATGCGCTCTTACTTGGACGCCATCATCGCCTTCCATTAGGCATTGATTGTAGCCAAGCTCAAGTCTATATAACGTAAAAAAATGTGGGAATTTTGGGACAAGAATGTGCGTTGGTATTGAACGATCAATTGCTGTCGTCCATAATACCATTGTACCATTGTACAAGAAAATTTCATGAACGCGGCTGTGAAAAAATAAAACATTGGAGAAAGCTCGTAGTCTCAGCTTTACGTGTAGCTGCTTTTGTAGTCTTTAGAATAGAGTAATACAAATCTAGACACATGAAAATTATTAAATTCAAAATATTAATTAAGGCCTAGGATCAATTATTGTTACATTTCTATAATATAGTAATCTATAAAAGCTGCCGATAGTATACCCAGTTGCAAAGCTGCGCTGGCGCCGGCTTTTTTATCGGGCCAGCCTTAGATGGCATTGATAATGAATGATCACGACCGACAGCTTGACGAGCTCTCTGAAGCCTGAGTACACTCCACCGTCTTCACAAGTCTGAAACAACAAATATTTTCCAAGAGGAAAAAAAGCTTAATGTTTAGACTTAAGACTCAAACCCAATGTCATGATGGGTAGCCGCACAGGCTCAGCGCGCGCCGTGGCCAGGAAATGGCACATGTAAAGCAATGCGCGGCGAGCGCTGCCGGCGCCGCGCGAGATGGCGGATAGCGGCTACAGTTAGGAGCTCATTTGAGTGCGATGCTATCGCCACACGCTCTGTCCGCATCAACAGCGGTACCTGCGCCGAATTTTGATACCGCCCGAGCCACAGAGCGACCTCGAGAATAACTCGACTCATCTGCCGCACTAATGTTGTCCCAACTGATATCTTTTAGTATTGCGCAATCGAAAGGAAAATCTAATCAACACGATAATAGACCGATAGACTCATCTCACTCGGGAGACAAGTCGACGCTTCAAAGGAAGTTTTTATGTTACCTGACGACGGTAGTAAATTATACTAAATACCAGAAAGTCGCAACTCTAGGCTAACCGATATTGACACGATATAGGTATCTAGTGGTAGAGTGAAATCAATTCGTGTACTCGCTCGGACAAAATTACTTTGCGTCTGCGGTTGACTTGCCTTGAAAGTGCATAAATCGTACGAGACTAATAAAGAAAATACTAAATGCAAGTTTAGGGAGAAGCTTTATAGTGTTATAGTATGATTTAATACTGCAACCCAACGTGGTTGTAAACCTAGGGATGCCACCGTTCATAGTGTCTTGATGTACAGCGGTGAAAAAAAAGGAACGATGTCGAGAAGTTTCTGCACGCACGCTCTTCAAAGTTGGTATAACCGGTAAAACGTGCGACACCACGATAGAGGTGCAATTTTTTTAAGTTCGACTGCATCTTCGGTTCATCATCGGCTCAACCGATGTGGCGAGCTTGCTGGCTGTCTCCATGCTCCGCGGCGCACGTACTCGCGCGGCGCGCACGTACGCAGTTCTCTACCAGCGGCCGGCGCACGCGCACGCGGAATCTCAATGGCCGCCAGCGCCATAACTCGTCGCGAGCGACGCGGCATCCGACGTGCGCTGCGCACTGCTGCAGCAGCGACCAGCCGCGTGTACTTCTGAATATTAATAATCGAATGAGATTCTACAAGTACACACTGCTGGGTGATATCCTAACCTGTAACCAGTAACCTCTCCCTTTCAGTCGGTAAACACTCGAGCGATACGTTCATTAGATAATGAAACTAATAATAAATAACAACTTTAAATAAATGATTAATGAAGTTTATGAACACTCACCACTTTATTTTATTCTAGAGAAAGTAAAAACCAATTCAACTTAATTTGTTCTCATCATCGATATAATCAACACCCGTTTCGCGCGAGCAGTGGTTGTCGTACAGAGAAATGTCTCAAAAGAATTACTACTCATCTTGAGCCACCCATCACCCGCGGTCGCTTCCTGCACCCTACACCTAACACCCTGCACCCTGCAGCCTGCATTCTGCTCTCCCGCTCTCTACACACTGACACTTCACCGAGTCACAGAAAACATATTACATACAAGTAACCGAGTGACGGGATGAGCTACTTCGATACAAACAAGTCTCTACTACTATCAAGTCCCAATCGATTGACTACATAAATATTTATTTGGAATAAAACTTATTATTAGAATAGCACCTTCACGTACAGTCAGTACAGTACAGTACAGTACAGTATTAGTAAGGTTATCAAGAGCCTACAAAGGTAAAGAAAGCTTTGCTGGCGGTAGAGCCATTACTACAGCCTTTCTTGATGAGTATTGTTTACCAACAAAAGAATTAGAAATGAAGGTAGAAAACACATGTCATTTCAGACCTTATGAAATATGTATATAATATTATGTATAAAATTCTGTATATAATTATACAGAATTTTAAATTATGTATGGTTTATTTATAAAATGTTATATGAAATATATTCGTTATCAAACCATATTCGGCTCACTGTCGAGCACGAATCTCCTCTCAGAATGAGAGGGGTTAGGCCAATAGTCAACCACGCTGGCCAAATGGGGATTTGCAGACTTCACACACGCAGAGAATTAAGAAAATTCTCAGGTATGCAGGTTTCCTCACGATGTTTTCCTTCACCGTTTGAGACACGTGATATTTATTTTTTTAATAAAATGCACACAACTGAAAAGTTGGAGGTGCATGCCCCGGACCGGATTCGAACCCACACTCTCCGGAATCGGAGGCAGAGGTCATATCCACTGGGTTATCACGGCTCTATATAAAATACCCATATAATAACCATACCTAATTGTTCTGAGCTTATTAAATTTATTTTCATTAATTAAAGAACAAGTTAATTATTTTTTTATCTCTCATTTATTTATTAGTTCTTTTTTAAATTTTTTAACAATGTTAATATAAGTATAAAACACAAAACACTATTAATTATAAAAATAATCCACCCTCCCGCTGCGGGACATCTGAGTGCCCAAGTAACCGGTGTTCAGGGCTCCAGAGTGAGGAACCTCCTCACAATACGCGCCGTCCCAAAAATCACTGCCATTTGTATCCGACTCTTGATCCAACAGTTAAGCGAAAGCTTCTTAAGGTGTTGGTCGAAGCTTTTCGCTATAAGACCATTGACTGAAACAACTAACGGAACAATCATCCAGCAGATGACGTCGCTGGATTGCCCGCACCTGATCCGATATCTGTTGGCTCAAGAGTCTGAAACAGAGACAACATCCTTGACCGGTACGCAGTAAGTTTAGTTCCCCCCTGTGTTGCCCCATGGCAGGTGACGTTTTTATTATTATTATTTATTACTATTATTTTTTTATTATATTATTATTAGGTGTGAAATGGCTAGTGATTTACCTATAACCTCATTTTTAATTTGTTTGTTGGTTGTTTACCAACAGTATGTACTCTTGAAGAAAGGCTGCAGTATAAGTAGGTACTCGTATAAGAAACAATTACATTGGAAGCTATCAAAACAATTTACAAGGAAAACAAGTCAATATTGCAAGCTGTTTTGACACTTTATTTAGAATACATTGAACAACAACAAATTGTAGTAAGCAAGTAACTTTGAATTACGAGTGTAGTAATGTATTTTGTATGTAGTTTGTGATTATTTCACGTGTTAATATGAATTTCAATTATCAATTTAAATGCAGAGACTCACACAAAAAATTCAATATCAAAGCACATTTTATGTAAATTAACGCAATAGATTTTTATTTAGGTATATATAAAGACGCTACTTTTAGTGAGATTCGACTGATCTTTGGACTCAATTGTTGATGATCTCCTTATCTTTGGACCTTCACCAGTCATTCGAGTCCGATCTCATCTACCTCCGTGTTCACGTGAGAGTAAGTGCTCTATCCCGACGGGCTGGGTGGTCCGAGCGATAACATACACTATCTAGTATCTACTCGAATTTGATGTCATGTCTAATTACTCGTATCAAACTGTGATCTTTTCATTCGAAATGTCTCAGTTCCTGAAAACAAATGTGTTTCGGTGTACCAACGGCATTCGATGAACTCAACATCGAACGGGTCGCAGGGAGTCGCCAAACGTTATTGACTGATGTATTGATAGTGGTCGAAGCACACTTGCGGAGAGCCAAGCGAACGTTCTACCTCGTCGACCCAGTGGTTAGCCTGTATGGCTTCGGATCACAGTGTCACACTCCGGTGCCATCGATAGAGACCGTCACTTCGACAGTGATAGAGTCAAATATTACCTGCTAAGCGTTGTGGAACTAAGCTCTTATAAAGAGGGAGGTCTGGCACTCAATAATTTAAACAGGCTGCACGCAGGCGAACTGCGTCGCATTTGTAGTGTTCGACGTCGACGCACCTCGCACTGGCTGGCGGCGGCGCGGGCGGCTACCTGCGCGAGTTACAATACAATGCGCATTTTTTACACTTCGCCTTGATTTCACAAAAATCGATATCGAGGTTCTGTATGTTAATGTTTCTAATTAAGATGGGAGCGACGATAGTTATGCTGACGTGCATTGTGTTAGTTCTTCTACAGCTTGTTTCCAAATGTTTTGGCGTTTGGACGTGCGACGGTCGCACGCCCACTCGTCACATGACGAAGTGACACTTGACACTTCGCTCGCTGACTGAACGCTTATGTTTTTATACAAATGATTGTAGAGTTCGAACATCTAGTTTAGAGCATGAAGGCGTGTACTCTAAGAACAGAACTTTGGGTGTTATTCCCGAAATAAATGTACTTACTCGAATAGTACTTGATAAGTGAAATAAACATGGCGGTAATTTTTGACGACCTCTATGACGCAATTTAAAAATATTAAAGTTTGCTTTCTAACAAAGCTCTCACAGTCCAACCTCTAAAGTGACCTATATAATTATGTTAACCAATGTATAAGCTGATGAATAAAATAAATTCCCAAAGTATGCACAACATAGAATAATAAGTGAATGTTATTCTATTACGAGTATATATGTCTAAATAGGTACTACACATATAGTCTGTAGCGAGTAGTACACTGTATAGCCGCTCGCTACAGTGGGTACAACTCGCTCCAGACTCGACGCGTCGCGCTATTTCCGTAGTAGGAAAGAGTTCAACGAATCTCGATTTTTGTATAAACTATATTATAGTATGTTATGATGTAAGTGGTGATATAAATATCACGTGTCATCTATATGATCGTTATGTATTCCTCCACACGATCAACGATGGCGCACACCCAGCCGCATATCCAGAAGAAGAGTCCATTGTGATCAAGTCGGTCTGTGAGTTTGTTATCATACATAACAAACAGATGGCTTGCCTAAATGAAAATATGGCCACGTGTGTAGATATGTAGGTGCCATAGCAAGAAATATGTTCCACAATTGTGTTCCTCATTCTCATGATGTGTGAGCTGTGCCGGAAATGAAACCCTTCAGATCGCAGCACCTCGTGCTCCTTGTGAGTTGTGTCACAGATGACTGTGTGCAGCTCGTGGCGGGGGGCGGGGGCGGGCGGGGGCGGGCGCACGTGAGCACGCGGCAGGAAGCGCGCGACGTGCGCGCGCGGGTTCCCACGCCGCGGCCTCCACTCGTGGTTACCTAATCCCGACATCTCCACGACAATTGCGGCTCGGCCGGCTCGGAGAGCTCCTGGGTTTGACTCCCGGCTCGGTTCGATATCGGTATTGTAATATTTAAACTGTGGCTGAGTTATATTCTACTACTCCTCATATACCTACTAGCTACGTTAATTATTGTAACCAGAGACAAGGTAGAAGCTGAGCATTCAAAGAACAACTAATTTTATTATTTTAAAATCTGTTTATTCGTCGTCCATAATCTCTGAATCCACTAAATGAATTATTAGCAGCTTATCACGATTAAGCGTAATTCATATTAATTTCAGGATCGTCTGGACCGTGAACAACGATAATATATATAATACATTCACTCACGAGTCACGAGTGATGACATATGTGATCGTATGATTAGTTCAATAACGATTAGGTATTTTAAAATAATTTCTTAAAATGCAATTAATTGAAAAGTTGGAGATGCACGCTCCGGACCGAATTTGAACCTACGCCCTCCGAATCGAAGGCAGAGGTCATTTCCAGTGGACTATCACGTCTTGATAGTTCAAATATCACGTATCTCAAACGGTGAAGGAAAAACATCGCGAGGAAACCTGCATACAAGAGAAGCTTCTTCATTCTCTGCGTGTGTGAAGTCTGCCAATCCGTATTGGGCCAGCGTGGTGGACTAAGGCCTCTCATTTTAAGAGGAGACACGTGCTCAATAGTGAGCTGAATATTTGTTATTAATGATGATGATGATTTTAAAATATCAACTGAAAAAAAGAAACGATCTATTTTTGTTTTAAAACTGTGCCGCATCCTGCTCTGGCGCCGATTGGATGACAATAAAGCGCTCTACAGACAATTATAACTGTAGAGCGCTTTATTGTCATCCAATCGGCGCCAGAGCATAATATAACACAATGTAGTATTAAATATAATACTCGGAAACAACTCGACGCAGGGTGTAACACCGACAACTTTACAACTTTGGGTCGATCCTGAAATTTATTAGGAGTAAGGAAAGCTCAACATTTTATAGCTACACCCAACAGGACTCTGAACCTCATAGGCTTACTCGTACTACTGTACCGAGGAAGTTTTTGAGTATTTTTTTCGGTAAATTAATGCCTCCGACACAGAGCAGGCGGATCCGTCCGGTGTCTCCAGCGACCAGCAGCACGTCGCGCACGTCGCGCACGTCGCGCCGCTCACCCGCACGCTCGCGCACAGATGCACTTCCGGCGCGGGATGCGCGTCCTGCGCCCCGCCCGCACGCACGCAGAGAGCGTTCCATGTGTCCAACGAAAGCTCTAAAAGCGCTTCAGGTTAAACTACCAGAGCAGTTATTCGCGTTGGATGCGCTCGAGCGCCGACATCTCGTTCCGTTGACCAATAAAACTCAAATGAACACATTAAACAGCGACAGCTCGTACGCGCCCGCGGCCCAGCATCCAAACGACGGCATTACTCGCGAATACGCCGGTGCGCGGCGCAAAAACCGTGCGCGGAGCCCGGCCCCGGAGCTCGCCGCGCTGCGTCGCCGCACCGCAGCCACGGAGATATTTGCATGCGATTCTTGTTAGACTCCGAGTGGCCGCCACACTAATTAGCCAATTTGCCTATTCGGTCCGTCTCCGGCGACCGTGCCGCGCGAAAAGCGACCGCAAGCGCGCCGCACAAGACGCTTTCTCGGCCAAGACGCCGGCGCGAGGTTCATTTCCATCCTGATGTATGCCGACCGCGACAATTAGGCCGACGGTCGTGCCGCAGCGCCCTCGCGCTGAATTGCGATCGGCGATTAGTGCGCGTCGCGTTTGCGACTCGCTGATGCGATCACGATCGCATCCATTATGCCCGAGATGCGTGCCGGGACCGCGCTGAATGTTAACGCGCGAGCTCTCCGAGAGGGCGACTCGCGCGGGAGCAGCGGGCGAGGCGCTCCGACTCGAGCCGCCGTCGGCGCGGCGTCGGCGAGGCGGAGGAGCCGCGCCCGCGGTCGCCGGCCGCTACTGAAAAAAAAGCGCGAGGTCGTGACGGGGACGTCGCCGTTACTTATTTCAGATCGCACTCATTGTATTTTAAATCGCTATTGTTTCGCTCTTCGCGCCCGCCGGTGATATTTTTCGGCTCGCCGTCGAACCGGCCACCTCCGCGCGTGCGCTGCCACCGCGCCGCCGCTGCGCCAGCGCGCCGTCCCACGGTCCTGTGATTAACGGTGTAGTTCGCGCTAAGTCCCGCGTGAGAACGTCGTGCCGGAGGATCGCAGCGAGCGGCGTGACCGGCACAGCAATCCGCCGCCGCGCCGCCTGCTAATTACTGTACGTAGGTCGCTCCCTGCGCACGGTGTAAGGAGTGATAAACGTTGACAGTGGTGGCACTGTGTCGCTACAATCGTGAAAGGAGTAGAAACATTGCTTAGCAATGTTATAACTCCAGGTAGTACGGCAGCCGCGGCAGCTGCTTGTGCTCACGGTGTAAGAGAATGGAGATGAATAACGATGGCAGTGACAACACGCTCTCCCTAAAGTCGTGAAAGGTACCTGTAGAAACACAGGGCAGGGTCAATACGAACGTTTGATAATAAAATAATATACTGCCTGATCAGAAACAACCTAAAGAGCTCCAAAGAATTCGACGAAAGTATCGGTGACGAGGCTCGTGGCGGCTGTTGCCACCACGGTCCACGATTATTCCACAAAAAGAATTGTCCCCTAGCAGCAATGACGTACCGGCAAGTGATTTAGCGTTTCAGTACGACGCCGCTAAGAAACCGTCCGAGGTAAGCTCTTCCAAATGAGCCCACTTCTGTCATAGTCAGTCAGTCTGCATCGTCACTTAACATGAGATCGCAGTAACTTACTTGTCAATGAATAATAAATATAACACCCCCGACAATGGACAAAAGAAAACAGGCGCGGGCTGCTGACCGACCTCTGCGCGGGCGCTGCCGGTGCCTGTAGCAGCCGCGAGCGAGTCAGCGAGTCAGCACACTACACTACGCATCGCCTCCATGCCACGTGGCGTTTATGGAAATTTATCATTTTTATCGGTGAAAAACAAACATAAATTTGGCAACTAACAAACGACAAATTCGTCATCGTAATAATCTACCTGTAACTAACTCTGAAGTCTTAGGCGAAAATCCATACAATGCGAAAATATTGGTCATTGGATACCTAACCACAGACATATAATGCAATTTAATAAGTATAATAAAATGCATACTTAAGAAATAGGGCAAAGCTACAACAGAAACCCAGTCATACCTATTTAGTAATTACACATTAACTGAACAACGCAATCGGCAGATTTCAATATCAAGACTCAAATAGGAAACAGTGCGTACAAATAGATAAATATAGAAGATCCGAGCACAATAACTTTATGACTGTACTGTATGTACATAAGTGAGCTCGATTATTATAAAAAGTGTACAGAATTATGTACATTTGTAAGGCACCGGTTTCGTACCTATGTAGTTAACATATGCAATGCAGGTAATACATGTAACTTAATTACGAATGCCAAATACCCATTTTAAGTTTACAAGGTGAAAATAGCATTCCTGCACAATGTTTATTGTTTACCAATCTATAATAATAACGCGTTGACGCGACTCGTTGGTTCTAAATTAATTAACCTTAACTTTTCCGCGGTTGGCGGGTTTTTGCCTCCCTTCGCACCTGTCCGGTCCCGTTGAGGGGCCTCGCCGTGCGTCGCCATAGGTCACCTCCCGCCGCCACACGTCGCCACTCGCCGCCACTCGCCGCCACTCGCCGCGCAAAAACTGCTCAACAACACTCCAGTAGCGACGTACTGCTCATGAGCGCGGCCCCACTCCCGGCGCGCCGGCGTCCTGTCTCCGCGACGCTGGGCGACAGGAGACTCAAAAACATGCAAACAGTCTGCTGACTGGCCGAATGATCATATTTTGTGCGAACACTAGCATATACGCACACAAGTATGTAGGTAGGTACTACAGACGCTTGGTGATCTGAAGCAGGCCTTCGGGCCGTCGGCTGTGGCACTGGCAGCTCAACGCTAGGTGTTGCGATCGATGAGTTTACGATGATTTTGCAGTAGCAGTGCCGCCTCGCTACTTTCTGCTATGTATCTAGTCGAGCAGTAGCTGGTGAACTTACGTGTAAATGAAACTTGTCCCCTCATGAGGCCTGTAGCTGCAATGGTACGTGCGACGAGCTCAGAGAAGCGCAATGTAGACCGAGTCGTTTGCATGCTCTGAGCGATGGTATTGCACTCATCTTCTGATATACCATGTACTTATTTCCTTCACTAATCTACACTAATATTGTAAGGATACTGTGCTTATAACATATAAGTATGTACTTAGAATATAATATTTTGAAGATTGTTTAATTAATTGCTAAAACATTTTTGTAATATTCGAATAGATTTTACAATATATTTTAATTAATTATAGAGTATATTTTTTTTTTTTTATTATTTATTTACAAACTTACACTAGCATTACAGGTCATTCCCAATTCGCTAGTGTTTAATTAAGTCGCTAGTGTTTTATTAGTGATATTAAATTATTCATTTAAACATATAATTCATGAAGTTCATTCAGAATTCATACATTCCTGAGTTCATCATCCCTTGAGATGTTGTTATGGTCATATTTGCTATGTATTTTTCTCAAGTTAATAAAAATTCCGTCTACGTAGACTTGTACATAAATGTACTGTGTGACGTAGGCATGCTCGCGGGGTCTCTAAAAAACGGATAATGCACGTTTCTTGTCACTTTGAATTTTATTGATCGATTACTATAAAAGTCAGAAACATTTGCTCTAAATACTTGTGACATTCATACCAACATAATATTATAAATATCATAAGTAGGTACACAGGTATTTCAAATAAATGTTTTTTTATACAAACTCCCTTTGCGCTTATTTACAGGTAAAGTTGGTTTTTGATTTAATAGGTTGTGACTGTACACACGCAGTAGGTATGCTAACACTAAAAATAAAAAAATAAAAATTTTAATAAAAAAAATTCAACCGACTTCCAACTCAAAAAATAACTTTAACTAAAAAGCAAAAAATAACATCCTACCTATGTGCTACCTTCTGATCAGTTTGAAGGCGGTGCCAAACCAGTGGTGTTTTAATTAAATACGTTTAAACTACAAAATTTCTGTGGTTATTCCAGAAACAGCTTTAATTAAAACACGACACTGGCTTGGCACCGCCTTCAAACTGATCAAAAGGTAGCACATAGGTAGGATGTTATTTTTTGCTTTTTAGTTAAAGTTATTTTTTGAGTTGGAAGTCGGTTGAATTTTTTTTATTAAAATTTTTATTTTTTTATTTTTAGTGTTAGCATACCTACTGCGTGTGTACAGTCACAACCTATCTAAGTGGAAAGTTCTTATCAGTACAAATTTATCAAGTCCAAAAACACAAGGTAGCTACTGTGAACCGTCGAGGAGTTCTCTTCACTGTCTCTCGTCTTCATCACGAGACCCTTAATACAGTCACAACCCATATAGGTGGAAAGTACTCATCAATACAAATTAATCAAGCCCAAACAATAGGTGACTGCTGTAAATCCTTGACGAGTTTCATCGTCTGTGTTTCGGCTCCATCATCAGACCAACTCCAAACCTTCAGAAAGTTGTAGTGGTTTAAAATACCTTATGGAAACACTAACAAACGCAGTAGTCGTCTCTACAACTTTCGAAAGTTCCCCTCAATTTCTCCAGGATGCCATCATCAGATCCTGACATGAAAAAAATGGGACTACCCTGAAAGTAAACCCTACAAAACAAAAAAAGAATTTTCAAAATCGGTCCATAATTGACGGAATTATCGCTGGACATACATAAAAAAAAAAAAAACAACATACATACAGCCGAACATAGAACCTCCTCCTTTTTGGAAGTCGGTTAAAAAGCATCGTTGTTATGAACCAAAAGTGAGTATAGACATAACGATGTATAATTTCAGTACTGTTAGGCCATAGTAGAAACAATACAGGGTGTAAAAAAAAAAAAAAACATACATACAGCCGAACGTAGAACCTCCTCCTTTGTGGAAGTCGGTTAAAAAGAGTCGTAATACTATCACATTTTCGTCCAAGTTTTGGTTTGGAACATTTTGTACCTATTATGATTCCGTTATATTCAAAGGTGTTAACAACTAGTAATTAGTCAATATAATATTATTCATGACGAGTACCTACTTGACTGAGCCTAATTCTTTTAACATTAAAAAGCAAATTTAAAAAACGCAATTGTAATTCGAAAATTGCATACTAATTCCGTTGTTAATCTTAATATGCAGGTTGTTGTGATTTTTTCTATAAATTTCAAGGTATTTACGAGACCACTCATAGGAACCGAACAACATAACTGATATTTTAATAACTGAAAAAAAAAGTTTTTTATGTTTTCATACAAAGTAATTCAGATAATTCTGACTATATATATATATAGTTGCTGGGGAGTAATTCCCATAACTCTGGAGTTATATTCATTAGCAAAAATTAATTAAAAATGTTTAAGGAATAATTGAATAATCTAAGTTGAATGTTTTCGGAGTAAATAACATTTCTTTTCTAAATATATCTTAAATTGTGTACCTTATATCGCACTCTTATATTATGACGTAGCCAAACTTATATATTAAAGTAGTTAACTAGTGATGTACGGAGTGCCAATTGCATATCTCGTCAATATCGAAAAAGTTTCACCACTACGATCTAAAGTAAGTTTTCATTATTATGTATGTATCATAATATGTATGTACCTACATGATGCGTGCTGACACGAAATTAATTAATTATACCTTCTAATTTCTCAGATATTGAGTTAAGTTGCTATGTTGTGTAACGTTCACACTAGGCTTTTAGAGAAAAGTAAAAGGTATTACTATCTGAAACATTTTAAATCTAACGATTCATAAATATTGCTTAGTTTAAATAATGTCACGTGTATCTGGAACAATTTAGCGAAATAACCAAAGTGATGCAATAACGCGTAACTACGTCCAAAAACCAAACGATGTCATTGTTGAAGTTGGTACGAGTCGAATTATGTTGTGTGTATGTCACACGAAGTACTCATATGCTTTATCCAAAAAGTATGAGAAACGCCGAAAGCTGGTATGGGGAAGTTTGTTAGGTATTTAAATATATATTATAAAATAATACTTACATATTGATTGGCTGTTTTTTTGTGTTTTTAGATTGACAACAACCTATTACATAATAATATTACAAAGAAGAGCAGAAATGTTGTACCGTTTTTGAATACTGATTTAGAAAATCTAAAAAATTTAAAATGTTTTTGTATACCCTATGACTAAATGCAAATTTATTTCAAACAATTGCAATTTTATCAGCATAGGAGTTTAAAAACAATTAGTGTGCCATGATAGGTATCCAACATAATATTAAAATTTTAAAAGTGCTGAAAAGTGGCTGGACGGGAAATAGTAGGTACTTACTTAAATTTTAGGAAATAGTAAGACTTAAAGGGGAATAAATAAAAAATCGTACTTTTTAATTCATTTTCTTTAAGCGGTGATACGAGGGATCACATGCTACCAAATTATTGTCGGGCAAAGGAAAAAAATGTTTTTCCTTTTTATAAAAAAATATTTAATTGTTGTTCATTGGTGTTTTTGTGTTTGCTAAAACCCTAATACGTAATGTTAATCCAAATAAAACATAGTCCTACTGTTACTGTTGTAAGTGAAAATTGTATTTCGTAACTAACTTATTTATTTTGAGTGTATAAATAAGTTAGTTACGAAATACTATTTTTAAGGCAATTACACATTTTTAACCTCAATTGAGTTTTTACTACAGCGTTAGACCATGAGATTTTGATTTCACTTGCGGAATCAAGTTTGCGGATCTTTAAATATTTAAAGTTTAGCACAGGCGAGATATCATAGGTGTAGGCTCTTCATATGTAACGTGTAATAATCCGTCAGCGTAAGGTACATCACCTTGCTAACTGAAAATAAGGCGAAAGTTTGAGTGTAAGTGTAAGTATGTTTGTTCCTCTTTTGAGATTTGGCTGAAATTTTGAAAATGGAAATAGATTTTGCTTTAGTATAACACATAGGCTACTTTTCATCCCTGAAAAAGCCATCGTGCCCGAGGGATTTGTCTCTCTCAAATTTTTGTCAAAAAATCTTTTTAACAAAAATTTCAACCGACTTCAAAATCACTAAAATAAACTAAAAAAAATTACATCGTATGAAAAATAACGTAAAATAATATCGCTACCTTCTGATCACTTTGAAGGCGGTGCCAAGCCAGTGGCGTATTAATTAAATCCGTTTCTGAAAGAACCACGGGAAAAACCGTCTGAAAATCCTAAACCTTTATGATTTAAACGGCTTGAGTTATCAGTTAATGCATCACTGTACTGGCGGGCGTCCGCTAGTTCTCTAATAGAATAGGCTTGAACCCAAGAACATGAATATGAATGGAGTGTGAAGTGTATAAAATATAAAATAAACATAAAAATTACGTATAATCGTGTATACTTTCTTACTTGGGTAAGTACTTACGTACTACTATTACGTACTACTAATCCATGTCATTATATCTCTGAGTACAGCCTTCAATCTACAGGCGGTCAATCGGTCGGTGATCAGTTTGCTCGTAGTGCAAAAGCTCGGAGTGCACTTACAGCGAGGAGGGTAACTCTATGGCGTCCCTGCCGGCTGCCGTCGAGCCGAAGCCCGAATGTGCGATACGCAAAAAGTGTCTTTCGCCAAAACAGTTCGCCCCAGTTTGAGACGAGATCATAAAAGTTTTTACATAAACACGATTAGGCCTCTCGTCCGCACATGCCGCGCGCCGCGCATCGCCGGCCGCGCGACGTCGCCCGCGCGCGCCGCCCGCTATGTGCGCGATCGGATATCGTTGTTTATTGGCGTTTTTACTGCGCTAGCGACGTTTTGAGCGCGCTTATCATTTTTATTGCTTTATCATTTTAGCTGAGTGTTATCACAAACCCTACGCGCCACCGGTGTCCAGTAGGACATTGTGCACTAGCGATGAAAGCGTATTGTGTAGTCGTGTGCTTTCGACCTCACGTAGTGGCGAGACGGCATAGTTGTGTACACGCCTGCACGCTCGGCGAATGGCCTTGTTCACTCGTGTTATCAGTAATCTCATGTAGCAGGAGCTGTACCTACTCGCTGTTGTTGCAAACATGCGAAGACGCCCAACGTTCCCGTCTAAAATATACTTTACTTATCTACCTTTTTCTTTTACCAGTTTGATTAAAAAAAAAACATTAGCCTCCTAGGTTACTTCAACAATGCATAATACGAAGCTTATCTGAGAAGTAATAGCTGAGTACCTACAATCCTAGGTACAAGAATTGTTTAAGTTTATAGTTTGTCGGCTTTTACTCAAAATTTTTGAACCTTAACATTTAGATAACGTATGAAGATTTGCTTTAATTTACGTTTGTACAACGCGTCAGACACCTACTCGTGAATGCAAGTAATGTTTCTTTGACTGGCGACAGGCCAAATATCTAAACGCTCCAACAGCTCCCGCAGTCCCGTCGTGGCGTGTTTTTGCGGCGTCCGCATTCATCGGCGCGTTCGTGGGCTGCCGGAGCGCGTGCAGCGGCGAGTGCGACGCTCCGCAGCTATTCGCTCCTCGCGCCGCGCCGTATTCCGCCGGATCGCGTTTAATTGCTGCAGATCTTATTTGTTGTATACCTTCGTCATTACATTTTATGATGAATTATTTTGATCGACACGTCGGTCGAATATTATGAAATTACTGCTACTTACAAATACTAAACAAGATAAGATGACAGGTACACATTCATACGTAAATAGATACATAATATCAATCTTGTAGGATATTGTAGATCAATCACGTATATTAAGTTAAGGAAGGTTCTCCTCTCACTCTCCCTTAGATAGGTAGGTATAGGCACATATGTTTTCTGTGGTATAGGGACCTAGTTCTTTCGCTCGGCAGCTACGAGGCCGCCGAGGCTTACGCGGAGTGAGCGACGTGCCATCGGTCACACTCATCTGAGACGTCACAAGTGTCGACCCCTTATCCCTTGGTTCCAGAATCTGTGATTATATGGTATCGCACTCATTCACACTCACTAGACGAGTGTGCCGTCACTGTCGAGCACAAACACCCTATCACGTGCACCGGCGGTCAGTAGCGGAGACAATGGAATGCTTTAAACTTTTCCAAATCGCAAAACGTAATTTTTGCAATTTAACTTTTTGCTAAAGTACCTACGAATAATAAAACAAACCGCTCAAGCTTTCAGTATTTCTATTAGATCATTAAAAATAGTTCAGGAATTGCGATTTATGTCGAGCTTTTTCCGAATTTCAAACTCACTGTTTTTACTTTAATTATGTTGTAAGTATGTTGACGATGCTGACGATGACTTGCTAAAGTTTCTTGTTTTAAGTCAACGGGAAGTAGGTATAATTCTCTTGAGAGTGTCAAAATATGCAATTCTTTGTATCTTGTTTTACGTAAACCTAGAATTTGATTTTTTAGAGCTTCATGGCACCGTAGACCATATCTACGGTATGGTACGATTCACATTACAACTTGATACATCTACGCATTCCCAACAGACAAACAGACAGACGACAAAGATTGGTTAAGGGGTCCGTTTTTACCATTTGAGGCACAGAACCCTAAAAATATAGTCACAATGTGATACGAGAGCGTAACAATTGTCTGTCTCGTAACGAATCCCATATTAGGGACAGTCGAAAATATTTTTTGCCGTTGGTCGCTCCGTGCGTGGGAATTCGCGCGACTGGCACTCGTCGGGCTGGAGCGCGCGCACTGCGGAGCGAGCCGGGCTGCGGCTGGCGGCGCGGGCGCAGGCGAGGGCGAGGAGCGCTGCCCGTCCTCATTACACATTCCGCGCGACTGTACAATATTTATGTGACGCGGAGTCGTCACCGCGTCGGCCGGTACGCAGGCGCCCGCAGCGCGCGCCGCCGCACAGGGCGCGCACGCCGCCGCCGCCGCGCTGCGCCGCGCGCTGTACGCGAGCGTGCGTGCCGCCGTACGTGCCGCCACTCGCTGATGCCGCCGCGCGCTGAGGGAAACAGACTCCTGGGCCAGGGTACAAGGTGCAGGCCTCGACCACAAGAGAAGTGACACCTCGGGCCTCTTTATTTTTGAAGCTCTACGTCTGCATTATTCGTATCACTTTTTCCAAAATATAAACATATGTAGGTAGGTATATATTTTTTACTCTACCTCCGCGCTGAATGGAACTGGTTATTTGACGGCAGACTATTTCTGTAGGTACTCTAGTAATAGGTAGGTGCGCCATACCTATCCAATATTTAAAATTTGCTTTAAAGAAAATGCTTTCGATTTTTGCAAAAACAAAACAAATTTTTGAAAAATAACAAGATGGTAGTGCGAGGCTTCAGCTAGAGCAAGGCCCTGATGAACTGCTCCATGGAATGAATGGTTCTTTATGCAGCAGACACCGGCGGCAACAAACCGGCTAAGTGCAAGTCGGACTCGCGCACCGAATTACGTACAAAGTTAACATTGACTTATGAAACTCGATTTATGAAGAAACTTTAACTTTAGATAGGTACATGACAAAAACTGCTGACTATAAGCAGACTACGGTCATTTGACTAAATGCAAGTTTAGGTAGGTACAGCAACGCCTCAGGTTGATGTTCAACCTGTAATTCTGATGTCCTGAGAATTTAACCAAAAAACTAAATATCACGTGTCTCAAACAGTGAAGGAAAAACATCGTGAGGAAATCTGCATGTCCAGATAATTTTCTTAATTATCTATCAAACGTGTGTGAAGTCCGCCAATCCGCATTTGGCCAGCGCGGTAGACTATTGGCCTAACCCCTTTCATTCTGAGAGAGACTAGAACTCAGCAGTGAGCCGAATATGGGTTGATAATGAAGAAGTATCATAATGATGTGACATATCTATCTACCTAATCGAAAGTTAATTAAGAAAATTTATTTTTAACCGCTCCAAGGGATTGCAGGCTAAGTACATATTTAGTTTCAACACTGATTAAAGTGTTCGGAGATCTACAAACGTCGGAATAGCTAACCGTTTTTATAGTGGTTGTGGCCCGCCCTAAGGGTAGCTTTTTATATCGATTTCACAAGAACTGAAGTAGGTAGGTACGTAAACATGCCGGCACGCGGCGGCGTGTGTGTACCGTTCACTTGTTCAGTGCAACATAAACAATGACTTCTCTGGCGCACTAAATGCCTCAGTGCTGGTTATTGCACGCCACTTCGCTTATTAATTGTGTGCCCACAGTTTGCAGCTAGAACACGTAGTACGTACAATACAGCCTACACAGAAATAAGTATCTAAGTATACCTACCTTAGATTATTTATAAGATAGGGTTGTCAATAAGATACCTCAGAGTCTGAAACTAGAAAGATGAAATGTAGTATGAGTATGTACCTACATATTCGTTAGGTACGTACCTAAGTCTTAAAGTGGTAAAAATTAAATTTGAAAAAAAAATATTTTGGGGTTCCTTTCCTACATGCAAAATGAGGATAATTTTTTATCGTCCATCTCATGGTGTGGGGTATCGTTTTTGGTATTTTTGTGCATAGGTAACGTAAAGTCCTAACTTAATTTACGGAACCCTATTCTGCGCGTAGCCCGGCACGCTCTTGGCCGATTTTTTATTTAAGTATACGAGTATTTAGGTAGGTAGGTAGGTAGGTAGATACGTACTTGCCTATAAATAGATAGAATAGACCAAATTTAATATTTTTTAAACATTTCAAGTGGATGAGGTAGGCAACATCCCGGCCCCGGGATGTGTTCACCGGCGGCGGCGGTCTCCTGTCTTACACTTATAACCAAACTGTAAGTGTGAATGATAGGTTGGTAGGTAAAAATCCTCAAAATGCCCTCACCTAAAAATAATCCTTCGCCTCCAACCAAACCAAAGTTCTCATAGTGCTAAACTGATCGTGTGTTTGTTGCGATCTGCATGATGTCATGTACCTACACGATCAGTTCTATCGGATGTCCTGCCGTCAGCGCTGCAGGCTCATGGATTTACACTAGCATAGAGCAAGCTGGTAAGGCTTCGGGCGCCGCCAAGTGCTAACTGCTGGCTAACCCGCAGGCTGCGGGCGCGCGCTGCTCGAGCGGGGGGCGACGGGCGCGAGCGCGGCAGCATGGCGGTGCCGCGCGCGTTGACCAATGGCGAGCGCGCGTGGCCGCCATTGGAGCGCGCGCGGGGGCGGGGCGCGCACGTGGCCGCAGACGCGACGCGATGCAATGCGTGCCTGTGCCTGTGCCTATGCCCGTGCCTGTGCCTGTGCCTGTGCCTGTGCCTGTGCCTGTGCCTGTGCCTGTGCCTGTGCCTGTGCCCGTGCCTGTGCCTGTGCCTGTGCTTGGAGCCACCGCACCACCGAGCGACAAGTGGCGGCCGGACACTACGCCACGGTCAACTTGAAAGCTCGCCGCTGTCTCTACAATTCAACGTCACTTCAACGCTGAAACAACGTGGAAATCGAACGAAGGACAGGGACACAACCGCTGCGTCCGCCGTCGCCCCAGCTCTGCAACAACACGATGACGACAATGTCAATAAAAGAGCATACCGCCACAGTATACGTACACCAGCGCATTCGTGAGCAGTTGAACAACGACTCAATCATGTACCTGTATCTGCCCTGTGCATCTCAATTTAAGTTTTTTATAAATCGTGCACCTACATTCTTTACATGTACCTACGTCTAAATTTTGCCTTAGATTGTCTTTTAATTTTTCTCTGTCCATTCTTATATTACCTACTTACTGATGTGCTTATTTGCCCTCTAATCCATTGTGGCAGATTTAATAGACAGACACCTGTAAGTATCTACTTAATTTTGAGAAATCCATAAATATAAACAGCTTCATCCGCTTGGGAGCTATGATGCCATTGACATACAGACAGACACGACAAACTTATAACACCACTCTTTAGGCATCGGGGGTCAAAAAGGCAAAAATGGCGGTATTTTCCAGACGTAGGTAAGTAAGGCCTACTTACTACTTACTCTCTCCAATTTGGGTTTCTCCATTGGTTTCCGTCAGGCGTGGCAGACAGAACGAAAAGAAAATAACCCTTCTTGCAGTCGGCTAAAAAGATAGAATCATAAGTATACTAATAAAGTTCAACTATATACTAAAAGGTATAGGTATTACAGCTATAATAAGCTATTTTGTGTTGTAAGCGCAAACAGACAACGGCCACTCACCGGCGAGTGCGCGGAAGTCTGCCGGAGGAGGGCTTTCGGCCTCTCGTGCAAATACAAACAGAAGAGTCCTCAACACAACGCTTTTACATTTAAATGAGTGCCGCGATAGGTATAACTTACCCCCCAGGGCGGCAAACATATTATGGTGCGCTGCAGCTTTTTCGTATTCTTTTGATTTAATTCCTTGAAGTGCGAAATACAATAACGTGTCACTGTCGAGGCTGCGGCGCATGTTGGTGAAGTCATTGTCGACGTGTCTGGTGAGGACGCTGTCCCGCAGGCAGGCGGCCGAGTCTGCAGCATCGGAACCATCCACGGTTATCTTAGGATTGCCTTCTTTCGGTGGTGAAAACCTTCTTTTGATAAGTAAAGGGAACTATCTGATTCCTAACCGGCTATACGATCCAAAATTCTGTGGGGTTATCCTCAATGAACTATGTAGGTACCTAATTTAAAACTAGGCTCAATAATACCTTCTTGAATTTCATTTTAAGATTCTAAATAAAAAAAGGTACCTACTCGTAATCTCCTAGCTCCACAACTCCTCAAGCTGCATGTTCCCCAGGACTCGACCCACTACATCTGCTACTGCCGGACCAACCGCTGGCACAGCGCCCGCGGAGCTCGCGGCGTGTTGCACAAATATTGAAAGTGACACTCTCTCGCTCGGCCGGCGCCCCCTCGGCGGCGATCGCTCGCTGATTGCGCTGAGGTCGCGTGTCGACGTAACGAGCGAGCGACACCGCGCAAACAAACAAACACTGGGCCGTGGGAGCGCGGCCCGCCATCGGCGCGGCGTCGATACCGCCGTCAATGCCGCGGCGGGCGGCGCCGCACAAAGCCGCTGCGGCGCCGCATTGTTCACCGCAAACGCTGCCATTGTGCCGCGGTCTGCGCACAATTAGCGATCAAAACTCTATTTGTTTAGTTCGACAGGCGGCCGGCCTTTGTGCGCTACCTGCGGGCCGACGCCTCTCCAACGTTCGCTAATTCCTTTTTAACTTTCCACAACAATAAATTAATATCGAACAGTCTCCGGGAATGTATAGACTGTAGATGACCCAATATATTAATTCTATTAAAATATTACTACGGATTATTTTCTTCTCTAAATTATATTTCTCACTGAAAACTTTACTAATTCGTGGTAGCCCAGTGGATTTAAAAATGAATAGGTACTAAATACCCTATAGGTAATTACTTAAATAGAGCCGTGATAGCCCAGTGGATGTAACGTCTGCCTCCGAGGGTGTAGGTTCAAATCCGGTCCGTGGAATGCACCTCCAACTTTTCAGTTGTGTGCATTTTAAGATATTAAATATCACGTGTCTCAAACGGTGAAGGAAAACATCAGGATCATGGACATCAGGATGTTTTTTTTTCACGATGTTTGTTTTGAATTTTCTTAATTCTCTGCGTGTGTGAAGTCTGCCAATCCGCATTGGGCCAGCGTGGTGTGCCATGCCTTGGTACCACACACATCATTTTTAGATTTATTTAATTTTTTTTTTTAATTATTAATTTTCTTTGTTTTGAATATTTTATTTTTGCTTTCTTTTTGTTGTCTTCTGATAATGTTTATTGTGTGTGTGTGTTCAAATAAAATAATTTTCTTTCTTTCAACCTCATTTTTCCATGTGAATGATTTAAGAAAAGAAAAAAAACTAGATAGGTACTAATTACGCTAGTGTTTACAAACACTAAGCTCAGTTGAATCGGAATAGAAAACGTTTCGATCCCTCTATGTATGTAACGTTACTTACCAAAACAGTGAAGCGTTTAATGTTGTTCTATTCAGTAGCTCATCAAACAAAGATGTAGAGGACTAAAGTAGTTTCATTTGTTTCATTTAAACAAACAAACAAACAAGCCGGTCACCGAACAGACACGTGGCAGCGCGCGCTGCGCGTGCGGGCGCCCGCCTACATTATAAATGTCGCTAAATTTATGTAACGTAAGTATAAGTCGACACTCGTATGCTTAAACTCTCAAAGTTGAGTTCACAATTTGTAAATTAAATTTCAACTTTTCATTTGAAACAATAACTGCGTGTTTCTTGTCGAATTTTCTTATCGTACTCGTCTTACGAACCTATAGTAATAACAGTAGGTTATAAATTAATTTTGAGGGACCGACTTATGTACATATTATCAAAAGAGCTTCTAAACGAATAAACAAATTAGTATTTGAATAAATTTAAATAAGAAGTATTTACGATGTACAACAAAACACATCATAATACGATCCGATTCGATGAAATCTAATTTAAAATCACGGCTAAAGCTACCGTTAACGACAACAGACGTGTCTGTTCTACAATCAATATAGATTCCGTCGAGAGGTAGCGTGTCAATTGAAGGAGGTAAACGAGATATGGTAATTGGATAAACAATAATGAGCCGCCGTCAGCGACGAGTGACGCGTCGCTAAGACAAAAAGCGCTTTTGTCGGAGATAACCCTCTGCGCGGTGTTTGAAATGTGTGTAATTAAAAGGCGGCGAGGCGCACCGAGAGCCCTCCACGTCACTCGGCGTGCCCCGGCCCCGCGTGCCCCGGCCCCGCGTGCCCACCCGGCCGGCAGGGCCCGGGCCCGCCGGTGCTCGAGCGCGCGCCATCCGCATGTAATTTGTTTAGGATCTACAAACGATACGCGAATAGGCTGTAATTTAATGCATTTTTTTTTTATTATTATTTACAAGTTAGCCCTTGACAATCTCACCTGATGGTAAGTGATGATGCAGTCTAAGATGGATGCGGGCTAACTTGTTAGGAGGAGGATGAAAATCCACACTCCATTCGGTTTCTACACGACATCGTACCGGAACGCTAAATCGCTTGGCGGTACGTCTTTGCCGGTAGGGTCGTAACTAGCCACGGCCGAAGCCTCCCACCAGCCACACCTGGACCAATTAAGAAAATCTCAATCTGCCCAACTGGGGATCGAACTGCGCATACCACTGCGCCACGGAGGTCGTCATTCTTTATTAGTAATGATATTGCATACAAATTAAATGCGAGGTAGGATATTCCTCTACAGAAAAAGTCCACAATGGCATATACAACATATTGTAAGGACGCAGCTATCTATTCCCAATCTATCTTCTAAAAAATTGGTCACATAATTATTATCTATCATGAAAATATAAAACGATTTTTCAGAGACAAAATGGTGCGCGTTGCTCGTACATTTAGTAGGTAAACCAAGACAACTGCTACGACGACGTTCACAATAAACCATTTTTACTTTTCATAATTTCGAAGTTGAGGTAACTCACCCGACTTTGGTAGTAAATTGTTACTGTAATTTCTACTTAAATATTTAGTGAAGTGGGCTAAAAAGATTCTATTTAGAATCATCATTAATAATTAATAATCTGCAGATTCATTCTATAGGTAGATATTATTATTTTCTACTGATTATAAGTTGATTTGTAGGACTATATCGATATAGTGATTAGAAAAGTATTCATCAGCCCCGGCTCCGGGCGCGGTCGGCTCGCAGCCCGCACCTGTGCGCGCAGTTTTTGTCGCCGCGCCGTCTCCTAAATCATAAGCCCATTGTGAGCAGCTTCGGCCGCGGCTCTCTCCGCGCCATTGTCTCGCGAGATTTATGAGCCGAGCCACCGCCGTCGGCCGGAGTGTCGATACGTGCGGGGTCACGTACCTACACGCCGATGGAGAAGTAAACAATGAGATGGCGCGGTACGTAGCGCACACGTCGCCCCCGGAGAGCAAACAGGCGAAGGTACGAAGTGATACATATTCAGCGGCAGCTGGCGGCGGACGCATATCGCTCGAGATCTCTACAAAAAACATCCATAATGCATGCAAACAGTATGCGCCGAGCTAACTGTTGACAGTTTTCGAGAACTCATTAATAAATAATCGATCCGATATTTGAGTTGTAGATGCCTGCGCGCCGCTCGTCTCATCACTATTCCTGTGCGTGACGCGTGGCGTGCAGGGAGGCAGGCTGTGAGAGGTTGCCCACGCCCAGCTCCACGGCAAAATGCTCGTTCGCTACCGTACAGCTTGTAGCTACGTGCCGTCAACATCAGTCGATCGTACCGCGATCTGTGCCGCTCCACACAATTGTTAAGGACGAGAAGAGGCCTACGTCCATCAGTGGACGTCCATGGGCTGCTAATGATAATTAATGATGATGATGATGATAATGATGATGACTGTAACGAGTACTCGCACTTAGTTTAAATTCCCAAGTCGATGAAATCCTAAAATCACCAATCAAATGAAACCATGATAACCGAAGTACCACCAGAGAACAACACGCTAGTGTATGTCTGCGCTCTGTGCACTGCGCAGCACAGAACTCCTTGTCCGAGCCAATCATATTGTAGTAATAAAAGTTTGAGTGATTGTGTAACAAACGCAAACACACAAACCTACAAACGCTCAGTTTTATACTATATGACGGTCCTTAATATGTAACACCGCGACTTCGTCCGCGTAGTAGATCTATTAGCCAACTGTCAACGAAATCTTTAGGTACGAAAAACTTCGTCGTTCTCCAAATAGTCAAAGGTCGAAACTTTGTCGTCCAGAATAATTTTTAAACTTTGTAACTAATTAAATTATTGTAGCAACGCTAAGTACAATTACTATAGTTTTTATTATTACCCGACTGCAAGAAGGGTTATGTTTTTCGCGCGTATCTTGTATGTATGTATGTATGTATGTATATATGTATGTATGTATGTATATATGTATGTATGTAATATTCTTTATTACCTCATATCTTTCAAACCACTGAACGGATTTACGTAATTAGGATATCGTTAGATTTGTCTCAATTACCCAAGTGTTCTTAGATAGGTGAAACTAAAAAAAATAACAAGACGACTGTGAGACGCTATAGACTCGAGGTGAAAAAAAAAATCTTTTTTCTAATATTGCAATATGGGTATCAAATTCAAGAACTTTTTGTGAGGATTCTAAAATGGTATATCATGACCATGTTAAAAAAAAACTACAATTAGAAAAACGTTATTTATTAGTTGTCTATAGGTACAAAATACGCGAGGCGGATGACTATAGGTGCAAGCAGGTTTGTGAAGTGAAGTTATAAAATAGACTAAATTAAACAATCGGCTCAGTGCGAATCCGAGCCGAGCGTTCCGTAGATTTTTTTTAAATATTTGCTTAACCTTGGTTGGACGTATAAATTATCGTACTTTGTAATAAACGTAACAAATAAATCCGAAATTAACCATCTATCGTAACTATTTAATAAAATAAAATAAATTAATTAATTAAACAAATAAAAAAACCCGACTGCTTAAAGTATAAAAAAACTGAAAAGAAATAAAACAAGCTCAGTCCAGAGGTGTAGAAAGCAATTAGAAAACAGTCGGGACCTATTAAATAATGTAGAAGAAAATCATTCTATCCAATCATTTTGGCATATTATGCCAAAATGTTCAGTTTGTATAAAAATAATAGTTAATTAAGACTAAAGTTTTACATAGAACAACCACTAGCAGAACTAGTAACGGTTGTCCTATGCCATAGGACCTATGGCATGACTCATGCCGATGCATCAGTATGAGATGGACCACCACTGCATGAAAAACACGGCCTGATAAACCTAAAATTACCTTGAAAGTTTAGTGGACATTCATAGGTTTTTGAAGTCGGTTGTATTTTTTTTTGTCACGATTTATGTTAAGAACAAATCGAGTGCGTGCCTGCTCGGGATTGAGATATATCAGTCATTAAGGAAACAAACGGCGATGCCAAAGCTTCCGGGAACGGCGCGCGATGCAAAAAGTGCGGGAGCAGCGCCCGTCTACCTGCGCTAGCTGCAGGCCGCGCGCGGGGCGGCTCGCGCGGCACGACTCGAGTGATGCGAGTGACTGTACTTGTACGTAAGCTTTCTGTGCTTATGGTGCAGGGGTGCGTCGCACCCGGGCGCCGAGCACCACTCGTCTCGCGGGTTATATAGGCAATAGCGTACATATTACACCTTGCCGAGTTGCTCTTCGGCAGCTTATTCTAGCAGTATCATTATTGATACAGGACTTAGTTGATAATGGATGTTTCCCTATACCGATATACGAGTTACGTTCAATCTACGTTGTATTGAACATTTTGTATCATATCATCATGAATCCTGAACCTCACTGTCAGGCTCGCACTCTCACCGCCGTGCGCAGTGCGCAGTGCGCAAGGCTCGGACCCTGAGCTGCCAACGGATGCGTCAAGAGGTACTCTCTTCATAAATGAATTCGCATTATGAAGACATACGTAGCAGCCGCGTGAGCCACGTGAGCCATTAGCATGCATTTGAATTGACTGACAGCCTGAATATTCCATACATCAGCACGTAACCTCGGCCAGCTGCGACACATTTGTTTGTGCGAATGCTGCTGCCCGCGGGGGCGGGGGCGGCGTCAGTGTATCTGTTCCGGTGACGATGTCTAGCGATTGCCTTCATATTCGCTTAACGTATTTACTTCCCTATGGCAGGAACATGGAAAGAGAAACTTTCAGGTTTATTAAATGACGAAGGTCTGACCACAAGCTTTCGATCTGATGGCTTAGAAGGAATAAAAATAAAAATAAATAAAAAATAAAAAAATAAAATAAAAAAATAAAAAATAAAAAAGCCTTTATTGCTGAGTTTTGTTTACAGTGTACATTTTAAAAAAGTACTTACTATTTGCCAAATTACTTATAAATATACAAATCTTTAAATAAAATAACATTTTTTTTTTTTAGTAAATAATAATAACAATTGCTATCGGCAAACGGTCGTTAGTCTGCAGCTTGTCTTCCGACAAAGGCCTCCTCTAAAGTTTTCCATTGTATTCTATTTCTTGCTATACGGGACCATATTGGCCCCGCTATGCTCCTAATATCATCTTCCCACCTTTTAGTCTGTCTGCCTCTGTTTCTCTTGCTGTCTCTCGGGTACCATTCCGTTATTGTCCTGGTCTATTTATCTTTCTTTTCTCTTATCATATGCCCTGTCCATCTCCACTTTAGTTGTTTGTAAGTTGTGTATGCATTTTTGAATTTAGTTTTGCTTTTTATGTCTTTTAATTTTACTCGGTCCTTTCTTTTGACTCCTATAGTGCTTCTCTCTATTCCGTTCTGGCAAATATTTATTTTATTTTCCAGTTGTTCTGTCAATGCCCGAGTTTGACACCCGTATAACAAACATGGTAAAATACACATGTTGAAAATTTTTCTTTTTTCTTTCATAGGCATGTCTTTATTTTTCATGACTTCACTGAATGACCAATATCGTTTCCAAGTATTAGCCGTTCTTCTTTCTATTTCTTTTTGCATACATTCTTTGGTTGATATTAGCTGTCCTAAGTATATGTATTCATTTACGTATTCTATTTCCTCATTATTTATTTTTATTATTTTCGTTTGTGTAGAGTTTGACATAACTTTTGTTTTTGTTAAATTCATTTTTAAACCTGCCTTATCACTTTCGTTCGCTAGCTGTTGCAACATTATTTCTAGGCTTTCCGAATTGTCTGAAAACAAAACTAAATCGTCTGCGAAACGTAGGTGACTCAGGTGTTCGCCGTTTATATTTATTCCTTTGTCGGCCCATTCCAGGTGCCTGAATATAACTTCAAGGACGGATGTAAATAATTTTGGCGAGAAGAGAAGGATCTCCTTGACGTACACCTCGTTTAATAAAAAATTCGTCGCCTGTAGATTCTAGCTTTACTTGCGCTGTAGCCTCTGCGTACACGTTTTTTAGAATACGTATGTATTTTGGTGCTACGCCTTGCATTTCTAGGGCATTCCAAATAAATGCATGCTCTAGCGTATCGAAGGCTTTATTAAAATCCACAAACCCTAGGTAGTAAGTTTTATTGTATTCTTTAAATTTTTGTATGATTTGTCTGACAGCATGAATGTGATCTATAGTTGAGAAATTTCTTCGGAATCCAGCTTGTTCTTTAGGCTGATTTTCTTCAAGGATATTGCTAATTCTCGATAATATTATTTTTGAAAATACTTTGTAAACATTGGACATTAAGCTTATAGGTCTGTAATTTGTTATATCTTCCTTGTCACCTTTTTTATGTAACAGAATGATGGTCGATTTAGTCCAGTCCTCTGGAATCTCTTCTGTACTTATAATTTCATTAAATATATCTGTAAGTTTTGGTGCAATAACTGGTAGCGTAGTTTTTAGTATTTCGTTAGTGATAAGGTCTGGTCCAGGTGCTTTATCATATTTTTGTGTTTTAATAGCGTTTATGGTTTCTTCTTTTAGTATTTCAGGTATTTGCTCTTCCTCTGTTGGAGGATGTGTGGCTTAGAAGGAATATGAACTTTCAAATAGACAAACACGTGTATTATAATTTATAAGTATTCATTTATTTCACATTCGACGAGTGGTTCAAAGCTAAAGACATAAATAAGTAAACGATTGTAGGCGGCCGCGGCCCCGAGTTCTCATGCAACCAGCACCAGGCGCGGCCGAAGCCCGGCGGGCGCTTGAGGGAATGCATCGCTCCGAAGGTTTCCGTGAGCGTGGGCGGTGGGCAGTGGGCAGTGGGCAGTGAGCAGTGCAAATACCGCGTCACGGAATCCGGCGCAGGCCGCGCGTCTCGAGCGGTCGAGTCCCAAAAACGGTTCTGATGTATAATTCAGTCGCTTGCATCAGCGGACAGTTTTTCGGCGGCGGCTCGCCGGGCGCGATACATATGCATGACGCTCTAATCAATTGGACGGACTCGTGTTTTTGGTTTTACGGAAATTCTTGTATTTGTGAGCGTTCGCTCAAGACGGCGCTCGCTCGCTGCCGCCCGCTCCACTCGCCTGGGCCTCTACTGGTACCTACTAGATCTGGTTTACGTAGAAGTAAAACTGTTTTAGGTATTTATGTTCTAGATACATTATATGCGCCAACGAGTGGGCTCAGTCGCGGGGCCTGGTCGCCGGTCGCGCGACACATTAGCGATCACTAAAAAGCGACATTAGTCGCCTGCGAGCGGAAGCCGGCCGCCGGCGCGCGCCGACTTTTTTACGACAAAAGAGTGCGGAAGTAATGTTTGCAGCACATTACGCGCGGGTCATTAAGCGCTGCGCTCGGGGCAGGACGACTACACCGACTGCCGCCCGCGCCGACGCTCGACTTGCGACTCTAAGGTCGCTCGCTGCGGGCGGTTTCGGGTCGCGCGGTCGCCGGGACGTACTTAATCTGGTGGAAAGTGTGACGGTGATTATTTTATGACGTCTCCATCGGCATCGGCCACGGCGCTCGCTCCGCCGCTGCGAGGGAAATGTGGAAATTCATGGCTGCGGGGGACGGGCGCGGGGGAGGGGGTGACATTATTGTTCGCTTTATTTATGTCGAAGCTGAAACGATTTGTTATTATTTCGATGGGAATCCAACTGGCAATAAAAAATATACACTACTTAATACGGATTTCTGCATTCACCCTCCTCAAATGATCTGTACATATCGTTATTGGCACGATTTTATTACAGACGATCTATTTTTGTTTGTAGTAATACCTACATAAAAAACACCTCTCTGCTGCTAGGTACTTACTAGCTGGTCATCCTGCGGTGCTCAAAAAGAGAGGTTTTGAATTTTTCGGATTGGTAGAATTCTTACGCGTAGATAATTAAGAAAATTCTCAAGTATGCAGGATTTTCCTTCATCGTTTGTGAGAAGTGAAAATTTGTTTAAAGTCACATCTTCTTTTCTATCAACCCATATTCGACTCACTGTTGAGCTCGAGTCTCATCTCAGAATAAAAGGGGTTAGGCCAATAGTCCACCACGCTGGCCCAATGCGGATTGGCAGACTTCTCAGACGCAGAGAATTAAGAAAATTTTCTAGTATGCAGGTTTCCTCTAGTAGGATGTTTTCCTTCACTGTTTGAGACACGTGATTTATTTCATTTCTTAAAATGCACACGACTGAAAAAGTGGAGGTGCATACACCGAACCGGATTCGAACCCACACCCTCTGGAATCGGAGGCAGAAATCATATCGACTGGGCTATCACGACTCACGTACGAATTTACCATCGAATATTATAAACGTGTTGTGTATTTCATTGAAATGTAGACTGCCACCTAGCGGCGAGAGGTTGCACTTCTACGGCCAAGTCTGCTGCACGTTGCCCAGTCCCCTCCTTTGTCTTTTAGTTCCATTTGCTATCCTTAGACGCCACTGAAATTGATACCGTTACTTTTACTTAAAGTATAATAGGATAAAACTAAGTTAAATATTCATAATATTCATATTTAATTATAATATTCATATTTAATGTTCATTCCTTGCTCTGACTGATTTAATGTTAATTATAATTTATTAGGCATTTTAGTATTTTGTTTAAATAAACATGAGATAAATATATGATATTAGGTTATATCAAAATAAAAAATATAATGAAACTAACAATAAATTATTAAAACAATTACTAATACTTTTGTTATCAGTAAAGATATAAAATAAAAAGAAAATGTTAAGCGCCATCTAGTAATTGAATGTTGCACTTGACAGTTTCGCCGAACTGTTGCCATGTTTGTGACGCAAACGCGCGCGGCGCGGACGAGCGGCGCTGATGTTGTCCTAGCACGTAGACAGGTGTCGCTAGTACAAATCACCTACAAAACTGGTAAAATGTTTGAATGTTTGTTATGCAAGGACTACTGAAAAGAATAGGATTTTTGACGCTTTTATTTGTTTTAAACCTGCCTGTAAATACAGCTGTCTGTTGATCAAATTTCCGTAACTCTTATGCGAATGCTCACGTGATTTTCATAGATACATTGACTCCTTAGGATTATAAGATAAGTATGTCAATGATGATAGTATACAATAAATATTATTCAAAGGGAATGAACACAACCGCCCACAGCCTCCACTCCAGGTTGCTTCAGACATTTGTGTTACATAAAATACAATTAGTAATAGCTCTACTATACAGGTACTAATTGTATTAATAAGGATCAATGGGACTAAACGAGTGCTTTTAGAGCTCGGCTAAGACTCGAGTCCTAAATAAACATAGTAATCGAGCTCTTTTCTTTCGACTCGAGTCCAACTCCATGGCGTAGTGAGTTTGCATTCGTAGTTTAGACTCTGGTCATTTTGATTGAGACTAGTCTCTTTATTGAAATATATCTTTTTAATATTAGTATAGATGCCATTTGAAATTTCTTACAACTGCACTGATTTCGTTCAATTCTTTATTTCTTATAACTACACTAAGTTAGTCTGCCTGCTGCAATCTCCTCGTAAAGAGGTGCGTCCGCATTATTGGATTTAGAGTACCTCCCTATACGCAATGTCTCTAGGTTATCCGTGTTCAATGTGCCACTGTGAATATTGTCTATGATCTAATGCCGGATGTCTAAGACCATAAAGAACTATTTGGTCTTTTAGCCTTCAAGTAGCCTAAAAATCAAAGAGAGTCTTAAAAAAAGGTGTGTCAGGCCTCGCGCAGTGTAGGGTTCCGTAATTAAATCTACACTTTAAGCCCTTAGAGTGCAAAAAATAACGATAGTGATACATACTTACTATCTCTATCACACACTATGGGATAGACAAAAAAAAAAATCATCTACACTTTACATGTAGGAACTGCAAAAAAATTATCTTCATACATACATATACCCTTGCATGTTTCCATGTGCATGACAATATCACATCAATCAGCCAATGAAGTCCATGATTTGGGCCTTCTGTAGGGGCTTCCACACACCACGGTCGCCGCCTGCGTCCACCGACTTTTTACGACTCACTTCACACATCACACATCTTTCTTGGTCCAGGTCCGGCTGGTGGGAGGCTTCAGCCGTGGCTAGGGTGGTAACTCCCTACCGGCATAGACGTACCGCCAAGCGATTTAACGTTCCGGTACGATGTCGTGTAGAAACCGAAAGGAGTGTGGATTTTTATCCTCCTCCTAACAAGTTAGCCTGCTTCTATCTTAGATTGAATCATCACTTGCCATCAGGTGAGATTGTAAAAGAAACAAAATTATTTAATAACCGTTTAGCTGATAGAGGGTGAGGACACTTTACACAAAAATCAGCACCTAAAACTTTTATATTTCACAAACAAATCCCAGAAGTCCACCAAACCAGACAAATTGTGTTATCAAACCTCTCATATCTTTTCAAGATCATCATCATCATCATCATCATATCAGCCGATGGACGTCCACTGCAGGACATAGGCCTTTTGTAGGGACTTCCAAACATCACGATACTGAGCCGCCTGCATCCAGCGAATCCCTGCGACTCGCTTGATGTCGTCAGTCCACCTGGTGGGGGGTCGGCCAACACTGCGCTTACTAGTGCGGGGTCGCCATTCCAGCACTTTGGGACCCCAACGTCCATCGGCTCTTCGAACTATGTGCCCCGCCCATTGCCACTTCAGCTTCGCAACTCGTTGAGCTATGTCGGTGACTTTGGTTCTTCTGCGGATCTCCTCATTTCTGATTCGATCACGCAGAGATACTCCTAACATAGCTCGTTCCATCGCCCGCTGTGTGACTCTGAGCCTTCTTATGAGGCCCATAGTTAGCGACCAAGTCTCGGAACCATAGGTCATCACTGGCAACACGCACTGTTCGAAGACTTTTGTCTTCAGGCACTGAGGAATTTCGGACGAAAAGATGTCGCGAAGTTTCCCGAATGCAGCCCAGCCGAGTTGGATTCGACGGTTCACCTCTTTCTCGAAATTGGACCTACCTAACTGGATCATATGTCCTAGGTATATGTATTCGTCTACAATTTCGAGTGCAGCGTTCTCAACTATAACTGGGTGGAGCGATACATGAGCATTACACATTATTTTTGTTTTGCCCATGTTCATTTTCAGGCCCACCTGTTGAGAAACGCTGCTGAGGTCATTGAGCATGGTACTAAGGTCATCCAGAGTCTGTGCCATGATGACTACATCGTCCGCGAACCGCAGTTGAGTGATGTACTCGCCATTGATGTTGATGCCAAGTCCGCCCCAGTCCAGAAGCTTAAAGACGTCTTCCAATGCGGCGGTAAATAGCTTCGGAGAGATCACATCTCCCTGACGCACTCCTCGCTGCAACTGGATTGGCCTCGTAGTCTGATCCTGAATACGGACTGACATAGTGGCGTTTTCGTACAAGCACTTCAACGCTTGGATATACCTGTAATCAATTCGGCATCTCTGCAATGACCTTAGCACAGCCCAGGTTTCCACCGAATCGAAGGCTTTCTCATAGTCCACAAACGCTAAGCAAAGTGGCTGGTTATACTCGTGAGTCTTCTGTATAACCTGCCGCAGCGTATGGATGTGGTCTATGGTACTAAAGCCTTTTCGGAAACCGGCTTGTTCGGGAGGCTGGAAGTCGTCAAACCTATTAGCGAGACGATTCGTAATGACTCTCGAGAACAATTTGTAAACATGGCTTAGCAACGAGATGGGTCTGTAATTCTTCAGCAAGGTGTTGTCACCTTTTTTGAAGAACAGAACCACCACGCTCCTATGCCACGCCTCAGGCGTCGTGCCCTCGTGAATGACGGAATTGAACAATCGCTGAAGGACTTTAAGTATCGGTTTTCCACCCGCTTTCAGGAGTTCTGCTGTGATTCCGTCCTCACCTGGCGCCTTATTGTTCTTCAGGTGTTTGAGAGCCACACTAATCTCGTATAGGCTGACGTCCGGGATATCTTCGGTATAGTGTCGGGTCAACTTGGCTCTGGGGTCTTTAGCCAAGTTGTCAACAGGCTGCTGAGTAGTCGTGTATAGCTGTCCATAGAACTTCTCGACCTCACTTAATAACTCGGGCTTGGAAGAAATCAGATTACCGTGCTCGGTCTTCAAACGCGTCAGCTGCCTCTGTCCAATAGACAGATCTCTGGCGAAAACTTTCGAGCCGCGATTGTTTTCAATCGCATTTTTAATACGCTCGGTATTGAAGTTTCGCAAGTCGCTGGTTTGCGACTTAGAGATCTGTCTACTGATTTGTCGGTATTTTGACGCATCTGCTGAAGACTGTAATCTCATTTCTTGCCTCTCTTCCATGAGTTTAAGTGTATGGTCTGAGAACTTTTTGGTTCTTTTCGTACGGTGGGTCTTATAGAACTTAGACCCAACGGAATGGACAGTTTCCACGAACCTGTTGTTCAGATCGTCCACAGTTTCGCAATTTGCTAGGCAATCAAAGCGGTTCTGCAGTTCTAGTTGAAAGGACTCGGGGTTTTGGATATGGGCACGAGTAGGTCGGAGCGTAGACTTCACCAGTCGATACCGTTCCAGTAGAACGTTGATATTCAACGTGCCTCTAACCATTCGGTGATCGCTACCGGTTTTCACCCTATGGATCACAGAAACATCGTTGAATATTTGCCGTTTGGTAGACAAGATGAAGTCAATCTCATTTTTCGTGGAACCATCGGGGCTCATCCAGGTCCATTTCCTGTGTGGTGGCTTCTTGAAGAAGGAGTTCATCATAAAGAGGCCCTCCTTCTCCATGAAGTCAGCCAACATTTGGCCCCTATCGTTCCGTTGCCCATACCCAAATCGTCCCACTTTCAACTCTGAACCGCTACGTTCGCCCAGCTTTGCGTTAAAATCCCCCATCACAACATTGTAATAAGAGTTTGAGGCATGTATGGCTTTAGAAATATCCTCATACAATACCTCTACCTCCTCGTCGGGATGTGTCGAGGTCGGTGCGTAAACCTGTATAACCTTCAACGAATACCGTTTGGTAATTCGGAGGACTAGGAACGCTACCCTGCTCGACACACTCTCGATTTTTACAACATTGTTCACGAGGGACTTGTGAACGATAAATCCGACACCACCCTGGGACTGTTGGTCGCCCTCCCGGTAGTAGAGCATGTTGCCGGATTCAAGGATTATCGAGCCCTCCCCCTCTCTTCGGACTTCAGACAATCCTATGACATCCCAGTGCAACTTGCTCATAACTTCTTCCAGCTCGATGACCTTTTCGTCGGACCTCAAAGTGCGTGCGTTGTATGTTGCCAGGTCTAGTCGTCGGGGTTGGCAGCGGAATCTCTTCCGGAGATTCTTAACACCCCTTGCCCCGCCGTTACCGTAACCGCTGCCAGAGCCAGGAATAGCGGGGCTGCCGGGGACTAGGGGCTGTGTTTTAGTTTGTTGGTCCATCTACAAAGTTTTGCCCGATACTGACCACGCTGGGCATGCGGGTTGGTCAGCGCAGTGCTAGATTATTCGCGCCGATGTCGCTGCTGCCCGACACCGGCCTGAGGCATTTCATAATCTAGCCTTTGGGAATGGATATACCGCCATTCGTCGGTCGCCAGAGCCTCGTCGGTCCATCTGCAGGGTGCACCACGAGCAGGTGAGGTTGACAATTGGGGAGACAGACTGGTACTAGCCTCCCCCTTACACCCCTCAAGATCGGTCCAACGATATCCCACACTGTGACATAAACGAGTAAAAAAAATTCATGCCCACTTTACATGTGGGGGAGGTACCTACCCTAAATGTAGGATTCTATTTTAAGACTTTGTTTATATTTTTAATGTGGGTACACACTCATGCTAAATTACAACTTTACAGTAGTAATAGTCTCTGCAGACAGTCAGACGGACATGGTGAAACTGGTAAGGGTTTATCGTGGACTACGGAACCCTAAAAAAATAACCCTAAAAAGAGCTAAAACACTCGAGTTTCCTGCAGCTACTGACAGCCGCTACAGAGCTGTAGAGCGTCTACCGAGCAGCTACAGCGATGTAGAGCTTCTACGGGGCAGCTACGTCAGCCGCGTGCTTTGAATGTTGTTAAACATTGGAGGCGCCGGAGCCGCGCGGGGGCGGCCGATTGATTTGTTTGCGTTGTCTGCAGCGATGTCCGATGTCCTGCGTCGGGAGCGCTCGTTACATCGTTGCTGGTTGCCATGGCGACCGGCGCCTGCTGTCATCGCTCCGGCAGCGGTCGGCTGCGGCGCTTAAACACACTAAAATCCACAAAATAAAATATTACATCCTTGTTAAAATCATACACTTAGATCGAGCGAAACCGAAGAGGCAGTTCGCGGGCAGAGGTCACAGTCGGCAGCGTCATGTGATTCCTTTTTCGAATGTGTCGACGACGTCTGTCACCGCGACGTCGCGTCGCGTTGTCGCAATCGTCGACGGCCGTGCGAGCGATCTTGCGAAACTATTTGTGATCTGAAGCGGTGGCTCTGCTGAGGAGCCCGCGACGAGCGAGTAGTGCGGCCGGCCCCGCGCCATGAGCGTGTCGGTGCGCGCGGTGCTGGTGGAGGGCCCGGCGCGGCCGCGGGGACCCTACACGTACGCCAGCACGCCGCGCGCGCTCTACAACAACGCCAAGCTGCGCCGCGACCCCTCCTGGTGAGTCACGTCGTCTGTCGTGTCCTCGACTCCGGCACTCGCGGTGAAACCGGATGAGATGGACTATGCATACGCTAGATATCGAGTCCGCGCTTCGAGCTTCCCTCGGAGCGCGCCAGAGCATTGGTCGCTTTAGACACGTTACACGGCACACGCCACCGAACCCTAAGCAATTTGCTGTTGACTATGCCGCACGTGAAAGTTTTACATTTTGTGTTATTGTCCGATATATAAACGTTGTTTACGATATGAAGTTACAGTTTTAGTCAGAATATTATTTTTAACAACTTATTTTGAAACATTTTAATTTAAGTAAATACGATATCAATATTCAAGGGAACAAAAATAGGAAAGGCTTGACAGTTTTGTATAAAACTAAGCTGTGTTAAATTTATTGAAAACCTATTACCTACTTAAGAAGAAAGAAGTCCTGGCTACGAAACATAAGGGAGGGGACTGGCGTAAAGACAGTGGAAAAGCTTTTCCGCCTAGCCACGGACAAAGAAAGGTTTAGAAATATCGCCGACCTTCATAATTCATAATTCTTTATTTGCAAATTGTTAAATACAGATCTTGATATAAATGTTGGCATACAATTTGCTACAAAATAGCATGCAAATTTAAAAATAATCTTATAACTAAATTACATTGTCTATAATACACTATAATTATTGAAATTTACTTAATGACTATGATGTTAAAATTATTAATTTATTATTATGTCCGTTATACGTTAATTATTATTGTTTGTCAGTTAAATAGTCTTTGATAGTGTAATACCGTTTTTTTAACAATAGTTCTTTGATTTTAATTTTAAACAAAGCCACACTTAAATTTCTATCAGCTAATTTCTATCAGTTAATTTCAGTGATGGAGAGGCACTCTAAGAAGAAGATTATCTACTTAATATTATTTCATATCAAATAGTTGTTGTGACAAATTGCTGCCACTTTGTTCATGTGGAATGCGGTTTAATCGAAAAGTCATCTAATTTATTGATTAGACTTCGCTACTAATTCTTCGCCTTCGCTATTTCTGTTTTATTTTATCATCATCATCATAGCACTATAGACCTCCACTGCCAGGTAGACGTAGGCCTCTAGTTACGTCTAGCAAACTTGTAAGGTTTGTAAGGTTAGGAGCACGTTAGGAGCTGATTACTTATTAAATTCATCGGTAGCACCGTGAAAAAGCTAAAGCTAAAATCCATTAAAAATAGAAATTAAGTTTTTATCCGTTTGCAAGTTAAAAAATAATATGCCTATGTTTGTATTTACACGTATAGTGAAAACATTGCTATGTGTGGGTAAAAATATTGCGTACGTGTAAGTAGCAGTAGTAGTTTATCTGTTGGGGTCCGTTCAACTTCCGGTGCCACTACCCATACAAATTAAAATGTTGCGCAACTAAGTTGTAAGCGTTGGCAAATTACTTGTTCGATAGTCGGCCAACTAAAAATTGCCAAAAAGCGGCCATCTTTAGACACAAGTCTTTCAGAGAGTAATTAGTAGAATCCGACAGAAACTGGTTTTCTGGCCGTGGCTTCAGTTTCGGCCGAAACCGAAACTCACGTGGTCAAGTATAAAAATCCTTAAAATACATCATCATCATCATCATCATCATAATTATAGCCGATGTACGTCCACAGCTGGACATAGGCTTCTTGCATGGACTTCCAAACAAAACGGTCTCGAGCCGCCAGCATCCAGTGGCTCCCTGCAACCCGCTTGATGTTTTCGGTCCACCTAGTGGGGGGTCGACCAACACTGCGCTTTCCGGTGCGGGGTCGCCATTCCAGTACCTTGGGACCCCAACGTCCATCGGCTCCTCGAACTATATGGCTTCGAACATTAAATAGTATAAGATTGTTTTGTAATAGTAATAGTGTTTTATTTTGTATTAGTACTTAGAGAAATTAAAAAAATCAGTTCCATCAAAACATAACCTCTAAAGAATGTTTGCGTCGGGCGAATTAAAATTAAAATAAAAATTAAACGTACAAAAGTCTACAATTTTGGATTGCTGCCGACTGCTGTGAAGATGAATAATGAGCATATGAGGTAAACGTGGGAGATAATAGATTAAAAAACTCCTTTCGTAAATGAATACATTCGTTGTTCTTTTCTCCAGAAATTGAATTTTTGTAGGTAGATATTTAAGGTTAATATTTAAGTAAATGCGTCTGGGGGGTTGATGGTAACAGGTTGCAAATTTCATCCATCTCCAAATTAGGGTCATTATTCTCACTAGATGAAGACAACAATAACAATTGATGTTGCAAAATAGATGAGTTACGGTCACAAATTCACAATGAATTTCTGTAAATAATCAAGTGTAAATTATTCACGCCAATAATTGTTATTTAAATTCTCGCTTTTAAATTTTATTATTATTTTCTTTCACATGAGGAAAAGGCACAGATATTATACCGTACAGCCATGTCTTCAAATCTTGCTTTTTAAATTCGCAACTCAATAAAAAAAAATTAAAAAACGCATTCCACAAACAAGAAAGAACGCTACATTTCGTTCCAACTTCAAGTTTTTGAAATTGGAATGATGATTCTATTTACGAATAAAACTTCCTTCGTTATAAAGGAGGTTAGTACTTGGCTAGTAGGTACTCGTAACAGGCAAAAATTAAAAAAACAAAATTACTTTAGGCCCTAGAGGCTGAAAAGCTTGTTTAGCCCCGCTGTGGAGTGGTAATTTGAGCAAGAGTAGTGAAAAATATGTTTTCTGTTATAGTGCTACATACAGAACTATCCGACCGGCGCACGACAATTCCCGAACGGGGCCGCCAGGGTCTGCCAAAGCGCTGCTTCTTTCGGGAAACGGTTTCGGCAAATGTTTCGGCCTATTTTACTGAAACTGAAACCGAACTTTGTGAACTAAAACGACACTAGAATTGGGTACTCTACCGCCGGTTCAGAAAACAATTTCTGTCGAGAAGAGCGAGCCAGAAGCTCAGCAGTTACAATATTGTAAAATTATTTTTATAATTTCAATACACAAAGAATAGAGAATGAACCAGAATGAGTTATTTGCAATAACTGTTCATGCGACTATACAGCTGAGAGAGAGAGAACATTTAGATATGCGATCGATGTGGAGTTCAACAATTATGAAATACTAGCGGACGCCCGCGACTTCGTCCGCGTAAATTTCGATGTCAACTTTACTACTACCCCTACCCTACCCTACCACTACCCCAACCCTACCCTACCCAACCCCCACCCTACCCCTACCCTACCCCAAACCTACCCCTACCTTACCTACACCCTACCCCCATCCTACCCCTACCCCCATCCAACCCCTACCCTATCCGTACCCTATCCCTTTCCTACCCCTATCCCACCCGTACCCCTATCTCACGCCTATCCTACCCCTACTCTACCACTTCCGTATCCTACCCGTACCTCTACCCTACCACTACCCTACCTCTACCCCTACCCTACCAATACCCTAAACCCGGCCCTAAACCTACCCTACCCCTACACTACCCCTACGCTTCCCTAACCGTACCCTACTCTACCCTGTAACTTCTCTATCTTACTCCTACCCTTAGCAAAATCGGTCCAGTCCTTCGAGAGTGGTGGTATGACCAAGGGAAATAGAGACTTCTATGCTAATAATATAAAGAGGTAAAGTTCGTGTGGTTGTAGTAGGTAATCTCTGGATCTACTGGACCGATTTGGAAAATTGTTTTACCAATAGAAAGCTACGTTATTTGCGAGTGTCATAGGCTATGTTTGATCCCCATATTCACACGGGAACGGGAACTACGTAAATGAAAGCGCCGGGCGTCATATAGCGGAATTTCTGCGTCTTTTAGAAATTTTGTATTATCTCCGAAACTATTTAAGTAATTAACATACTGTAAAGGGCAAATCTTATCTCCTTAATATCCTTGTAATTATTAAATAATTTATTTTAATAAGGATTAAAGTTTAGTTGTATAAATAATGACGTAAACCTAAGTATATAAAATTAATAATTTTTAAAACACAAAAGGTACTATATCTGCTAATATATAGAAGATAGATATATGGCGTCGCGGACTTTTTTGTAGAACTTTTAAAGATACATAAAGCCTCCATACATTAATTTCAATTTTACACAATGATTAAGGCAGCGCACGCGAATAAGTCTGTTTAAAAGGTTTTTAGTCCGACCTGTATGACAAAAACTGTGATAACTCGGCTAATATATATGATACCAATATAAAATATAGCCTATAGCACTCCCCGATAATGTAGCATTCTACTGGTGAAAGAATTTTTAAAATCGGACCAGTAGATCCGAAGATTACCCCATTTAAAAAATGTGACAAACTTACAAACTTACAAACTTTACCTCTTTATAATATTAGTATAGACATATATATAAATATAATATACTTAATTAAGGAGGGAATTTCGTAATACGCATTCGTTAATGGAGTGGTTGTTCAATAGGGAAATGAGTCGACAGTCCGCGAGGCGATGACGTCGCCCGCCCGCCGCGCGTCTGTGTCCGAAGTCCGAACAATCGATTGCATCGGCTGCCCCGCGGCGCCGCCCGCGACGTGCCGGCACGCGGACGTGTAGCGGACGTCCCGGCACTTCACGAGCTCATTACAAAATCACGAGCAATTCAATCCACTCGTAAATACGAACAGCGCGTTCCCGAAAACCGCGGCAAGTCGAAGCCTGGCGCGGCGCCAATTGCAGCGTGGACCATTCATTTTTTGAACGACAATTCTTTTTTTAAACATTTTAATCTACTGAAGGAATCGTCTACAGTTTTAATTACACAACATATTATTACGACCTTAATACTTTTTACATAAATCGTCGTCGGCCAGATTACTAAATATGATTATAGTTATCGCTGAAAAATCCTTGAATCACCGAAAACGAATCACGCGAACCGCGTGCGAGTCCGTGAGTGCCGCGCTCGATATATTAATACACAGGTTTATTTTCTAAAGTCGTGAATGTCAAAGAAGTAAGAGGCACACACCTTCTGCTAGTGTTTATGTAGATCTCTAAGTTCTATGAAAAATGCCCTAATGTAGATAAAACAATGATAACGTAAAAGACGAAGTACCTATTCATTAAAATAATCCATCAGATCAGATTAATTTAATAGAACTTAGCCGTAAACCATAAACAACTAGGTACTGGCCGAGCACTGAGTGAAACATTCTATTCACTCTGTCGACTGCCATTTTTATCGTCCGTGACTTGACATCGTTAAGTTTCAAAGGAACAATTAAGATTTACCACTATTAATGATCTACAAATAAGTATGTTCAATTTCATTTCTACATATTCGCTGGTCGCTGCCACATCATAACACATCTTCCTATAGGTATCTTCCTATGAGACCTATTTCGGGTGAAGTTTCTCCGCCTGGTGACGCTAGAAGTCCTGTGGCATGGCTTGCGGCAGAAGTTGACAAGTACGAACATACACGAGTTAACATGACGACAGTCAGCCAGACAGTCGGACACGCTTAGAGGGCTGAGCACGCACTTCGTTCCTGAAGGTGATTCCCTGACCTGACGACCGGGACTGCGTTCACGTCTGACGTATAACATAATTGTGACCTGTTTTAGTTTCTACGAGGGCAGTAAACGAGTGTCTTTATTAAATCACGGTGGTACATCTTGTATTCAGTGTGAGATAATTTAGAAATTATTTCGACGCTAAAAAAATAAAGGCCGCCCAAGTGCGTGTCGGGTACGTACTTCGCCGTTTCCGTAGATTGAATGAGCGGTTTAATCTCTTATGTAATGCACAATAATTCCGATATCGACACTACACACCAAGGGATAGACGATAAAAAAAATCATCATTCACCACTTTACTTGTAGGGAAGGAGCCCGAAACATTAAAAAAAGAATTAATGTTTCGTTTCACTACTCTTGCTCAAAAACACTGTCATATTACCACTTCACAGCGGGGCTAAACAAGCATTTCAGCCTCTCGGGGCTAAAGTAATTTTGTTTTTTAATTTTTGTCTGTTACGAGTAGGTACTAGCCTACTCTAGTAGTTTCGGAGAAAAAGGGGGGAGGGGGGGATGGTCTTTTTTCTTGAATATCTTGAAAACTTTATTTGAAAATTACAAAAAAAATATATTTACAATTACAATCATTTTACCAAGCTCGTTTGTTTGATGCAGTTAATTAAAGATTTTTTTTTAAATTTTCATTTTGCCCCGCAGAAGTGACCTCCATATTCAAAAATTTCAGAGTTTCAAATTTTTCCGGAATTTTTCAAGTAATTAACTAACTTCTGTATTTTTTTCGAATTTTTAGATGCAGTTGTTTCGGAGAAAAAGGGCATGTTCAATTGTCGTCTATTTGTTTAAATAACTTAAAAGGTATTTTTTTTTAAATTCCAAAAAAAATATTTTTAAAATTCTCTTAACCTTTCATTTGATTTATCAGACGATGAAGTTAGTAAAAGTTTTTTTTTTCAACTTTCCATCTTACACCCCGTAACGTAAGTGTCCCTCATACTCAAATTTTACCTATTTACGATACATCCCTGTATTTGGGTCACAAGAATTGATATGTGTACCAAATTTCAATTGGATCGGTCCAGTACATTAGGAAAAAAACAGACAGACCTTAAAATGTGCTCGAGGGGGATTATAAGGATTCTGTTTTTGTACTACGTACTTTCGGAACCCTAAAAACGAAAAAGGTTTAATTGGCAAATAAGCTATTTATTTAGAATTTAATACTTATTGTAATATGTGTGCCTACTTAAAAATAAAGATATTTTCTTTCTTTCTTTCTTTTAAATAGTTTAATCATACTAAAATAATGACCTCTATAAAACGAAGGAGGTTTATTTAGAAAGGTAGATAGAGAAATAAAGGAAGGTAAATAGAATCATCATAGGTGAGTACGGGTACATACTCATATTATGATTGTTTGATAAATTACGACATTTTTTCGGAAAAATCCTCAAGGAGAGTGAATGAACTACGGCACTAAACAATTTTACTATAGACGTAATTAATATAAAATATCAGCCTTCTAGTTTTAACAGACTCTGAGTTATCTTACTGACAAATTTATCTTTTTAATTAACAACGAAATTAGTACTCATTTACTGTGCAATCCTGAAACCTATCTGGCTCTACGGGATTAAGCTTTGGGGCACCTGCAGTAAATCCAACTGAGGACTATTATTGATGCCCCTTAGTTTACTCGCAACGACGAAACTGGACAACCATTAATATCTGGAAATGCTAACTATCTGTGAGGAAGGCACAAAGAAATCATCCCCACTTTACATGTAGGGGAGGTACCATATAATTATTTTACGACTTGGTTTACATTTATAATGTAATACTCTGCGCTAAACCACGGACGGACGAACAGACAGACGGACATGGCGAAACCATAAGGGTTCCGTGCGGACTACGTAACCCTGAATAAAAGCACGATTGCGTCAGAGGTCGTCCGAAAGAGTAACGCTTAATTTATTTTGCTAATAATGTGCTGTCAGCGAGGTGTGAGCGGCCGGCGCTCCTCGTCCTCCCCTGCGGCGGTTGGCGGCGCTGCTCGCGTGAGCGATGGCGGCGGATAGCGGTCCATCGACTGCCATTAGCATATTATCGCCTTCGGAGAGGAGCATCGCCCTTAACCTTGAGCGACTCCTCGGGCGAGCGGTCAGCGGGCGGCGCGGGCGCGGGGCGGGGGTGGCGTGCGCCCGTTGCCCCGGCGACCGCGACCGCTTCCGGTGCGAGGGGCCGCTGACGCTGAAGAATGTAATGCCCCCCGAAGAGTTCGAGAACGGGCTCGAACATTAGCCGTCATAGCTCCTGTGCTTTTCGTGTCCGCCTTTATGATTACGTGCTTACGGTTGGTTTTTGAAAACGAAAAGTGAATCCTCGTAAACGGACATCTAATTCGACCGAGGACCGAGGAGCTCCAGGATGAGAACCAGACCTCGACCTTCTCCGCTTACGGCGACGTACCGACGCGCGGCCACATCGACAAAACAAGATAACAATTAGCAGCTGATAACGGGCCGCGCGGTGACGCGCTCGCTCGCCGGCCGCCGGGCGCGTGCGCGGCGCGTGGCGCAGCGGACGCCGTCGGACACTCGGCCGCCCGCCGGCCGCGCCAGCACGCCATGCCGGCCGAGCAGAGCGCGTTCACGGTTATAAACGCGGCGCCCGGCGCGCCGCCCGCACTGGGCGCGCCGCCGCGCAGCGTGCTCGTCGTGCGCCCGCAGCCGCGCGCCGCCGCCGCCGCCGCCGCGCGCTCGGCGCTGGACCCCAAGTTCTCGCGCGCGCTGGACCTGAAGCTGCGCCGCCTGAAGGACAAGGAGGCGCTGGAGGCGACGCTGCGGCCGCGCGCGCGCCGCGCCGAGCCCGCCATGCGACCGCGCTTCGTCACCACGGTGAAGACGGGCCAGTTCCTGCTGCCGCCGCCCGAGGTGGCCAGCCTGCTGGGGCTGCCGGCGCTGCAGCCGGCGCCGCGCGAGCGCGTGGTGTTCCAGTACGCGAGCCGGCCCGAGCCCGTGGTGCCGCGCGCGCGCCGCCCGCCGGGCGAGGCCTTCCGCGGCGTGCGCGCGCTGGCGGCCGGCGTGGCGGGCATGCGGCGCCTGCTGGAGGAGCGGGACTCGCTGTCAGTACCCCGACGTCGCTCGCAGCCCCGAGCCCGCGTGCCGCGTATCTAGTGCGAGCGGCCGGGGGTCGAGCCGCCGTAGGGACGGGGTCGCCGGCCGCTTCCGGGGGCGCCTCGCCACCGTCCGACCGGTCGACCACCCTGCCGACTTTGTCGTTTCGCTTGTCATACCTTTGTAACGTAACAATGTGTGGGTACTTGAAACGTAGTGATTTGTTTTCGTCTTGGTACGAGTATATTGATACTTTATTTATGTATTCGATGTTTCGATGTTTTATGTACCAACCTTAAATACTATACATAATTTAAATACATAGCTATTAGCTACAGTTCCCATTCCGACGGGCATATCGCAGCATAAAGTAGCCTGTGCTTTAGCAGACGATCACCTATATCTGTGTTTTCTAGACCATTGAATTCAGTTACGAATATCCACAATATTCCAATTCTATACGCAATTCCTACTACTTTTCCTATTTAGTTTTCGACCGTTTCCTACGAACTAACCAATAAACCTCGAGTGATGACGAAACCAAAGGGAATAAGTTTCATTTTTATAACAATTTCTGAACATAGGTACCTTCACAATTTATTTTATTTAATTAAATTGCTATTGTCTGTCTTTATTTTTTTTTAGATTTTTTTCAAATGCATCAAATCTGTGTATTCACAACAAATAAATGAATATGAATCTAAGAGAAACTCAAAAACGAGGATTTTTCTCAATCTATACTAATATTATAGAGGTAAAGTTTGTAAGTTTGTAACATTCTTTAAATCCGATCCGGTCCGATTTCAAAAATTCTTTCACCAGTAGAATGCTACATTATCGGGGAGTGCTATAGGCTAGTATGATATATATTCGCCGAGTTAACACAGTTTTTGTCATACAGGTCGGACCGAAAATCCTCTTAAGCAGACTTATTCGCATGCGCTGCCTTAACTATTGTGTAAAATTGAAATTAATATATGGAGGCTTTATCTATCTTTAAAAGTTCTACAAAAAAGTCCGCGACACCATATATCTATCTTCTATATATTAGCAGATATAGTACCTTTTGTGTTTTAAAAATTATTAATTTTATATACTTAGGTTTACGTCATTATTTATACTACTAAACTTTAATCCTTATTAAAATAAATTATTCAATAATCTCAAAAATATTATGGAGATAAGATTTGCCCTTTACAGTATGTTAATACTTAAATATATAGTTTCGGAGATAATACAAAATTTCTAAAAGACGCAGATATTCCACTATATGACGCTCCACGCTTTCATTTACGTAGTTCCCGTTCCCGTGTGAATATGGGGATCAAACATAGCCTATGACACTCGCAAATAACGTAGCTTTCTATTGGTTTAAGAATTTTCCAAATCGGTCCAGTAGATCCAGAGATTACCTCCTACAACCACACAAACTTTACCAATTTATATTATTAGCATAGAAGTCTCTATTTCCCTTGGTAATCGCACCACTCTCGAAGGGCTGGACCGATTTTGCTAAGGGTAGGAGTAAGATAGAGAATATATAGAGTAGGGTAGGGTACGGGTAGGGAAGCGTAGAGGTAGTATAGGGGTAGGGTAGGGGTAGGGCCGGGGTAGGGTAAGGGTAGGGTAGGGGTAGGGTAGAGGTACGGGTAGGATAGGGAAGTGGTAGGGTAGAGGTAGGATAGGCGTGAGATAGGGGTACGGGTGGGATAGGGGTAGGAAAGGGATAGGGTACGGGGAGGGTAGGGGTAGAATGGAGGTAGAGTGTAGGTAAGGTAGGGGTAGGGTAGGGTTAGGTTTGGGGTAGGGGTAGGGTGGGGGTAGGGGTAGGGGTAGGGTAGGGTAGGGGTAGGGTTGGGGTAGTGGTAGGGTTGGGGTAGTGGTAGGGTATGGTAGGGGTAGGGTAGGGTAGGGGTAGGGTAGGAGTAGTAGTAAAGTTGACATCGAATTTTACGCGGACGAAGTCGCGGGCGTCCGCTAGTTTTATATATTTATATCATGTTTATTCCCCGATTGTATGAAGACGCTTGGACTGATTTAATTGTTGTTTGACATACTATAAATTAATGGTTCCATAGACTATGGTTCCATAGACTATGTGAATAAATCGGTTTTGTTATTTGGTTGTAACAAGCAAAAGTGTAGTTCAGTGAAGAGTGAGTTCTTCACTGAACTACACTTTTACTGTTGTTACTCTCAACAGCGCAAAAATGGAGTTCAAAAAGAAGCAGGAAAATATTTTTTTAGTTTACCTGAGTTTACCACAATATGGGCTCGGTTCGGAGTGGAAAGTGAGACCCATACGATGTCACTAGAGGGAGTGTAACGGTGTGTATTGTACTGTGTAGCGGCAGCATGGCGACGGGCGCGACGGGCGCGACGGGCGCGACGGGCTACTCCAACCTCATGCACGACAAGCGCGTGGTGCGCGGGAGCACGTTCGGCACGCATCCGCAAGCCGCCGTGAGTCCGCATACTTACTGCATACTTCTCTTAATACTTCCTTCTCTCCTCTCTTTTTTGTTACAAGTTTCTTGTTTGTTACACCGGACAGGTTAGCGAAATTTTATTGATCTCTCACTTGTGAATGACGAAGCAGTCTATGATGGTATCGTGTCAGGAATATAATTAATTGCTGCGACCTCTGATTGGTTCGGGTTTCTACAAGACCTTTCATTCGGCGGTACATTGTACCAGTAGCCTAGCAGCGCGCCACGGCACAAGGCACGAGGCCAACGAGCGGCGCAGCAAGGCAGCACAAGAGTCGTGCGATCGTGCACGGTGCAATCAATTGTTTGTATTTTTTAAATAACGTGGTTGACTTGTAGTTTACAAGCACTTTTGAAAAGTCAGGATCATTTTTTTGCCATTTTTCGAAATATGTCACATATACGAGTAGGTATGTTATGTTACATTTACGTTTGAGCTAAAAGATCCTAAAAACCAAGCGTAATTCCTGTCTAATTAGAATTTATCATATAAAACCTAACGCTGACCTGAGTCGATAAGCAAACTAAAAATTTGTAGGCATCATCAACTGCGCTTGAGATGTCAGTAACCACGGCATACTCTGAGTCCCACACGTCGAGGCGGAGGCGACGACTGGGCACGCTCGCACTGCTGCGGCCGCCGGTGACGCTGCCCCCATGCTCGCGCGCACGCATCAATTAGACTATCTGCTAATGAGCCGACGATATTCGCCAACACGCTCGTAATGAGACCGCGGGCGATAGGCGACACCGCGCTATCTCATGCGGGTGCGGCGTGCGGCGGGATTGTGCGACGTCTGCTGTAGACTAGTCTGACTAGCTGACGAGGAGGAATTGCAGTTAGGAGAGAGGAAAAGTAACGGGCCGAAAATGGCAAAAAAGGTCCCCAAATTACCTCGTCAGTCCGGCTCGACGGTTCGGCAGCGGCCGGCGGCTGCAGGGCGTCAGTTGCAACTTGCGGGGCGGGTCGATAGTAATTGAATGAGTTATGAAAACACTATCCTAATGATTTCATGTTTGAGCTTATAAAGGAACACAGAGTCATGCAACTTACGCCTATCCGACAACGATAGCAACTTAAGTTCCGAGAGACGGTTTGAGTAGGATGCTCGTTTATTTGATCCAGAAAGGAGTAGTGTAAATCGTCTCTGTATGCTTTCTATGCGATCTCTGTGGATTTGGTAACAAGGCTAGTAAATAGTAACATTTTGCTTTGGAATTTTTTTAAAGACTTGGAACTTCTGAAGACAAACCCTAGCATTTTGCGTGCAGTTCTGCATAATTATTATTTAATTAATTATCTATGTGGCAGTTGAAACGTAGTTCCAGTGTTATTCCCGAGTCCCGCACTTGTTCCACTACCTGTAGATATCTACTAGCGCGCGCTCTGATAGCGACGGTCGTGTGGTGCTAGTGACTCATAGATGTCGTCGCGACAGATACCGCGGCACCGGAGTTCTCTTCATCTGCAACTATGGTGCAGTCTGCTGGAGTGAGCCAGTGACGAGTGAGCCGGCAGCCGTCAAACCGCAGGAGTCGCCGCCGACGAACGAGAAGCGCTCGGCCTCGGCCCACTGCTCACTAATGCAATTAGCGTCAATACTTTATTCGCTGCACCGTCAGGAGTGCGAGCTATTGTGGCGTCAATTACGTGTCCATGGAGTCCATTTGCGAATGCGATGTGCCGCCGCGGACCTGCCGGCTGTAAACTATTCATGGCGGCAATCGTTTACAGCCGACGTGTTGTGTACCCAACCGTGCGCGCCCCGACCGCGCCCGCACCGCGAACTCAGCTCCGACCCGACTGCGGACCCACATCGTAGCGAGCTATTCTTTGGATTAATATAAACGACTAAGATCGATTTCGACAAAACATGCGTTTTTTAGGACGTATAAACGTCTCAAACCAGATATTTAAATGCAACGTAACTGCAATGCAATATACAGGGTGTCAACCCGTTCGCTTTTAGCGTTGTCAGTCCTGTGCTGTCAGCATAGTCAATAAAGGAAACAAATGGGTCAATCTCGGAATGAAAGCTGATAGTCCTATACAGCTTCATTTTTATGGTCTAATATTAATAAGTGGGCACTACTCGAATGTAGTGTTAAAATTATTGTGTTTAAAATAAATAAATCTTGTTTTCTTCTTTTTGATACCCTTGTAGAAGTTTAAGTTGCCCTGTTACAATGTAAACATCTGACCTCTCCGCCGGGAGTGGCCGGCTGGCGAAGCGGTGCGATGAGTGTGGCGGCGTGCGCAGGGCGACGGGCCGGAGAGCGGCGCGGCGCGGGCGGCGCGCGCGCGGCGGCGGGCGCTGGCGCGGCGCGCGGCGCTGGCGCGGCTGCGGCCCGGCACGCCGCCGCCGGCGCCCGGCCGCCGCCACCTGCCGGCGCAGACGGAGCGCTACCTGGAGGAGCTGTTCGCCAAGGGCGCGGAGGCGGAGGCGGGCGTGCAGACGGACCCGTTCGCCGACCGGCCCGCCTCGCCCGCGTACGCGCCCGCGCGCACCGGCGCCGACGCCTGCACGCAGATCTGCGCCGGCGACCTGTTCGACTTCGACGCGGAGGTGGCGCCGCTGCTGGAGGCGCTGGTGGGGCAGACGGCGGAGCGGGCGCTGGCGGAGGTGGCGCAGGAGGAGGAGCTGGGCGCGCTGCGCGAGCAGCGGCGGCGCTACCGCGAGCTGCGCGACGCCGAGCTGGCGGAGCGGCAGCGGATGGCGGCGCGCGACGAGCGGCTGACGCGCGAGCGCGAGCGGCGCGCGGCCGAGGCGCGGGCGGCGCGCGCGGCGGCCGAGCAGACGGGCGCGCGCGCGGCGGCGCAGGCGCTGGTGCAGGGCTACGTGGCCGAGCTGCTGCCCGCCGTGCTGGCCGGCCTGCGCGACCAGGGCTACCTGCTGCGGCGCCTGCGCACAGGTACGCCGCCGCACGCCGCACGCGCGCCGCCGCCGCACGCGGACCGCACTCACCGCTGTGTCATGTGTCGCAGGTGTGGAGGAGGAGTTCATGCCGTGGCTGGTGGAGGAGGTGTCGCACGAGGTCGAGTCCATCATCACGAGCAGAGATGTCCTTACGGGTATAAACTTATTTCATACTATTAAGTATATTTATGTACAAAATGAAAAATCTACTCCATGTCATAACTATCAAGAGGTAGTAATAATTATTATTACCTTACCTGTCTGAAATAATAAAATGAAATACTCATTGTACTACCTACCTACAAGTTAATACGAGCATACCTACTAGTACCTACCTAACAAAATAATTATAGATACCTAATATCCGCCCAGATTTCTAGTTATTATTATGTATATAACATAATACTTATTCTTCTTTGAGCTTCTATCTTGGAAGGTGAAGTCGTTTTTTACATCTACCCTTCGGGCTCGGGCAGCGATACACTACAATAGAAACGGATGTATTTGACGTCGTTCTTTGTAACTTGAGTCTCACTAAGGTTATTTGATCATGAGTCAGACTTACGTCATTTTATGAAGACTGACCGATTGTCAGCTCTTGCTCCTACCGCAGGTACGTGCGATAGTCAATTATAGAGTTTCGATCGTGGTAGCTTTGATAGGTAGCAAGTTTTAAAAGTTCAGACTCTCCGTACCACCGTACAAGTGAAAGTATACCGTGTAGTATTATAATATTTTCCTATAAGAAATGATATCCCCACTTCCGAGGCTACTATACTCAAACTCCGTAACACCTTACTTGCATCAATGCTAGGACTAGGAGCGTGCGCTGACCAACTTCCATTCATAAAAGGAGGTATAATTGGCTGCCGCAGGCTCTTGTTGCAAATGAGGCGTGGAGAGTTAGTAATAATATAAATGGTTTGGCTGCGTCGCAGAGATAGTGCGCGACGTGGTGGAGGCGCGCGCCGAGCTGCACGGCGCGGCGGGCGAGCGCGCCCCGCGCCCGTCGCCGCCCGCCTCGCTCACGCCGCCCAGCGCGCCCGAGGACGAAGGTGTGTACTCGAGAACGAAGGTTTTTTTAACGTCAGAGCTAGATGTTCAGCCCCGGTAAGTCGTACTCGGGTTACCACTACCGACTAAAAAACCTCATCCTCTGGTATTCAGCCTCTGCGTCCCCCGCGGCCCCGCCGTTACGCATTATTTCGCAGAGAGAGTAACGACTTTTGGAGAAGTGCTTGTATTTATAAAGATATTCTCGGAAGATTCCATGTCCTGACATCATTTGTGTCAAATAATCATTGACTTCTCCATGTCTGCGGCTCACGGGCTCAACCATACATCCGGCTTTGGGATAAATATGGTACGTCAAATCAAATCAAATCAATATTCATTCATTCCAATTAAGTTTGCTTAGTTTACAAGCACTTTCGAAACTTCAGGTTTATAATATTATACTTAAGATAATGGTGATAATAATTAGTCGAAAACTTGAAATTAAAGTTACGAGGGTTTCAAAAGCTCCTTGGTCCGAGGAGAGCCCACAACAAACTCAGACAGGTTTTTCCTTTTTTAGTTTAGCAACATTTAACATTAGGTTTTTTTAATATTTTACAAAACATTTCCAAGCAATTTAGTCGTTTACATAATCATAAACACTATAATACGACTTTTCTATAAACTTGCGTTTAATAAAAACTTTGAACTTATTGAGATACACGCTAGTTGTTTCATGTGACAGTTCATTATAAAAACGTATATGTCGGCGGAGCAGACTAAATTCCACTTCTGAAGCAGAGCCGGTTCTAATTTTTACGTATCAAGGATGGCAGATACACAAAGTAACACTATCGATCATTAGCGGACCGACCGCTGAACTTACTAATACAGTTCTACCCTCTAACTATAATACTGATCAAGTATAGCGCTGATACTAGCAGATGTAAACCAGGATTATTTAGCGTACGGCAGTAAGGCAGCCACGAGTGAAATTACGGGCTGGCAACCGCTAGAGCAGGGTTAAAGACGTGTTTTACGGTTAACCAATACTCCCCTTACCCACTCGTATCGCCTCCCAGCCAACTACAAAATTCACTATTTAATTATCACTATTTAACAAATGGAAGACGACTATCCATTTCGAGAACGCGATTACAACTGCACTGCTCAGCTAGCAGGCCACAGTGGGGGCAGGATACCCCACCTGTCAAGCGTACCATCTACACGCCATATGGGCCGCAATGCTAATGGACGAGAGTCACGTTATCAACCTTTTACAGTCTTATTTATTTAAACAGTAAATATATCCTTATCACTTTTTGCGGTGATTTTGTAGGGACGTAACCTATCTATAGTATAAAATTATCATTGCTTGAAAGTATTAGTAGGATACGAGGACGAAGATTTGAGTGTGTGTGTACGCGTTCGTCGTACACTCACATACAACGGAACGAGAGCATGTCGCAAACATGTGTCGCCGCGGAGATTGCGCGCGCGACAAGTGCAACCTGTCGCGGCGATCGGTCACGCGCGACACGTGCGCCGCCGCGCCCGCGCGTGAATGCGCTCATTAGGGACAGGGCGGCCCGCGGCCGGCGCCGGCGCACGCGACTGCCGCCCGTAGCGGGACGCGACAGGGGCGCGAGTGGCGCGGCCGGGCGGCGCGGCCGGGCGGCGGGCTGCGGCGTCGCGGCGGATTACGGCGGCTACGCTGTGATGACATTATAATATCGTTTTGATGCGCGCCGCACGTGCGGTTTTGTATTCCACACTAATTTGTTTGGGCGTTTATGTGAGGGCGGCGGTGACGCGCTGCACGGCCCATTACAGCTCACTTGGCGTTTTGTTGAGCTTAAAACATTATTTTGAAACGCATTTAATTTCATTTTTGTCGTACGTACGATCGCTCCGAGCTATTTCAATGACCCTCTTTCAATAAACACGGGAGTATTATTACTCAGTACAAGTGATCATTAGATGCGATAAAAAAGGCCTTTTTTAATTTACGGTAGGTAGAAACGAATTAAGTAGTTATATTTCCTTTTGATTTACTTACACCTATCACACTATTCAGTAGGCTTAAAGAATTCGTTAGGTTAGGTTCTATATAGGTATTTAAGTACATACCCTGTAGCTAAAATATTAACATGGACAAATGAAAATAAATACAATCGTCTTCCTAGAAAGTATAATATGGTGATACCAATTACCAGCTCATCATTTATATTTTACCTAAAACCTAAAACAGTGCAACATTTCACAGGACAAGCAGGGTAGGTATAATGAATAAGGCGAGAACATAGTGACATAAGGATCAAATCTTTTTGTTCAAGGTATAAATTATCTATATCTATATCTATACTAATATTATAAAGAGGTAAAGTTTGTAAGTTTGTCACATTTTTTAAATGGGGTAATCTTCGGAACTACTGGTCCGATTTCAAAAATTCTTTCACCAGTAGAATGCTACATTATCGGGAAGTGCTATAGGCTATATTTTATATTAGTATGATATATATTCGCCGAGTTTTTGTCATACAGGTCGGACCGAAAATCCTCTTAAGCAGACTTATTCGCATGCGCTGCCTTAACCATTGTGTAAGATTGAAATTAATGTATGGAGGCTTTATGTGTCTTTAAAAGTTCTAGAAAAAAGTCTGGGACACTATATATCTATCTTCTATATATTAGCAGATATAGTACCTTTTATGTTTTAAAAATTATAAATTTTATGTACTTAAGTTTGCGTCATTATTTATGCTACTTAACTTAAATCCTTATCAAAATAAATTATTTAATAATCACAAGAATATTATGGAGATAAGATTTGCCCTTTATAGTATGTTAATTAGTTAAATAGTTTCGGAGATAATACAAAATTTCTAAAAGACGCAGAAATTCCGCTACATGACGCCCCTCGCTTTCAATTACGTAGTTCCCGTTCCTGTGTGAATATGGGAATCAAACATAGCCTATGACACTCGCAAATAACGTAGCTTTCTATTGGTAAAACAATCTTTCAAATCGGTCCAGTAGATCCAAAGATTATAATTTTAGCATAGAAGTCTCTATTTTCCTTTGTCATCGCACCACGCTCATAGGGCTGAACCGATTTTGCTAAGGGTAGGGGTAATGTAGGGAAGGTATAGGGTAGGGTAGGGTAGGGTACAGGTAGGGTAGGTGTTGTGTAAGGGTAGGGTAGGGGTAAAGGTAGGGTAGGGGTAGGGTGGGGTAGGGCAGGGTAGGGGAGTGTATGCCTAGGTTAGGGGTAGGGTAGGGGTAGGGCCTACCCCTATCCTAGGGGTAGGGAAAGGGAAGATTACGGGTAGGGTAGGGTAGGGTACGGGTAGGGTAGGGGTAGGATACAGTTAGGGTACGGGTAGGATAGGAGTAGGGTAGAGGTAGGAGATCGATACTGAAGCCTATTTTCTATTTTTTGTCTGTCTGTTTGCCTTTTTTTGACCGGGCATCACGCTGAAACTACAGAATGAATTCAAATGATACTTAAGACGATTTGAGACCATAATACGTAAAACGATAATAGGATACTTTTTGTCGCGAAAACAAAATCAGAAATGGGTGAAGTAGGGGTAGAATGTTTGTACGGAAAGTCCTTAATTTTTCTAGGTACATTTGTAAATGTAAAATGATAAGTGGACTATTTATTAGGTATAAGTTATAAAACTTGCAAAATAGAATGTGAAATAGGGGTTGAAAGTTGACATCGATTTTTACGCGGACGAAGTCGCGGGCGTCCGCTAGTTTTATATAAATAAGTTAATTATGGTGGATTATCCTTATTTAGTAGGTAAATAAAATCAAATATAATGTACCTAAACAATTAAAAATTACTTAACAAAATGTGTGGACGCACATTTAATTTAATATTATTTAACTTCAACTAATATGACGTCACAGCTTGCGCCGCCCCGCCAGCTCCGCGCCGCGCACGTGTCGTGTGACGTCACGCACACACTACACACAACACAACAAAACACTTCGACCGACAGATCGACATCGCTCGCTCTCAATGCGGCCACTCTATTATAATATTATAATCGGAAATCGCAGAGTGTAATCGGATTGAGTGTCGATAAGATCGTCAGTAAATAACAATTAGACTCGTAACTCGACTGGAGCGGGCAGGGCGGGGCGGGGGCGCGGGCGGGGGCGTGCACGTGCACATTTGTGCGTCTGTATTGTACCGGCCACAAATAACGCCGGCCAGTGCAGTGATTAAAGAATCAAGATTTACAAAAAATAATAAAAAAATGTCAATACATATCGACGAGAAAAATAGAACATACAAAAGTTAGAGCAATTTCAAAATCCGCATAATTTACGAGTACATAATCCTTAGAAAAATATTGAAAACTAAAAAGAAGACATTTGAAGAAAAATTTACTGAAAAAAACTAGTAGATTTTAAAATATTTTTTGAAAAATAAACCTGCAAATACCTACATGGGAGGAAAAATTCAAGCGATAGCTCATTCGACGCGGAATATAACTCTAAAATTCTGAGAGGCGTATTTTTTATTGCAAGCCAAAATTGCAGTTTGATAACTTAAAAACAAAACCCTAAAATAGAGTCTAACTGACTATATCTCAACTATTGTAGGTACTGTACTGTTTATAACCCAACTACTTACTATTATAGTGATATCTTAAACACAAAAGAAGACCCTTGAAGAAGAGAATTAACGATTATTCGCAGGTTAATTTTTCATTGACTAGACTACGACGATTTTGAAATTGATTTAACTTTCGTGTGCTCTTTGTTCTTTGTGGTCGCTGGTATAGACCATAGACTGGCTTGTAGGAAGCTTGTAGGCTAATCCAGGACTGACGCGAGCCAAGCGTGAGCAGGATTCGGGCAGCGAGGGCTCCGTACAAAATTAAAAATAATTAGGTATGTGACATCACGCATTAATGGTAATTAAACTATGAAAATTATATAACAGATCGTTTACCAACTGAATAGCGCAACTAATAGGTAGGCACTATGTTGAGTTTTGAATTTCTTCCGTTAAATAAAAATCTTAACCCAACAGTTGTCAGCTCTCCGTCAATTTGCTCTACCGGTGTTCACAGTCTCACGGCGCGAGGCCGGGGCCGAGGCCGGGGGCGCGGGGGCGCTGTTTGTGCAGCTGCGGCGCGCACAGTGATGCTGTGAACAGCTTGAGCGATACCACTCGGAGCACTGCACCGACGCGGGGGAATTAAACTATTTGATACCGTATTTTAAAGATTAAATGTACATGTTCCGGGTTTGATGTCGATATGAACAGTCACCACTGTCACTGGCACAGTCTGTTACCAACTTCCTAACGTACCTACGTACCTACGTACATCAATTACTTTTGCAGAACTGGAAGAGTAGCGCGGAGCGAGCGCCGACCAGCGCGGCCCGGCGCCGGCGCGACTGAACGTGGACATCTATTCGTTTGTATTCATTATTTAGAAGTGAAATACATTTGTTATTATTTAAAAACAAAATGCTCATGATTGTCGCCCCCGCGCCACGAACGGTTCGAGGGGATTTGATTGTGACAACCTTTAGCGTAATGTTTATTTATTATATTACTATAAATAATCGGGTCTCCACACTGGGCCTCCACCGAGCGCGTCGGTCGTCGTGTCGCATTGGCCGACGGGCGACGACAACTTGATAAGATGATGAATAATTTTGATGGGACCTTCATTGACTTTATAGAAGCTCAATCATAACGCCATTTTTATTTAAATCAAAATTTAATTTAAATTGTTTAGTTTACAAGCACTTTTGAAACGTCAAGTTATGTCATGATTTAACGATGGTAATTAAAGTCGCTAGCCTGTCTCGAGCAGTTGGATGCTGGCGGCTCGAGACCGTTGCGCTTGGAGGTCCATGCAAGAGGCCTATGTCCAGCAGTGGACTTCTATCGGCTGATAAGGTAATTAAAGTCGCAAACTTAAAATTAAAGTTACGAGGGTTCCAAATGCGCCTCGGTCCGAGAAGAGCCCATAACAAACTCAGCCAAGGTTTATTTTTTTGTGTACCACCATTTTACAAACTTTGGTACTAATCTAGAACTAAGCACACAATCATATACTAAGAGGCACAATTATCCGCCCACTTTAATATTCTCACGTATATTAAAGTGGGCGGATATATCATGGAAACTGGAAAGCTTTCTTTCAGCAAGAAGTATAGCTAACCAACACCTAACTACTGTAGGCACAGCACAGGTACTCCGACTGTACTGTACTGTAGGGTAGGAGAGGGTAGCGGGTAAGGGTAAGTAGTGTAGTAAGGGGTGGTAAGGGTAAGTAAGTAAGCGCACATAAGTCAAAGCGAAGCTTGACCGCGTCCGCTGTTGTGTACAGGATGTCCCGTAATTAATGGATAAAACGCTAATTGTAGATACACCACCAAATAATCTATAACTTAAATAGTTTTTTTTTTAAATTAGAGTTTTTTGGAAAACTATTCAAATTTTTTTTAAAGTTTTAGATAAGTAGGTGAGGTTATTTATTTCTTGATTTTTCAAATTTTACTTCTTGAATCAGTTTTTTCAATGACGTAGCTGCTGTAATTAAGATTTTAAAGATTAAATGACCAATGTATTATAATATTATTTTAGCAAATGACGTTTTATTTGTTTTGTAGAGGAAGCTTTGAGTGCAATTATTATTCTATCGTTATGATGACCCGATTCAAAAAAATATCATGAAAAAAATAATCTATGGAACTGAAGAGTACTATCAATTTTAAAGTTTATACATTTATCGAGGTTTGTAAATTGGTATAAAACTTGTATCTAATCTTTGTAGTTAAGAGTTATTTTATTGCTACAGGTATATTCACTTTTATTTTATTTTCCATTTATATATTTGACCTTTTTTTTTTAATTTTCAACATTGTAAATAAAATACAAAACATTATTAACCCTCTTGCGGCGGGACATTAATTGAGTGCGCAAGGAACCGGTGGTCAGTGGTCAGGCTCCAAAGTGAGGAACCTCCTCCCACGCGCCGTCTCAAGAATCACTGCCCACTGTGTCCGAGCCTTGATCACTTGATCAGCAGTCATGCGAGAACTTCATAAGGTGTCGTGTTGTTGGTCGGGTTATCGGGTCAAAATCGGGAGCCGATAAATTGTTTATGAGGTTATTATACTAACAGTGGCCTGTCAATATACCTATATATAACAGTATAGTCTATGTAAGACAAATTATTAATTTGTAAAAACGAAAAGGAGATTTAAACCCACGTCTTACTAGACATGGGCATATGTTAGTTATTTCTGCATATCGTCTCCAAAGAGTAAGAAAATCTTTTGTAGGTTTGGGTGTACTCTTCTATAACAAGATCCCCAAGACTGTGATGGACCTGCCAATGCATAGCTTTAAGCAATGTGTTAAAAAAACATTTACTTAGTCGAGGTTACTGAAGAGTTTCTTAAAGATAACAGCGCTTGGAGGCCATTGGATCAGCTTCCACCTTCACACAAAAAGTAAAACTATAAGAAATTGTAATGTTGTTTTCATTTGTAAATTATATTATTGTATGATTTTAAAAAAAAAGAGCAACTGTTGAGTTTCTTGCCGGTTTCTTCTCAGCAGAACCTGCCTTCCGAACCGGTGGTAGAATCTTTACAAATAGTCAACTGATGTGTCAAAAGTGCTTGTAAACTGAGCCTACTTCAAATAAATGTTTTTTGATTTTGAGATAATTGCCAACATAAAATGCAGTAGGTTTACAGGACACGGTCATGCCGTATTGTACTCGTAGTATGCCTACTCGCCGAATAGAGATTAATTGCAACAATTGTTTATTCGCGAACCGATTTGCGGAGGGTGTTCGGTGACCCTCCGCCCTCTGCCGCCCCGCGCGTATAAGTATAGGTCGGGAGCGGGAGGCTGGCTCACTGCCTGCCCGCCTGCGCCCGCGACTCGCCATGTGCAGCGCGCTGGTGCTGAGCCGGCGCGGGCTGCGGCGCGGCGCGCGCTCGCAGCCTTTCTCGCTGCACGAGCTGAGCGCCGCGCGCGCGCCGCCCGAGGCCGTGTACGTGGACGTGGACGCGCGCGGCCTGCTGTGCGCGCGCGGCGGCGTGGCGCGGGCCGTGCGCGCCGCGCGCCTGGCCGACGCGGCGCCGCACGCCTGCGCGCTGCTGTGCGCGGCCGGCGGCGGCGCGCCGGGCGACGCCCCGCGCCTGCAGCTGCGGCTGGCGGCGGACGCGGCGCCGCTGCACGAGCTGCGCCTGTGGTTCGACGAGCGCGCGCTGGCGCTGCTCGACATGCCCTTCCTCACGCTGCGCAACATCGCGCGCACGCCGGGGCCCAGCTACGCGTGCCACGAGTGCGGCGCGCGCTTCGACCAGCCCAACCCGCTCAAGACGCACCTGTTCCTCGCGTGCGCCGCCTTCGAGCCGACCGCGTTCTGGCTGCGGTGCGTCGAGCGCCTGCGTTCGCACGCGCCCGACGCTGCGTCCGCTCTCGCGCCTGGCCCCGCACCCGCTCTCGCGCTCGACCCCGCACCCGCGCTCGCGCCCGACCCCGCTCGCCTCGAGGCGCTGGCGGCGGCGTGGGGGCGCTCGCGCGACGGCCACGTGTGCGTGTACTGCGGCAAGCTGTACTCGCGCAAGTACGGGCTTAAGATCCACATCCGCACGCACACGGGCTACAAGCCGCTGCGCTGCCGGCACTGCCTGCGCGCCTTCGGCGACCCCAGCAATCTTAACAAGCACGTGCGCCTGCACGCCGCGCCCGCCGCCGCGCCGCACGCCTGCGCGCTGTGCCGCAAACCGTTGGCGCGCCGCCGCGACCTGCTGCGACACCTGCGCGCGCACCACGCCTGACGCGCGACCTGCTGCGACACCTGCGCGCGCACCACGCCCGACGCGCAACCTGCTGCGACTCCTGCGCGCGCACCACGCCTGACGCGCGATTTACTGCGACACCTGCGCGCGCACCACGCCTGACGCGCGACCTGCTGCGACACCTGCGCGCGCACCACGCCCGACGCGCAACCTGCTGCGACACCTGCGCGCGCACCACACCTGACGCGCGACCTGCGCGCGCACCACGCCCGACGCGCGACCTACTGCGACACCTGCGAGCGCACCACGCCCGACGCGCGACCTGCTGCGACACCTACGCGCGCACCACGCCCGACGCGCGACCTGCTGCGACACCTGCGCGCGCGCAATTTCACATAGTTGCCCATTTGTTCCGGCGTGCAAGACGAGAAAACGTACATTTTCTTAACTTTTAAATGTGAGAGATGATACTGTGGTGTTCAATATGAAGATGCTGCAAATGCCCAGGCACCCTGCGCCGCTAGCCGACTGCCGGAGACTGCAGCAGCGCAGGAGCACGCTGCACGCTGCACGGACGAAGCTCCCTAGCCATTACGCTACTGGTAGCTGCTGTGGTGTAGGTACGAGTACCTACTTGAGTAGTCGTATAAACTAATGAAGCGTTTGACGTAAGCCTGATTTCACACCTGTTTGTTGTTGTTTAAAAATTTTCTTAGGTTTGTTTTTAAAAAACAAAATGTAAAATTAAAATCATTTTTGTATATAATATAACTTTTGTCTTTTTACTGTACCTAAGTACCTACTTGTCTAGACCCCCGGTTGGAACAGGGGCTTTCTATTAGTAAAGAATTTTCATTTATTTCAAGTAGGCTCAGTTTACAAGCACTATTGATACGTCAGTTGACTATATGTAGGTAAAGATTCTACCACCGGTACGGAAGGTAGGTTCTGCTGAGAAGAAACCGGCAAGAAACTAAATTTTTTATAGTTTTACTTCCTGTGTGAAGGTGGAAGCTAATCCAATGGTCTCCAAGCATCTTTATCATTGAGGAACTCACCAATGGTGTAGTAACCTCGACTAAGTAAATGTTTTATGACACATTGCTTAAAGCTATGCAAGGCAGGTCCATCACAGTTTTGGGGATCTTGTTATAGAAGAGTACCTACACCCAAACCTACAAAAGGTTTTTTACTCTTTGGAAATTATATGCAGAAATTAACTTATTCCCGTGTCTAGTAAGACGTGGGTTTAAATCTCCTTTTCGTTCGTACAAATTAATATTTTGTGTTACATAGAAATAGAATAAGCTGTTATATGTACCTATACATATAGGTATATTGACAGGCTAGTATACCTATTTCTTTAAACTTTTGACGAAGGGACTCGCGTGATTTTAATTTATATATTGCTCCAACTGCTCTTTCTGAAGTACAAATATGGAATGTACTTATACCAACAGCCTTGCCCCACAACAAAATAATAACAATCAGTCACAAATTAATAAAAAAGCCACAGCACTAAATTAAAAGAAATAAAATTACAAACAAAAAAAATAACACAAACAGTCATAATTACCAAATTAAACGAGAAAATTATAAAGTTACAATTACAAAATAATACAAAAATTAGAATTAAAAGTAAGAATGTCTTTAAAAATAGTCAAATATTCCTTACGGTCTAGTTATAGCACTTATCAATAAGCTTCTTAAATTCTGGAGGCGGACTCGAGCGGAGCGCCGGTACGTACGGTACGGCCGTCGTGTACAGTGCGGATCGTCCGCAAACTGTGCGACGTGTACGTCCGGGGGGTCGGTGGGGGTGTCGCTTGTGAAGAGCGAGTATAGAAGCGGGGAGAGCACGGAGCCCTGGGGGATGAGAGATGCCGTCTATACGGTAGGTACCTAAAGGTGCGGTTGGACAGAAAGCTATGTAGCAAGCGAACCATTTTGATTGGCACGCCGAACCGGTTCAGTTTGACTATCAAGCCTTCATGCCAGACTCGGTCAAACGCTTTAGCTACGTCAAAGAAAAGCGCCCCGGTGGCTATAAGTTTGTTGAATTTATTAAAGCCGGCAAGGATGTGCTCAGTGAGGCGGTGCGCTTGGTGAACACACGAGTGTCTACACCGAAATCCAAACTGTTGGTTGATGAGAAGTTGCTTCTCATCGCAAATGGCTTTGCGGCGATTCAAGATTATTATCTCACCTTGCCTATGGTGTTAAGAAGACTGATTGGGCGGTAGCTATTCGGGAGATCGCGGAGTTTGCCCGGCTCGTGGATGCCAATGACCGTGGCTTCTTTCCATGCGTCTGGGGAAGGCCCAGTGGGCTAGGAGAATATTGAAGATGTTTACCAGGAGGTTGATTATCTGGACCGGGAGGAGTTTTAAAGCTTTATTGCTAATCGTGTCAGGCCCTGGGCCCTCTTTTTGCGTAAGCCCTTGATAACCGCATAGACTTCCTCGCATGACGTAGGGGTAATTTCGACTCCGTCCGGAGGGTGGGATATGATCGAAGTGAGTTCGGACTTTTCTTTTTTCGCGTGTGATTTTACGAGTGCAGAAGTGCTTGGAGTGCACTGGGCTTCGAGACTGTCGCCTAGACATTCGGCCTTATCGATGTCCTCGATCGCGCTTGGGCGGCCAGGGCGTTTGAGAGGTGGGGTGGCTGGTCGGCTTTGAGATGTCCTCGCCACTTGGTAGAAGGCTACGTGCGTGTGATCGAGCTCTCTCTCTCTCTCTCAAGTAATTTTAAAATCGGACCAGTAGTTCCTGAGATTAGTGCGTTCAATCAAACAAACAAACTCTTCAGCGTTATAATATTAGTATAGATTATGTCCCCGAACCAAAAGGTTTCTGAGTTTTAATAACTTATCAAAACATGATTTTTAAAAAATCGGAGCAGTTTTTTAAAGACTTCCAGAATATGCTTTATGTAGGTATACATTTACTTCACTTTAAGCATTATATTGATATTTGTAAATGGCCACCAACATAATAAAAGACAAACGTCACACGTAGTATAGTAAAACTAACAGTTTTCAGAAATAGCTACGGCATAAACTTAGTAGTATAGCGCTGAGTCAACTTAGTCTCGATGATTCATCAATATATTTTATTGAAGTTTTAGTGCCTTTCAATAAAAATATCGGACAGTAAGTACGACACTAATGTTGTAGGATTGCTATAAGCTCTATGCCATATAATTACCTACATGTTCGAAGATACGTTGTATCCTTACATTGTACAGATAATTTCAAGTGCCCGCCAAATAATATGGTAAGTACAGCTCGTGTGGATTAACTTGACACCTGACTCGAATAATGTTTATACTTTTTGTAAGGTTGTTTGAAAACCAGTCAAGTTATATCGTTAAAACTTATCATTAGCTAGTGGCGGATTTTTTCCTTGCGTAATGAAATATAAAAAATTGTTTTTACTTCTTGCTACGAAAATTTAAAATGTTTCAGGAATTCGGGAAGTTGATTTTCAGAAATGTAGTTTTATCAGGAAGGACATGCAGCCGTATCGGGCGTCAAGCGAGTGTGGCGAGTGTGGCGAGTGTGGCGAGAGAATGAAAGGCGAGCTCGTGTTCAGTCGTTTATTGCTGCTAGTGCGCGGCCACCTTGGCGGCGATGCGCTTGTCGCGCTCCTCGGCGATGGTGAGGCGCACGCCCTTGCCGCGCGGCAGCGAGATGTACGCCTTGGTGCCGCGTCCGATGATGAAGACGTTGTTGAGCCGCGTCGCGAACGTGTGCCCCGTCGAGTCCTTGACGTGCACGATGTCGAAGGAGCCGGGGTGGCGCTCGCGCGACACGATGGTGCCCACTCGCCCCAAGTTCCTGCCGCCCGTGATCATGCACAGGTTGCCGGACTCGAACTTGATGAAGTCCATGATCTTAGCCGAAGCTATGTCTAGTTGGATGGAGTCATTCACCTACACAAAACAAATAATATGCCGACTTCAAAAACACAAACTTATATAGGAAACTTATAAGCAGAAGAATACATTATAATATTTTTAGACAATTTATTGTATTTTATTGGTAGACAATTTATCGTACTCTCTTTTTCTACCTTTAGGATTGGAATTGTTTTCTCAATTTTATATGAAATAATCAATAAAGAATTATCGAAGGCGGATTTCTTCGTAACAAGTTACGCATAGTTTTACAATACAATTAATGAGAAAACAATCAGTCATCTTCTGTTCTTACCCTTAGGGTTTAAATTGTTTTTTTTAAATTGATATGGGACCATACCCTTTCTATTTAAACAAAATTATTAAAATCGTACTACTTAATAAAAAGTTATACATGGTTTTACACTAAAATTAATGGGTAAACAATCAATCATCCCTTGTTTTCTTACTCTTAGAGTTGTTTTATGAAAAAACATGACTTGAAAATCATCAAAACAGGAGCTGTTTCTGAGGACTTCCTGCATATGATTGTTTTATGTATTGTTTGACCATCACACCGCGCGCCTGCGACACAACGTTGCGGCGCCGCACCGCTCGTGTGTCCTCAATTTAAATGTAGGGAAATCACCCCAATTTTTTTAAATTTTCTTTTCACCACTATAAAGACGTAATTACCTACCACACCAAAATATGAAAAATGTAATAATAATAATAATTTATTTGCCAAATTGTGGGTCTTCAATATCAGATCTTACAATAATAGTATGATTTCAAACACAATTTACCGAGTAAATCAGCGTGCAAATTTTTACTAATATATTTTACAATAGTACTTATGTACACGTTAATTAAAAATTATTCACAAGAAAAAATAATTAAGTAGATCCAAAATTTAGATATAAAGCATGAAAATAGCGACTGAGAAAAATATAAAATAAATGTCAAAATGTCAATTGTCAATTTGCAGTAGTAGCAGTAATTCAGCTAAAATTAAAAAAAACTTTTGTAGAGTAAAAACAATGAAATAATAACCACTCATGTAATTTACGTTTAAATGCAGGAAAAGTCAATTCTGTGATCAAACTTGGAACTTTATTATATATTTGAATTGCCATACAAAAGGCATTTCTTTTAAACAGAACGAGGTGAGGTAGGTGAGATATTTATTTATTTGTACTTTAGTACGCCACCAGTCTGTCTTCATTTTAGGTACATCACTGTGCCGCCATATTTAAGCACCTTCTTTTTCTATTTCGACAATCAAATGTAAAGTGTTGTGGCTAAGTTACAACCAAAACCTTATCACAAACATAATTAAGTAATGGTAATATAATCATTTCATATTATCTTCAAGAAAAAAAACTAGCAAACGGCTATCAAAACTATGTGGGTAATGCTTTCAGTCGCATTCACATTTCTGTGGGAATATGTGGAACAAAATATAGATCACAGATAATGTAGGATTTTAATGGAGAAATAACTTTTCAATTCGGCCCAGTATTTTCAGACCAAACTAATATTTCCGGATTTACAAAACGGAGGTCCTGGGTTCGATCCCCGGCTGGGCCGATTGAGGTTTTCCTAATTGGTCCAGGTATGGCCGGTGGCTAGTTACCACCCTACCGACAAGCGATTTAGCATTCCATCTTAGATTGCATCATCACTAACCATCAGGTGAAATTTTAGTCAGGGGCTACCTTGTAGAAAAAAAATAATGATTTGATTTAGTCTACTTTGTCTGGAATCTTTCTTACGAGTGGGTTTCCCAGTTCAAATGTATCAGTAACAGTAACAAGTGTACCTTGATGAGTGGGTCGGGGTAGCGCAGGGTGCGGCCGTCGTGTGTGACCAGGTAGGGCACATTCTTGGGCCCCGTGCCCACGTGTCGCACCTTGCACAGCTTGTACTGCAAGGGAACAACGGCTCATATATTACAGTAAATACATTCTGCAAGTCCAAGAAGAGTTGTGATAGCCCAGTGGATATGACCTCTGCCTCTGATGCCGGAGGGTGTGGATACCAATCCGGTCCGGGGCATGCACCTCCAACTTTTCAGTTCTTTCAGTTGTATGCATTGTGAGTAAACCAGCATACAAGAGTATTTTAATAACTCTCTGCGTGAGTCAAGTCTGCCAATCCGCATTGGGTCATCGTGGTGGCCTATAGGCCTAACCCCTCTCATTCTGAGAGGAGACTCGAGCTCAGCAGTGAATGAATGAATATGGGTTGATGATGATGATGATGACGATGATTCTGGAAGTACTGCTCCTTAACAATCAGTATTGTTCTCAATAGAATGCTTCACGTAACACACGAGCTGAGCCACTGCGCTGCACAACTTGAGGACACAATTGCAGAAACAAACACACAAATCGGTGACCTAGTTCAGGTCACATTCCTTTGATTGTGGTCCTTAATGAGGTAAGGCTTTTTTGTATACAATTGGGAGCTACAGACCTCCAATCCATCTAGTTTAACAATTTACAAAATTCCTTTTATAAATTTATTAGATGTTCCTTACAAACTTCTTATCTACAAAGCTGCATTGAAACCAATATGGAATACAGCTCTGGGGTTCCGCTTGTGACTCAAGCAAAGCAAATGTGCAATACAGCATAGTTCATTAAAAATATAATAAAAAAATTAATAATAATAAACTAACCTTAGCTTCTTCTGGGGTTATCCTGTGGATTGTGAAACGTCCCTTTACATCATAGATCAGGCGGAACAGCTCATTGGTTTTTTCAATCGACACAACATCTGGAAATAAACAGACACCACGTTACATTACTCTTACTAGAGTGTGAATAAGAGCTCGCTCTGAACACAACACCGCCCAGCACACGCGCCCTCGCACAACACTGCACGAGTCATGCTGAGACTTGAGAGCTTGCAGCAGCAGTGTAACTACTCAGTAGTCAGTACATATATTTCACTTCTATTTTCTGTAAAATGTTCAACATTTATACTATTCAGTCAAAAGTAGGCAAAATAAAATAGCTGCTACGACTGCACTTACAACACAAATTTCTACACAGGATGCACTGTAAATGTACTCAGAGTTACCTTTCTTATAACCAACTTCTTGAAAAATATGACATACTAGGCTTAAGTGTAAATAAATACGATTGTGTAGCCCTAACGCGCAAAATTTGTTACAAAGTACCACTCAGGGCTCGAATGTGAAGTGTTGGACCGCACCAGCTCTTTGTTACCACCAACTGCCGTACAAATGCGGGTGAACGTTCCCATTATATAGAATGACGCAATCTTACAATGAGTACTTCAATAATATTGATATTTTTTCTACACGTGTAGGTACCTTCAAGAGGTTGGTTACAAAACGCTTACATAGTTTATAGCTATTAGTTAATTAATAATTTAGTTTTAATCTTTTCTTTCATTTCAAGCTGTGCACACTCTGAAACTTGCTCGAGGATGCTTAATTATCTGTGAATGTACATGAAAATCGGTTCACAAGTTTTTAAATCATCCTACTTTTAGAGTTCATAGTAGAGAATTTGTTTTGTTTTATTTCTCAAGAAAGACGGTATTCTAGTGAAGTAGGAGTAGTCGGTATCACTCCGTCCCCCTTCCCCTTTGCGTTCGGAGCGATGTCAGACCCTAACCCTTACTCCGCGACACCAGTATACGTGTTTGCTGGCATTGCATCGTATTGCCACACAGTACTCACCCATGAAGCCCGCGGGGTAGGTGGGGTCGGTGCGCACTTTGCCGTCCACCTTGATGAGCCGCTGTTTGACGATCTTCAGCACCTCGTTGCCGGTGAGCGCGTACTTGAGCCGGTTGCGCAGGAAGATGACGAGCGGCAGGCACTCGCGCAGCTTGTGCGGGCCCGTGGACGGCCGCGGCGCGTACACGCCGCCCAGCTTGTCCAACATCCATGCTTTGGGCGCGTTCAGCCGCTTCAGGTGCTTTTTAGGTCCGCGAGCCTAAGACGTAAACAATTCGCTTTCGACAACACAATAACAAAACTGGGGTCGACTAGACAAGAAACGTCGTGTTAGAGACTATATTAACCGATCCCGATTATACTGAAGTTCTTATGTGTTTACCGTTTACCGAGCCCAAAGAAAAAAAACTCAGTGGGCCGATTATTACCTCGATATTTAACCCGAAATATAATATTAAAACGTTTAAGATACGTTTACTAAATACTTTAAATAATTAAAAACTTTACTTTATCACTAGTACTCGCAGATTTAAATGGATTAAACAATAAAATTTTCAAAATAAACTCACCATGTTGGACTCAAATTTTAACAAGAAAGAGAGATCGCGTACGTCAACGTCAAGTGTAAAAGTGTCAACTTCAAAAAGAAACTGTCATTGTCAATGAAGCTACTGTCAAAGTGACGTTTTGCTCGCTGCAGTTCAAATCTCTCCCTACAGTTATTAACATATTAATCTGTGGTTCCAATGTTGAATAGATCCTTAGACCATTAATAACTGGACGTGGTTCACACCCAAATTCACCAACAAAAAAGTCTGTCATTTTTTGAGGGGGACGAGGTAAACTCACACATCGAAAACATTTAACACCGTTAAGTATATTCTGTGTCCATACACTACACACAACTATAAATTTGACTCGTAATACACACACGCGTAATTTTTACACACACTAACAAACAAATTGCCACAGTAAAAATATATACAAGCAGTATTGTAACTCGGCCGTATTTTTGAAATAAATACCTACAGCCGCGCGATACGTAAACATGCGATAGCGCTGGCCGCCTCCGGCATTTTAATTACATTTGCCAACTTTGTATTTCCATTTAGTTTTGTGATTGTAAATATACTTTTTTTATGTAAACAAATAAAATACTTTGAAAATTGTAGTAAAATAGGAAGTGTACTATAAAATGCGTGTTGTTTTTTGATTGGTAGATGATACTAATCAATGACCTTGAAGGATAGGTCGTATTTATATGTTTATTTTGGTGATGCCACCTAGGTATTACCTCCACACTACTTGACCAAATAATAAAAAACCGGTCAAATGCGTGTCGGGCCACACGCAGTGTAGGGTTCCGTAGATTATGTTAGCCCTTTAATCTCTTATGTAATGCAAAAAAATACCGATAACGATACCCCACACTATAGAATAGACGATAAAAATTCATCCTGACTTGGC